>NC_050590.1:18281861-18901028 GCF_013368585.1 Megalops cyprinoides
TTTAGATCACAGGGTTGATTCTCTGTGCCTGGCAGGCAGTTGATTAAAAACAATTAAAAACAGTTGTGCTTATCAACTGTGCTGTGAGGAGCAGTTGTACTGTTTCTTAAGATAACATTTCAGACAGAAGCATCATTTACTGTCCAGTCTATTTCTATCCACCTGTGTGTAACAAGAAGTAGTCGTTTGCATTATAGAATGCCAACATTCTGTCTGACTGGCCTTCTGTGATTGCATGTACAGTAGTTAAGTCATGATAGGTGCCTTACATTTATGGTTCGGTTTATGGCTATAATATTTTAAGGGAGCACCATTGTAAAAAAGTTTCCTGCAAATAAATTATTGCCATGCGTCAGGGCAGATTTTTTTTCCCCAGCCATTGGAGTCAGAACTGTATGAAAAGAACTGTGTCCACTGTTTGCCTGATATTTACTTTACATGTCCAACTGGAAAGTCAAAGACATTCAAGAAATCATGTCTACCTTCCTATCTCAGCTGTTAAAAGTAGTACCTGGTGTGGTTATCTTTTACAGAGATGCATTTGAATGGTTATAAGGAGATGGGGGAAGGAAATTCCATATGGCTTTGTATTTCTTGCCAGTCTTGGTCTCATTCTGTCTCCCTGTGTAGTAGATTTTTGTAATGAAGATTGTACCTCCTGGTTATTTTGCTGTAAAAACAGTCTGTTGAAGTAGATGTGCTGATAATACACTTAAGCTTACTCTAGGCAATGATATGGAGGGGGTAGCATATTTGCTTTATTCAGCATTTAGTTTTTGATGATGACAGCATACTCTGTAGTCTGTTCCTGCTCTGATACGTAGGTATGTGCATGATCTGTAGTCTTTGATGAAGATTTGCTGTCTTTGGTGTATGTTTGTAATGGGTAGTAGGTACCTCCTGCTTGAGATATGCTTTTCTGGCATGTTCAATGGTATATTATGTTAAAAAATGTTTGCTGCCTCCGATATATGATGTACCTCCACAAAAATGCTGTCAGTTATTCTCTAAATCAGCTATGGTTACAGTGACCCATTCACCATTAAAATGTATATCAGAATGATGCCAAATTACATTACACAGTACCACCAAAATGAAGCAATAATGTAATGAAGCAAAAAAGTGAAGAAGTCACTGAAGAAACAGATGGTAGAAACTAAGTTCAAATGGTGCATGTTTGTGCTTTTATTATGTGGCTGTATGAAATTGTGTTTGAATTTTGTTAAAATGAGGTCAGATAGTAAAGAAATAAATGTTTGTGAGGTCTTAGAACCCATGGTTATTATGGTTACTTAAGAAGGAGACCCTGAAAGGGGCCTAACTCACAGTGCTGTGTAGACATGGTGTATTCCCCATCAGCCTACAGCTTGGCAGATGGTGTATCAGCTGCCTAAACAGGGGGTATAAAAACGCTGTGTCCAGTTTTGTTCATATGTCCTGTTGAGAAATGTGAGATGGTTCTGTTTAGAATGTGTAGTGAATGGTTGCTCATGTTGACTTGCACTATGTTCCTTGCATTGCAGGCTCTCTCTCTCATTGCCTTCATCTGCATTGAGACCATCATGCTGTGCTTACCCTGTGGCGGCGTATACTTCTACGAGTTCATCAGCTGCAGTGCCTTTATCATCACTGGCTTCCTGCTCCTCATCTACAGCCTCAATCTGCACACAAAAGTGCCCCATGTCAACTGGAGCCTCACGGTGTGTACTGCTGTACTGGCGGGCTTCACTCTCACTTGGGGTGTACTCAGCTAGGAAAAACATTTCCTAGCAGTCTTTTTTTGTGGGAACCTCTGTAGCGTAACATAATTGTGATTGGCCCCGATGCAAATATTTTTTCTTTATTTTTAACCCTTTCGTGTGCTAAAACCGGTGTGATTAGGACACTAGATTGGAAAAATTCTAGCTAATTTTAGCTTTGAGGAAACAGCGATTTAACGTTAAAAAAATATAGCAAATGCTAACTGAAAACTTTGAGAAACTTAATAACGCTAATGAAAACATAACAAACCATATAACGTAACACGCGCGCTACATAACATAAAAATAAGTTACATGCGAAACGGTTAATAAAACATGAAGTTTTGGAACATTTCAATAAGGGCAAATAAAAATACATAAAAATAGGCATTGACTCAAAACCATAAGTGTTATACACAAGGTGGAAAGTTGGTATATATAGCTATCACAATTACAAGTAATTTTAGTGGTATCGTTGAATGGTTACTTTGAAGACTACGTGAAACCATCAATGCGCAAGAGGACCCACCTACAATAGTAAAGCAGCAAAAAAATCGCCTTCTTGCATGGGCCCCTGACAGCTTCTGGGCCCCGGTGCGCAGCACCAGTTGCACCGTCAATATTTACGCCAGTGGAACACCTGTTTACAACAGCAACAGCTGCTTAACTTTGTAAAGATGCTATATGCAGCAATGGCTGATACTAAGAATATGTTTTGATGTTTAAATGCAGTACAATTCATTTGGGCCATCTGCTCGGAGCTGTGGTGTCTATGCTCCTGAAGGTATAGGTGCTTTTCATCCAGAAAGTGATTGACACATTGAAAAACACAAAAATCTAAGATTCTGTCCAGCTGGTAGTACAAGTTAATTAAAATCTGAGCTTTAATTGCCTTCACTGACCTAGTGGAACTTCAGAGCAATTGGTCCCACTCTCTCACAATATAGAATAGCAGATGGTATATCCAAGAAAATCTTTTTAAAGGACCAGTTACAAAGTCAGAAATATAATCTGGATTTGATTTAGTGAATGCTGTGCTCAGCAGAAATTGATTTCTTTAGAGGTATGAATCCAACCAAAACTATCCTATTGCATATGGTATGTACATGAATGCTTCTTTGAAGTGTTTTCACTTCAAATAGACATGGGATTCAGTTTTGGCATCGTATTTGGCTAAATATGAGCTCACATCTTAGTGATACAGCTAGTCCTTTGCATATTTATTCATACCCCTGACTCAATGGCAAAAACTAAAACAAATTACAATGGTAATGAAAGAAAAATGTACATATTTTTGCTTATTTTTATGTTATACTTTAATTTGCGTAGCAGCGAACAACATATTGTTCACAAATAATGTGTTTTTTTTTTTTAGAAATCACAAAAGTCTCATTTATTCGCATCCTTTTAGTTCATATTTTGTGTAAATCCTCACCTGGTATGGATTGCCCTGATAAGATGCTTCCTGTAGTGATTTATAAGGTTCTGGCACCTCTGAGTGGGAAATTTGACCATTCTGATATTTTGGTTTTCAATTGTGAACTGAGGTCAAGCCACAAATGTTCAGGCTGAATGAGGACTGGAGATAGAGATAATCAGTTCACATTGAGGCCAGTTAATTTTGTGCTCAGGTAACCATTTCTTTGTAGATGTTGATGAGTACTTTTGATTGTTATCAAGTTGCAACATCCATTTTTAGCCAAGGTTAAGCAGTTTGACAGATTCAACTAGGTATTTTGCCAAAATGTGCTGGTACCTGTTGGAATTTGTAACTGCTATTATTTTGACAAGGACTCTGGGACCAATAGATGCAAAACAACTCCAAAACATAATAAACCCCGCACCATATTTCACAGTAGGCATGGATTCTTTCTCGACAGAATCACCTTTTATGGCAAAGAAAAAGATGATGAGCCTGTCCAAAAAAAGTTCATTTTCATTTCATCTGAGACATTATGAGACATTCCCAATTCAGACACTCAGAAGTACTCTAAAGTAGGCTCTTCTTTGCAACATAGCTAGGAATACAACATTCACGCATACAGCTTTTAATGATTTTCACACTTTATAAGCTCAAGATGCCAGTTTTTAGAAAGTCTCCAGCTTTTGTTTTTGGAGTTGTTGACTCCTGAACCACTTCTGACTTTCCTACGGTGCTATGATAGACGTGGATGATGATCTTGACAGTATAGCCACTATACCAGTAGTCTTAAATATATCAATAATGGGCATTACAGTGGAAAATTGTAGATTTGCCTTTTTGTTAATTCCTTCATAGCATTACTTGAATTTGTGGAGGTCAATGGCTATTTACATTGAGTATTCAGAATGCTCTCTGAACATAACCAAAATGACCATAATGCTACTGACTCTTCTCTGTTCTTTTAATCTATGGGGAAACAGCCTTTGCATGCCTCTTTATAGTTTTTGAAGCTTGCACTGAACTTCCAGTAAGCACAATATTTAACTCTATATTGCTTTTGTAGGATTTTTTCCCTTTATTGGAATGTTTGTGGACCTGATTACTCCATTTGTGGACCTGTTATCAGAGGCTGATTTCTCCACACCTCTCTAACTGTGAAAATAGACATATTTCATATATTCAGTGCTCAGTATTTACTTACGTGGTCACTTTCTGTATGTGTGTGTGGGGGGTGGGGTAGGGGGCAGTAAACATTCTGTTGCCATGGCTCATTAAAATAGTGGAGATTTATAGGCTGTGGCTGGGTTGCGGTTCAGACAGACAGTCTCTCGCTTTCCCCTCAATGACTGGGACCCTGCTGTCACCAGGCAGAGCCAAGGGCCATAGGCCGACAATAAGTATAGCCTTTCATTTGTCCTGGAATAGAACGGTTCGACTGGGTAGCTCATTGTGAGGCCTCTTTGATTGTGTATATGTATTTTGGTTTTGAAATTTTTTTGGATGGCTGGCAGACAACCGACTCCACAGTGATTGTGGCTGGGGATTTTTGCATGACACAGCAGTCTGAGAGTAAACTTAGAGGGGTAGTTGCTCCTCACACTAACTTGCCATCAATTACCCAGCATCAGAGCTGATTTGTAATTGTGGTGAGTGGGCTAGTGGAGTTTTGCAAACCGGCGATGTTTGTAATATTTTTGGCAATACT
Source organism: Megalops cyprinoides (assembly GCF_013368585.1). Taxonomy (NCBI): domain Eukaryota; kingdom Metazoa; phylum Chordata; class Actinopteri; order Elopiformes; family Megalopidae; genus Megalops; species Megalops cyprinoides. The sequence continues at coordinate 18,286,729 of NC_050590.1, forward strand.
GAATGGAGAGAACTATTCACTCTCTCCAGAGTAAAGACATTGTCGTTGAGTTGCATGGTAAAGGGGCCTTAATGTCTGGCAGTTGGAATAAATGTTCATGGTGGTTGCTCAGATTGGGAGGGATATCATAGTGTGAAATTTATGTTTTTGTGATATATGTGATGAAGGATAGGCTTTTTCACACTTGACAAGGTTCCATGGGTGGTTTGTATAGGTTATTAGGTAGCAATGACAATATTTGGCTGCTAGTGATGTATTAGCAGAAAAATTATGAAGTGTCTCCAGCTAGCTTCCTTATGCCTATGCACAACAGTCCCTATGCATTACTGAAACCAAAGTAGGATATCAAAACACCCAGGAGAACAGAATGACTGTAGCCCTCCCTATTTCACTTACATCTTCACTCTGAATAAATGCCTTAGTGTGAGAAGGGTTGAGTCCAAGGAAGCATGCAAACTGGGATAATAAATGCAGAAGTTTTAATTTTCATAGGCTCAAGTCTGTTAAATCATTGTAGAGGGCCAAGAACAGAAATAGCCTGATCTGCATAATTAAATTCACAGACTTTTCCTTGAAAAGAAGCTAAAAATAGGCAATAGACTAGATTCATATTCCTGAAATGTGCCAGACCTGTTTTGAGAGAAAAGTAGTGACCTTTTTGAGTGTGAGAACATCTGTTCTTGTAGACTGGGAACAGGAAGGTTACTTTCTCATAGACAGAGCAAGTACTGATGGTGACAGTTCCAGCGTGTGCAGCGCAATCAGGCAGCTTTTTGGAGGGGGAGATACCATGCTTGGGATGAACAGGGTGCAGTTCCGTGATAATGGAGGTCACACACAGATAACCTCACATAAGTTGATTATCCTCAGCTTTCTGCAAGTCAAGACTGGTGCATGAAGCTTGTGTGTTTTCCTGGTGGTGGCACATGTTTTTGAGGAGTCTCTTGCCCGTTGATTCAGCCATGCAAGGCACATAGCAGGCAGTGCAGTTTGTATGCTGTGAAACATACAACATTGTTGACTCAGGTACTATTCATATAATCCAAGGGGGCAATTAAGCCTTGTTGTTATAATTAATCAGCTGTGAGCCCCAAATCCTCTGCTCTTTGCTTTATATAAATATATTCCTAAGAGCTGCGTTAAAGGGGAGTTGAGGAAAGCTTCTGATCCCTGTGTGTGCCGAACAGGCAGAAAAAAGGTTGAGCTTAAATGAGAATTGCCAGCAGGCAATGTTTATGTAGATATTCTTCCATTGAGTTCTCTTGCTGAAACTAGGGGCTTCCTGTTGCCAAGACTCTCATGAGACCATATGAACACACAGATCAACACATTTGGTACAGTCATTTAAAGGAATTGTGCTGGGTTTTAAAAAACCTCTGGCAAAACACTTCTCTGTGTGTCCATATATCTATGCTGCAGACAAACCCCTGACCAATACAGCTTGCTTTGCTCAGATTCCCAGCTTGCCAGAAGCAACAGAAATTTCTAAGACTTTGCAATTTTTCCAAGTGGAAAAGGAAGTGAGGTAGACCATTGCACTGATGAAAGTAGAAGTGATATTGAAATAGATGAGTGCAAGTGTACAGATAGATTTGACTGATTTTCAGAGCATTTAGGTATGACTTGTGAAATTACTCTGTCAGAAACATGCAGCAGTTATGATGAACACTATGCAGAAACATTCATTCGGTGTGAAAGGGCCTCCCTGTGGTGGTAAAGAATCAGTAATGTAAAACCAGAAGGGCAGGAGTCATCGGATGCTGGCAGAAAATGATGTAGCCCTGAAACAGCATTAAAGACTGAGTGAAATGAGAGGTCCAGCCCTATTAATTTTATGCTCCTAGCATGTCATTAGAGCTGTTACTAGTACCAAATAAAGAAACACCTTTGAACACCTTGTCTGGATTAATACATGCTGGTTCTGTCAACTGCTCTCTCTGTTTAGCTTCAGAAAAAGAGATGTATGTGCATACACAAACACACACACACATCACAGTAAAGTTACCTTGGCTTTTGTGTTGCAAATTTTTTACACCCGTTATGAACTCCTGAAGCTGCTTAATAACAAACTGGTCATTTGAATCAGCTGTGTTGGAGCAGGGAGAGATCTAAAACATGCAGGACAAGGGGTCCTCCAGGAGAGATTTGGGAAATGCTGCTCTAGAGTGCTATCTGTTTCTGTGTCATTGCTTTAACAGCACCTGAAATTGGCAGTTAGATCATTATTGTCATAATGGCTTTCTGTTTGGATCATTGATCCATATCTTACGTTTACATTTATTCATTTAGCAGATGCTTTTATCCAAAGCGACGTACAAAAGTGCATATAGTGGACAAACAACAGGCACAAGGGCAAGATGTGTACAGGTCATACAATGCAGATAGTGCTGAAGCTGAGCACAAGGTCAGTGTAGTGAGTGTAACTAATCTGATCTAAGGTTACATATATCAAATATAGTCACTGGGACAAAAAGTGCTGCTATGCTATCTAGTCAAAACATGCTGCAAATACAAGGTAAGAGAGAGTGCTACAAGTATGAGCCAAGAATCTTAGATTAACATGGTCAAAAGGCAAGGGTGTCAGTCCAGGTAGAGTCTGAAGAGATGTGTCTTCAGCCCATGTCTGCAGGGTTGGAGTAAAGAAGTTTTTCTCAGGGAGGTGGGGAGTTCATTCCGCTACTGGGGGGGGGGATTTGCTTCTCTTAATAACGGTTTGTGTTGCCTGTATATCATGTGTTGCCAACATGTTATACGTTCATACCACACACATGGTCAGTGCGACTTTGGCTCTTGAACACTGACCGTACACAGTCTGTGTTACAGCTTACAGTTCTATGTGCTCTGTACATTCTTTAAAATTCTGTAAAATGCCTTTGCATACCCAAGCCACTGCAGAGTCATCTCAGAGAGTACAGAACTGTGAGTCTCAGCAGGGATTTAACCAGGTGTCTGTCTGTCTATTTCTGCAGGACCTGGTAAACACTGTTAGCAGCACCTTCTTCTTTTTCTTGGCCTCCATTGTGCTTGCAGCACTGAACCACACAACTGGAACAGAAATTGTGGCTGTGGTGAGTGTCTCCACCCTGGTCACCTGCAAGGCTGAACCTACAACCCTGAAATGTCCCCCCCCCAACACACACACTCACACACGTGTAGAGTAACCACTCACTTGTTTCACTTAGAACCACACTGCCTCTTGACTAGCTGATAAAGCTGTTTGCTATCTGGGAGAAAGGGCCATACTAAAGAGCTCTTTCCTCATTCATCCCTCACTGTCTGGCTTTTTTGCTGTGAAAGAGCTCTTTGAAGCTTTCTATGACATACCTCCTCGAGGGAGAATTCCCCAGGAGGATTGGGAACACTGGTCAATGAATTGCCTTTGTGTAACACTACTGTAGACTCTCAAATTCTTGTCTCAGATGTATGGTATCGTAAAGTCATTATTTGAATAACTGGAATTATAAACAAATATTGTACATGTATCACAAGACTGTGTTGTACAGCAGCTCTGTCAACTACAACATGTTTTGAGTCTCTGCAATTAAAAAAAAACTTTTATGATATATATTTTTTCAGGTAACAGTTTTTATAACAGATTGTCTGACATGAAATTGAGTTTTCTCTTAAGAGCACTGCTGCCCCCTGTGGATGCAAAAGTGAATTTCAGTCAAAAGTATAGCATCCTATACTCACTTTACTCCTAGACAGTGATTTCATTCCAACATACTCTGTGACAGGAGTCTGAGAGGATAGCCAGACTATTTGGATACAAAGTAAACCAATAACCAAAGGGAAAATGCAGAGTCGATGAAGCTACTTCAGAAACTGTTAGCAGACTCAGAGGATGAATGAAAACACACAAGCTACTTTCCCTTAATACATCATTTTCTTTTATCAGTGTCTTTTGCCATTCACACTGATAACATCTTTAGCCACAGCTTTCAACCATTGCACATGAAAATAGTTGCAAATATTGCATATGTCTATACCACTGGTCCCTTGTGCAACTTAAAACCAATAAAACTGACCAACCCCCAAAGGCTCCGAAGAGCTGTGATTGTCTGACTGGGGGCTGTTAGTTCTGTTGCACTATTTGGCTCTTTCCTGTCAAATGTTCAGCTTTCCCTTGGGAAAGTAGGTTTACAGAACTGGTAATATAGGTAGGTATATAGCAGGCCATTTAAATTTACTGCCAAAATAAATATAGTAAAGGATGAGATTATACCAGTTAGTGGAGTAACCTATTCGAAAATGCAGGAATGATTTGTATAATTTGTATCATTTTGTTTTATTGCACCAATCAAGGTATACTTCATGTTAAAGGAATAATGAAAAAGACCTTAGGTGAACATCCTGTATGTCATTTCCCTGTGCAGATATTTGGCTTCCTGGTGACGGCTGTTTATGCCTTCAACACATATTTGGTGGTGAGGCAATGGCGCAAGGGTGATGGGGGCTCCACTGGTGCCCAAACCAGTGAGTACACACGTGCTCGCACTGCTTCCCGGAGTGATATGGAGGCACAGCCTGAGCTCCATTAACAAGCCAGTCTCCAACAGAAAGTGGGAGAATCACATGATGCAGCTATTTCTCCAGGCAAGTAGTCTTTCTTTGGGCTCTGGCCATTGTCCCAGCCCTGAGGACTGTACAATGCAAGACTGAGATGGGACTGTTCTCCAGGATAGTCATTCAACTAAACTAAGTCTGATGACCCAGTTCTATCAACAGGCTGAATAATATTATTTCAAATGGACAAAGATCTTTGTGGTTGGAAATCTCTCTTTAGTGTCTCTAATAGAGGTTAAGCATATGAACCTCTTTAGTAATTTTGTAGTTTACTCTTCATAGGTGCTATAACCCTGCAAAGGTTAGAGGTGGTTGTCTTAAAACACTGTGGGTATGCCTGCATTCAAATCACGCACTTTCTGCAGTGTTTAAAGCAGTTTCCAAGCTATTGTTTTGGAAAGGCTACCATCACCATAGTCAGCTCCTGATCACTGGCTACAGATTATCCTGTTCACAGATTATCTCTGGTGGTAATTGCAAACATATGTAATGCCTACAAGTCATTGCAAATAGATACATTATTTAAGAATATAACACATTAATGTACTATTGAAATGGGCTTATGAGTAGTTCAGACAGCTTGGGTTTGATCCTAGCCGACAGTTAACTGCATCCCATAGTGGTGGAACAAATTGGCTTTATTCCACCAGGGATAGGGGTGGGTAGGTTGACCAGGGTGTACTCATCTCACAGCTCTCAGGCACCCTGTGGGTCCTTAGGTGCCTGCAAGTTGCTTGGGTGACATCATTTCAGTAGCACTTGAGTCTTCCAACTGGCAGCCAATTCACAGTGGTGTACTGTGTGACTTATAATGGAAAAAAGCTACCGGCTGCATGCTAGTATATCAGAGGTTTGCATTCATTTCACTTCAACACTCAAGTTGTTGCAGTGAGACTAGGCCAAAGCACAATTGATGATTTCAAACAGGACTGCATAAAGGGGAAAAGCTTTAAGAAAAGGTAAGATAAAATACAGCCAAATAATACAGTTAGTTTTTTCCACACATTTTCATCAATGATAGTTTCCTGCCTATAGCAAAGTTATGATATATGGTAACATTAGTTAGCTATTGCTAGTATCTTGCCTTGTATCATGATATCTTGTGACATTTTTTTTCTTTTTTCAGAAACAAGTGTAGTACTGGTTGCCGTCTTTACAGAGGATGTTAAATCTCTGGCTACCAGTATTTATTTTTTGATGTTTTATGTTTAAAGTTATTTGTATGTGAGAAAAGTAGATAAACTATTAAAATGACATTTTGATATAATTTTTAGACACTCATTTTCAATATTCTATAGCAGGGCCCTCTTCATTATCCCAGAGATTGGGAGTTGGCTTCATCAGTAATGGATTTGTGAATGACGTTCCCAGTATAACCTATATGCCAATGTTGTTACAGTGCAACCATAGCATTTGTTTTGTTGAACTTTTCAGTTACAACTTTATCTCATTGAGACTCATTGAGATCTGTCACAAAGGTACATATACCCTGCATTGACATACTATACAGCAGTTAATATGCCAAGAAAGGATACCGATTCTGAAAATGTAAATCATTAAGATATATGACATATGGTAGAAGATAATGGTGTGTGGTCTGCTTAGCATGAAGGTGAATAAAGAATGTATTTATAGGATTGTCGCATTTTGCATATGGTGACCTCTGCAACACAAAACACAACAGCTTGTCTAAATTGGAGCCCATTGTGTCTCTCAGGAAATAACATTTCTTATCTTGATTTATTTTTACTGACAAGTCTTACTTACTTCGATAAAATATACAGAGTCCTCCAAGCACAGAAATATTGGCACTAAGAGGAAACAAAGGCCTAATATTAAAGTATTTTAATAGACAATATTACAAATAAGCCATTCTGAAAATAAAATAACAAGGTTACCTTGTGCCTTGCTATTGACTTTGGAGATCACATTTGTAAATGCAAAATCTAGCTCTATCCATGATGAGATATTTTTGAGAGGGGCAAAAAGAAACATTTTCAGAGGTTTTTGCTCTCTAGTTTGTCTCAGTGAACATCAAATCAGGTGTCTTCCACTCAGCTGTCCTGGGCTCCAATCTTTAAGCAGTGCACTCATATACTTTCTTGGATATGAAGGCTGTCTCATGTAACTGTATAATTTTGAAATGCTCACTGTGAAATTGCAAACCTTTAACTTTCTGTGGCTGTGAGTTGAAGCTCATGCTTGAGTGTAGGCCTATTTATATGAAAGAGCAGCTGTGTGTATATGCTTGCGTGCATTTATGGAGATCACAGGAAGTCCTGCTTGTATGTGTAAATACCTATGAAACCTGTGATATTTCTGCTACCCTTTGATTTCTCCAGACTTTGTTTATTATATGTATATGTGGATTATGGTAAAGATGGAGGAGGGTGTAACATGGATGTGTGTGTGTGATTTGCAGATTATTTGGGCACTTCTCTTTATGTGTGTGTATGGACTTTGTACATCAGATGGATTTAAATGGCTCCATTTCCTGAGGTGCCTTAAGTTAAAAACCAGAGAACTAAGGACACATCACTAGGCTCACCCAGGCTTGAGGACATCATGGCTGCGGTTACACATGATTCTTACGCTATTCAAAATGCATCAATATACTGTATGCTCAATATACTGAAGTTTATTTTCATGAATATATTTGTATTGCTAAATGAAACAAATTCATTACAGAATAAGATATAGAACTGATGGACAAATTCTAGTACCGTAAAAGTAGGTAAGTGCTGTCTGTCACTGCAGCCTCACAGAACATGAAAAAGAGCATTTACTACAAGCACAGAATAGCACTGTCATAAAATACTAAGTCTTAAGGAAATTGGGTATTTCTTTGGAGCCAAAGAGTCACATTTTTCACTTTAGACGTTGATATAATTTCACGCATTAAATTGTTTCAGAAAGGTTATGCTGTTATATTTATATGATTGTTAGACAATTAGATGTCACTGTGACCAGCTGTCACTGTGGTAATGGTAACAAAGACATTTGCAAAAACACTGTGACTCTGTAAGTATGTGTGTGTGTGTGTGTGTGTGTGTGTGTGTGTGTGTGTGTACTAATGTTCAATTGTGTATATAAATACCTCTTTAATCAATGAAGGATTTTGTTGCAGCCTAAAAGTGCTTTTGAATGCACTTGGGTTTTTTGTTTTGTTGAATTGCACCTGTCATTTATCTAGCACGACAATAGACTATACTCCAACAGTCTATGCACAAATACTGTTTTTTGTTATAAAATAGTAGTTTATAAGACAATGTCTTTCAAACGGACAATGCTGTATATTGAATTGAAGGCATTAGTAATCCAATACAAAAGGTGTGTGTATACTGTATTTATATAACTACAGTTTTAGCAGTTTTTAAAATACAAAGCAGACTGTTTTCTAGAATCCATACTGATGTTTGGCAGACAAACTCAGTTTTAAAATTAAAGACCCTTTAAGACCCTATCAGCGTGAATTATACTCTTTCTTAATGTTCTATTTCCTTTTTCAAACTTGAAAATAGTAATATTGTTAATATTAAGCAATAGCAGAAGTTTCTCCTCTGTGAAACAGTACTCAAATCTGTATTTTTACATTTATAAGTCTAGATTTATCATGAACAATCAATGGTTTTAACTGGTTTTGTGACAACAAACTTTGTCTTAATAAATTGTTTTACCCACTCTTGACTTGCAGTGTTTTTGGTGTTTAAAGGAGCTAGAGGATCTGGTACTGTGGTTTGTTTTTTATGTAAAACTGTGTTCTCTAAACGGACAGAAAACAGGGTTGATGAAAACAAATTATTGCGTTTTTGCAACATGGTATACAGAGTTGCAGTCTATGACAAGGAGAACAATGCCAGCCTTATAATCAGGATTGAGAGTAATTTGCTGGGAGAACCTGCAAGTTTAATCACAGTGTGTACTACAGTTCTACTGTCTACTTGAACCAAAGCAAAGTAGACATTTTATATTTTTATATTTTATACATGTCTTTATTTTTCAGATAATTACCATTTGTATAATTAGAATTAAATTATAATCAGTAATCATACAAAAATATAATCAAAACCGGTAAAAGTTTGTCATTCCTGTACATGTATGGTAAGAGTAGGGCACACAGTTTCACTGTTAAACCTGCAATTAAAAACGAATGACAGCAGTGCAATGGGCAATATAGCAATTCACAATGATAAAAGAGGGTAATGCATACCATCAGGCTGCCAAAATATTGCAACAATACCATTGTATTTTATGAACAAAGTTAAGCCATCAAATTGACTATAGCATGTCTGTACTTGGATAGACAACGTAAACAGAAAACACACCTGGACTATAAATGTTATGTATATAAATGATACTTTGGAAAGTAATGCATTTTGGCCTTCCAATATTCTATAATTTTTCTGATTTATATTATGAAAGAAGAAAAAGAGAAGAAAAAATATATGACAGTATTTGCATTATCATTAGAGTACTCTGTCAACATAACACTACTGGAATTGAGAACAAGGATTCTTAAGGACACTTAAAGTACAGTCCAGGTAAGGTCTTCATTTTTTTTTATGGGTTAAAATACAAAGTGAGTTTTGTGACGTTCACATTTGCAGGCTTTAGTTCTAAGATATCAGTTAAATTCAGACAAGTATATAAGTATATGCTAAAATGTAAAATAGACCTTAACGCAGACCTGCATGTAGACTGGCCCCTTTCCTTTCAGTCACGAATTGTAACTCATGAGTTTGGAGGTTACAAAAGATGTGTAGGTAATGAAAAAAGAAACACTCGCCTCCATTTTTTAATTCATTACAGTACATTACATAATTTAGCAGACACACTTACCTAGAGTGACTTCCAAATCACTATGTTATGAATAGTTATCCAAGGGCCAAAGCACATTTATTTGAATCAGGCCCTCAGTGTCATGAGCATCCCTTAGAATTTGCTTTTGACTACCCACCTATAAAACAACAAAAATGCTCAATAATATACCCACAAATAATGTGCAAACCTCAAGACACCAAGAGCCCCAAAAGCACTATGAAATAAAAATGTGATGAAAACATTTTTCTGTTACATTTTTTTTTTTCAGTTTGTTAATCATCCTAGCGTTTGAAAAATAATTTGCAAGTTTCATTCATTCACAGGCACAGTGAGTCTTCAAGTAAGCCACTGGCAGAATTTTAAAACACTGTTTTCATTTTAAGAAGTTATGATGAAAAATAAAATATTTGGACCATTGTTTCCCAGGTGGCAATTGACACAGACAGGCCACAGGTTCATTTAATACAAGCTTCATTCCGATTCGAAGTCAGAGTCATTACCTACAACAAAAAAGAGCTTCACCAAAAATACAAATCAGGAAATAAAGAAAGCAGTCACTTAATCCTAACTAGTGTCCATATCTTCTGTCTGCAACAGTAAAGCAGGAAGTGACACTTCATTGCACAATGAAAAATTACAGTGCTGATAAAATCCAAAACACACTAGTGAAGAAACTGGGACACAGAAGCTGGATATACAATCTATTTGGACATGACAAATACTTGGAGTAGAGATCAAACTAGGCAATAAAATTACATATTTCATTTACAGTTTGGACCAGATAAAATTGTGGAGAGTGTTTTGAGCTAATACCTAAAATCAAACAGACAGAACAGCTCTGTAGAGTAGTTGTTTTGTATTTTGTATAAGGATGTAGGTTGTGTCTTTGAGTGAGATTCTTGAATTGCTTCAGTTAATATCTAGCTACACAGAGAAAGCTGTGAGCTATGTAAGCATAAGATATACTTCAAAGTCAATATAATATGTCTGTAAATTATAATTGAGTACACATTGCTGAAGATTTTTTGTGTTTGTGTGGCATAGGTTAGGGCAGATACAATATGCTTTGCAATGTATTCTTCACACAAACATGCCATGTAAACTCTCTTAGTGTACACTTATGTGACTGGGAACACACTAATGCTGATCTTACACCGCGCAATTTGGAATTCCTCCAGTATGTTCGACATCAGCCACATCATATCCATACAGGATAGACGGACTAAGACTAGAGACAAATGCACCTTTAAGTGTTCTCTGAGAAGTTGTCTGTGGTTTATCTGACAGACCCTTGCCTTCCAAAAAATTATTTACCTTATATATCTAAATGAACCTTGGAATTACTATGAACTTTCCTTTAAAAAGTCATTATGTATTTGGAAATAAGCCCTGTGGAAAGTGTCTGGTTAGATGTACAGCAAGTATATTGCCCCTAAAAAGCATATTTATAAATGCTTCGAATGTCTAACCAAGCACTTTCCCTGCTTTCTGTTTCTTCATGTAAGAGCCCTTTATGCATAGAAATGGCAAGAACTCCTGCGGTACCTGCTGGTTGTTCCTGTGTGGACCCTTCCCCTTGCTTGCGGGAATTGGTCAGCTCGTTGAAAGTGATATAGCAGTCAAATGCAAAACAAAGGGTGGCAATGAACCCAAACACCTGTGAAAATAGAGTGCTTTGATATCAATACAGTATGAAAGAGAGAGCAAAATGGGATACAGGTAGGGGGCAGAAATGTGAACCTCACCTGTAACATGATATTTACACTCAGGCATATGGGAGTAGTAACTCCATACAGCTTTAAAGCATTTTTGTGTACTTGCTTTATTAGCTGTCTTGAGGAATTTCAGCATTGTTCATTTTGGCAAATACGGTAATGCCAATAACAGTGGACATACGTGGACACTGAAATCAAGCTTACCCCGCCTGCTTTTGAGGCTCCATCTCCATACCTGGACATTGAAATTATGGAGATGACAAAAAAGATGATGGATGCAGTCAGACAGCGCAGGAAATCCTTGAAAAATAAAGTGAAATTAAAAAGCCACATCATGTTTGTACAGCAGTTCTCTGTGGAGGCTTCCTGGTGCCCCCTTGTGGTTAAAAATGAAACTCACCATTAGGGGCCATTGACAGCCATTTAATTGTTGACTGAACTTGTTGGAATAGACGATGAGCATGAAGGCGGCAAGGAGGAACTCAATGAGGGGAGCTGTGACAAAGGCTGCTGCTACAGATGCCACAAAGCACACAAAGGTGATGAAGGACAGAGCCTGGGCAGGGAGAGAAAGAGAGAATGAGACAAATGTGGAAAGAAAGAGAGAGGCTAAGAGGGTGATGAACTCTTCTACTAAGTGTCCTATCTTAGGGAAAATTTTCAGACAGGCACAGTCACACACATGTGAAATTTATTGACCTCTTAAAATTATCACCTATGAAATGCAAGTCTCTAATGTGCTGATAATGGAAACACATATTTGTTAATCTACTTGCCTTTGAATGGATTGACAGGGGTTTAAATTATGTTCTACATTTGTCTTTGGTGAAATACAAAATATTTATGGCTGAGTATAAGAGCTGGGTACCAAAATGGATAAATTTATTGTTTTAAAGCAAGACTCTTCAACCGGTTTTTCACAGGGGCCATATTTAACAAAATGGTGCCAGCAGCCCAAACATTTCTTCCTTTGTACAGATAGAAGAAGAATGTACAAATAAGTAGTAAGCATATATTGATCCACAGCATAAACATTTTAACATATATGCAAACTTATTATTTATTACATTCAAAATATAGCATCACCATTACCTTCTGTTTGTTTCTATTTCATGGTAAATCATCAATTCAGAACAAATGCAGATGAAACAAGTACACTAAAATAATATGTTAGGTCCTATTATTAACTATTAGGAATGGCAGTGTATCCCAGAAAAAGTCTCTTTTTATAGTATGATGGTGTGACATTACATGTCTTCTTTTAAGAGCACACTCAAAGCTGGTTTACCTGCCTCAAGCTCATTTGGTTCATCACCTATGCTAATTAATAACTGGTGAACTATGCACACACGTTATACATTCTTCATTAAGAGATCTCTGATTTTCACATAACTTGGATTTGAAAATGTGATGATATTGCATTTGGGATAATCAGATCTACATTAACAGACTATTCATTTTCCGCTGTTCATTGTGTAGTTCCCTCAGTATCCAAAAATATCTGTCCTACTTTGTAATCAGAAAGAACTAGATGGATCTTTGAAATCAGCATGCATTCTGCCTGTATTAATTACAGGATCTCATATTATCTAAGGTGCATTTCAAGGTCCAGACAAAGGAAAAATGACAAAGGCATTTTAATCATTTTGAGGACATCCCATTACCCTGAATTTACAAGGCAGCTCATATGCGGTATGGGTCACCATTGTAATTATGTTAGAATTATTAAATGTATTGTGCACATTGTGCAATTCTCTTCTGGTTCCCATTCTATTTCTGGCTTCCATTTCCTCATCTGAATCACCACCAGCATTGGAGAAATAACAAAAGAGAGCAGTTTAAGTGACCACCTTTATTATATTAATTTGTAAAATTTACATCATATTGTCTTTCAATATGAAGTACAGAAAAAAGAGATGGTGTTAAAAATAGGACTACAGAAATTATTACTCTTATTACTTATGCTCTCTGAAACTAATATAGCCTAATATCTATACCATTCTTGGTGTGATGTAACTGTAAATGAGCTACATTTGTAGTGGTTTGTAGGCTTTAATTTAATGGAGTACTTCAGTTGGACCCTTTAGAGCCTCCATTTTAGTGATTTTTTTCTAAAACTTGGTAAAAAAAAAAAAAAACAAAACAGCAGAATGTCCATTTGCTCAGGGGCTAAATGACTAGTTAAGGACCCTGAAACCAAAAGTGAATGACAGTCCTCTAAAGGAAACCCACAAGTATTTACAGCAGTCCCTATATGACCTTTCAGGCCTCTGAAAAAGTTTCTGCATTTGACAGGAAGAGGATACTGACTGATATCAGTAAAGATATCATACTGTATCTACAATCCAAAAATGTAAAATTATGTTTTTGGAATAAATCAATTTGCATATCTAGTGTAGGATATAGAAATAATACACAAAAGATAACTTTTAAAGTTTGCAAAGTAACAAAACATAAAAGTGCATTGGAAATGAACAGCAATTGAATATGAATGAATAAATGTTAAGAATAAATGGCTCCCATATACCGATATGCTGCCCATAGCTCTGAATTTTAAAATTAAATTTAGTTTAACTGTGAAACTATTTAAACTAATTTGCAATTTATCAGTTTAAGAGAGCATTTTTTTTAGTTCTGAAAGCTGAATAAAGGAAATGTCTTCCCTTTTGCAGATTTCAGTTTTCAAACTTACAATTACAAAACCAGCTTCAGAAGATTCTGGAATATTTAGTTTGATACCGTAAGTAGCAGTTCCTGAGACAGTCGACACTATGGAAATGAAAATCGACTAAATGAATCAGAGTAGAAATTAGTAAACTGAATTACCACTTCAGAGATGAGAAGAATTCCCTTCCGCGAGGTGGCGAAATCTTTACTGGGGAGAAAAGAAAAAATATCAACCTGGTGTGGTGGTGTCGATTCGGGAGACTCTATGTCCCCCATTTCGAAGATGGAATGTTGATTTAAAAAAACAAACAAAAAAACAAAACAAAAAAAAAAAAAAAAAACAAAGAATTTTTAGATCCTGAATCTGACAGCAACAAGACAGAGTACTATAACTTGTGAACGTTTCCTCTAAAAGCGTAAACGGAAGTAATGACACAACGGAAACGTTTAAGATACAGCACAGTTTGCGTTCTACAAGAATTAAAGCTAAACGGGTGTGCCCTCTTAATTTCAGTGCCTCTGTGTTAGCCTGTAACAGCAAGACAACAGTGCAATTTTTTAAATGCCAAATACAATTTCAAGCAAAATGTAGAATGTTATAGCCTATTTGACCACACTATGCAAGTGATCAATATACCTGGTTTAAGACAAGCCGAGAACCTGCTTGGGAAAAAGTTGATTGGATGAGCGAGAATGGCTCGATGCCCTCCATATAAAGAACAGCAATATCCTCATGCCTCACAGCATGTGTAACATGGTACGTTTTATAGTGATGTAGTGGAGACTACTTGTTTGTAATACAGCTGTCATCAACACCGTAATATGCTAAAACAGGCGACTGTAGACCCTTCGTAATTGCATTTAGGGCGCCATATGGCGTCATTTTGCGAGTGGAAAGCTTATTCTTTTCTATAGCATCTCCGGGTTCATATTTTAAATAAAGGAATTTAAACTTAATCCTCAGATTAATTCCAAACACTGGCGAAGCCCTGGATGTGTCCTAATCTTGATCTAATAAACCTATATTAATCGAAACAGCCCATTTATATTAATCTTGGAATGCATGTCATCAAAACGGAATGCCCAACCATCCACTAGAGCGCAGTGCATCTATGCAAAATAAACAAATTTTTTAATACGTCCACGATCACTAGGCGGCGCGAGGCTAGGTATGTCTACTTGCACGTTGCAGAGCACAATGCGTTATCGTTGCATTTATAATAAAATAATATCAAGTGTGGCCTTTCATCAATTTCTCTTCATCAAACAAATCGCAATGAACGTCTTAAGGAGACAAAATAAAGAATATATTAATATTATACTGCGGAACTTGAAGTTGGTGGTGCTTCTTTTTTTTTTCCTAATAACTAATCAATGATGGAATTGTGACATCCAGGTCAAATTAATTTAAACTCAAGAAACTCTTACTCTTACGTTTAGCTAGCAACTATTTCTGGTAGATCTGAGAAAAGCAGCATGAACTTAAATGACGAATCATAAGTCTTTGTCATCCAGCAGACTCAAAACCTTGCTACACTCACTGAAACCTTTATTTAATAATAATAATAATAATAATAATAATAATAATAATAATATATTGTTTCATTCTTTTGGAATTGACCGGTGTTGGTTTTGATTTCCGTTCGTATCACTTTAATGCATTTTAATGCATATAAAAAGGACCATAGGTAGTGAGGTAGCAGAAGTGGGCAGGTATAGCTAGTTAAATAAATTACATGTTTTTGTGAGGCGGATGAAAGCACTGCTGTATCATATGAAACGTGCATGAGAGCACCCATATGCAGCATTTGCGCTACATTTCAATCCATTTCCGTTCCATTTGCAAAAACTGCAACAGCCGTGAACTAGGAAGCAATTATTTGTCATCGGAAGTGAACTGCTGTGTTGAAGGGACCCGGATAATTTCTTTCACTGTTTACTTTCATTGTATCGAGCAGTTACAATTTTCACGAGATGTCATTGTCTCCCGTCTACAACGCCATATTCAGGAATAATCTTACTCAAATTCAATCCGCCGCAGCTGCGTGTTTAAAGCGAACCGGGGGTTGTCAGACAATTGTCCGCGGAAGGTGTGCTCTGTTGAATACGCAGACAAGGCTTCTCAGCAGTAGGACGCAGACAAATAGCAGAAGTACGTGCGCAAAGCGTGATTTTCACTCTCTTCACCTTTTTGCCAGTTCAACACTACGCAATATATGTCATGTGGCTAGCTAGTTAACGCTTTTAACGACTCGAGACGAAAGTGTTCGGCACAAAGAAAAGACTATATTCCATTTAGATAATTCAGTAGTTGTCACTGGCAACTAATCCAATACTTGGTGGCTGGCTGCTGCATATGTGGCTGTATCTCCGGTCCATCTGTCTACGCTTGAGCTAGTCTTAATAACGGTGCTTTGCCCACAGCTCCAACTGACGCTCATTCACTGCTTATCTATTTTGTGCGTGATTTTGCCACGATCTGATTGAAGCTGAGCACAGCCTCATCTCATAATGTTGTCTTCCTCTCAAGGGAAACTTTGTCGAAACGGGGAGGAGAAAAAACTAGTGGTAAGTACAACTGTTACTTTGTTCCGTTTTTATCTTCATAAGGAAGTAAACAACGCGCATTGTTGACTGAAGGTGTTAATAGTTAATACAGTATAAGAACTGAGGCAGCGTATAACGTGTGGGTTGTATTTGTTTAAAAATCCGTGCTCGAGACAAATAGAGTACCGAGGTGGCTACGTCACACTGGTGTTGGAAGTGAAATTCCCCATTCATTTTAGTCATAGACATTTTTTTTTTAACGCACTTTTAAAGTACTTCTAGTGGTTTATGGCTTACCATCGATTTCCAGATTATATATTGTGATCCCAACTTGCGACTTATATTGTTTATTTTGATTGTTTCGAGCTATATTTTACGTAATTATTATTTTTTTTATCTTACGCTAGCACAACCACGAGCTAAAAACTACATGTCCCATGAAACCACGGAGCTTTCTCCCGTGTCACTTACTCCCAGCGTATAATTTTTCCCGGGCATTTCCGGTCCATCTCTCGCCACACGACGTGAACACCTGTTTAACAGAGCCTGCTGTTTAATGCCTGGGTATTCCAAATAACCAATCACTGCTCACCCGCAACCAGTAGTAACATCCAGTTAGTTGAGTATTGTCCAATCAGAATAAATACTTTCCGTTAGGAATTTCCATTTTCTGTACAATGCATTGTAACACTTGCTTCAGGTCCATTAAATCTACGTTTTAAACGGTCTGCAGATTCATAGAAAGCTAAGTAAATTTTGTAATCACACGAGGACGAGGACAACAGATAGTGAAAGTATGAACTGTCGTGTACAAAGCTGGCTAACTGGCGTAAAATACACTAAAGTCAACAATATTATTAACATTTTATTAAATGTGCACAAGCATGAATGGTGGGGGGGGGATTTGTCTAAGTGACATTTATGTATACAGTATTTTGTTATGATGATGATATTTTTAAGTAGAAATTCAATATTCTCAATATCCATAACTGGATAGTTTGGAAAGAGAAGAA
Source organism: Megalops cyprinoides (assembly GCF_013368585.1). Taxonomy (NCBI): domain Eukaryota; kingdom Metazoa; phylum Chordata; class Actinopteri; order Elopiformes; family Megalopidae; genus Megalops; species Megalops cyprinoides. The sequence goes on from NC_050590.1 coordinate 18,304,058, forward strand.
ATCTATATTTATGGATTTGGAGCTCAGCCACTCATGCAAAGATTTGACATTTGATTATCCAAATTCCTAGGTATTGAGTATCTTTTTTGACAAGTATATATTGTAATGAAGAGTAGGAACAGTTGTGAATGCTCATAAATTCACATTTGTCAAGGTTCAAACGCAGACCAGAAGCTTGAGAAAATAACTCTATTGTTTGTAAGGTCAAAGGGATTTGTTCTTTGTTCTTTAGAAAAAGTTGTCATCAGCTAACTGACTTATAATCAATTGTTTTCCATTTATGTTTAATCCCTCAATGTTGGAATTTTTTATGAGAATAGCCTATGAATTTAGCCTAATTTCAACTATGAATTCATGATTATATATTATATTCATTATATTATTATATCATATTATATTCACAATTACTCTCAAAATAAGACAGTTGACAAAAAAGTACCAATAAAACATTTATTGACATATATCAGATACATCCGCCAGACCATCCAGGGGCATGTTATTGTACAATAAAAAAAAAAAAACCCACTTCAAAATCTTGTCTGAACGCCAGATAACGTCAATAGACTTACACGCCACTACCAGAATGTATCCCTCCACCACAGATCCGCAAGGAACTTTAGTCCGTGGAAACAAAAAGAGAGAATTTCATACTAAACAGGCTGTAACTTTGGAATATAACAACTCGATTTAACTAACTGAGCCTGCTACAGCATTAGATTAGCATCAGATGAACTTTGGAATGCATTTTACACAGAACAAGGGCTGTGGATTTTGGCCCCCATTTCTTACAACTACTGTAACTTATGGTACATTTACATTTAGCAAAAATTATGCAAAAGTGCATACAGTAAGTATTAGTAACAGTATGGGGACAGGATGTGTACAGTTCCACAATGAGACAGTTCTCAGCTGAGAGCAAGGTCTGTTTGAGGACACATCTAATTCAGAGTTTCTCAAACCTCTCCTGGAGGACCCCTTGTCCCACCCTTCTCCTCCTCCACGCCCACCTGCAACTATTTTGACTTTTAAATTTTGAGTGACCAATCAGTCAAAACAAAACGCCACTCTGGCGTTCTCTACTGCTATCACCCGAAATTGGTGAATTCGAATTTGTCCATACTCATTGGATTTCGGTTTTGATTTTTTGACAGGTGGAAGTGTTTATGATAAGAGATGTCCGAGAGAAATTTGGTGATAATTGATCGCTGTTTTGGAACATTAAGCCACGTTAAGCGTTTTAGAATGTCTGCAAAAGCCTTGACACTTGGTCGTACTTCAAGGCGGGATTTGTTGGCGAAATTAAAGTGACAAGGACACCAGTGGATATTCTAGTTGTATGTGGACAGGTTTGTAGGCTACAAATATTTTTATTTTATTAGCCTACAACTTTTTTTTGGAAAGCTACACATTTCAGTGCCTGGATTCCAGTTGTTTCTGCAAATTGCAGTGATCCATTTGCTTCTCTTTTCTTTAGCTTTCGGCAGTCTGTAAAAAGATAGATTCAACAAGAAATCGGAGCAATTTGAACAGTCAATCGCACAACAGCTCTTTCCCATTTTAGATGTGTTTTCGCGACATTCAAACATAACGCTAACGCTGCCACTCAGTGGGTGTAACCCGCAGTGATTCCGCCTACTGTGACGTCACGTGCGTAACCTCTGTCCTGTGGTTGTGGTTGTGTGTGTGTGTGTGTGTGTGTGATGAAGCAGCAGAAAAATCTTATAAATTTTATATAAGAGTAGTAACTTCACAAGTTATTTGTATGGCATTTTTAAACATATTTATATTTATATATGTATTTCAGTTTTTGAACAGTAGTAATTATGTTCAAAAATGTTCAGAAAGACTAATTTGGGTGTAGTGTACACAACACACGTTTTCATCGAGATATAAATCCCCACTTGCTGCAATGTGATCTTATTTTCATGGCTGTATTAGGGCTATATGTGGTCTGAAACAGACATCCATCTTGGGCTAAGTTTGGACCAAATCAGATGGACCAAACACACGCTATACTGCCAAAACTTGTCTCTTACGATGATTAATGGGTGGCAGTGTAGCATAGTGGTTAAGGAGCAGGACTCGTAACTGAAAGGTTGCCGGTTCGATCCCTGCTGGGACACTGCTGCTGTACCCTTGGGCAAGGTACTTAACCCACAATTGCCTCAGTAAATATCCAGCTGTATAAATGGATAACATTGTAAAGAACTGTAACCTATGTAAGTCGCTTTGGATAAAAGCGTCTGCTAAATGAATAAATGTAATGTAAATGTAATAACGTTGGTTAGTAGTTTATTATCTGGTTAGTAGCTAGCTAAGCTGTAGCTAAGTAATAGTGATAGGTATAGTAAGATAGGTGAACTGGTGACCTAACATTACATAGCGAACAACAAAAACTTACCTTATTGTTATAATAAATGTATAATTAATAATAAATTATGTGTACCAGTGGTACCACTTGGATGGCTATGTGTGATTTTTTTTTTATAGGCTACCCAAAAGTACAATAGCTATGTTCGCCTTTTCCTCCTCCATTCCACATTATGTACCCGTACCACCGAAAGGTAAGAGATTGAAAAGAAAAAAACTGAAAATACTTCAACTCGCAAATACTTTAGGTGATCTCGTCAATACTTTTCACTCGTGAGAATGCAAGTGGCGTGTAACTGGAAAATACCACGTTTCTAAACTCGCAATGACATAATCTAGTGTAAGACACAAGCCATTTTCACATATGAACTCCAGACAAAATGTGGAGAATCAGGTCCGGAAATTGGCCGGAATTGCCCTTTCACACATGTAACACGCAACAGACGTGTTCTCACTTACAGGAAATACACCGGTTTGGTTTAGGCGAGGGGTGGTGCCTGGGTAGATTGTGCAGGAGGCAGGACATGACGCAAAAACTATGCTGCAGAAATCGCAGTGGCTGTATTCGAAACCGCCTACTGCATTACACAAGTATATACTGTATACTGCATGCTATTTTTCAGTGTAGTACCCAGTATGCGACCATTAGTAATTACATTTGTAGTATGTTATGAATTTACTTACAACACCAGCGAAGAACCAGTGATGACGTACCCACCTCGGTACTCTATGTGCTCTGCAGCTTTCCAGTTGCTGAAAGCAAGATTATATCATAGAGTAACCAACATGTCATATCGATTGATTGAAATATTTATTCACATTCCACCAAAATATTACCATTTGATGTTTGGCCTAGGGTGAGAGTAAATTTAAATACAAGCACGTTGAAGTTCAACTCTGAAAGCCAGTAGTCCCAAAAATTCCATTGTACTACGATGGCCTACAGTCATTTTTGTCTTATTAATTCATACTGCTGTAGTTCATAACAAGTATTTGCTTGAGAGTTTATGATTATTATTCATTGTATTCATTTTTCATCTTCTTTTCCAGGTTTGCATTGAAGGGAACATTGCCAGTGGGAAGACGACATGTTTGGAGCACTTCAGTAAAACCAGTAATATTGAGGTATGTATAGCCGTGCAAACTGACCATTTCAGTTACATTACATTTCACTTAATTTTCATTCCATGCATTTTAATCCAAGCATATTGCTTTGCTGAGGAAACCCAAGGTATACTGTACACAGTGGTCCAGTACACTGGACTTTGGAACTCAGTATATTGTTTCATTAGCCATTTTATTATGCTTGTTAAATTTGAAGATCATTCTTGTAGCCAATCACACAAGTCAGATGTAATTTAAAGAACGTTACGATCAACTTTAAAATGGTTATTTTCCCCTTTCAGGTATTGACAGAACCAGTTTCTAAGTGGAGGAATGTTCAAGGCCACAACCCTCTAGTAAGTTTATTATGGAGGTGATTTACTTTCAACCTGTGAACTGTTGTTCTTTGCTATTGCTGGAAGTACCTCCATTTGTGTACTTGAAGCATTCTTATTTATGCCCTTATCAATTGTGATTTTTAGATCCCCATTTCTGCAAATATTTCCTAATTTGAATGTGATGGTTATGATGGGGGTTTATTACAGTTTTGAGCTTTTTTAATGCTTGAATTTTGGGGTGTTTTGAGTTGGTCTTAGGAGTTCTGAAGTTATCTCAATTTTAATTTAGACACTAAAGATTTTATATGAAATGCTGATTTATTGTGGGTAATTGTGATGTTATGCATAGGCTTTGATGTACCAGGACCCTTCTCGATGGGGCATCACCCTGCAGACGTACGTGCAGCTGACCATGCTGGACCGTCACCTCTCCACAATAGTGCGTACTCCACCTGCCCTGCTAAGGGTGTCTTCTGTTCTGAGTAAATACCACGTGTGTTTGAGTGAGAGAGAGAGAGAGAGTTTCTTTCATTATGTCTTTCGAGTAAACTGTCATAAATGTTTATGACATAATCTGTCGTTTCTTCCTTCTGTGTTCCTCAGTCAACTCCTATAAGAATGATGGAGAGATCCATCTACAGCGCCAAGTACATCTTTGTAGAAAATCTTTACCGAAGGTATTCATTTTCACTATGAGAAGTGAATCAAATAACATTTTCTGCAATGTCCTATAACAACAGAGCATACATCACCTTGCTGTGAATACCTTTGAGCTATCATGGTGAAATCTTAGAACTGGTTTGTTCATCTTTACTTGTACACTGTTTCATTATGCTTTACAGTGGGAAAATGCCGGAAGTAGACTATGTCATTCTGAGCGAATGGTTTGAGTGGATCACACAGAACATTGCCATTCCGGTGGATCTCATTGGTATGCTGCACTGAAATCAAAAGTAAATGTTACTTGGAATAGCATTGAGGTTTGGCTCTGAAGCAATTGCTAATACAAAGCACCTCTCAATTATAAATCAAAATTCCTACCAATTCAGTATTCAGCATACATAAACCATGGAATATAACTCTCATAATTTTGTAATTTGTACTGAAATACACATTGTTTTCACTGAAAACTGTGAGGATCGATGGTTAAGATTAATGTCCAAATGAACCACTCTGCATATAACGTCAAGAAGTTACTTGGCAGTGAATAAGCAGTGCATTTGGATAGGTAGCAGATATGATCCCAATGTATGTGGTCAGCATTGTTTTTGTATTTTTTCTCACTGTTGATATCACATAGCAGTGAATATATTTTTTCTTCTGGGTTAGTTTACCTGCAGACTACTCCACAGACCTGCTATGAGAGACTGAAACAGAGATGCAGGGAGGAGGAAAAGATGATTCCTATGGTAAGCCTTAGATTGACCACCATCCCTGCTTCCATTGCTGGCTCTGTGATCCTTCTTAGTGCATGTTGTGATTTCATCACCTTACCTCCTTTTAGGAATATTTGGAAGCAATCCATCAGTTGTACGAAGACTGGTTAATCAACAAGACATCATTTTATCTACCTGCTCCTGTTCTAGTAAGTAGCCATGACTTCTTGACATTGCATTCAGTTGAAAATGTATCATTGTGTCTATGAATAATAATCCATCTGGAGTTTTTGATAAGTGGTGGAAAATCAGTCCCCTGGGGCAGAGACTTAGGTCTTGTAAGGACTGAATTTATAGGCATACTGTCATTAACAAAACTTCTTATATATATATATATATATATATATATATATATATATATAATGAAGATTTAATTTTCAAGATTATTTTCAGAAATCACAGGAAACAAATCAATACAGTGCAAAGCATGTACTTTTTATAGTAGACAAATATTTTCCTACATCATCAAAAGCCCACTGAATGAAAAGTTTTCATAGTCTCCCTGTTTGTTAAACCAATACAATGTCAGTCCTCTATTTAACATTTCTCACAACAGTAATTGCACAGAAGAATCGTTTGTCTACAGCTTTACTATTGAAATCACTTTCTGTCAACACTAAAGTTAAGATCATAAGGAGGGTAGAATTTGGAGAAACCAAAAATAAAATGGATTGAAATTGTTTGGGTTGGCATACCCAACATTTTAAATCCATTTGAAAACCATTTTAAATCAAGTAGAAAAGGTGAAGATTTTGATGCAGCTTTGGCAGTGGCAATCACAAAACATCCATTAAATTAACTGATATACCTGCTGAAACTTTGTTTTACAGCTGTGTAATGTGCAAGAATGTTGTCCTTAAGCACTGTATTAACACTGGCTACCCAGGTCTGATATTTGCGGTGATGAAATTAATGTACTCATAGCTTTTTGTTGTAGTCTGTAATCACAGGTTGTGTTACTACCTTTTGGTGATATTTGGTAATATTTCTGAAATATTTGTTGTAGGTAATACCTGCAGACCATGACCTTCAGAAGATGCTTCATCAATATGAGGAGAACAGAGAAAAAATTTTAATGACCAGGAATGCGTAATTGTCTGAAGTAAATGTGTTGATCCACAGACAAACCATATCTACTCTTTCAGTACAGGAGGTCTGCTTCTGATGTACCACAACAGGGCAGCTGCTGTCAAGAGAGCTGGTGTCTCCTTTATTGTAATGTTTCATTTGCTGCTTTCTCTCTCATTTTTTTCCTTTACATTAGTCTGAGGGACTCCTTTTTTACAGGAACTTTTCAGTTCTAAAGAGAGTCTTAAGGAGTCATGTTGAACATGATGTGTTTTCAGGATTCAGTCTCATTTAAAGTGTATGTTATATTGGCTGTTTAGATTTGGACAACATTAACCGGGTCTACTTCACAAGTTTAGGTTGATTTTGCTGTCATTCCACTACAAAATGTAATGTATAGCTACCTCTCACAATTAACAACATATTTGCAGTAAGTGTTTATTTAATAAAAGCATTTTCTGTCTGTTACAATAAAATCTGTCAACAATGTTATTCTTAAAGCTATTTATGCAAGTACAAAAAAATTAAATTGTAGTTCAGTACTTTACATCCCTTTTGTTCAGTGGACCAGAAAACTGTATAATGTTATGATTTTCAGTTGTTGATGAACATCTTTTTTCATCACTGTTATTTTGAAGAAATAAAATCTCATTTATACGTCATCACAGCTGTCATATATGAATCTACATACATTGTCCTTTCATAGTTTATGAAGTACTCTTTGGAGGGGGGGTGACTTGATGAAAATCTGATTACAATGCCATTCATGACACCGTTCCATACATAGATATAGTCATTACTAGTATTAATAGAATGTGTATCTGTATAACATAGCTCTGGTGGAAATATTCCGTTTTCCAACAATGCGGTCCAAAAAACTTCTGTTGTGGACTTTCTAGCATTTAGAATTGTGGGGAGTAGAGATGTTAAGGAAAATTTCAGACAGAAACTACGAAGTTTCATTTTGAGAAATTCATCACTGGAATAGTTTACTGGTATTCATAGTTAAATCAATGATCAGGCTGGTACTGACACATTGTAGGCTATAAAATTAGATTGAGTGCTCTGTTGGGCATAATGCCCTGTTCTTGCTATTAAATATCTTATTTTCACATGTAATAATAATTGTAATAATGATTGCTTAGCCATCAGCATTCATCCTCCAGCCTTGTGCAAGTGCTTGCAGCATTTGCATTAAGTTTATGGTGCTGAAATGGTTGTTTGTGCCAAATTAAAGACATGTATACTGTACTTTCCAAAATTTTTACTTGTTTTCAATTCACTAATCACATCTTGCCACGTTCTCCTTGAATGTTCATATACAGGCTGCTAGTTTATCTGACTGACTTTGAAGTCTCTGTGATATATTGAGCAGGGCCATTTTTCTCTAGCCACACAAGAAATTGATGCCATCAGTGTTAGTAAAAGGTTTCTTTTCTCTACAGCAATTACAGCAAGAGATAAAGCCCTGCATTGTTAGAAATTCTGTTTGGCTGGAGGACAAACTTTCCTTGAAGGGTATAATTGATGAAACTGCAGGACTGCTTATCAACCCCAGTAGGTAGTGATATTGTTGGAGTGTTTACATTCTTCATTATGCATTGGTTTAGTGCTTCTGCTGCTCAGTCAAAGGGTGATGGTGATTTACTTCGGTACATGTACCTGCCACAATGTCAGAAAGTTTAAAATAAGAAAAAAACATGGGATGTGTGTGAGGAAGGTGTTTTCTCTTATACTGGTGTGTATTTGCTTTCATAAAGTAGAAAGTGCCTTCTGGGATGATAGTATGTGTGTAGTTGTTTCATGATTCTTTAACACTGATTTCTGTAATTCTGAAGTTGACAGTATATACAATGGCAGATAGGGAGGTAGCTCTCCTGTCAAAGACTGTACCCCATGACAGGACATACCTGAAATGACCTGTCGTAAAGAGGTGATACATCCCTCTGCAGGCCAGTGCAGTGGAAGAAGTACACCTGGAAGAAAATTGTGTATTGAGTCATGAGCAAAGTATTAACACTGCACGCCCAATTTCTTGAAGGCAATGACACTGAATACCATTAACTTCCTTTTGGTGCCCTCTAGTGAAGGCCAGGCACTGGAATAATAGGATAAATAAGGGAACCCTTGCCCAGGTCACCACTTCAGTGTACTTTACATTAGCCTGCAACACCACCAATAAGAGGAGGTGCAGGCAATAAGACGTTTTCGTAACATATCATATATCCATATATTATTTATGGCAACACTGATGCAGCAAAAGATATCTGGGGTGAAAACATTTATCACTTTGCAGACTGGATTGTGATCGCTGTACAATTATTAAGATATATTAAGTAAATAAACCCACCAGTTTGCGAATTCCCCTACCAGGGGAAACAACACTTTGGACCATTGCTATAGTAACATAAGGGATGCATATACTGCCATCCCCAAACCCCATTTCGGTAAGTCCGACCACCTGGCAATCCTGTTACAGCCCACCTACACCACAAGGCTGAAAGCTAATCCAGTCACAGTCAGAACTGTTAAGATATGGACTGACTGCACTGGCAGACTTGCAGGGCTGCCTAGAGGCTACAGACATGAAGATTTTCAAGGAGGCCACAAATAATAGTCACAATTACACAGAGACTGTTAGTAGCTATATTAACTGGTGCACTTCCATCTGTGTCCCCTCCCGCACTATTCATGTTTTTCCCAATCAAAAGCCCTGGTTCACTGCGGATATACGTATGAAGATCAGGAAACGGTGTGCAGCTTTCAAGTCAGGGGACATCATGGGGTAATGGGCCCAATATGAGCTACAAAATTCCATCAGACCTGCAAAAAGGGCACGCTCCCAAAAACTTGAGAGCTGCTACCTAACAACACATAACTACAACACACGTAATATGTGGAAGGGAATTCAATCTGTCACCAACTACAGGAGAAGCAAGAGACCCAAGACACCACCCTACCAGACAACCTCAACAGTTTCTATGCCAGATTTGACAGACTGAACAGAGACATCTCCTCAAAATCCCCCTGTAACCCTGAGGAGACTGCACTTCAGGTGACACATACACAGGTTCTTAGGAGTTTGAAGTGGGTAAATCCCTGCAAGGCAGCAGAACCTGATGGAGTGTCACAGAGAGTCCTGAAGGCCTGTGCTGAACAGCTGGCAGGGGTGTACACAGACATTTTCAATAAACGGGAAACACAGGAAACAGTCCTATGGTCCTTCAAGTCCTCTGTCATAGTACCGGTCCCTAAAAAACCAAACATATCCCAACTAAATGACTTTAGGCCTGTGGCACTTACACCGGTCGCCATGAAGTGCCTGGAGAAGCTGGTTCTCCAATCCATAAACTCTGTGGTTTCAGACACGGTGGACCCCCTATAGTTTGCCTACTGCCTGAACAGATCAGTGGACGACGCGGTGGCCCTGGCGCTTCACTCTACACTGGAACACTTGGACACTAACAGAACACATGCACGCATGCTCCTTCTGGATTACAGCTATGATTTCAACACGATCTGGCCAATGAAGCTGACTGTGAAGTCAGCAGACCTTGGATTGCCAACACCCACCTGTAACTGGATTTTGGATTCCCTTACAGACAGACCACAGGTGGTGAGGATGGGAAATAAGGTCTCTGCTGAGAGTCAGCACAGGAACCCCCCAGGGCTGCTGCCTCAGCCCCAAACTCTATGCCCTGTACACTAATGATTGTGTTTCAAACCAGAACAACAACATCATTATTAAATATGCAGGTGACACGACCATCCTCGGCCTCATCAAGGGTGGGGATGAGTCATCATACAGGGAACAGGTAAACAAAATCATTGTCTATGGAGAGGACAATGACCTTGTTCTTAACATAGAGAAAATCAAAGAAATCATTCTGGACTTCAAGAGGAGAGCCCCCCCTCTGTAGCCTCTCACCATCAAGGGGACTGAGGTGGAGCGGGCTGACAGTCACAAGTTTCTAGGCCCTCACATGTCAAAAAACCTGAGCTGGGCCATAAACACTGTGACAACAGTGAAGAAAAAACAGCAGCAGCTTTACTTCATCAGGCTGCTGAAGAAGGCCGTACTCAGACGTCAGCCTCTCATCCAGGCCTTACAGAGGACTCATTGAGAGCGTTCTCAGCAGCAGCAACACTGTGTGGTTTGGGAACACCACCCAGGCTGAGAGGAAATCTCTTCAACAAGTCATCAAAACTGCAGAGAGAATCATCGGCTCTCTCTTCCTCTCCATGGACGCACTCTACACACAGTGCTTTAGGAGAAAAGCACAGAGCATCCTCAGGGATCGACACCACCCAGCTCACTCTGCTCAGGTAGAAGAACTCAGGATACAACCTGAGACACCACAGACCAGAGAGCTTCACCACTCACAAGGCACGCTTCCACAACAGCCTTTTTCCAGCCACTGTCAGAATGATTGCTAAGGACATTAAGGCGGGAAGGAAATACCACACCCCCACATTACTCACCATGGACACTTAAACACCTCACAACACTCTTGCACCTTACGGACTGGGTTTTAGTACTCAACTACCTCACCCCCTCACGGAGTCTTCCCCAGTCCATTAGTTTGTCTTGGTTTGTGCAATATTTTCAGTTCAGCAGTGCAATAATTTACTGCACTTATTCATAGTGTGTACAATGTGTATTTATTCATATTGTATACATGTATTTATTCGTGTTTTTTTATACAGGTGTTTTTATTACTTATTTCTTATGCTGTTTGTTTTAATTGCCTTTCTTTGCCTGTTTTTTTTTTTTTTTTTTGGTTGTGACTCAGTGAGCTACGCACAAAAAAATTCCAATGTACCGGTACTGTCCTGTACCTGTGCAAATGGCAATAAAATCTCTTGAATCTTGAAGATTTTAGAGTCATTTATTTCAGTGTATGTTGATGTCATGTGAAATCTTGCAGACTGTCATTTCTTATCTGTAATTTATAAAAGGCCCTGTCTACTTTTATCATATACATTACAGAGGCTGAAGAAACACGTTTGAATTGTTTATTTTCTACAATATAAGAAAGGATGGTCATACAAAAGCACAAAAATACAGACAGTAGTAGGAAACAAGAACTGTTACATACCAAACAGTCTATTACAACAGTGAAAAAGACACGCTTTGCTGAGGGTGCACAGGTATCTCTCTTAAACTAACAGGTCAACAGGATGTACTCATATAGTGTAACAGCAGGTAAGACCAATGAAAACTATATTGTCACGCTGTCATTTCAGTGTTCTGCAGTATCTGTACAAAACTTGAACTCTGGTTACAATGTAGTCCTAGTGATGTCTGAGAGAAGGTGCTCTTTACACCATGATATAGGGTGCTATGCTTTTGCATAAATATTACTATGCAGGTATAGAAAGATTTGTTTTGGCACACAAACCCATAATATGGCATGACATTATATATCTCTACAGTAGCCTGGGTATGGTTGAACAGGTTTTGCAGAATTTAACTAATCACCTTGTTTTACTGTAAAAAGGCCCAGATATGGCTTAATGCTACATATAAACTATGAATATAGCATCCACAGATACAGGAGCTGCCCTCTATATTTCAACAACAAGCCCAAAAAAAATGTTAATGGTAGGTAACTGGTGACACAATTTAAGAATTATTTGTAACCATCAGACACATTTTTTGTTTCTTAGTATTGCCCTTGTATATCATTGCACAGTTTAAATTATGAGGAAATTTACAAAACACTGAGCAGAAACTGTGGCACAAAGCCATACATTTTAAATGACTAACAACACACAATTCCTCAGTTTATAGCTATTTCCAGTGCCAGCAATACAGTATAATCATGCTCCTATATAATCTCTAAAATATTCTTCAAGGCTAAACACTTTAATTATTTAAATTCAAGACAGGGTATTTCAAGACATAGATAATTATTGTAACCCAAAGTGACTAGAGGTTCAGAACTGCAGGATACATAATTCTGTTAACACTTTTGTAGATGGACCCTTATGACACTAAATCCAGAACCTATTTAAAAGGTAACTTACAAACATACAACCTCCCCAAGTTACATGTAAAATTAAACTGACCATCTTATGGAGAAAAAAGTGGAGAAAGTGTTTCAGTGCTTTCAAAGCCTCATTCAAGATATGCCTGTATGCAGTATATCATTTAACAGTCTCAGACCTTTACAGGCACCACAGGACAGTGATTATAATATTTGCAGATAGAAGGTATTATTTTAGGTGCTAAACATGTATATGAATCAGCAACACCAAGAAGTGGTGGTAATAAATTAAATTAAATTAAATTAAACAATAATAATACTATTTAATAACATTAAAAACATATAAAACATATTCATTTGAAAAACACATTTGTGGTATGGTAAATCTGCACAAGACAGATTAAATGCTACATTTACTCTCGGAAGCCCACAGGAACAATGACTACTGTTTTTCATAAAATCTCTAGTGAAGCATATAGCCTTCTGTACATGTCTCTCATATTATTTAAAAGACATATTTTCCCTATTATTCTATATCATGTTGTGTAATGAAACCAAAAACCTGACATCAGAAATCTTCAAAATATTGTAGTAAGTACACTTCATTACATTTTTCTATTTCAATGTTTTGAAGATGTTGAGATCATACATGTTCACAATGAGTCACATGATGTTTAGAGTAATCAATTATATAGTTATATCACTCATATCTTTTAAAAAGGTAATATGTACAGAATGTTAAAATAGTCATTCCCCGATTGCAATCATTGCTTTTATATCAGGAAAACCACAAAGTCTGTCTACAAAAAAGATCAGCCAAACAAAACAGAACTGCAGTCTCAATAAAGCATTGGAAATGTTAAAAAAAGAAATTTAACTTCTTGTTTCCGGTTCCTGTTTTCCTACCACACCTCATGTAATGTTGAAAGTTGCAAATAAACAAAGGAGTATACTTTTTGACACAGTAAAATGGGACTATTTGCACTCACAGCTTCTGTGATTTTCCACATTTCCATAACCATCTGGGTGTTGTTTATCTGTGATTTATTTTCACTGGACCAAGGTGCTAAAGCATTTACCACAGCAATGCATTTAAATATTAGAAAACCTGAAAGAAGTGTATGTTTCTATGGGAAACCATTGGTGGTGCTGATGATTTTGTTCTTGTGAACATTATGGCATTCAAAGACAAAGGGATACAGAACAGTACATTCCTTTGCACATTTCACACTAACAACACATGATGTAATGAAATTCTCTAGGACTGAGACATCAAACATCAAAGAGTTACAGGTATAGCTCCCCATCAGCCCTGTTTTTTCATGGCAATGTTCCATGTGGTAAGGAAAGAGTGGGTGGGGCAGGGCAGTGTGGTGAATGCCACATGATAAAGAGGGGCATGTGAAGATCACAGTTAATCCCAGAGATACATGAGGTTTCAGCACAAACTTAGGGTTCAACTTCAACTCCAGTGTGGGTATGCCTCCCTGTTTGTTCTGTCTTTTCAGACATAAAGGCAATTTCAACAGAAGAAGAAACGGGCCCAGGGAAAACAGCATTGCCCATTCAGTAAAAGTATTGTACTCCAGCTGAAGAACCAGGTCTGGCCTACAGAATTCTGTGGGAAATGGATCGCTGGGGGCTGCTTTCTGCAGATGTGTGCTTCAGCAGGTCTGTGGGGACCAGAGGAATAGGCTGGCTCTGTCGTCTCATCACCTCCTCGTAAGGGGGTGCATCCTCAAAAGCGAGGGCTGAAAGGGAAATGGAGGCTATTGGCTGCTGTCTGTTTTGGTACCTGGATGTGCTGCTGTTCATCACCCAGGAAGCTCCGCTTGACAGCTCCTCCATCTCTAAACTGGTGCGCACTGCTGGCATGTCCTGTCCCAAGCTAGGGTCAGTCACTGAATATGGAGGAGGCTCATCTGTGGGGACATATATCTGTGTTGCACCAGGTCCCACACATTCTTCATATCTGAAATCAGAGGAAATGAGGATGTTGAAGATCATGAAATAAAACAAAATAAATAAAAGATCATTATCCACTGTCCTGGGCCTTTAAATTTGCAGACTGAACATGATATGGAATACAACAGAAACACCAAATATTTGATATTCAATTGGAGAAGTAGTATTGCAGCTGCATTTGTAGTAGGACCAGGGTGTGAAATATGGGGGTCTGAAATACTCAAACAGAATTCAGTTCAAAAATATTTCACATTAAGGACCTTCCAAATATTTATATATATTATATATATATATTATATATATATTTATATATATTAAATATATTGGCCCACAATCAGTGCAAAATACAGGGGGTCTCGGGGGGTCCGAGACCCCTTGATTGACACTTGAGACCCCCTGAAAGCTTCATCAGGAAGATTTTGGGGGGGTCTCTGGAAAAATCTTTAAAAAATTATTTGTCACTTGCAATTGTCACTAAAAATGTCTTTAACCCTTAAAGCCTGACAGACGCAGCCTGCGTCCAAATTCACATCCCTTCTTCTCGGTTGAATTGCTCACAAAGTATTCATCGCTAACGATGCTAGTTGCTTGTCTATGTGACGAAGGATAATTTAGAATTTACATGAAATTTAATCATAGTTACAATCTGCATACAGCTCTGCATCCATCTCCACACCCATTACTCTTCTTTGAATTACTCATGAAGTTGTCATTGCATAGATATGGAACACACATCACAAGAAAGAGCAGAACCGGAGCCTTGTAATGATGCTAGTCACATATTTGTACATACTGAAATAATCACATTATGAAGACAGATCAAACTTCTGCAAAGTAATATCTTTACTAATTTCTTCATCCATTTTCACACTCCTGCTTCTCAGTTGAATAAGTCACAAAGTCCCTATCGCTTCACAACGTACCACATATCAAAATGATATTACTAGTATTGAAGATACTAGTTGTTTCTCTGTGCAACAAAGCGTTGTCGAGTAATCTGGTTGAAATCACAGCAAATTTCTGCACTGTCTCCAACATAGGGCTGACATTACATCCCACTTTGTATGAAAAATAAACACAAACTAATGTATTTGCTTTTCATTGCAATGGTTCAAAAGCTGTGGTCAAAAGATGTGCGCAGGTTTTCATAAAATAAAGCACACTGCATGGCAAACTTTGTTATGAATAATCGTAATACACGGATCCATAAGTTTTGTATGTTTGTCTGACGCTACCTAAGTTGCCAGATCGTCTAAGAAACACAATCTACCCACACAGGTAAACATTATTTATTTATTATCCACCGCCCCCCCCCCCCCCAATTTTGGGAAAAAAACCTCCCGTATTTTGAAACCTAAATGTTGGCAGGTATGGGTAGGGGACCCCCCGATTGCCACCGCCGATTCGCACACTGACAAGGACAGTAACATAATTTGTCATTAGCTAGACAAGAGAATCAGCAGTTTGCGCACTTAGATGTTGCTATACTCAGTGCTTCATCAAATAATTTAAAGAGAAAAAACAGATTAGATAATGCCCTATACCACCAAAAATAACCATATGTAAATTGGTTAACTACACACAATGGCATATAATGAGTGAAAAAGTCTTTAAAACTGGAGTACAGTGAATTCCCTATGTCCTGCCAATTGTCTAGGCAGCTAGCACTTCAAATATTGTGAGAAAACATTTTACAGTTCAGATGAGTACAGTGATGACAGTCAACAGGTTAGGAAAGAGAAAGGCACTTTCTAGTCATGAAAAACACTTCTTGAAACTTACAATAGTCCTAAGATTAACCAGGTGGGCAGGTGCTGCTTTGCGGCCTGCAGAACCAATTTTCACAATGACAACTGTCATTAACAAAAATAATTAATAATTAAAAAGTATTATTTTATGTCTGAATTTAGTTAGGGTCACTGACTGCACTGTATTGTAGTGTACACAGTGCCAGAAATTGGCACAGTGACATTAGAATAATAAAGATGAATCACATAAGGTCTCACATAATTTCTCTTATACTTCACCCTTTCTTCTATCTTCAAAGACCTTATCTCAAAAAAGTAAAAGCCTGGGTAAAGGACTGGGTATACCAACAATGTATAAATCCACCAGCAATGTTCCCAATAGTTTTACATGTTAAGTGTCATATGTTAAGTTATAGAATATCTGAAATCTCTTCGTAATTCCTCTGAAACAGGAATTCTTTTGTTTCTAGTTAAAAATAGGAGAATAATATTGGAAGAATTATAAAGTCTATAAATATACCCCTTTTAACAGCCTGCTGCTGTACTGTATATTTTAAAAGGCACCAATGGAGACAGTATTAAACAAGCATCTCTAATATCCACACTGTTTTATTTGACCTTTAGCTGTAATATGTCAATTAATCTCAGAGACATAGCACAACTGTAGCAATAATTTGCCTTCACAGATACTACATCCAGCACCACTGAATTTGCTGCTAAATAATTCAAGATCCATGACTGTAGTAAAGTGTCCACACCTGATGCACTTATTTGTATGGAAGTCAATCAGTGTGTTTATTTTCAGCACAGCTATAAACATGTTCCATTGTTCCATGTACATGGCATACAATGAAATTCAAGTTTTAAGTGATGGTTTCTAATGCAAATGCAAGCTTATTTCAGGCGCATGTGTGGTCGTGTCAGAGCAGACTTTCGTCATTTCCAGATACCAGTGCCCGGCACTTCTGCACTAAAACTCACAGTTCACTATAATCAAGTGAGCCCCAATTGGAGGACAGGCACTACTCCACTGACATCATCTGAGCAACTGGCAGGTACAGGATCAATTGCAGGGACCCTGAGTCAGTGAGATAAGGAAACACTCACCCTACCCACCCTGTCCCCCACAGGATGAAACATGGCCAGTTTTGAACCTGAACCACAGGGCTCAACCTGCATGCAGGACAAGCACCTTCCTGATGGAGTCACTCAGGAGTGCTATAAATAACAAGTTTTGGAAAATCTATAAAGTAATACAGGTAGTACAAGTAGCAGGTGCTAGGGGGTAGGGACCGAAGGGGAACTGGAATTCAAATTGAAGGCGTGGGTCTTCAGTCTGCATTGGAAGAAGGCGAGTGATTCTGCTTTTCTGACCCCCTGTGGGAAATTCATCAACCACTTGGGTACCAGTACAGATAGGCACTGTGGTTGAGAGAAGTGACCCTGTCAAGAGGGACAATCTGCCGAATGCAAGCTTGCAGAGTGGAGTGATTTGGCTGGTACATACGGTTTGAAGACTGTAGGTATGAGGGAGCTGCCCCATTCACTGTCCTGTATGCCAGGTCCAGGGTTTTGAACTTGATGCAAAGAGTAATAGGAAGCCAGTGAAGTAAGGTGAAAAGGTGTGTGACCTGACTGTGTTTACATTTAACAGTTAATTATAACACATACATGATTTTTTTTTTTTTAAATCTGTCTTTGTTTGAGAAACAGGATACATATCAACAAAGCAACACAAAAAAACAGACTTTCTTCTCTTTGCAGTACCTATTTAAATAATGTCACTATACCTTACAAATACTGTCATAAGCAGTGCACGGTATACAGAGTATCCCTCTGTATTAACACTGAGTGTTGTGTCCCATGAAATAAAGCAAAATAAGTGTCAACGAGGGAAAACAGCAACAAAAACTATAGATTCTAACATCTGTTTTATATCTCCCTTGTCTCAATTTTTTTAATTTATTTTATATCATTAGAACTATGAACACATATAAAATAACCTGGGGATGCTCTTTCCTTTTAAATAACTCTGTTATTAATGATTGATTATAATTTATACAAAATCTTGTCTAATGGATGTTATATACTCAATCAATTTTGACCAAATAGCCAAGAATTTTTCTTTTAGGATTCTAATGGCATAGGTCAATTTTTCTAATACAAATATTTCATGCATAATTTCTATCCACTTTTTTTGGAGCTTCCGTTTTCAACCATTTCTTAGTTATTGCCTTTAGAGGCAGCCAGGAAAATTGCCATAAACTTTCCCTCCTTACGTCCTCTCAAGACCCCTTCCATGTTGCCCAGGTATATAACTTCAAATTTAAAGGGGATGTTAACTTTAAATATCTCCTCTAGTACTTATAGTACTTATAAGTACTATAAGTACTATACTAGTACTTATAATTTGCACAAAGATAATTACGCATTTGGAGATATCTGAAGAAGGCCCGTTGAATTAAGCCATGTTCTTCTTTGAGGTCCTGGAAAAGTTTAGGTCCCCCCTTATGAATAAATGTGCAGTAGGCTGTCAGCCCTGGCTTCATCCATTTGTTAAACCTACAATCTGTTTTATTAGGAATGAATTCTGAATCAAAAGCACACCATTTTAATAATTTTGATGACTGATTCAGTTTACACATTTTTTACTGTCTCCTGCAACAATTTCAGCAGTGATTTAGTCCAGGGGTTTAGAAGTTGGTTTGTCAATTTCCCATCGAAAATCATGGCCTGTATTGGTACATCTCCCATTGATGCGCATTTGATGTCCTTCCACCTTGCTGTATAATTAGGGTTGCACCAACAGACTAATGGTCTCATTTGAGCTGCATAGTACTATTCCTTGAGACATGGAAGTGCCATTCCCCTATTTTCTTTACTTGACTGGAGTGTTGTGTATTTTATCCTGGGTTTTTTTTCCTTGCCATATATACCGAGATATCCATTTATCCCACTCTGAGAGTTGAAACAGCTTCTCAGTCAATTGTTGATTATGAATCTCTACTGGTAGAGATTGAAATAGGTATAATAACCGTGGGAGGATATTCATTTTTATAGTTTCTACTCTAGAGCTGAGATTCAAAAAGGGAAGCAAGTTCCATCTTAGTAAATAGCCTTTTATCTTAGAATTGAGAGGTCCATTGTCAGGGCTCTCGCCCCCTAGCTGTTGTGTTTTTGGTTTTCCCTGTCCATGTGCTTTTGTTTTCCTTGTGTTCTAGCCCTGCCCCGCTCTCCGCCCTGTCTCCGCCCACCTGATTGTCTCCACCTGCCTGCCTGCACACCTGCTTCCCATCACCTTATCAGCCCAGCCCTATATCTACCCTGCTTGTCTCTGTCTTGTTTGCCAGATCGTTTCAGTGTTTCTGCCTGTCTCGGTTCACGCCTGTTTCCCTGTTTGGATTTTGCTGGTGTTTGCCTCACCTGTTCCTCGACATCGTCTTTGCCTGCCCTTCTATCCTGATTGCCTGATCTGCCTGCCTTCACGGTTTGACCCTGCCTGTTGCTGTTTTGATCCTTGTTTTACTCTTGGACTGCCTGCCTGGTATTTTGACCCTGCCTGTTTTGGACTGCCAGCTTGTTTGACGATTCTGTTAATAAACGCCTGGAATTGTAGCACTTGTGGTCCGCGTCTGAGTCCGTGCCTGAGTCCTGACAGTACGATCTGGCCAGTATGGACTCAGCGGACCTTCCCCAGATGAAGGCGGCATTGGAGCTGCAATGTGCGTTGCTGGGGAACCATCAGAGCCAGCTGGAAGCCATCAGCAGTTCCCTGGAGAGCTTCGCTACCAACATGACCGGCGTCACTGCTCAGCTACAGCAGCTGCAGCTGCGCCAGGAGAACCGCCCCGCACCACCTGCAGCCGCCTCCTCTTCTGTCTCACCTGTACCGTTGAGCTGAGAACCCCGATTGCCACCCCCTGAATCGTATGCAGGGGATCCAGGAAAATGCAGATCGTTCCTCTCCCAGTGCTCCCTTGTGTTTTGAGCTCCAGTCCTCCACATTTCCCACAGACCGGGCGAAGATCGCATATGTCATCACCCTGCTGACCGGCCGTGCCAGGGAGTGGGGCACCGCGGTCTGGGATGCTGGCGCTCCTTTCTGTCACTCATTCGGAGCCTTCGCCGAGGAGATGAAGAGGGTGTTTGACCGCTCCAGGCACGGTCACGAGGCCGCCAGGGAGATGCTGTTGATCCGCCAGGGGTGCCGGTCGGTCTCCGATCTCGCCATTGATTTCCGCACCCTGGCCACCACTAGTGGGTGGAATATGGAGGCGCAATACGACACTTTCCTCCACAGTCTTTCGGAGCCCATCAAGGATGAGCTGGCCACCCGGGAACTGCCAGCTAGCTTTGACGCCTTGGTGGATCTAGCCATCCGAGTTGATCAGCGCCTATTGCAGCGACGCCGGGAGAGAGGGGCCAGTGGACCGCTCAGCCTCACCCGAGAACATCCGCCCGCGCCGGCTGCACGGATCCCTGCATGTCCGCCACCTGCCTCCCCAGAGCTGATGCGGGTTGTCCGCACTTGTCTGTCCCCCGCCGAGCGTCAGAGGAGGATCAGCACCCGATCCTGCCTGTACTGCGTGACAGCCTGGTCACTTCATCGCAACCTGCCCGGCAAAAGGCCAGCACTCACCCACGGCCAGGGGGTTACAGGTGAGCGTCACCCCCTTACACCAGTCCCTTGAAGTCCGCCCTCTGTTCTCGGCCACGCTGCTCGTCGGGGGTCAGCCTCATGCAGTCTCTGTCCTGATTGACTCGGGAGCCGACGGGAGCTTGATCGATGCCAACCTGGCGGCCCGGCTGCAACTGCCCCGTGTCCCGCTGCACTCGCCACTGGAAGCCCACGCCATCACTGGGGCCCCGCTGGTCCGCATCACCCACGCCACTCCTCCGGGGGTTTCCTCGTCTCCGGTAACCATCGCGAGGAGATCGTGTTGCACATTATTGACACCCCACAAGCCTCTGTGGTCCTGGGTCACCCCAGCTAGCCCAGCACAACCCCCACATTGATTGGGTGGGCAATACGATCCTGGGTTGGAGCCCGTACTGCCACTCCCACTGCCTTCGGGATGCCTTGGTTCCTGTATCGCCGGTCTCTCCTGCCCCCGAGGACTTCCCGGATCTGTCAGCGGTGCCTCCTAAGTACCTGGACCTGAAACCAGTGTTCAGCAAGTCCCGCGCCACGTCGCTACCTCCGCACTGTCCATACGACTGTGCCATCGACCTCCTGTCCGGCTCGTCCCCTCCGAGGGGGCATCTGTACTCCCTGTCACCCCCGGAAACCGAGGCCATGAACCGGTACATCCGGGAGTCCCTTGCTGCAGGCATCATCCGTCCGTCCTCCTCACCCGCAGGGGCTGGGTTCTTCTTCGTGGGTAAGAAGGACGGCTCCCTCCATCCCTGTATTGATTATCGGGGCCTCAGCGGCATTACAGTAAAGAATCACTACCCCCTGCCACTTCTGTCCTCTGCTTTTGAGTCGTTACAGGGGGCCACCGTCTTCACCAAACTGGATCTCCGTAACGCTTACCACCTGGTCCGGATCCAAGAGGGGAACGAGTGGAAGACGGCCTTCAACACTCCATCTGGGCACTATGAATATCTAGTCATGCCGTTCAGTTTGACTAATGCCCCGGCTGTCTTGCAGGCCCTGGTCAACGACGTCCTCTGAGACCTGCTCAACCGGTTTGTATTTGTCTATCTGGATAACATCCTCATCTTCTCATGCTCCCTGCCCGAACACATCCAGCACATCCTTCGCGTTCTCCAGCGCCTGCTGGAGAACCACCTGTACGTCAAGACGGAGAAGTGCAAGTTCCATCAAAGCACTATCTCCTTCCTGGGCTTTGTCATCACGGCAGGGAGCATCCAGATGGACGGGCAGAAAGTCCGAGTGGTGGAGGAGTGGCCTCGTCCCACCTCCCGCCAGGAGTTGCAGCGCTTCCTCGGATTCGCCAACTTCTACCACCGCTTCTTCCAGGATTACAGCACGGTAGCGGCTCCCCTCACCGGTCTGACATCAGTCAACAAGGCCTTCTCCTGGTCCCCGGCAGCTGAAGAAGCCTTCCGTGACCTGAAGACCCGTTTCACCTGTGCACCTATCCTGACTCAGCCAGATCCTGCCCAGCAGTTCATGGTGGAGGTGGACGCCTCGGACATGGGAGTGGGGGCCGTCCTGTCACAGCACTCGGCCACCGACAGCAAACTCCACCCCTGCGCTTGCTTCTCCCATCGCCTCTCGCCCACGGAGCGCAATTACGACATCGGCGACCGGGAGCTGCTAGCCATCAAGCTGGCGCTGGAGGAGTGGAGGCACTGGCTGGAGGGGGTGAGCATGCTGTTCCTGGTGTGGACCGACCATAAGAACCTAGAATACATCAGGTCGGCCAAGCGTCTGAACCCTGTTCTTCTCCCGGTTTAATTTCACCCTGTCGTACCGCCCAGGAACCAAGAATGGTAAGCCAGACGCCCTCTCTCGCCAGTTCGTGCCTGCCGAGGACACCCAGGAGCCCAGCATCATCCTGTCCACTCGATGTGTTGTCGCGGTGCCGTGTTGGGACATCGAGACGACCATCAGCCCCGCCCGCCGGCCTGCTGCAACCCCTGCCTGTTCCCAGACGACCCTGGTCCCACATAGCCCTGGACTTTGTCACTGGCCTGACGGTAACACCACCATCCTTATCATTGTGGATCGGTTCTCAAAGTCAGTACACTTCATCCCGCTGCCCAAGTTACCCTCCGCCAAGGAGACTGCCCAGCTACTCATTAACCATGTGTTCCGGCTGCATGGTCTGCCCATCGATGTGGTGTCCGACCAGGGGCCGCAGTTCACCTCTCATTTTTGGAGGGCTTTTTGCAAGCTACTGGGTGCTACCATCAGCCTGTCGTCCAGTTTCCACCCCCAGTCCAATGGCCAGACCGAGCGGGCGAACCAGTTGGAGATGGTGCTGCGATGCCTGACATCCCGGGAACCATCGGCGTGGAGCCTTCCCTGGGTGGAGTACGCCGTTAACTCCTTGCCCTCTGCATCCACGGGGCTGTCCCCATTCCAGTGTCGTGTGGGTTACCAACCTCCCCTGTTCCCGGCCCAGGAGGAGGAAGTCGGCGTACCCTCAGCGGCGGCGTTTATCCGGTGCTGCCGCCGCATCTGGAGACGTGCTTGGCACGCGCTGCTCCACTCCGCGGCTCGGGCTAAACGGTTTGCCGACCGCCACCGCTCCAAGGCCCCTCGCTATCGCCAGGGTCAGCGAGTGTGGCTCTCCACCCGGGACCTACCCCTTAAGGTGGACTCCCGCAAGCTGGCTCCCCACTTCATTGGTCCCTTTCCCATCACTAAGGTGATCAGCCCCGTGGCGGTCCGGCTGAAGCTCCTGCTCTCTCTTCGTCGCATCCATCCGACCTTCCACGTCCCCAGGATCAAGCTCGTCGTCCGCAGCCCTCTCTGCCCAGCTCCCCGGACTCCTCCGCCTCCCCTCCTGATTGATGGAGCCCAAGCCTACACTGTACACCGTCTGCTGGGGGTTCGGCGTCGAGGGCGCGGTCTCCAGTACCTGGTGGTCTGGGAGGGCTACGGACCCGAGGAGAGATGCTGGGTCCCAGCCAGGGGCATTCTGGACCCCGCCTTGATCCGGGACTTCCACTGCCGGAGCCCGGGCTCGCCTGCTGTGACACCTAGTGGCGTCCATAGGAGGGGGGGTACTGTCAGTCCTCTCGCCCCCTAGCTGTTGTGTTTTTGGTTTTCCCTGTCCATGTGCTTTTGTTTTCCTTGTGTTCTAGCCCTGCCCCGCTCTCCGCCCTGTCTCCGCCCACCTGATTGTCTCCACCTGCCTGCCTGCACACCTGCTTCCCATCACCTTATCAGCCCAGCCCTATATCTACCCTGCTTGTCTCGCCTGTTCCTCGACATCGTCCTGATTCTGTCCTGATTGCCTGATCTGCCTGCCTTCACGGTTTGACCCTGCCTGTTGCTGTTTTGATCCTTGTTTTACTCTTGGACTGCCTGCCTGGTATTTTGACCCTGCCAGTTTTGGACTGCCAGCTTGTTTGACGATTCTTTTAATAAACGCCTGGAATTAGAGCACTCGTGGTCCACGTCTGAGTCTGTGCCTGAGCCCTGACATCCATAGTTAATGATGGATAATTTTGTGATGTCTTTTGCTAAATAAACACCAAGATACCTCATTGAATCTGCAGCCCAATTAACTTTGTATTTTTCTTTGATTTCTCCTGGCGGCTCATAATTAAAGGTGAGAAACTGTGTTTTATGTACATTTAATTTACATCCTGATAAAGAGCCGTATATATCTAGTGTTCCAAATAATTCTGTAAACAATTGTGAAGGTTGCTCCAAGTATATCAGGACGTCATTCGCAAATAAGGCCAAATTATGTTCCCTTCCTGCCATTGTGATTCCTTTAATATTTTCATTTTGTCTAATCCATTGGCTAAGTTGCTCAATAAATATTGCGAAAAGGAGTGGAGAGGCTGGGCAACCCTGTCTGCAGCCCCTTTGTAGGAAAAACAAATTGGAAAGATCACCATTAATTTTGATGTGCACAGTTGGTCTGTCATAAAATGTTTGAATTGTTTTTATAAGGGTGTCATGAAAATGAAATCTTTATAATACTTTATACAAATAGTTACAACTAACAAAAGCTTTTTGGGCACCTAATCCTATCAGAATCATTTCCATCTTACTCTGTATGATATGGTGCATGACATGGAGGATTCTTCTAATGTTGTCTTGGGTCTGTCTGTGGCAAATGAAACCTGCTTGGTCTTCATGTATGATTTTTGGCACTTTTTTTCAATTCTCCTTGCCAAGGTTGTTGTGAACAATTTATAATCTGTACAGATAAGTACACTCACAGGTCTAAAATTGTCACATTCCAATCTATCTTTCCCTTCTTTCGGTATAACTAAGATGATAGTGTAAGATTTTTGTCCAGATCCCTAAATCAGCTCACTCAGTCCAGCATAAGATAGCACTGATCCTCTCACTTAAGGTATGCAAATACCTGTATTCATTTGTCTAGATGACCTTAATGTAACCACAGTTCTGCTCACAGACTTCAATTGTCACTTTGGCTGCAGCTAGCCATTGCAGCAATTGATACTTCTAAAGAAACTGGTGATAGGTGATTGAGAACTGTTCTTGCTAGGGAAGATAATCTAATTACCAGACCTCCTGTATTTCACCACCTGTACACTAATTATTGTTGACCCTGATCAGAGCTCTGTATCAGTATAAAGAATGCTTTCACTGAGTGCTTGGGGTTCAGATTGACTCCACTGAACCCAGAGTGTGTTTTCACGTATTTCTGACAACTGCCGTTCCTGTAAATAAAGAAGTCTTTTCCACGAAGATCGGAATTGCGCCTTGTTTTTCCTTACAATAGCTTCTCTCCATGAAGGTGGGATTCCCCCCTTTTCTATAACTCAATTACAGGCCTTTAACAGTGTTGGAGCCAATTCTAGACACATAGTTTTACACCATTCACAGGTGAAACCATCTGTGCCCGGGGCTTTATCTGTTTTCAATTTTGTAATTGCACTATTCAATTCCTCCCTACTTATCTTAGCCACCAGGCTTTCATTTTGTTCTTCTGTGACGGTAGGTAAATTCAGCAAGTTGAGGAATGATTCAATCTGTGCATCACTGACCATTTGTGGTTGGGTGTACAGGTTTTTATAGAACAACTCAAAACTTTGCTGTATTTTTTCAATACAATACTCCACCTCCTTGGTATGTGGATTTATTATTCTGTATATGGAATTGTCTGCTTGTTGTTTTCTTAGTCTGTAAGCCAATAGTTTTGTAGCTTTACTACCAATTTCCCAATATCTCTGTTTTAGCAACATAGCTTTCTTTTGGGTCTCTTGTGTGTATATTTCATCTATTTCCTTCTTAATTTGGTTAATTTTAGAGTCCATAATGTTCTTATGAATATCTTGTATTATTTCAGTTTTGAATGTAGCTTATTGAATTTTTCTAGCCTTAGCCTTTTAATAAGTGTGGTCTTTGCTACAATACTCCCCCTCATCACTGCCTTGAATGCATCCTAAAGTATTGATGGATTCACTTCTCCCATATCATTCAACTCCAGATACTTTTTAATTTCCTCTTTTAAAGTTTCTTTTAATTTGGTATTATTCAGTATGCTTAAATTTAAACTCCACACTGTTGATCTGTTGGAAATTTTCTTTCCAAGTTAAGGGTGAGATAGATGGGGCTATGATCTGACAAATCTATGGTCCCTATTTCACAATCTATAATTCTGTATCTATCATTTTTAAATATTAGAAAGTAGTCTATTCTTGAATATACTGAGTGTGGTGCTGAGAAGTGTGTATAATCTCTACTAGGTCGATTTAAATCTCTCCACAGATCAATCACTTCCATTTCTTGCATGGCCATGTTAATTTTTTTTGTGAATTTGTCTTGGTGTTACCTCGCCTTGATGAGTCAAGGTTTGGGTTTAACCAAACATTCATATCACCTCCACAAATTAGTATTCCCTGTGTTTTAGTAGCCACTATATTGAAGATGTGTTAAACATTCCAGTCACTTCCTGGTAGAACATACAGATTCAGTAAACTAACTAATGTGCCTTCCATCTTACCTCTTATCATTACGTACCTCCCCTCCTTGTCTTTTATTTCTGATAGGTGTTCATATGCCTGATTATTTGAGATTAAAATTGCAACTCCTCTCCTATGACCAAATCGATAAGAGGATGAGTAATCATATTTAAACCCATTTCTTTTCAGTTTTGCACGTTCTGATTCCTTTAGGTGTGTCTCCTGTAGAAAGACTATTTGCCTTTTTTCTTTCTAGAGCTTTGACAGTATCTTGGTTCTTTTGGTTGGACTGAGTATCCCATTGACATTAAAGGAAATTATTTTAACCTTATGATTGTTTTGCTCACCCACTTACAGGCTCAGAGGATAACCTTTTCTCCTGTGTAAAAGGGCCCTCTCTGTGATTGGCGTTCATCTTTGCCTTAGTCCAAAAGTATCACCCGACAAAATAAAATACTTAAAACAGCCATGCTAAGTTTTATTTAAACAAAGACTAATCTAAATTAGCTAACATATTAAATGGGTATAAAACAGAATCATTTCCAACTCACCCATGGTCCTTTGCTTATCATCCCTGTTACAATCAACAGCTGGTTAATTGGATGATTTAGTTAAACATGGAACTAGCGTTTTCAATCCGTCAATCATAACTCACTGCATAATCGTTATTTTAACTCTCCTGAACTGTGGATCAGCAGTAGATTTGTAGCTTCTCTTTGTAAATTGGATTGCTGATGATCCGCTGCGTTTTCCTTGTCTATTCTCTCTGCCAAATGTGTTCCAGGTCAGTCTTTTTATCTGATCTAGCAGGGTCTCCAGTGGTTTGATTATCGTGATGGGGAATCCCCTCTCTGCCATGTCTTAAGTTGCATCCTCAGAAGTGGTCAGTGTTCCTTCTCCATAAAAAAACTCTTAATTTGGCTGGGTATGGAATCTGGAAGCAAATATTTTTCTCTTTCCGGACTGTCTTAACCTCTGCATATGGTGTGCCAGTATGTCAGGTGCATAGCTGTTGTCAATATTGATTTTTTATATTGATATATTGCCACAAATCTCTTCTTTTGCCATGTTTGCTTCAATATCTCTTCCTTCACATTGTACCTGAGGAATTAAACTATTACGGATCTTGGCTGTGCGTCTGCAGGAGGTTTCGGTGTAAGGCAGTGTTTCTCAGTCCTACTCCTGGAGCCCCCCTGTCCTGCATATCTTCTATCTATCCTTGCTCTAAACACACCTGATTGAAATTAGTGTGAGCTCTTGATTAAATCAGGTGTGCTCAGCTAATGAAAAGTGCCACTGATGAGTTCGGTCAGGTTCGTAGAGCAGGGAAAGATGGAAAACGTGCGGAGCAGGGGGGCCCCCAGGAGCAGGATTGAGAATCGGTGGTGTAAGGGCACGGTGTGCTCGTTCAATCTGTACATCCATAGTAGTAGGGATATCGAGTCCCTCTCTCAGCATGTTTTCTACAAAAGAAATCACAGATACAGAATCGTCATCTGATCCTTCGGGTAGCCCATATATCCGTATATTTTCGCGCCTAGCACGGCCCTCCTGGTCGGTTATTCTGGCGCTTAGCAGTGACTGTAGATGGAGCATTTCAGTCATTACTTCTTCCATGTTTTGCGTTCTCTCCTCCACCTCCTCTATTCATGCTTCTGCTGTTGTTAGTCTCTCGTTTGTCATTGGCATTTCTTCTTTAATGTCAGCTAGCTGTTGTTTATTGTCCCTTTGAAAGTCTTTTATCTCGTCTAGGATTATTTTTAGGTTTATAGCGCTTCCCCCTGCCAAGTCTTCATCTATGTTAGCTTCTTGGTTAGTTTCACAGTTTGCGTAATCTTCTTCATTTTCTTTTTTTCTGTCAAATCTGTACTTTTCTTTTGCGTCATCCTAGCTGTTTTTGTTGCCCCCACTTCCATCATTAACTATAATTCAGTTGGCTTGTTAAATTCGAGGTTTTTGGGGAGGTTATTTTAAATTTTGTTGGGAGCCTACCTTCTTATGTTCTTTTCATGATCGCGCCTTACCGGAAGAGCACATACATGATCTCATGAAGTTCAATACCTCTCTAAATTATGACAGGGTCCCACTCAGGATTAAAAGTGTCTTCTCTCTGCTCAGAAGTACAGCATCCTAATGATTTCACAATACTGGTGCCTACATGTTTATTATTAATTGAAATATCTCTTATTATAACACTATGATTTCATGAGATAATAAACCAATGTCCTTGTTTCGAAGTAATATATATCCCATGTGGTGATTGTCTGCTTTCATTTAAAGTCTTGTTCTCCAAGACATCCATTATGCCCTTTGCAAAGAGAAATGATTGTGATTTTTGCAATTACAGATACACTTAGTGCACTTACACTTACACTTACACTTAGTGCAAATACATGTGCTGCTTTTACCCACTTTCAAAAGCACAGATAATTTCTGAGCTCCCATTTGAATAAATAACAAGTTGCTGTTGCCCTGGTTACCTTAAGCAGTTTGTTTCCTAGACTATCATTCATAAATAAATAATGATCATGTTCTAGGAAATGGTGTGGGAGTCTCTACACAGCATTTGTGGGAGTTTATTGGAAACACTTTGCATTGCTGGAAAATAAACTGACATGAAAACAAACTTGTCTGACTATCTTGAAGTCAGTGGAAATAGTGTTTGACATGAATTATACCTGACAGCTTGTTTTGTGCCAGTGTTTTATGAGTGTTACACAAAGCTGTGATTCTCACATTGCAGAGTGAGAATATTTTGTGCTTCAGTGCAATTCTCTATGGGAGGAACACAATGGCTATGAGAAGCTCCCACTGGGTGTTATCTCAGCCAAAACAATTAATTAATACCTCATTCCAATTTAGCAACACAGCTGAGCACAATGTGCTCAACATGCCATTTTCTATCAGAGTGTGCAGGTATTTGTTTTCTTGAAAGCAGGTGGGTTTAGAGCTAAAATGTCCTTTTCACAGTATGTCCTTTTCTCACATGTTAAAAGGAGAAATATGGAGATCTGTTGTTCCTGTTGGGAGCTTAACACAACGTCTGATTTTTGTGAGTAGAGGTCTGTTGTTTTCTTCTGAATCACTGAAAGAAAATATGTTCTGAATCATTTTGTATGTTTTGTGACAGTCCTCATGAATCTGGTCTTCAGGAAGAATATATACAATAACACATAAGTATTCTATGTACAAGCCAGGGAAGCTTTTTGGCCTAGAGCCTTTCCTGATTTCTGAGGCTTGATATACAAGTAAACTCCTAGGAGAGGCCACCAGTCTATTGGTGTCACACCTGCTCCCAGTCAGCAAGCTCAGCCACACCCAGTACAACCCACTCAGCCAGTTCAGCCATGCCCAGTTCAGCCTGGCTCAAGCACACCTGTGATCCATTCCTGCAATCAAGCCCTGCTTTTATAAGGACTCTGTTTCAGTTGCTTCATTGTGAGGTATTGTTTCTCAGATGCATTACCAAGCCTGCTCTCTGCCATTCGACCGTGATGCTTCTGTGTTTTGACCTCTCGCCTGTTTTTGGACCTTGCTTGTGTGTGTTTTGGATTCTGGATTTGTGTGCTTCTGATTCCTGTAGCCTACCTGTTTTGTCCCCAACCACGTTCTTGGATTCTGTCATTAAAACCCCGTAACCGTATCTGGATTCCAGTCAGTTTCATTACAATTGCAGGTCACTGTGAATTAAGCATTAAATTTGCATATATATTAAGCATTACTGATATTACTGTATAAATTGTACAGTTGTAATAAATATATTCCTGATATAAAATCAGGATTATATATTTGGAGGGCCCTCCTGACCATATTCCCTCTGGCCACTCTGCTGGCATCCCTGGCTGGGGCATATGTCTTACTCACACACAGTATAGTGCACCTGACAAGATTCTCACCCTGCTTCATGATCCTGATCCCCACAGCACTGAGGTCCCCATGCCAGCACTGTAGTCCTGTGTGGCGCCTGTGTCTGTAGCATTCTGCACAATGCCAGAGCTAGTCGGTCAGATGGTGCCACTAAGGTCTGCCAACTTTCTCTTTCTCTCTCCCTGCGGAAGCAAACCTTCCCTTGGGCTCCACAGGTGACTCTGGTTTATGTGTGCTGAGCTGCGAATTCCTTGGCGCCATCTATGGTACATGAACCACGGTGCCTGTCACATGCCTGCTCCCCCCACCCCCTACAAACACTCCAGCCCTCCACATGCCCTGCTCCTCCACCTGCTCTCTCCTCACTAAACCCATATCTCTGCATTGAGCACCATTGTGCTTTGTTCCACAGAGGTACACATCAACTACCTGTGGGAACCTCATGAATAAGCAATTTTGCATTCATCTGGAAATATCCCAGCATTAAACAATCAGAAACTGGTTGCTTTCAGATCAAAAAGTGGATAAATTGCGGGATCATCCTTTAGATTTCCAAACAGCAGACCACTGGTTTTCTTCAGTAAATACTGTTGCTTCCATGTGCTGTGCCAAAATCATGAGATAACATGTAACTCCATAGAAGCTGCATCCCCTCTCTCTCACTGACCATGACATTTGTCACAAAAGTAAGAATACAGAGTGAAGGTACTTGAAAGCAGCAGATACGCACCATTGCATAGAAATATCCTATTCAGTGTTACATATTTTATTTGATAAGGTATACACTATTAAATATAGATTTAAATTATATACATACATATTTAATATAGATAAATAATGCATCCTCTAGATAGAAACACAAAGGGATGAAGGAATGTCAAGATGAAGCATTATAATTGACACCCAGAGAACATCACCACAACCTACAACCCCACATTTCCTTCCACAAAAATATCTCAGCAGAGCATTTCCACTCCCGCTGTCATTTTAGGAAATCCAAAATTTCATCAAAATTCCAGAAACTAAATGCTGTCTTCTTCCTTTCTGAGGACAGTTAAGACAAACACAATATATGGAGATGAATTTTTCCATGGGTCATCTTTACATTAAAAACATTTTTGTTAAATATTTATTGTTCATGTGCAAAGGGCTAGCTCAAGATTTGCACACAAATATCCCATATTTTGGTGATTTTCAATTTCATGTCTGATTATGTTTACAAAGTCTTTAAAAATGAAGAAATCCTTTTTTGTTATTATTATTAGCAAATGTCAAATGTGGTAATATGTAGCAGTAATGTCTCTCTGCAGACCTATATTTCACACACTCTTTCTCCAGCTATCTGTCTTTCTGTCTCTTTTGCTAGCAACACCACACCCCAAAACCCCTCGTAACTCATGTGGAATTCTTACGGATCCATCTGATGTAAACAGCACTCAATACAATGAATTCACTTTTGATACGGAATCAAGACACATGAATGTACAGTATCTCTGCAATGGATTTCCTAGTATTCAGTGAGAGTTAATAGTCTATTAGTTGCCAGTAATGATCTCTAGTGGCCATAGTTGCTGTTTGACAGGACATGGCCTGCTTTTTCAGGTGGCTCCTGTTTGTTGGAGGATGTAATTTCACCTTCTTCAAATGCTCTTTCACAGGGTTGTGAGAGAGGAGTCTGACAATCTAATGAGGCTGTCATTTAAATGTAAATAATATTGTGACTGTGAACTGAGCCATTGAGGGCAACCAGGCACTACAGTACCTTGCTCTGGTTTCACACCTACCGAGATTCTCTGCTCCCCCCCATTTAAAAAGCTCTACACAGCTTGGGACAAGTTTGAGTTCATTAACCATCTGTGCAGCAGGAGAGGCGGATGGGATGGCATTGCACCTACTGGGAGGGCTATGAACCTGTGTGCATCGTTATGTTAGTTATGTTTTTTATGTATAGAGTTTAGATGTTTGGTTGACCACACACCATGTAGATGGTAATCACATGGGGGTATCTGAAGGAGGAGGAGAAGGAGGGAGTATGGGGATGTTGTGTAACAGGAGTAGGGGCCATGGAGGCTGCATTACTGTGGGTAGGCAGGTAGGTGGCAGTTGTGTGACTGGGACTGGGTGGTGCAGAAGATTGTTGAGACTGTGCCATGCGGAAGTGTGTAAATTTTTGTTAAACTGAGGTAATATTTAACTGTTCTTCTATTTTTGAAGTTATATTTTTCTGCTACTTTCACTTGACCACACTGGGGATTTAGCTAATCATATTTTATGAATGAAGTTTAATGAACCTTAGTTAACCAAAATAGACTTTCATCATCTGAATGTCTTTTTATGTCTCTTTAGAAGGATGGTATAAAAATACCAGGAAGGGTTTTGATGGAGTTAGTAAAGAGGGCAATTAGACTGGCTGCCATTTAGATCAAACATACATGGCCTTTTCACAACAAAGTAATTCCTTTTATGTGTATTGGTGGTTCGTTAAAGGAATACGCATAAAACTGTGTGAGTGCTTTTACCCATGGCATTCAATGGCATTTAAATTCTAACCTTTGACCTTCTAGTATATCACGTAAGTGTGAAAAAAAGATTTGAGAAATTTGGCTTCACATTAAACATCTATGTTTGCCCCTAAGGAGACATAATGTAGTTTCCCTTTTGAACTACAGTTTCCAAGATACAAATATACTGCCAAGACTCATGTGACTCTTACAAACTGTCCACTCATTTGTCTTATTGAAAAACAGGAACACAAAAACCAAAAAAAGATGCAGTAAGATCTTCCTTCATGCATGCTCTTTTTCATGTGTGTAGGCTCTTTTATGATGCTGTTTAGTTCAAAATACAACCACATCATAAGTGGGACTGAGAGGAGCGTGTTGTTCTTGTTTTCTGATGGATTTACAAGAGGATCTCAAAACCTGTGTGGACTACAATACTTCTTGCCCTGAATCTGTTTGCTACAGAATTTGCTTACCAATTCACCTCTCTGGGATAGAATTCAAATGCCTCTGATTTGCATGGTTTTTAACATTATCCCTAGTATTCACATTCTGACCACAAAAAGAGGGCCATTTGAATGCTGATAACACATGGGAAAGCACTCTCTGACTATGAATGTAATTTTCTAAAGAGACTGGCTGACCAACAGTGCTCTTATGAATGCTTTATGTAGACTGGAGACTGGTCTATTAGATTGACTAAATGTTACACACATGGTGAGGAAGTGAAAGCAGGGTGAATAAATACTACCACTATTCCCTCTGCAATATTAGTGCAGAGAGCCTTGGGCCTCCTGTATGTGTATGTGTGTAGGTATACTTCTAAATTTGTTGTTACACACATAATGCAGAGTGTTTGCACACCTTATAAATTAATTATGCATACAATTATGCATACAATAGATACAGGATTTTATTGTCAATTTTGGTAGATCACAAGTTTGCTCATATAAAAGCACTTTGTGTTTTGTAAGTATTTATCATAATATTAACAATTATTAATTATATTAATTAATAGTATAATCAGTTACTAGTAACTGGGAGGTAATGGACCAATTATACAATAACTAACTTCTGGAATGACCTATTATGAGCCAATTATTTATTGTGGCCTTTCTGAAAATCATTGCTGGACTATCATATAAAAAATTATATAAAGTGAAAATAATGTCAAAAATACCTTCTGACTGTTTTCAATTTTCACAATATTTACTTTAAACTGGGATGTTCAAGCTTACTACCCTTTCATCCTTCAGATATAAAGACAGGTTCCAACATAGTCTAAAATATTCACGAGGGTACATACATTCTCATTTTATTTGATGAACTGCATACTATGTGTAAAAATTCTCTCACACAAAGTTTAGGGCAGGATTTCCATGGAAGCACAATTGAGAAATGAGGCACATGAACTGTTGATGAATGAGATCCCCTGGCTCATCAACTGTTCACAACAGCTGGATCAAATGAAGCAACTGCCTTGAGGTAATGTTCAGTTTCCCTAAAAGACAAGGTACATTTTGAGGAAAAAATATCTGAACAGTGCCGACTATGGCTACAAGTGAGGAAAGAATAGCCAAGCTCTGGCAAGTCTGAGCGGAGCTATTAACACATCTAAAAACAAAAGTCCAGCCCTCACTACTGTTTGGAACTGACATGACTATCAATAACTTTTAATTGCTTCAAAGGTTCAAGTTTAAGTGGGATAAAATTCAAACGCTGAACTACTTAAAATTGAATACTGATAAAGCCAATACACATTTTTTGGTTCTCACTCCTACCATTTTTTAAATAGTGAATCCTTAAATGTTGTATTTGATGCCACTCTATGAGAGAAATGACTGAAATGTGCTCCCACTATTCTTAATATTTCTCAGCTACTCCAGACCCAATATTTCAGTCCAAAAGCCTACCAAAACGATTATCTGTCCACTGTCTGCACATGTCTCATGGCCATATTAACTAAGGAAAACAGATTACAGTACCGCTCTGCTTCACCAGTAATGTGATCTCATTACCGATTACAGAGTTCACATTCACTCTCTCCCTCCCAATTCCCCATCCATTTTATAGAGTAGAAGCTCCATTATTACAGAGAGATGCTTTCATGCAGTCATTGAGAGGGCAGGACATATCACAGCAGTAGTTTCTTCATGCCATCTAATGCCCCACTGGCTCATGGGTGAGAGGTTTCAGAATACTGGGCTCACGCAGAGCCCACAGCACTGCATCATGCTTGTGAAGACTGAAGGAACACATACAGAACAGGTAAAGAAAATGGACATGGATCCAAACCCATGAGGCAAATCAAACATATCATATGATATCATATCATATGAAAGTATCCTAGTAGTTTTCAATGGTGTGTATAGAGGTTATAGAAGTGAGCTTATCCCAGAAGGTTGCCGGCTTGAATACCCTTTGGGGTAGTGTTGTACGCTTGAATGAAATGTCTAACCTGAATTTCTTAAGCAAACATCAAGCTCAATCAATGGATAATATATAAAAATGTTGGCTCCATCAGGAAACCTCCATAAGGGTGTCTGCTACACAAATCTGTTATAATTATGACATGCAATAATGGTGGAATACAAACACAGCAAACTGGAATATAAGACCTTTATGACACACAATAACCACATTGAGGCATGTGTATGTCATGAGCTCACTGGATCACTTACTGGGGTGGTGCGTCAGGGTACATCACATTGACTTGTGAAAGAGACTCCATATAGGAGTCAAAATCAAATGCAGGAGGGAAATCTTCAATACATGTGGACCTCAGCTCCCCAATGGACCCACCAAAGGAGAACCCATCAGGAGCTGTGAACAGATTGTGGTTAAAATAACGCATACGTCCCTTCTAGACCATACACCTCAACTAAATATGCACTGTACATCTATTTGTACAGTGTAAAGGGGGAAGAGTGTAATGACTGCTTGTTAGTGTTGTTTAATGTACCATTGAGTCTTACGGAAATATTTTTTTCAGAGTCTGGTTTGTAACAACGCGTGTTCATATTTTCACACTTTTACATGCATAAAAAGTTAAGTCAGGCCATTTTATCAAAATAGACAGATTTTTCTTTTTTTCTTAGTGATACTGCTGGTTCACATAAACACTAAGATATGGCTGCATGATAGTTCAGATCATGGGAGACCTTTGCTTTTAATGGCTGAGTTTACCTTTAAGTACAAGGTTTCTGGGAGCCACTGCTATGTTGGGCTTCTTTTTTTGTTCACTTGCTTTCCCTGGTCATTCACCAAAGAGTACATGACTTCCACACTGGATATATGTAGAAGATACACTGTGTGCATTGTAGAGCACAGCTCCAGAGAGACCGAATATCAAATTCTTGAGCATCAGAGTTAGAATAGATAGCTGTGGCTGAGGCCTTGACAGCATTTTTTCATAAGTACATGTCAGGATTGTAACTGCTTCTCTGCTGCATCTTTCCCATTGCCAAATAACACAGGGTTCTCACAAATTTGAATCTGGAATGGACAATATATTCCATTTGGTGGGCAATGCCCATAACTATATCTTAACACATACTTGTCTATCAACTGGTACTTCAACAACAGCTCTCTATCACTGTACAGCTCCAAAACAGCTAACCTTTCAATAAAACTAATGTTCATGTTATCTTTCAGGATGTGCTGTACTTATTTCTACAGTAAGATGTTCACATGTACTGAAAGGTCCCCCTGAGAGCTGGTTTTAAGAATAATGAAATTCACATTCCGGTGAGGCTGGCTGGTGAGAAGGAGGACCAGAATAAGCTGCTGATGGGTGATTGTTACTTAAATTGGCAACCATGGTAACCACATGTGCAAGAAGATATTTAAAGGTAAGTTCTCTGCCTCCCTTTTCTGACTCATGGACTACCACAGCTTTCAGTCACTAAGCCTTTATGAGCATTTTTTATTATCAACTTCTTTATTATCAATTTTTGGTCAAAGATAAAGTTATAATAAATACATTTAAGATGTACAGTGCATTTACTCATGATTTTAGCCAGCAGCCATATCACTTTGTAGCGGTATGTCATTTATAATGTCATTTATTTTTATGTAGAGCTTCACAGCAACCAAAAGAGTTTGGCACTAGCACTAGCGAAAATGTTCCTCAGCTAGCCATCTCAGATGACAGTAGCAGTGGAAAAGAAACTACTTTTAAAATGCTTATGCTGCCTTTTGCTGGAGACTGAAATGGTATGAATCCAGAATCTAGACCTGTCAGGGAATGCTAGGTAATGCTCTCATTTACACTCATTTCAGGTGCTTCACCAAATCTGCCCTAAGGTACATGCTTGGTGTGTTTCATCAGCTTTGAAAAAATGCAGATGAGGTATTAAGGTGTATGAAGCTTACAATTATAAGTAGGACATGAATGCAACTACCAAACATGCAGATGGCTTACTTTGGAAAAAGAGAAAAAAAATTGATAATTGCTCATTTGATATGCCCTAGGTACACTTAAGTGTTAGTCTCAATCAATTAGCCATTATTGCACTGAAAAATCCAGTAAGAAAAACTCAGATATCTTCTGTTCCTTGGTCATATGAGCCTAGAGTCCTGAATTCAAAGAACACCTTATTCAAAGGGTTTAGTCCCTCTAATTTTCCATTTCCCACAAGTAGGAAGTACTTTGGATTATGGCTCAGAGACATTTATGAGATAAGCATAAATAGGTCATACATGAGTTAAATGAATAAGAAAACTATCATTATGTTTGCAGTAATCTATGAGCTCTCTTGCCAGTGATATGGGCTCACCATAACTGGGTCGCAGGGGGGAGCAGTGCAGGCGGCTGTCCTTGCGAAGGCTGCCCACGATAATGGTGACACAGGAGAGAAAGAGCACAAGGCCAATGACGATGCCTGCCACCACCAATGGTGACACCAGCAGGCTGGCCTCACTGCCCCCTGTCATGGCAGTCTGGGTACTCATGGACGGGCGCTCTGGTTCGAGCTGATCTGGCTTACACGTGCATGGACACAAAAAGCGACAGGAAGAGAGAAAGCAGCAGGAAGATAGAGTTTTGGAGTAGGAGAAGAATATATGGAAAAGGGAGTTAGTGAGGGAGGGAAAGGGAGATAAACACAAATAAGAAATGTTCATTTGATCATTGTAAAAGGCAAACAGCTAAACACAAGGCTAATTGGGATATAGAGAAACAAGGTAGAACATAAAAACAAATATCCTACATTAGGGTTGCAGCGGTATAGAAATTTCCTTACCGTGGTATTTGAAGAATGCCACCTTGCGGTTTGCGGTAATACCGCAACCAAACCTCCCTGTGTTTAATTATTCATTCATTTGCCGTTACTTGTCCCTTGTAATATGCAATACAGTGGTACTATTGCTACCACTATCGCTATTATCGCTACCCCTATAGGCCTAAAAGCATTGAAAAAAGAACCAACAAAGAGAACAAACTGTTTATTGGCTTTGTTGTTTCTTGTTTTTTTAAAGCCTACAATTATTTTTGTGTCATGTCATGTGTAAGCTCAGTGCAGAGGTCTGGGTGTTTTAGAATCGTTTTCTCGTTCTCGTGTGGAGAGATTTAAAAAAAAAAAAAAAACGCGTGTACTGTGGATGTGATCCTTTTCAAAACTGATAAAAAATAGTTTTCGAAAACATCTGGATATGTGTAGACAAGGCCACAGACCAAGCCAAAAGCTACATGAGGATGGCAAGGAAAAAAAAAAGCTGTTATGACGGTTAATTGGATGGTGACGGGCTCAAACACAGCGGTACACCTCCCTAATACCGTAGTATGGCAGTGATGCGGTTACTGTTGGCAGCCCTATGCTACATAGTAGCACAAACCTTCCATACTTTTCATAATATTTCCTTATTGTGTGTATCATGTTTGCATCAGTCTTTACTGTAAATGATGTCCCTAATGTCAGCTTATTAATGACAGGTACCAAATGGGAAATTCTCAGCATACCGACAGACGTACACAAATGATTACCATTCGCAAGGTGTGGCCCCACACCTAGACCCTACATCATTAGACAGAATGCTGTGACAGAATTCCATATCAATACGCCTTTTACTTTGCTCCAAAGGGACAAAACTATAGATTTCCTTTCAGCATTTGACTACACTCTTAAAGAAAATCATTTTGCCTGTTTTTTTCTGTCATTGATTGTATAGGCATGTGTATTTTAAAGCAGATTAAGCATATCACAAGCCTCATAGAGGTGAGGATGTTGATGATTATCACTGTTGCTCAGGCAAACAGAGTGTCCAATACATAACCAACTTTTGATGGACAGAGACGGCAGTTTAACTGAAGAAGACACTGCTATGAATGATCTATGCCAGGTTTACCAAAAAAAAAGGCTTGACCAGTAAAGCCTCTCTGGCCACTGCCAACACCCACTTCTAAGGAGTAAGCCTAAGAAACATGCCCATCAGCAAAAACAAGGTCTATGTTATCTAAATCATTCTACATCATAGATATGCTCCCATAATACTTATATTAACTGCACAATGAGGTATTCAATGGTTTCCCATGACCATTCCACAATGACTTTACTGTCCATTGGGACAGTTTTAAAAGCAGTTATATATGAAATAAGTTGATTCATTTCATGCTTGCACTGGAAAAACCCATAGATCATTGTACTGTAGAGGAATTCCACATAGTCACATGATAACTGTGCTTTGGGGTACAGCCAGATGTCACCTCTAATTTTGCTCCTGAGATGGCAAAAAAGAATGAGATGAGGAAAGCCCTTTATCTGTGTGAGTTGCAGTGATAATGTGTGAGGAAGCTGCTAAGGGCTTCAAGCTTTTTTAAAGCCATGTGTGAAATTATAGAAACCCATTTTTAAAACCAGGGCTGAAATGATACAGCAGCATATGAAACTATTGATACATTTTTTAAAAATATTATTTTTGGCTACTCTTTGCAAGGGGGGAACTCATTGGTAATTGTAATTTTTATTGTATTGTAATTGTAAGTAAATTATTCCATTTAGGAATATGAAAGACAAATTATAAATTTTTGGGACATCAGCTTAGAAATTTAATGTAAACATTTAAGGAATTAATTCAAATGAACAATTATTTCAGTCTGATGGTGTAAGGCATAGACTGTGACCTGGAGGAAGAGTGGATTCTGTGCTCTCCAACAAGAGGCCTGGATCTTTCTCCTGTTAATGCCTGTGGTTCTCCTTAGCTGGACTCAGGCAATGCTCTGTTTAGTTTAGCTCAGAGTTATTTCAGTCAAGGTAAGGTTACTTATAAGTTTCTCTAACTTAGTTCATCCCTGAAGGTACAGGTAAAATTCTGAACAGAGGCATGCACAGTTACACTCTGCATGTTCACATGTGAGATACATAAACTTGGATTCTGGCATCTTCATTTACCAGATGCAAGTTTCTTGTTTAGGGTACAAAAGAACCCTCAACTTGCTTGTGGTGAGAGCTGGGTCCCTTAGCAGACCAAGTAAACAGAGAAGAGATTTTAACAAAATCCACAAATCTTCCAAGAGGCAGTCAATATATTATATAACTTTCAGATAGAGCCAGGATTGATTGGGTGTCAACTGATTACCAGTAGACACCAGGCCACACCAGATCACATCTCAGAAAGTGAGCTGTATAAGAAGGGGTCTTAGTTTTATGACCCTTTGAGCACACTCAGAAAATGGAGGAACACTTTCCCTCTCTCTGATTTGGCACAGGGGAAAAGTGTTAAAATCAGAAGAAAGACAAGAAAGGAATCAAAGATTCCAAGAGAATTGAAGTCTCATATGGCAAAAGAGGGCACTTGAGAAAATGCCTTTAATTTTAGTGTGCATAGCACACAAACCC
Source organism: Megalops cyprinoides (assembly GCF_013368585.1). Lineage (NCBI taxonomy): Eukaryota > Metazoa > Chordata > Actinopteri > Elopiformes > Megalopidae > Megalops > Megalops cyprinoides. The sequence continues at coordinate 18,344,867 of NC_050590.1, forward strand.
ACTGCAAAGTAGCCACATGGATGGCCATTATTATTTAAAAGTCCCTAAGGTAGTAGTCACAGTCACTTTGTTAAGAGAAACCTAGTTTGTAAACCATATTACTAGAGCATAGCACAGCAGCAGTGAGTTTGTCATACAGTCACTGATATGCATGATGACATCTTTCATGTAGGAAGAAAATGGCAACCATGTTTTTTTATTATCACTAGCTGAAATGGTGATACAGCCCAACAGAGCAACAATTATAAAACTGTAAAAGAAAAATCACAAGGTAGGAGCCTGAACATGATATAGAAAGAGTATCAATCTTTTAAAATATTCTACAGTGCTATACAATGTCACAACTGTTTAAGAAGGACTGTCTCCTGCTTTGTGCCACAGCTTTGCCCTGAGACAAACCGAGGCCTGAAGGGAAGAGTCCCTGGCTGGCTCAGAAGGAACTACAACATTCCCTGCCTAAAGTTCATTTCCTATTTTCCTTACTGTCAAGCACTACATCACATGCCTTTCGCCTCAGAGATTTTTTGAGAACCAGTTTTAACCTTGCCAGGTTAAACTGAAGCCTACAACTGGTGCAAACAATTGCAAAATGATGAAATACTGAATTGACACAAAATATTGCTTGATATAAAAGAATATTAATTACACACTCACTGTCCAATTGTGTTTTAATCAACTACTCTGTCATGTTGTACAGTCTGGCTTTGGGTAATACATGCAACTACAATATGTATGTTTTAAAGGCATGGAAATGTCATTTGCAGGCATGTAGAAACTCATATGTGGCATCAAGCATTCAGGATTGGTTTTGGTGTTACATAATTCAGTGTAATTTGCGCAGCCGTACAGGAAATATGCACATACAGAAGCTATGTTAAGCAATTATAATACACTGTTGGAAAATAAACAGGCTTTTTAGAGATGACATTAATGCAATTTGTCAATTTGAAATTCATTAATACAACACAGACACATGGTTGAGAGCTGTGAAAAGAATCAGACAGAGCATGCTGATGTTTGCATTAGAGAAATATTTGTTCAGTTCGCTCAGTTTCAGGATTTTCTCTCCAATTACCCAGCAGTGGTTATTGTGGGCATGATTTTATTAAGTCCTTGTCACAATTGGTTAGCCCTGATGTATGGGGTGAATACAAGGTCCTTCTTCACCATTTATATAAGCTCATTATTATATATATATGCTCTCTCTCTATATATATAGAGAGAGTGAGAGCACTTCCAGCTTCACAAGACATGTTTACAACATTACAATAGTTTATTTCAGTAAACTCATGGTCATAGTCAATGAGACCATTTGGGAAACTTGAGCCCCTCCAGTGAGGGTGCATTGTTTCTTCCTAAAATAAGAAAAATACTGAAAATAGTGATGTTTGTGTAATGAGACAACACTTCACAAAATTAATATTTCACCCTTTATTGTAAGAAAAATAATCTCAAACTTATTATGTGGCAATGATTTTTTTGAAGTGCATTTGGAATCACTTGGCTATTCTGCGCCCACAGCACTAGCAGAACTGAAGCATGTTGAGGCTCTATCCAGCCCTTCAGGTCTGAGCTCAAGCTAGCGCCAAATCACCCACACAGGGTGAATGGGGCTGTTTGATTCTGTCAGCGTTACTGCTTGTTGCAGACATAAATGAAGCTGCCCTTCTCTCAACCTTCCCTCCAGCCCTATTCTCCTAGCAGTAATAAAAGGACCAAGAGCAAACAAAATACAGATCTCCAGAAGAGGTCATGGGAGGACTATGTTGAACTCCTTTACATAATCACTGCATTCTGTCACTTTCTTTCAATCACTCCACATCTCCCTTCCTCTCTACATCTCTCCCTCACCACACTTTCTGGGATCTTGTTTATTCTTCCTTTGCTCCCTCACTGTCTACATCTTGCTCCCCCTTTCTCCCTGCCAACTAGCATTACGTCTACCTCTAGTTATATTCCATTCATAATGTCTCAACTCAGTATCTTCTCCTTGCCAACATGGTTTCTTGGTGGTCTCCTTAAATCCCTGCTAAAAAGCAATGCATGTAGTAATTCCCTTCAACAGATTCCAAAGATAGTGACAAAAATACCTAATCTTTCTTCCCTCCCACTGCACATACTCCAGTTTTGTACCCAGATTTTATTATTATAACCCATCTTCTATATGCCTTCAATATGATGCATTTCACAATTTCTGATATACACCTTTTCTCCTATGCCAATTTCAGCCTCATATCTAGGACTGATGGTCCTTTTCACAGCATGGCCACAGGACTGACCTCTCTCCTTCAGTTTATAATTGACAAGGTTATTCCCTTATCCAGGTGATATGTATACCGTTGATTCGAGGCTACAAAGGCAATTTCTCACTGGACACAACCCCTGCCCGATGGAGACCTGTGTTCATAAAACTGCCCGAGTCTGTTATGACTGAGCAATAAGAAACATTAAGATGCTTAGAACACAAGATAAGAAAGTCATAATGGTCTTTATATTCAATTGCTTGAAAAGGCTTAACACATATTTAGTTACTGCACTCCTTTCATCCTAATATTATCCTCTGTGATCTCCAGTTTGTGTTCTCTTCGGCCCCTGTGTGTATGCATCATTACATCAAGGTAGGATTGCTATGGAGCCCATTAAAAATAGTTGAGAGCACTGCTAAACTGCAGCTATGTAATCTTGTTACACCCTGCAGAGCCAGGTCTGAGCCCTGCTGTTGAGAAAGAGTGCCCTGACATACTAAGCCGGTGCGACTGTGGTTTGGAAGCAGGATTCTCATAACAAAGGACAATAATAAGAGCTGTGCAGCAAGAACAATCAATGTGAGTCTGAAATGCTGAAAAATTAAATCAGCATGTGACTATTCTCCCTGCTCTTAGGGACTCAATGGTAAAAATGGTTCCAGACTTAATAAAACTGCATTGTACTTCTGCTCTCATTTTGAATAACTAATTCAAGCAACTGTTAATGAAAATCTTGCATAAGCAACAAAACGGTGACACCTCTTTGAATCTGTTGATCAACTTTAGAACAAATAACATTGCAGACAGACTGAAATTGGGCCAGCATGTTTCTTGCAAATATATAAGAATAACGCACAGAATCTGCTACCATGCATTACTTTTTGAGAGAAAAAACCCTCAACTAAGCACTTTCAAGCTTACTAAAATCCATGGATATATAGAAATTACATTCAGTTACATTTTACACAAAAACACATAAATGTACAGTGCGAAAAACTGAGGAGTATCCACATATTTGATTTCATTGGTATTCTTTCCAACCAAAAGTGTGACGAGATGACATAAGAATGAAAAGAAGGACCATTTTCTGTATGGTGTCCCGCTGGGACACTGCTGGGACACTGCTGCTGTACCCTTGGGTAAGGTACTTAACCCACAATTGCCTCAGTAAATATCCAGCTGTATAAATGGATAACATTGTAAAACAACTGTAACCTATGTAAGTCGCTTTGGATAAAAGCGTCTGCCAAATGAATAAATGTAAATGCAAATGTATGCTGCTATTAGTACTGTTCTATCATTTTGACCAGACCAGGCAAACTATAAACAGCATGATGAAGGACTCTGACAAGAATACTTTTTGTTCTTTTGCTTCTTTTTAGTCTTCACCTTATAATGTGTTTTAGGGAGCATATCACAACTTTGTAGTGTTGCTGCATGCACTATGACAAATAAGATCAGTGTGTCCAGCAGCGTCTTGCTGTCCTACTTGAATTAGCATGGCCCAGGAAATCAAAAAATAAGAACACAAAAATGAGAGCATGAATGATGAGAGCAGGTCTTAACATGTTGGCTGGCAATTTGATTATAATCTACGCTGAAGGAGCCCAGAAACCCTGCCTTCTGTGCAAGCCCTGGAAAATTATTCTATATATTTATGCCCACATTTTTGTGAAGATTTTCAGTGCCACTATAACATTTATTTAACATGAAAGTATTAAGTTATTGCTAATTTGTGACTTTTTAATATATAAAGTTCTTATTTTGAATATTTTTCACAATATAGAAGGAAGTTCATCTCTGTTTATACCTCTTCTGCCTCACCACATACAGCCTTTTATTAACCAGGACTCTTTTTGTTATCCTTTTTCTGTTGCTACGGTGTGGTCACTGAGCCTGTACTTTGTCAGCATCTGTATCTGCTTTGTATCTCTGACAGAGATCCCTGTTTAATATCAGTATATCAATTCAATATATGGGTTTTTGCTTGTGTTGTACTCTGCCTCACTTGTAAGTTGCAGAGTACAACAACATCTGCCAAAGGAATAAATGTAAATGTAAATATCAGCTCAATATCATAGCAACTTGATTTAACTTCATAGTCCATCAACAGGGTGTTTAATTCCATATGCATAAAGAAGTCAGTTAGTAATCAACTAAATGTCAAGGGAAAGACTGAACATTAATAAACTGCAAATTAGGAATACTGTAAAAAATGAATTACAGTAATTAATGTAATGAGTTGAATACAGTGACTGCCAAAACAGCTATTGCAGCTATCAAATACAGATACATGAAATACTCAAACTGAAAACACACTACTGTACACATTGTGCAGTAATGATGGAGTGCAGCAAGACTCACTAGTTACAAGTTCATGTTGTCAAGCCCAATGAAAACTCTGATACACAAAAATGAAGAATGTCCCCAGGAGAAACACTTCTACAGTGTTTTGTGACTCACATTAAAAAGTGACACTACCATCTCCCTGCTTCTCAATAGAAGTGAGAGAGGCAAGCTGGGAATTTTTCCGCTTTTTTTCTTTGTAATTTCCTCTGTTAAAAATATGTCCTATGACAATGACACAGCATAGACTTTTTTCTTTTACTGGCAAGGAAATGCATACTATTCCAGTGGATTAAGCCCAGACCTCCCACTATAAACCAGTGGCTTGGAGAGACATTCAAAGTTATACCTATGGAACGATTGAGCTTGACTATGAAGGGGAATGAGGCATCTTTTGACAGACTATAGCAGCCGTTTCTCAACCATCTCCCAGATACATTGCTGACCTTGTACGTAGTGGACATCCAAAGCTTGATTGGCAACCTCCATTTGCCCCCCAGGATGGGTGAGCAGAGGTGGACACCCCAGGGTGTCCACCTCTGTGGGTGAGGCAGTGTTGAACTGCACGCTTAGCAACCTATAGATTTTTTTTTTCTGTAATCTTCTCTTTATATTTGGTTATCTCTCTCTTGTAACACCCATTGGCCGAAGAGTGACTAACTGTCAGAGTACGTGTATAATTTGTACTTACACCTTGTAAATGTTTTTTTTTTTCTTCTCGAAAGACTCATGATATATTGTAGCGCTATATGATGTCATTTGTTTGTCCTGTTTTGAAAAATACAATAAAATATGTTATAAAAATTTGTGAGGGAAGTAGTGTGGCAGACAAGCAAGATGGTGTTTTGGCTCTAAAGTCAGTGTGCTGGCAGTAGACAGAGGTTCACAGCAAATTGACAGAACAGCTGTGTGCTGTGAAGGGAAAAATAAAGAAAACAAAATAAATGGTAGAAAAAAATGATAGAGAGGTGATTTTCCCTTGAAGCCAGCTGACAGCTTTTCCTCTTTCATCAACAACATGGCCATTCAGTGCCAATGGGAGCTGGATGGATCACAATGAAGAAAGACCACAAGGAAATGGACCCTCTATTACAAGGCTGGGTGACAGACAGCATGTCAGCTGAGAGCCTAAGCCTTTTATCAAAGCTGTTTCACAATCCATTTTTAATGTAACACACAGATGCCTCAGAGAACTGAATCAATACCATCCTTTCAAACATCCACTGTAACTTTATGCCTCAATAAATCAAGTGTAGTGTATGCCTTTAAGAGTATCCACACATTATATGGCCAACTTTAACCCTGTAGACATTTCCACACCCAGCGTAGAGTGTGCTCATAAAACCAATGAGTTTAATGACAGTAGGATGCACCAAAATTGCACATACTTACACAAGTCAAATAATATAACATACTACATATAATAGCAATGACTTTTACTCCATTTAATCAACAAAAGTACAGGTAAAATTTCAGTGTTGTATGCTGTGCAAAATATTGTATAATCAGACTACTTACACATTTCAGTTCAGTAAAGATGGTCTGTTGCTCATTTGATACATAGTTAATGGCTTCATACCTGCAACAAGTGCAAAACATTTAAATGGCACTTAAGCAATATGCCACACAAATCTACACACATTTCCTACCTCCCTTACTGATCTGGTACAGAAGGCTGTCTTCAGTTAAGCTATAACAAATGGGCTTTTTAGAGTGCCAACATAGTTTTCGTATGCAATGAAAGAAATATGACAAACTTTCAAGCTACTCAGTTTTTTACAGTTGTATCAGACTCAGCACATTATTTTTGGTGTTAAACAATTTTAGGGATCTTACACTGAAGCAAAGATTCTTCTTGGAAGAGTTTTAATTATTTGTTATAAAGGAAGAATTGTGCTACTACTTTTCTAGCCAGAAACTGACAGCACATCATTTAAGAGGTACAGATTCCTGAGGTATTGAACAAATGTCAGGTTTCATCCAGCGAGCATCTCAGTGGAAGTTATTAAGCAGTCGTGTAAAATTACAACCTGAATGAAGGAAAACTTTTCTCCTTACAGGACATGAAAGCTCCACTTCTCAGTAAAAGACACTGAAGGGGGCCATAGCAACACTCTCAGTGCAGTGGCTGATAGGTAATTTATGAAGTGGTCCCTCTCAAAGAAAGCAATGCTCATTGAGTACTGACATCTGTATGGCAGGTAGAGGCACTAACACATAACTCCCACTCTATAAAATCAGGCCCTGGAGAGAACTGCTCACAATGAAGGCAAGTTTCTGACACCTGTGCTGACGATGCAGTCAAATATGCTTTCGTACGGCGCACACTCACAGCTGACAGCCAGACAGTGCACATTCGCTACATCTGCAATACCTGCTTCCACATAATCAAAACATATTACCTGTGATCGATCACAGCATAAGCTAATCTGGCACAAATGGCATTTCCTTCTTTTAAACCCATATGTGGTCTGGATAAGGAGGTACAGAGATGTTCCCTGTCACCAGTGGCAATACTAGAATACAAAGCAGCCAGCTCCACAGTTTCCCTCCAAAATTAAATTAGCATGTATCTGTTCCAGTGTTTCAAGGTCATCCCACATCTGATGCAGGCTGGAAGACAGCTGCTAATCAGCTGGCCACTGCACAGCAGTCAACAGCTAAAGGGCACCATAAACACAAACAAAAGCACTCCCAGAAGACTTTGGGAAATTTTAATACTGCATTAAGAATTTCAGATTTGGCTATCTGATCATTCCTAATATTGTAAGTTTTGTATTTCCCCAGCATGATCTTTAGAAAGCCATGTTGCAACCACCATTTAAATAAGCATTGTGAGGAATAATGTGCTTGTAGCTTGTATCTTTTCGAACAAAAGGTGAATTCAAAACAATTAGGATTCATTGGCATGCATTGTTACACGTTATTTGTAGTTCCTTTGCCACTTTAAACTGACTCCTATCCTTTTAGTCTATAAAACAGTATACTTCCTAGTGCAATGGTAGAGGCACTTATTATTGAACATAAGGTATATAGTAGTAAAATATAACTCATTTACTCACACTCCCATTGAACATTTTACATGGTTGGAGGTCAAGGCTACCAACATGTGCTGTTCCTCTTCTTTGCTGTTAAACACTTTTCCATGATCATTTCATCTAAGCTGAACCTGCGCCTCAAACATTTTGAATAGAAATGGATTCTGATCAGATTCTCAGTGCATCATTCATGCAAGGCATAGCAAAGGCTATTTTTGCAACAGTATGCAATTTTCTGGTGCTTTTTTGAGGATTTAAGGAATTTCAAGAAGCATGGGAACACTGTGTATATGTGTGTGGTGTGCTGGTAGCGGAAATGCCAGAGAAATGATCCCTTCTACTGATATATTTTACCCTACCAAAGGGAAAGTAACAAGGCCCTTAATGATTAATGGCTAATTTCCCCATGCAAGCACTCTTGGAAACCAATCAGAGACACCTGACAAGAATTACGTCTTCAGATGACTCACCAGTATATATCCTGATGTAACAAAAATGGAGGGCTGTGGGAAGCCAAGGACAATACCTGTAATTCATTTCACTAATCAAGGTTGCAGCATGAGTAGCCACCCATTCCATTATGTCTCGGCCAATCAGTATTAAGAAAACCGGAAATTCCATGCAGAATATTTCACATTCAATCTGGTCCTACAGCAACTGTGAGCATGCCACTGAATGAATCAGATCAACTTCAGATTTCATTTGATGTTATAAGAAGTCATGATTGTAAGGAATTTATAAGGCAAGTGAAAAATGTACACAAAAATGTACTCTACTGAGCAACACGACAGTACTCAACTGATTTTTTCTGTAATGCTTTGTGTTTTTGTTGTAAATGTGTCATTGTCTGAAACTTCATGTGCTGCTATTTTTGGCCAGGTATCTCTTGAAAATGAGATTTTTAATCTTAATAAGACTAACCTGTTAAAATCTAAATAAATCAAAATTTAAAAAAGGTACCTCCTTGCACATCCCTGCACTAAAAGGCTGAGGGTTAAAAGACAAAAAAACACAGATTCCATAACCTAGTCTACTGTACTGTTCTGGATTTCCTTTTTGCATGCATTACTTGGTGTTTCCCAATCTATTGGTTGCTAGCCTTTTTTCTGTAAATCCCACACGTCAAGATGTCATTGATGCTGTCAAGAAGATTTGAAAAGGAAAATCACATGCCTGTCAAAAGAAACATGTTCTGCCCTAATTGGTGGTGACTTTGAGGCAGCAGATAGCATAGGATTCTACTCTTATCCTTGCTACACCAGATGACTGAGTGGGAAACTTCAGGAGTCCTGGAAGAGGCTCCATAAATTACAAATCTGACAACAGTGCCTAATGCCTGTCTGGGAATAACTAAGCTTCTCTGATAGCAGATCAAACCAGTTTCAACCTTCTGGTGGTGTGCAAGACAACTTGAGCATGCTTACTGACTCTAGTAGTGACCCCTAAGAAACCTAAACCTTCTGATGTCTATAATGAAAAATAAGCTGAGCTGTGGAATAGGACACAATTCCTCTTGTGTCAGTAAGACTCTATTAATAGTATTTGACCTGTGGTGCAAGTTTCAAGGCTGTGAGTAACCTGCATGGAAAGAAGGGATACTGGTGCTGATTTCAGTTTCCTCCATTTTATGACAAATTGTTTCATTCCATCCTTCCAGTCTTGGTGTGCCAAACGGACAAACATATAGGCTTCAATTTCAACTCTGTCTATGATGCTGGACACATTGGTCACAGGTAGGACATTGGAAATTGAAGACTTAAAACAGTGGACACAAGGACATTCTATCAGTACATGTAATGAGCATAATGAAATTCATGTTGATGATTCCAAAGCAATACCTCCTGCTGTTAATCTAATTGGAAATGATTACAAAGAAAACAACAGGGACAGCAACAGATGTCTAAAGGAAATTATAATACTAATTCATCATAAACAACAACAATAACAAAATTATCTGTGAGAAGCTGACCACCCACACTAATACACCTGTTTACACAAACACACACACCTTTATGGCTGAATGGGTATTGATATATTGTGAGGTTTCCAGGGATGTATGGCCTTTGGAGGGAGTTTAGGCCAGTAGTGAGGGATACAGTCTGGGGAGAGCAGGAGTATGTGTGTCACTAAGAAGGCTCCACTCTGACAGAAACACAGCAGGTCCACCTCAGGGAGCCCAGAACTGCAGTCATAAACCTGTGACTAATAGAAAGGTCTCACTGTCACAGCTCTCTGTGAGCTGTGACAGCAGCTGAGAGAAGGTCACCACCGGGAATGGCTTGCCTTTAATGCAACGGCCAATTAGTAGGCTGCTAGCTTCTGTTTAATACTTTATGCTTTATTTGCCTGGCAGATGCCCTCATCCAAGGTGAGCTCCACAGCATGTAATTGTCATTTCATACACTCATACGGTCGGATTTTCCAAAAGGCCATTCAGGTTAAACCGTTGAATGAGTCTGGGACAGCAATGTTTTAAGCCTGCAACCTTGCGTTTAAGGCTACCTTAACAATATGTAATACCCACTTCAACTACATTCCTAACCTCCTGTTAATACCATAATAACAAATGTGAGTATATTATTTATCATTGTCTGTTGTTCACAATGAAAAACAATTTAAAGTATTATAATCCCTCAGTTTTTTCCAAGAGAAAACTAACATCAGCACCACTGTACAGCTATAGATTTCTCCATAGCAGTGAAGCTTCTTCCTTTATTCCAATTCACATGGGAAATGCAAGACCATTACTGTTACCTGTGAGCAGAACCAGAGATCAGCAGTGTGGCTAATGGGTGGTTAAAAAGCACACAGACATTCCATGCCCTGACTGATTTATGTGAGCCAAAAAATGGGATCTGTATCACAGGAAACGGGTCAGCCCCTGAGTGTAAATTATATTATTGTGTACTGTGTGTATACTACATAGTGCTCTACAGTTTAATTTTGAAGTAACTTTAAATGTAAACTCATGAACTTCAACATCAAATATCTAAGCCATTTCATCATAATTTCTGCTGAGATTTTACACACCAACTCTGACCCTGACAAGCAATAAATTGTGACCACAATTTCAAAAGTTTATATAACACAAATAGGTTAGCATTTTGATCAGTGCAAACTTTGCTCTCAAATACAATGACAATTTACTGAACAGTTTACTCTTAAATTTTAAAATGATTTGTTCTGTGAATAATAGCAGTGCCTTTTCCAAACTGAATAATAGGACGTAGCAACTACTGACTAGTACCCAATGTTTCTAAGTAAATACAGCCATAGTAACCAAATAACATGGTTATTTCCTTTATTCCACTGAGGACTACATATTTTGATGCTTGAGATAAAGTTTGCAATCTGCCCAGTGGTGGGCACATGGTGTGTAGTAATGCAATGTAGCTGAAATATGTACCAAATCAGTGTGCTGAAAAGTTTGAGCAGTGCGTAGGTTGAGTTTAACGCCGAGGTATTTTAAGCTTTTGTGGCTTTTGCAAGCATTAACCTTGAAAATAAAAAGTAGATTTATAATGACTACCTACATACACACAAACACATCTGCCTTTCATTTATGAATATGACTCCAACATTTTCATTAAACCAATTACAGGAATAGGAATGTCTTCTTAATTTTCCTACCAGAATTATCAAACTAAGCACAAAAATTAGTGAAGCACAATGTTTCATGCTTTAAATAAACTAAATGCCAATTATTGTAATAACTTAATATGATTAATATTAACCCCTTCAGCTGGTACAAAATGCAGCTGCTTGAATCTTAACTAAAACTAAACGCTTTGAGCACATTACCCCAGTTCTAGCTTCTCTCCATTGGCTACCCATTAAATACCGGATCGATTTTAAAATACTCTTTAAATGGGCTTGCCCCTCCCTATCTTAAGGACCTTCTTCACCCATACCTTCCGCAGAGAGCCCTTCGTTCCCAAAATGCCAGGCTTCTCATTGTTCCAAGAGTGGGCAAAACTACTATAGGCAGTAGAGCCTTTTCCCATCAAGCCCCTCTCCTGTGAAACAGCTCACCCACCAAGATTCGGAGAACAGACTCTCACTCCACCTTTAAGTCTAGGCTCAAAACATATCTATACAGTAAATCCTTCAGCTGAGGGACAAGGACTGGTGCTGGCATGGATCATAGAGTCTCTGGTGGACTAAGTGGTCATTGCTGTCACTTTATCATGGACTCTGTGCCGTGATCTGGTGTTGACTGTCTTAGGGTCGCCCTCATGACGGTCCCTTGCCTCCCGTGCCCTAGGTATGCTGCCATAATGTTAGCCTGCCAGGGTTTTTTCCTTGTTGCACACTGGCACCTTTTTCACTGCCCCTCCTCTCCTGCCTCTCTGTTCTACATCCCTGCCATTCTTATCATCCACTAATCACTGTTTTCTGTTTGCTTCCTATCCCTGCTCCAGGCTCCTGTCCGGAGCTGTAGCCCAAGCGTCTCATCCCGATTTCCAGTCCTGCTACCTCGCTGCCCTGTCCATTTTTATAATCACTCTGCTGTTAATTCTACTGTCTATCAATCTTAAATGTCTTAAAGTACATTGTATAACTTGTCTTTAACTCTATCTGCCCAGTGCTGGCCAGAAGCAGATGGGCTCCCCCTCTGAGCCCGGTTCTGCTCAAGGTTTCTTCCTGATAGGGAGTTTTTCCTTGCCACTGTTGCCTTTGGCATGCTCTCAGCGGGTCTCAGGCCTGGGAACAATGTAAAGCTGCTTTGTGACAACTTGTATTGTAAAAAGCGCTATACAAATAAAAATGAATTGAATTGAATTGAATGATCAATACCTGCAACTTTCACATTAGATCAGTAACGTGTAATTGGATCATACCAAAACATAGAAGATAGCACAGAGGTCTCCAGTTGTATAATGAATCCTGCATTAAGCCTAATCACTGATATGCTTTACAAAAGGCTTTGGGCACATACAAATGATGAACAAGCCTCCTCACTATAAACAAGGAAACAACAAATAGTGGCACAATGGGGTCATGTAAGACAAACAAAAAATCCCTGAAATTCAAATGAAATTAAAAAGATTCCTTTTAATTTTACTTTTGAGAAAAAAATCTAACAAAATTAAACACAAAATATGTATCAAAAACCTATACTAGTTGCGACTGAGAAGGTATCAGCCAAAGTAAGGAGATAACATTCTAACCACCCATTTTGAGGGGTTTACCAAAATTACATAGTAATCATTGACAAAATTCAGGAACTCTTGAACAACCTGTATGAGATAACCACTCTGGGCCTGAAACAACAAGCCCAGTCAAGCTAGGTGCAGCCCCCAGCAGTGGTAACATTCAAGCATCAGATAGATGAGTTCTGAATTACAGATCAGCATCATGGCTGGATTTCATATAAACAACACAGAAAAGCCTCTGGTGGGCCACATTAGAGCAAATATCCTCTGCCTTTGGCTCTTTTAATAGAGATGCAGGTCTTGCACATATTAAGTTGTTCTTCATATTTATGTTTCATTAAATCAGTACTCATGTCTCATTTTTCTATATATATCATTAAGCTTATTAGACTGTTAAAAAATGAAAGAAATTTCAAAGAAGATGAAAAGAACAATGATAATTGACTTTTCATTCCAGAATTGCATTTTTGCTGTGTTTCTGTTGTGAGTGGCTGCTGTAATTGGGAGTTACATTAAAAGTTATGTATTTGGACTGATTGTGATTAGATTAGGTAAAGGTGTTCTGAGCTGAGAATGGGTAAAAAAAGATGTCTTAATCTGCTTCAAAGATTTGTATGAACAAATACATATTGCATATATATATATATATATATATATATATATATATATGCACAAGCATACCTATATATACACGTATATATATTCTGTGGTATGACACACTGGATAGGAACCTGCTATTGACACTGTGATATTTCTAGTTAGTGGCACTGCAATTTGCAGGCAAAATTATCTCATGAAGTAAACAAATTAGTGAAAGGTCAAGTTGCATTAGCAATGGCTATGAACATTAGGAGGATAAAAGGACAGGTTGTTCCTGAAAAGGTGCTTGAGAGCAACTACAGCCATTAACCCAGGAGGATCACATTTAAAAGATGGAAATGTTCTGGAACTGCTGTCATCATTTTTCCCTTAAGCAGCCATTAACAGAGCAAGGTAAGCCTGTCTTACCAGACATGCATTGTTGACTGGATATCTGGTTTTTACCCTGACAACAGTAAGATAGTTATACATGATGACCTATGTAAAAACCTCCAAACAGATGTCTGAGTCCAATCAGTACTTGCTGATTTCCAGAATTCCGGAATTCAACTTCTTTAATTGACAATTAAAATCACTTGGAAACTCTAACCCAAATGCTTTACTTTTCACTTCTTGTCCAGCTTTATTAATCTCCCAGTTTGCAGTTGGGGCACCAAAATAGACATCTTGGAGAATGCATCTGGGAGTGTTCTACTGGGTGTCTGGGTGTTTGCATTTACATGCATTCCAATCATAAAACAAAGCCCTTACAAGTCTTTTCTCTTACATCAACAACTACAAAACAAGATGTATTTGTCAAGTGATTGTCAAGAGTTTGTTACTAGACAAAAAACAGACTGAACATATGACCTCCAATTCTAATCAGTTCCAGGATGTGCACTGTAGGCTATATCCACAAGAAATGGACAACATAAACCAGTTATTGCAGAAGAGAATTTTTCAATTGCTCATTAAAGTCCATAATCTTTGTGGTAAAAGAAAACAACATCCAGGTAGCTAACTAGTTAAAGTAGCTGACTCATTAGTTACATTAACAGCTTGGTAACTGTAGATAGCTAGTTATCAAAATGATCAGTCACACAATATGGATTCAATTCTACATTTGTAATTATTTAGCTCGTGAACTCACAATATATGCCTAGTAAGCAAGGTTAGAGCAAGGCTACATGCAAGAAAAACCTTAAAATTTACCAAATGCAAAGATAACAAGAAATGTATTGCTCTTTAACTTTTCAATCTTGTATTAATGTTTGCCTAACATAACCACAACAACCAAAAACATTGGTTATTCATAAGCATAACAGAGCTCTGATTGTATTTTCCAAAGAACATGTCAACACAAGTACTAAAGCACTAAAGGAGAACAATAAAACATAGGCATAAGGCTACACTTTTTTGTAACTTCCCTGTGGTGCTTACATCTGCATTTTCCTGCCAGAGAAGATAAGGAGAAGAATATTTAATGAGGTGGAGGAGACCAAGGGTGTGAATGCCAAAGCCAAATGAGCCTGAGACAGAAAGAATCACATCCCTGTCCCACCTGCCACACCATGATCAGACCACGGGTGCAGATTATCTTTGCTATAGAGAAAGGTTTTAGATTCTTAAACACAGATTAAACAGATGTCTGTCTCACAACCATGTCTGACATAGCAGAGGCTGTCAAAACCAGGTAAATAAAGTTGTATGAGAAAAATTTATAAACAAAGAAGAATAAACCTCAAGAATCATGTCAGTATGGTTGAGTCAATTTGTGGTGAATTGCAGATGTGAAATACACAGCACCTTTAAGCTCATCTCTCTCTCTCTATAAATATATATATATATATATATATACACACATATTAAAATATGATTGAAAACGTCCGCAAATAAAGTCAGGGCAAATGATCCTATAATGCAGCACAACAGACAGGCACATGGACATTGTTCCATGGTGGTATGGACGCTGTCCTTACCTGAGCAGATCAATTTCATCAACATGTACTCCCTGCCGCAGTTCCTCTTATAGTGACATCTCGGCCAGTTGACCAGGCAGTTGCCAAACTTGAGCTCCTCCTTCTGACACAGAACAGTGATTTCCTCATCTGCAAGGCAACCACAGGGAAGGGGTTGAAAGCAGTGCGAGTGACAGCTCCTGCTCTTGTTCATAAAGCCGAGGACCATTCACTGCCCAAAAGCCACCCACATGGTACATTAATTGGTCTTTCCAGCATATGGCCACAGGCTCTGAGTGCACTGATTGACACAGGATCCTCTCTCAACAACCAGTCACTATTCTTGCTTTCATTCACATTGAGGGGTTTATTATGGTCAGAATCTGAGCTTTGCAGATCACCGCTACATCCAGGAAACCATCAGAACTATAATTTCCTTGGTGATTTCAGACTGAGAAATCTGACCTGATCTTATGGAAACCTTGGATGTGTTTGTGTGTTTCATTATGTATGAATGCATTCTTAGTTATGTTTTATATTGTGTATGGTTCTTTGCTAAATCACATAACAACAAGAGAAACAAAAACATCAATAGTAATATTCATAAAACTACTAACTATAATGATCATTACCATTATTACCATAGCAGTTTACCTGCAATATACAGTATAAACTGAGTCTGGAGTTTTTAAATGAGTATTCTGCTGTACCACCCAAACCAACCCACCCAAATCAGATACCCATTTTTGTAGCTTTACCTCCAACTGAATGTCATTAATTCTGTGTTCAGATGAGAGGGAGTGCAGGGACATTCTCATCACAAATGAGATGAGGGTCTGTGCATTTCCAATCTGTGGAGCAGTGGGGCACTAATGTGCGTTCACCATGTAAAAACCCACAGATTACTTACAGGCGCTGGAATAGCTCTTGTCTTCTCCAATTGGGTGTGAGGTGCCACTGATGAAGGGAGTATGGAGAAGCAAAGCTTGAGAGGCAGAGAGGCAGGGAGACATTAGCAAGAAACATTAATCACATTTTGCACTAGTGTCATCTTAGTTATGAAGAGTGCTTTCTCTCCCAACTGAATGGCAGGCTTGTGTGACACTACTGCACAGAGACAATCAGGCTGAGGCACTGACAGCATACAGCCTCCACTGGAATAACATATTTGAGTGAATAGATGCTATTGTTCCTGTACGGAGTTTTTAGCGCACAGTCTGGAGTCCTCACACAGTCAACAGCTGGGCCTGAGCACAATGAATCTGGAACCCTGCCCTTCCAAGTGATGGACTGCTTTCTACAAAGTCTGTTTTGCTGGGTGCAGGCTGACACTGTGTAAGCAACGATGATGGTAGTTATTAGTGAAAAAAGCTAAGAGAATGGGATGTGTGACACCATAAGCTTGAGGTAAATGTATATGTAGCACGTAAAATGATATATTGACAGAAACATGAGTCTGCATTTTGATAAGGATATGGTCTGTTAATGTGCCTTCTTAGTAATTTAACAAGTGACAATATTACTGTCTAATGCAAATACATTATTTTCAGCTGCAGATGTTCTCTTAATTGTAACAGTTGCAATTGCAAGTGTAATATTGACACAATTTTGGCACAGCCACTTGACTAAAGTTTTCAATGCCTGTTGCAATGAAATAGACTGATGCAGCACACCTAGATAACTACATTTGTACCGGTGGGATTTTACGTGGCTTGGGAAAGTAACATAGCGTTTTCAAGTCACACCATGTAAAAGGCTGCATTTTCTCAATTCTATACATTCAAATTAAGTTCAGCCTTCAAGTTCACTAACCTCATGAATCCTGAACAAGCCTGATGCGACTTCTGTAAACCTCCTTCTAGACTTTTTGGGCCAGCCATAAATTTTATAGCAGACCCGAACACTGCGTAAACAACAGTAGCTAAACTAATAACATATTATTGCCAATAATAAGCACATGCTTACTAATAAAGCCAGCAGGACATATTGAGTGTCTCCAATATATCTGTAAATGTGCACGAACACCTGCAATTGAAAAGTGTTCATAATGATCCAATAACAACACAACACGGAAAAAATAATAAAATAACGTTACAGTTGCATGCAAATTAAAAGAATTGCACAGGTTAGCACAGGAGCGATTTCTGGACACATCGCCAGCTTCAAACAGCTCACTGTAACTTAGGTAACGCAAGACAGCCGCAGTCATAATACGAGCTACAGCACAACTTGTCTGTTGTACAGAAAGAATGCCAGGAATAGGAGAAACTGAAAGAAATTGTTCACGAAATTAAGTGAAAGTGAAATGTTACATACCCCAGGAGATGTATAATGGTAACCCCATGTGATTCAGATGAGCATTTGTCTTTCAGCTTTCGTTGTCAAACTCCTAGAAGAAAATAGTTTTCTCCAATGAATTCCTCCACCCCAACTCGTTCCTCAGGCAAGAAAACACCAACAGATGCCGTGCGAAGCTGCAGCTGCTTGACGAATACCTTGAAATAAATACGTGAATTACATTCGCTCACTTGCTAAAGCCCCCGGTCAGAAAAACAGCGCTGTTCCTTACAGACATCCAACCTAAAGAAATAATTTGTCTTGATCCGCTTAAGCTCCCTCACGATGACATGTAACAATGCTAGCGCGCAGGCTTCGCAAAATATTGAAGGTTCATCTTTGGTCCTCAATGCTACACATACTGTACATGTATCAAATACTACGAACCGCATCGCGTCTCCACCACTACTCCATTTGCAACGCTACCCGACGCAGCACATTTTGAAACCAAGATCTTTAACGTTCAGGCAGTAGCCATCATATGCTAGCGCAGTCGTTTGTTTACACCCCAACACAAAAACGAAAGATAAGCGGTGAGACAGGGGGAAACAAGCAGTACACGTAATCTTTTCAATGCATCCATACAGTTAAGTGTCAAATTCAAGAAGCAAACATGCTAATGAAATGTAATAGATAATGCCGAAGATTGTAGTTCCTCAGTCTAACTAAAAACTATCACATTATTGGTGGTATTCAGGGATGGTATACTATTTCTTATTTCTAAGTGTTGCTGCTCAAACCATTTTTAACTGAGGGAAAAAGAGAGAGAACAGACGTTATTTTCTAGCATTTATAATATATCTCTTGCGCTTGGAAGAACATGTGACTATTCGATTGATGAGTTGGTCTGCTTAGATTTATTACTGAGCAAATAACTATGTGATAAAATAGTAATTTGATATTGCCTGTTCTGATTTACCCAGATAAAATAAAGACGCCAAGAGAAGCAGAGTGCAAGCTATATCATTTAACTGATCGAATGTATGTTGAACAACATTTGAATACCATTTATAAATGAGAAATACCACTATAACTGATGAGATCAGTGTGTTTTTCTTTTCTTCTTTTTTTGTTGTAAATAATTAATGATGAAGATGTTGGCGTGCTCTGCTGGTGAAATGACGTAACTGTTGAGGGACTCTGGCCATTGTTAACATTTTCCTTTCTTAAATTTCTGATGATAAACAGTTGACACAGAGTGAATAAGAATATATATATATATATTTTAAAGAATGAAACGTATTGCATTATTATTATTTTTTTTAGCCGTTTGCTTACCAGATGAGTACAACTGGAATTCAGTTAAACCAAGGTCAACCTTTTTCCATTTTACTACACTACTGTAATTCTATATATTGCCACTGCTAAGAACAGAATTATAAAGGAAATCGATCGATAATTTCCATTTTCCTCTCAGAAAGATGAGTAAGTTGCTCTGTTGGGATCATCCAGCTAATCCTGAAGTTATTCAATCTCGTCTACTAGCAAAAACACTCTTTTTGTATTATTTCGGAAAATATCTTGCAATGCAGTGCGATAACTTGCGATGATTAGAAGCAGATACCATTAACCAATTCAAGAACAGTTGTAAAGTCTCCAACTAAATTGCAGCATATAGAAATGCATGCAATGGAAATATAGGTCAAGTAGGTTAAGGACATTTCACAAATGGATTTTCTGTAATATCGACATTAAATGAAAACTGTAAGGTAAGATACTCATCATTTTAGTGACAGCAGGTGTCCTTTAAGGAGGAACTGTATATTTTTCATAACCATATTTCTGGTTACATGGTTATGTGGGTCCTTGTTCTCGCTGATGATGCAGTCTGTTTATGGATTCATTCATTAGATATCCCATCTGTGCCTAACATGACAGAGCCATTGCTCTATTTGCCCAGAGGTAACTGAGCATCGTCACTTAGCAACCACCGTGTCTTTGGGTAATATGGATTCTGTATTTCTATTTCTTATTCAAAATGTCAACGTTCCAATGGGCATATGCACAAACAGTTATGGGCAAATACCTATAATACACATATGCATAACAATTAATGTACACTTAAATCTGCAAACCTGGGTTCTATAGTTCACATATATTAAGTCAGTCTACCTTTTTGGGTGAGCAAATGTAATTTATTGTTACTTAACATTTATGCCTTACTGCACAATAGTTTCCCACCTCAGAGTTATGTGTGAACATTTCTCACCATCAGGTACCCTTTTTAAGCAAATTTTTGTATCTTACATTTCAGTAGAGCTGATGTAACATTCTGTCAGAGCAGAAAGTGGAAGTCAGGCACATGTAAAAGGAGTAGGTTCAAAGTATTACCTGTGTACTGTAACAAACCTATCATTATGGTAATTTGTACACTCTGCTGTTTCTGTGGTATTATTGTGTATGTATAAGACCTAATGTTGAGAGGAATATACAAAAATGGATAAAGAGGCTTACATTTGCGAGTTGTGGCAGTATAGGTAAATAAGAACACAGGAAAGACTCATGTATACATTACCTCAGTAAACACATATCTAACTTGAAGGGAACCATGCTTTTTGATGAACAGAGACACAAAAGCATCTGTGGAAAAAGATGAGCAACAAGATTGTTTTGCGTTGGGATTAGGATGCCTTCACCACGAGTTTCAAAAGAATACAAATAAAGGATCTAATAATGCAATAACTACCCATTAAAAATAATATATTGAGAATGTATTTTAGAGAATAAATATTTTTAGCTATACCTTT
Organism: Megalops cyprinoides; assembly: GCF_013368585.1. NCBI lineage: Eukaryota > Metazoa > Chordata > Actinopteri > Elopiformes > Megalopidae > Megalops > Megalops cyprinoides. The sequence goes on from NC_050590.1 coordinate 18,365,274, forward strand.
TTAGCTTGTGTGTGTGTGTGTGTGATGAGAAGAAGCATGTCTCGACAGTCAGATGGCCACTTTCTTTCTACTTTCTGCAAGGGGCATCAGAGTGGAAGGTACAAATCAGTCTGGGAAGCACTCTCAGAGATGGGCTTATTGAACAGGGCAGATGGCAATTCGTTTTCTTCGCTGTAATCATATCTCTCAAGCTCACTGAAAATTTCTTCCATGCAAAATAACCTGGTGAGCAATCTGCATGTGCATTTTACGTACACCTGTGTGTACTCCAGTTTATGTAATATTCCGAATGATGCATGAACCACAGTCCAAGATGCCATCTTATCATATACAAGATTAATGTTGCCATCTAAGGAACACATTTGTGAAGAGATGAAGCAAAGCAAGCAAATTACATCATGCTTGATTGTTTCTCCCTTTACTTTTGCTAGGCTGAACAATATTACATTGTTCTCACGGGCTGAAGGAACACCTCTGATAGATGTCTTGGAAATGTGTGGCATATTTTTTGCTGTTGTCATTATTCCATTGATCATTAATACAACAAGAGAAAGAATGATGGATTGCATACTGTGCGGTAAGGAGAAGGAGTGAGGGGTAGAAAGAGGGTGAGACAGAGGAAAAAAGAGGATGTAGTGGGGAAGAAGACTTGTCAGATTATATGACCTCCACATGTCATTTGCTCCTGGCAAGGCATCCTCTGAGAAATGAAATCAAATCACTTCTTGATCAAAAGACATTTACAAGGATATTATATTGTATAATGAGGAAAGGAAATGTTTTAAGCAGAAAGTTCATGGACCTAGGACGAGGCCCATGTGTATGCACACTTAAGTTCACATGTGTTTCAGGAGGCATCATGTTGGATTTGTAATTAAAGCTGCAAATGTAGAACTGTAGAATAATTTTTTTCATTTTGATTTTAATTTTAATCAGTGTGTAGTTGCATTCTTTTTATGGTTTTTATGAGTTTTTATTTTTTACTTTAATTGTGTGTTTTATCCATTTGAGTACCACTTGTATCTCTAGTGCCTGGATAGAGTATTTTCTGTGAAAACATATTCCATATTGTCTTAAGTATTATTAAGCACTATTGTTAAGTATTTTGCTATTTATTCTATATGTTTTCATCTATCTTCTTTTGTGACCTGTGATAAAAATAATGACCTTTACTCATACTTACTGTTAGGCTCCCCGTTTAGGCATGTGAGATCACCAATTATCATTATAATGAGCCATAGCATTCTTCACAAACACAAACATACATTCATTATTTGGTTTCTGGATTGTCTTACCTTCCACCTCATTGCCCAATGCTGAAAGGCCATATGACAGCACAGCAGGATTTTGCCCCCTTCCCTCATTCTCACAGTGACACATATGCACATGTACACTCCCACGCTCTCTCTCTCTCTCTCTCTCTCTCTCTCTTTCTCTCTCTCTCTCTCTCTCTCTCACACACACACACACACACACACACACACCTGGCAGAGAGTATATTTATTAGGTCTGTCAAATTACTTGATGAATTTGATTTTTTGAATAAAAGTAAGTTTTTGGTTGGGTCTAATAAATAAATTAAATATTAAAACATCATGTATGAGTGCAGGGCTAACACATGGACTGAAAATATCCTTTGTTAGGATACTCCTTTTTTAATAGTGATTGGTGTGTTTTTTTGTTAAAATGTAGAGAATGCAGAGTAATTGGTGGGATGGGATTATACAGAAAAGAGAATACACGGGTGTTATTTTTATGGTTATTTCGTGCTGGAGAATATTTCTCAAAATAACTATTGCCCAAAATCACATATTCAGGTACTCAACATGGTCAATGAATGACAGGTAAAAAAAGAAAGGAATTACCACTTGTAACTACTGTACATTTGTTATCTGAAGGGGAGCTAGCAGCTGCCAGCTAAAATTACAGCCAACTAAATCTTTAGCTTCCTATCTGTATGGCTACATTAGCAGAATAGGACACACATCTTTCTAATGTGTCTGCACTGCCGCAATGACTGAACACAAAGAACTTGATTTGGGGTTATCATTTCATTTACAGTATTTATGAATGAATTCTAGATTACTGACTAAAGACCCATAGCATCTAATGAGATATAGCCACTCACTAATGGAATGATTCTTTGAACACAGCAAAAATAAAGAAAATGCACAGCAAATGCAATCCAAAATTCATGTTTATTGAGGTGTGTCAAGAGCATAAGGGCTGGTTAAATTTGTTCAATAAACTACCACAACAAACAACAGGATCACAACACATATAAAAGTAATATGTAAAAATGGATAATGTCCTGGGGCTATGTTAATTACAAGGCAGCATCCATGACCAATTGGTATTGCTGAGACCTGAGGTGGTTACATGTTCCCTGATTTCAAACCTTCTGATGAGTCCTGATTCCCCTGGTTGTACTGAAGCCCTCTTGTAATGTGTGTCATGCACACTTGCAATACACTTGTGTGTACTTCAGGAATTTCAAGCAATTAACATAGTGAATGTTTGGTATAAACAACAAAGTATTTCACTAGGGATTCATTTTTTCCTGTGAATTTTAATAGAAAGTCAAACATAAATTGTGAACTGCATTCATAAATGCATGCTAACATTAACTGTAAAGTGTTTTCTCAGGTAATCTTCCACACATTTCTTTTCCTGTCCCATTGCAATTATTATACATCAATTTCCAAGATAAAAAGAGTAAGTAAAATTTTAAAGAAAACATATTTTGAGCAATACAACCAAAGTGTGTAGTTATTCTTGTTTCAGGGCATTTATCATAGATACCAGAATTTCTACAATCTACTGTGTGTGTATCAGCTCCAAAAACAGCCAATTCAATATTACAGGTCAACCTTAACCCTTTCACACGTAACTTATTTTATGCTATGTAGCGTGCATGTTACGTTACATGGTTCGTTATGTTTTTATCAGTGTTATTAAGCATCTCATAGTTTTCACCACCGCATTTTCTATATTTGTGACTGTACGCGTGAAAGGGTTAACAATAGCACACATTGTCCTATTGTACACTTTGTCTTCATACAGCACAAAAACAAAGTTTTTTCATGTATTTCTGACAGTATAAATTCCCCCTTTTTATATCATTTTCAAATGATTGTCAACTTTACTCATTACATTAAATGTATTAAATTTTGAGCTTAGTCTTAGAGAAAGGCAGGGGGATGGCCTTATATAACTGTATGAATAGCTAATGTGTTAAAATTGTAAGCTTTGCAGAACTATTACAAAATGGTATATTTGCATCTAGTGTAATGTAACATCCTAACCAGTGGTAGGCAGTGTGCTACAAATAGAGGAGGCAGAGAACTAACCATCAGTGGGTAAGTATAATTCCAGTCAGTTTTCTTCTGTGAGTAACTTTAAATGCTTAAGCACCTTTGAAGACTTCCATCGCTGTAAACATTTCATTGTATTCAGCTTCCATTTCTATTGTTTAAATGTGTCATGGAATTAAAAACTAATTACCATTCACCAATCCTATTCTCTGATAAGGGATTATTTAACCTTCAGGCCTATTAATCACAAACATAGGTATTAAGCAAAAAAGCAGATTCTGATGTGATATATTCTGCTGTTAGTCTCAAATCTCCAAATGTTCATTAAGGTTAAAGTTAAGCTTCTTTGAAATGCTACATATCACTCTTTCACTGCATGTGTACCATTGCATCTTACCGATTTAAATTGCATTATCCTTAAAAAAAATTCTCTCCTTCAATAAGTTATACATGTTAAAAAAGAGCAAACCTTGAAATCTGTTTAATTCAATATTTGTGTCCAATGATGATAAATCCATTAATGCCTCATACGCCATGCAAACGTATGCTGCTATACAGAATGTAATGCAGAGTTTGTAACTCCTTATGTAGAAATACATAAATCTACATAAATCTACTCTCTTATAATACACTCTTTGTTATAATTACAAGTTAGATTATTCAAATTAGATAAATCAGACAAACCAGTATTAAAAGATCATAATTAGAAAGGTCCCCATTTACTGCCAACTAAAATCTGTTGGACAGGGCTGTGATGTCTGTTCTATGTTGATGTATGCTTTTTTGGATTTGTTGGACTATCTATATGTCGTAATCCAAAGATCTGAAGCAAAAGTTCCAGTTTTCCAACCCTGTCCAAGCTACATTGGCTACATTTCTGATATAGAGTCTGAAAATTTGACTTCACATTTTCAAAGCTGCGGATGGCCTTGCTCACTTCTGTTGTATCTTAGTGACACACACTCTGTCACTATGTCAGGTACCCGGAATCCATGCTGTGTCCATGGCTGTAATTTAGAAATCATTCCATTTAGTTTTTTTCTCAGAACTATGTGAAAACAAATTGTAAAATCTGAAAGGATTTTTATTATGCAGTACATCTGAAATCTAAATTGATGCATTCATTTAGTCATTTAGGTGACTTTCTTGTCCAGAGCAACATACAAAGGTGTGTACAAAAATTTAGGTTAATATCTACCACATTTTTACTGTATCACTCATTTTGCTGCTGTGATACCAAGTCTGAAATTTCAATGCAATGTAGTGGAAACATCAAAACATCAAAAAAGAATCTTTAGGTACTTGCACAACCTTTTCAGGCTATTTTGGTACATAGCTTCAGGAAGTCCCTGATCAGTGTTTACACAGCCAGGACCATGAAGCGTGACATTATTAAATCATTCTACACATATGTCTAGATAAGCACATAAGCCATAAACACTACAGCAAACACAAAGTTGAAATTATTTCTTGATTTATTATGAGAACAAAAGCCCACAATACTTTATGTACATAAGAAAGTAAGGGGGAGCTGTTAACATAACTGCAATAAAATTTTAACCCACCTGTTGCATCTAAGCAGTTTGTGACCCCCCCCCCCCCCCCATATTTGCATTTTTCATTTGAACTGCACAATAAATAACTCTTTTAGCTTTTCAGTGCCAAAACAAAATCTAATGTATCTGACAAGAGAAAGGGCAAGTTTTTGAATACTGAAGAAATAAACAGCAATAATGACTACATAAAAAGTCAATCATATTGTAAAAAACAAACAAACAATGCAAGCTCTTTTAAATGCAAAATGGAATGTTCTGAACTTTAACTCATAATCTGCTCTGAAAATTCTTGATACTGAATGTGAATCATTTTCAGCAAGGCCTTCTACTTCATCATAACCTTTTAGTAATCTAAATGACAAGTATCTAAATAATATTGCACTTTCATTTTATTGTAGTCATACAAAATGTTCAGTACTTGGCTGTAATGTTTTAGATAATATAAACACTATAAAATGACATTTTGTGAAATTCCTCACAACTAAAGGCACATTGCTCTCCTAAAACAATCTGTGGTTTTACAAGCCTTACATGTATATATACCTGGAGCTTGAAACTCATTTGAGGTTTTCAGTGTGTACATTGGATCTCAGGGAAAGTAATTCTTTAGAAATGCCAAGCACACACAGTCTTGCAAAGAAGATATATAAATGCTAATGGTAAGTCAGGTACATTTTAGTTGGCATTCAGGTGTATTTTGCAAGTGTTTCTTTGCACTTCAGCAGCATAATACTGACACCTACTGGCATGTTTATACAGTGACAATGAATATTTACATACTGTACATATTCCTTTTAGATTTTAGCATATCTATTCTAGAGTTTAGTGCAGTATAATCACTTTCAAAAATTCTTAAACAGGGACAGACACAGGCAGATGAAATGGGGGGATCGTTAGCAGGCATGTACAGTGATACTTTCATTTTGCACAGTTCACAGTAGCCATAATCATGATCTTTGTGCTTCTACTGTATACACCTATACATTATTAATTGAGATAACATCTGTCCATGTAGCAGAGTAAAGGCAATTTCAGTCTAACCACTGTGTTTGTTGTTCTTCAATTTACAAAATCATGTGGGTCTTCATTTGTCTGAAATAATACTGTGCTGAAAATATATGAAAATAACACTAGTTTACATGTAATAACAGTTTACGTGTACATTTACCTAATATTTGATTCCGTTGGTCTGACCACAGGAGGAAAACGTTCATTTTAAATGGATTTTAGATTGAAATTAGTTCGGAGTTACTGAGATTCATAAAACATTGAAAAGCTGTAGTAGTTAAACCAGTTCCTACAAGTACAGTTTGTATTGCAGTGTAATGGCAAAAATCTCTGGAGGGCACTAGTTGTTGAGATTTAAAAGATTTCTTATTAATTTTATTCAAATATAAAATTGTGTACTTTGTTTTTCTATGTGCTAAAGGTTTTTCTCTAGCCATAGAAACAGGAAAAGAGCCACAATGTGTATGTAGTTGATAATGACAGATGAACAGGAAGTAGGCTTCCTCACACATGCAGGAAGCACATTCCTGTGTTTCCAGGGGCTTCTCTGTGGATGGGCGTCAATACTGTGATCTGAACAGGAAAATCGTAATGACTTCCTCATATTATATCACTTGTTTATAGGTCTAGTTTCCAAATGGGGTAAGGGTTTGTTCAGGCAAAATTATAAAAGAAATTAAATGGAATAAAACATTTGTTTTAGCATATTATTTGCTGAGTCTGCACTGAAGACCAAAATAAGAACAAAACATAAATTGCTTTCAGCAAGCTATGCAGCTGCAGTTCACCATTCTTTTTTTATTACAATCTTGTTTAGTGGTTTAACAGGATGACTCAGAATACCAGTGCTCATAATAAAAGCTGAAGTTATTCACTTGATAGTTTTGCCATCTATACAGTAGCCCATTTCTGCTACTTCATGTTTCCTGAGTTAGTTGTAATAAAAAGGTTAAAGTTATTCAGACTGTATTTTATTTTTATTATGACTGGCCTTTGGCAGATATTGTATCTTTAGAGTTAATGTGTTGAAGAGTCCTGTCAAATAAACTGGGGTCTGAATGTAAATCTTTCAAAACTCTGTTGCCATTGTTTCCTGCAAAGATCCCTTGGCTATTGTATATTTTTGACCAATGGGATTTAGTTGGCACAAACCAGCTAGTGGCACACAATGCTGAATATGAAGTCATTTGTAAACTTAAGTAGAAAACAAAATCATTTTCACTTTCTTCAGAAACACTTTCTTCATGGTAATAATAATAATAATAATAATAATACTTTAACAAAGATGCAGTTCTTAAAACACTACAGATAGCAACTTAAAATAACTTCTGTACATTTGCTGTTTTTATAATTATACATAGTTCTCTTTACCGTCTTTGAAAAATGCATTAAATAAATTGCTATTGGATTTTTCTGCAAAATTAAAAAGTGATGTAGTGATGTAGTGGTGCTATACAGTGAATACTCAGTTGAGATTTTTTTTTTTTTTTTTAATCACTAAAAACTGTCATGATCAAAATATTTGTACAAACTATGGGAGGAAATGTACAACATTGCTACATAATGTAACTGTTGCAAATTATCAAAATGTCAGTTGAACTTGGAACACTGCTCAAGAAATGTTGTTGTGAGCAGTTCCATGAGCAGAAATGTTAATGATAGTGATTCTCTTTTCAGGATAAAAGCCCAGAATAAAACTGATGACTAATGTAAAAGATGTCTTGCTTGCTGCATTTGCATTTTCTCAACAACAGTCATTGTCAGAGCTATCCACTCCATACAGCCCTGCCAGGGTCCTGAAGTGAGGGCCCCAATCATTGAGGAAGTCATAGTCCAAATCATTGTCTGAGAAGGAGGAATCCTCCAAGGAGCTGAGGCTGCTGGCAAGTGATTCGGGTCCCTCGTACCCGTAGATGTGCAGGGTGTCGTAAGGGATGCTATCCCTGTCATGGTCAGCCTCATCCTTCTTCACCTCGATCATCATGGCCATGTTTCCCCTGTCTGCTGGGGGCCTCTGCACCTTATTGTATAGACAGGGGACCTGTCTCAGGCTTCCCTCATTCCTAGCTGAGGTCAGGATGGACACGTCATAACCATTTGTGTCCATCTCACCACCGCCTTCCTCATCATAGCTCACCAGCTGTTCATGGATCTCTCCAGAGTTCCTGCCCAGGGCAACGAAGGCATCTTTTTGGTACCTTTTTCTCATGATGATGAGTATCACGATGACTGCATATGAATATGAAAGACAGTTCATTCAGTAAGGCTTGGGACTTCTTAATAATTTTACTACTTCATATGATGTTGTTGATTATTTTATGATTGTATGATTATTTTAAATACAACAAATGATAACATTCTCATGATTTTTAAACTTTCTTTTTTTACAAATCCAGTTTTACATAAACCTGGTGAGGCACACTTCTTTTCCAGATCAGTTATTTGTTATCAATGTCAAACTTCATATTGAATATTATAAATAAAGCCAATAGAACTATTAAAAGCACATTATAAGCACAAGGCACTAAATCAAGATGTAATGGAACTCATCTGTGCCTTTTATACAATGTCAAATTCCCTGTCACATGAAATAATATATATTCTTCATATTCTTCATACTTCAATATAACCTTTTTTACCTCAAGGTACACATTGCTAACGTGTTTTTTAAGACACGACTCCCTGAGTAATATCTATGTGAACACCACAGAGAGAGACAGGATATATAAAAATGCCTTCATCTATATTTTACTGAACTTGAGAGACAATATGTGTTATATAATTCAGGATTATAAGAGAGGGTTGTTGCCAGAGGCAATAAATAAATGCCCACAGTTTCCATCTCCTAAGATTCAAACTGCATGGCTTTGAAAAACAACCTTTCACTGTGCATCATCAAGAGAAATTAATCGTATAGGAGAGGAAGGACAGGAAACCTGGACTACTTGGGGATGACTGACAGCAGGGATGGATAATGATCAGTGAAATTTACCTTTCTTCAGTAGTGGGAGACACAAATGGGAGAGATGGAGATTTGGAGAGGCAGATGGTGGGACAGACAGTGAAAAGGAAAGCAAAAGAAGAAAGGGAAAGAGGGAGCTGGGGGAAAGTAAACGTGAGAGGGAGGTGCATCATGGGCCTTGTGAACTCACCCAGAATGGCGAAGATGCAGAGGAGTATGGCGATGAGGGCGCTGACACTGATGCCTGCCTGGACATAGGCAGGCTTGCAGTAGTAGTCCTTCCTGTCTGTGCCACAGCTACACACACGGATGTTGACAGTGGTGGTGCTACGGAGTGGAGGAAGACCGCCATCCTGCAGCACAATCTCCAGCAGGTATTCCTTTCTGTCTTCCAGGCTGAAGCCTCCCCGCTTCACTATGATGTTGGCAGTGTTATCTGGAAAACACAAGACATATGCAATGAATAAAAAACAAAAAAGTGAAAATGAACAATGACCCCTCTTCAATATAATCTCTTCAGGCTTAAAACATTTCACATGAACTCTGTGATACTCAGAAATCACAAAAACTTATTAAGACATACATTTAGATATATACCTATATCTACATATAGTTGAGCATGAAATACCAAGCACAACACCAAATTATTGGCCCCTTGAAGACTACCAAACACTCCTGATTAAATACTTTTGTTAGGTTTTATTTTTCCATTGATCCACCCAAGGTTCTTTTTAAAGTAACAAGCTTATACCCAAAAATACCCTTTCAGAGACACTAGTGGAGAGCTATGTTCCTTGCTTCAGCTCTCCTGGGAGTTAGAACTTCCATAGATCCCATTATCAGACTATTCAGTGTATGGTTTCATTGTTTTCAAAGGTACAGACTAAAAAAAATAAAAATGCTGGAATGTCTGTGTCCATGGATATATGTGGAAATAATGTTTTTAGTTATTTCTCAATATTTATTTTGAGAGTAGCTGAACACACTAAGGGGTTGGCCTAAATTGACAAGAAGACAGTGCTTTTTAATTATGCAAGATTTCATGTTAAACCAAAACATATCCACTGTTCAATATGTCAGATCTAGTCAAATTCTCTTCTAAACTGTGAAACTTTAAAAGATTAAGATTAAAAAAACTTTTAAGAGGGAGATGTGATTCAGTAAATGTTATGCTGTTCTTGTAGCTGTTGGATCATGACATGGAAAAGAGTTGGTATGTATTGTACTGTATTGTATGGTAAGACCTTTGGGGCTCTTATTTCAGCCCCTTTCTGTGATTCACTGAGTGTTCCCATTTGGCTGATTACCCAGGAAATATCAAGCCATTAACTTGCGTTGGTGGGCCATGCAGTGACCCCTGTGACTGTAGTACACACACTGCCTGGTAATGGGGCCCTTTAAAGGTGCCTGTAGTGCCCCTAGATTGCCCCCGGTGTCACAGTCAACCTCTTGAGTCCAATTTAGATCACACAGTATGAGGGACCTTTACAATATAATTTTGCTGTATTATTCTTATGCTCAAGAGTCAGTAGGTTATTGATGGAGTCTGGAGTAGTAAGGTATAGGTGCGGCGTATTTTTAAAAAGACTTTAATGTTTTAAAAATGTATAAAAAGAATTTAAAAGAACAATTCACTTACTGCCATTATCAATAAGTGAAAAGTCAGGGCTTTGCTTTGCTAGAGAGAAACTGAATCTTGTCTGGTGCTCATCTTTGTCGGTTGCCCCTATTGTCCGTATTACCTGTAATAGAAGGGTTTATGTCACATTTACTACTGTGAAAAACAACCAAAAACAATTTTGCTAATTATGGCAAATAGTGTTAGAAGGTGTTCACTGAAAAATCCTCACCGTGCCCTCCCCATCATTCTCACATGCAAAAAGGTCTTGGCTGTTTGTCATCTCTGGGGCATTGTCATTGACATCCAGAACCACAAGGTTAACAGTCACATAGGACTTCAGTGCTAAAGAATAAAATAATACAATAATCATTACTATTACTGTCACTTCTATGAGACACAAAGGCATCACAAAGGCAATGCTAAGCTTGCTCACACATGAATTGGAAGACACCTCATGCGCAGGCAGACCGCAGGCTCCCCAGTGACCAGTAGGGGTCACTAGTAAGTGACGGGAGAGTCAAGCCCGTGGCTGACCTGCTCACCCCTATGTCCTCAGTGGAATGAAGCCAATTTGTTCCACCACTGTGGGCTCCTGGTTATCTTTAGCTGATGACATGGCCAGCATTGAAGCCAGGCCTTAGGATTCAGGCTCACACTTGAAACACAAAGCTCTGTTGCCGACTGAGTCATTGCCTTCTCGACTTCAGCTGGTCATAACAGGCTCTTACTTACTCTTTCAGATTTTTGACTCTCAGTGCCACTCACTTACACTGTAGTATGTTTGACATAAACCTGAGACGTATGCAGGCATGGATGTCTAACGCAAATCCTTCGTTTAGTCAGGTTAAATATATATGTTTTCTGCAATACATTGCTTGATTTGTCACTCAAATGTTCTTGTGCTGTTCAGCTTTAACAACTTTCTGACAGATGTCCACTGGTTAAGAAATAGAGCCATCAAGTGTCTCCTTGTAAATGTGTTTTGGGAAAGGATGAGGTCATAGTCATATACCTTTGGGTGAAGGCTCCTCTGCCGTTACACGGAAAGTGTGTATGGGAGTGAGTTCCCGATCAAGTTTCTTATCCAAATACATGTCACCAGTCTTTGGGTGAATTCTGACTGGACATTTCTGGTCATCTATAGAGTACCTGCAGAGGAGATGGGGTAGAAAAAAAAGTATTTTGGGAATTAAATGGATCTGACTGTTTCTACTCTATGTAATATGTTAATATTGAGTTAGAGAGAGAGAGAGATATTTTGTTACCCTTCTTAAATCTGCCCGTAAAGAAGACAAAAAAGAACAAACATAGGCTGGGACATGCCTAGTTTGGATTGCACTGTGTTCAGCAACTGGTAAACTCTTAATGTTACATAATACACCCTTCTTTAAATTATTCTCATTTAGCAGATGCTCTTATCCAGTGACTTACATAGGTAACAATTTTTACATTACCCACAGAACTGAAAAAGTACATTCTTCTGTTTATATGCATGTGTTCATGTAGAACTTTATACCGTATGCTTTGAGAGGCTGCATCAGGGTCTCTGGCCAAGACTCCTCCAACCTTTGAGTTGACTTTGGCGTCTTCAGGAAGAGTAAAGCTGTAGGTTTCCTTGCTGAATATGGGTGGCTCATCAACGTCCAGCACGTTGATGATGACCTTAGCTTCAGTGATCATGTTAGTGCCCTGACTGTCAGGGGGACTTCTGAGAGTATCCTCATGCACACGAACATCAAAGGTGTAACTCTTCCTGCTTTCAAAATCAAGAGGCTGAAAAAAAGGGTGAACTGTTGTGAGTACTTGAATACTTATGCAAATTAAAAAAATGAATTGATCCTGAGCATTTTTCTCAATAGATCGATGAATTTACTGTGAAGAATTAACTTGACCTTTACGGTGTGCTTGCACACACCTCGTGTTTCACCTCCATTTCAGCAATTTTGTTCAAAAAGTAGTGACAGTACCAGTGCAGAGATTACCTGTTTCAGAGTGAGGACTCCATTTTTCTCCAGGTTGCTTGCTATATTAAATACATTGTTTAAATCAGGACCTGAGCTGGAATGAGGAACTATGGTGAAAATTGGATCTTTATTCTGCTCCTCATCTTTGTCCTCAACTTCCATTGTACCAATCACAGAATGTTCCTTTTTGTCCTCTTCCACATCAAAGCTGAAAATATCTGTGAAAAGGAACACCTCAAAATAAAAACATACTCTACACTGTCCTTCAGAGTTTGACAAAATGCGCATGATAAAAATATGTACCTAGAAACATGAATGTATTTGATTTTTCTGTGTGTGCTATGTTTTTAAATAACTGTCACCATATGCCTAAGCTCATTTTATGACATATTAATGAATTCATTCTACAATGGACATTTACTCTGATGATTGTGGAGGACTTACTTTTCTTAAAGGTGGCCATATTGTCATTGATGTCACTCACAGTAACGGTGACCGTGGTGGTGGCACTGCCTCCAGTTTGCATACCAGGCATATCATTAGCATGAACCACGAGCAAATACATACTCTTCTTCTCCCGGTCCAGAAAGCCAATTTTTGCTGTAATTCTCCCTAAAACATAAGGCCTACATATATCATTTATTTAACATAAATATCCAAAGACTTTAACATATTGCAATGAATCTATGAAGCAAACAACCTAACAAATACCCTTAGGTACATTTTTTAACTTTACTCGGCACATATTTGAATCTCAGCAACATTTTACCATTTCTGTCAATTTCAAAGTCATCAGTTCCATTCAGTAACTTATATTCAAGTTGTCCATTGGCAGTAGTAGGGTCATCTGCATCTGTAGCAGTCACTGTCAGCACATTTGTTCCTGCACAAAAGAGAAAGGGACGCTGGTCTACACTCTCTGAACCGTCACAAATCCACCAAGGAGAACACAGGATGACTGTTACTGTATGATTTACAAATCCAACTGTACCTGGCTCAGATCTCTCAGGGACAGAGCCATTATAGCTCTGCGTGAACTGTGGTTTGTTGTCATTAAGGTCGGTTATTTGGATATTAAATTGGTCTGCAGGCTCCACTGACTTGTTGGTGGCAATATGAAGAAGATGAGCTGTAAGGTGGTATGTGCTTTTCACCTCCCGATCCAGCTTCTTTGTGGCATAAATGTCTCCTTGGCTAGAGACATGAAAAATTGTATTGGCGCCTTCTCCTTCAATGACAAACCTTGTCTCATCATTGGCCTTTGTTGATGTTAGCTAAAAAAAGGTTAAAGAGGATACAAGTTCTTTTTAGCAAAGGAGCTGGTTCATTTTGTCTAATATTTTGTTAAATGTTTCCATTGTGCTATTTTCTTGAGCTATGCAGTTGGTGTGTTACATGTATATTCATGAGAAACACAGTCACTAAATTAAAATATCAGATATTTAAATATCAAAAATTATAAATAAAACACACAGAAAATAGACACAGCTTTTCATTGAGCATGAACAGTGGTAGAAAGCATGACAAGCAAGCAGCTATCCCAATCACCTATGAAGCTGCCAGAATAAGAGCATTACCTTTCCTACATGATGAGGTGGGTTTGATTTCTCCTCTTCCAAGAAGAATGATTTCCACAGCCAGTCTCTTTTATGTCTGTGCAGTGCAGGTTTGTGTTTAAGCGCTGTTCCAGTGGCTGTGTGTTCTGCCTGTACTGTGCTGGTGTTGAAGGCAAAAGCACATAACCCCACCCACAGCACTGGTCCCATCACCTCAGACTTTCTCATGTTCTGGGAAAGAAGAGAGAAAAATCATATCCATTTCAAATCCTTGACTATGCACATTGTGACACCTTGTGTATAAATACAATCTAGTGGTATGATTGGTATGCACCCCCCCCCCCCCTCTATACACACACACACACACACACACACACACACACACACACACACACACACACAAAAACACACCAATATGTTATTGTTTCCATTTTCGAAAAAACACATATACTAAATATACTAAATAGTGTCATCAACTAAAAGGTGTCATTGCTTTGTTTTTAGAGTGTTCAGGGATTAAAAAGTATAGCCTACAATGTTTGCAGTGACCTAGAAGCAAATAAAAATGTTCCACCAAGAATCATTACCAACTGTGGCGAAGGGTATATTGACCAAAATCGCAAAATAAAACCAACAGGATCTGAGCAGGAATGCCTCAGCATAAAAGTATGATAAGGTTAAAATGGTAAATTATTAAGTGATAAATATACCATTATTACAGTTTTTACAACCATTTTCACATTTAGGTCAATACCATGCCCACATTTTCCAAACTCTTAACACAGTGTGCTCAACAGCCATGCATATGAGCACATCAGTTACTCTTTTGTGCAAAATGCACTACAACCACCAAAACACTTCATACTTCACCCAAAAGTGACTCATGCTGCCATAACTATGGCAAATGCTCTCTACCAGCAAAACTACTTTGTCACTCAAAATACAATGAACTAAAAAAACAGAAACAACTTGAAGCATTGCAAAATGCATATATTATGTTTTGCTGTATCCTCTGTTTTCACATAGATTAGTGCTGCATTGCAAAAAAAGTAAAGTAAAGTTTACAGTATAAATTGTAATACCAAACAAATAAATCTGAAATGCTGCAATATGCCTCATGACAGCCCTATGCTACAATTTCTGAGGTATGCTATAGTACAGCAAAAAGTCGGCAGATGCTTTTTATTTCTAGTACAGTAAGTGAAACAACAACACATGATACTACCACTAGAAGTATACTGTAGCCCTAATGCTGATCCATGGTGTCCTCTGTATTCTGGGTCAAATTTTTATGAATTTCACATTTACTGCAACTTTCCCCCTTGCCTTGAACCTTTAGAAAAAAATCTTTAGCATATCTTATCCAACCCTTCAATCCCCCACGCCCCATAAATATTTGAAGCCAAGCAGCTATCATGACACCAAGAACAAACTTTTTTATCTGTTGTTTTGTCTGTCACAGTACTGTACTATTGTACCGCTATTGTATAATACCACTATTGAGTATGGTAAATTTACTGTAGTTGCATTCTTGGGTCACTTTCTCTCACTGATAGCCCATGACTTACATATGCAGCAGTAATAGTGGAAAAATCTCTTCAGTGACAACTACATCTATATTTTGCCTATATAAATGCATATTTCAATTCAAATATGACCACTTTTGTATAGATGGTAACAAGGCCACAAACAAAAAACCGAATAAACTTTCTGCTAAAATCAGAACAATCTGTCTTATTCCAAACATATAGTTTCATTTGTCTGTCAAAATGCAACATATTTCCATCTACAGTGATCTAAATTTTGTTAGGTTTTGAACTGAAAGTTAACTGTTTTGAAGTATCTAAATGTCTTATTGCATTGTATTTGTATTGTAAATGTATTTACTGTAGTTGTACAGACTTTTGCTGTTGGTGAACATTGACTGAGAGAGATATTCATGAATTTCAGATGAAGTGGTGATTGAATGCCTTTTGTATCACAGCAATGCAAAAGTATATACAGTTTAGTTCACATAGTCTACTGATATGGTGAATGTGTTAAGTGTTTTGAAAAAGTGGACATTCTATTGAGACATGTGTGAAAATGATTGTAAAAAAAAACTGTAAACAATGATTTCCTGCAGAACCATGATGGGAAATAGGGTTTCTCATTGTAAGTGTAAATACAAAACACAAATAAAATACAGTTTACTACTATGGGGTCATTATTGTGTTAATGTAGCTGTAGGATCACACCATTCCTGTAACTGAACTGCCATACAAAGGGAACAGAGATCATCTGATGTTTGTACAATCACACATGTTTGACCATAATAAAGATACAAGCATAAGAGTTAAAATAATACACTCATATTAAGTGTTAACGTAAGTAATTTTAGTAAGTAAGAGGAAGTAATTTTCCTCAGGTTTTCAGATTCCTAGGCAATGAGTTAAAGAGAAATGTAATGTAATGTAAAGAGAAAGTATTATCTTCTAAAGTTCTGGATCAATTCACAGCAGAGGAGCCCAGGCCTTTCGTAATCTCCAATATATGAAACCCATTAACTCTCCCATCTAATGTCTGAAACACTCCAAAAATGACAAAGACATCTTTTTTTGCCTCAGAACAACCTCATTGCTCTTTCATTTTCATTTGATTACAGATGACTGAAATTGTCGCAGGATATTAAAACATGTTTCCAGTGAAAGTACCATCCCTCAGAATGGGCAACTATCACGTCCTAATCCCTCTATCAGCACTGCTGGCCAAAGCCACATTTGTGGGGATAGAAGTTCAGTCCAACAACTAATAATAAAAACCTAGTAAATAAGCTAAGCATTTTATAAATATGCTTTGGATTATTTGGATCAAAAAATCAAACCAAAGCTATTTTGGTAGTAGAACAGCTGGTATGACCTTAAGGGTGTACATACCAATTAAATCAAAAGAATGAACAATTATGATATTAAATTGGTAAAAATATCACTAGGTATAGTATATAATAACAAATCCTAGTATAACAATAATTTCTTCCCTAATGAACCTGGAACCCTTGGGCCACTATTTCTAAACCTGAAAAATGCAGTGTTTACCAATGTTTCCCAAATTATGGATCATTTGATGTGATGCCTGTAAATATAATGATTGATGATAACACATTGCATATATGGTGATGGATCTCAAACAAAACTGTATATTACTTGAATATTCATAGACAAATTCCTCCAAAATTTTTGTACTTATGGCTGATTACCTCTTGTAATACTTCACAACCAGCCTCAGTATTCATTGCCATTACCCAACCTTAATTCTTTGTCACAGAATTGAAGACTGTATACATTATGTGTGGCCTGCAGATTAAACAGGATTAATCATGGAACTGCTTCCTGAAATCTAGGCAGCAACTCCAACTGAGAATCTTGGAGAAATGTGCTCTGTTATCTGGATTAAGCAATGCATACAAATCAAAACCTATTGGAGGAGGTTCCCAGGGTATGTAAAGTGCTCTGACTGAGTCTCTATTCTAGCCTCTTCCTTCACATCAGTGTCAATTCACTTACTATTTAGTACCACTTCACATTATTCCCCTGGAGTGAAGGCAAGTGTAAATCATCTTCAAGAGAGTAAACCACAGGATCCAATATGCCCAGTAACATTCATGCGCACAGAGACCAAGGGACTAAGTAATGTAATGTTGACAGGCAGAAATTTTTTGACATGGTAAAATGTAAATGCATAGCCAAACAGTCTGTCAGTAGTAGACTACAATTTGTCAGAACACCTTACAAAGACATTGTCAGCTCTATCTTTGGGATTTCACAGACAGATCTATATGGTTCACTATGAATAATGTACAGTACACACTAAATACATAAAACACACCTCAGATTCAAAGCGTACCTGATGCGTAATGTTCCCGAGTGTCATGTTGTATATCTGGGTGAGGTTTACTCTTATATGTTTAAGTATCCTTCATATTTACATATTAAATTGCTAATCTCATTTTGTGATTATCTTGTGTCACAACAGATATGCGTACAATATTAGAAAGAAGCCTTGGTACAGGCAAAACATCATTATGTGTGCCCTGAAGATTAATGAAATCTTTACACTTAGCAGAGGACTTTGAAGTTCATGCTTCAATTCCATAAGCAAGATGATCAAATCAATTATCTAATATCTGTACCAAAATATTCTTTTAAAGAATAATAGTTGTAATCTGTAAACCTTCAAAGCATGCCTAAAGTCACAGACAATTCAGATCACTGCTGAGATATGGCCCACATAAATGCTTGTAATATTGCCTTTCGGGGTCAAAATTGAACATCATAACAAAAATATATAAATAAAAATAAGTAGTCATTATTCTTTCATACCTTTCCAAATTGACAAATGCCCGTCTTGTATTAGTCCACAGTAACCCAAAAAATAGGAATATATCCTTGAGGAAGACCTCTGTGATCAATTGTGGAAGTAGTAGCTCCTTACTGTGAACCTATCTGAGCTCAGACCAGTTGGGTCAGGACTTCCAGAGCTGTCCAGGGTGAGAAATCTGCCCAGTTTCCTCTAACAGGCTTCCTGTTATTGTTCTGCTCTTTTGTGGAGTCCGAAGTCACTGACACAATAGGAAGAAATCAGATAAATGCAGCCTAATTACAAGTTAAAGAGCCTCAGCCACATGGAAAAGAGGTTGAATAACTCCTGTTCTGCAACACAGTCCACTGAATCTGAAAGCACTTAGAAGGCAGTAAAAGTGAAAAACATGTTAAGAAGGTGACGGACAAAAACAAATTCACAGAGTCGGCATCACTCCATTTCTGCTCCTCCCTCCTTGATCGATGTGCACAAACAAGGAAAGAAAGCAACGATTCATTATTCATACCTCTGGGATAAAGATTATGATAAACAGGTTATAGAAGTTAATCCCATGAGATTTTCCACATGGTGGTATTAAATTTTTAAGGAAACGTTGGCGTATCTGATAGAGAAATCTTGTCTGTGCTGGTAAGGGAGATGAGTGGATTTTCTCGACCTCTCTGTATTTCCCTGAAGTATCATCTATTAGTTAGAGAATTGGACTGGAGTTTTATGGGTATTCTGTCAAAGCCCCTTGGCAACCCACTGTGCTGGTATGAAGGCGGGCATTCAGTTTACTCAGATCAGACTAAGAGTTTTCAAGCTTATTTGACAGTAAACAGTACTTCGGGGCATTGAGACAGAGCCTGCTTGTTTGGTATTGGTGTATGTTTTCACTGACTGTTCATTTTATGAACATCTCAATAGCCTCTTTTTCCAGCAGACTTTCAACTGAATTCTCATCTGCCTCTGCTGTTAACAGAGGTCCTCACAACAATCAGTGTTCGATTGGTCTCAGAATTTGGTATTTGAATAGAATTACAGGGCTGTTACAGATGCTAATACTGACAGCAAGTCATTCTGAATAATTTACATCTTATGATGGTTATGTAGCAAACATCCATTATTTACCCTACTCCTTTTGTTCTGTCAGTAAAGCCTGAAACTAAAATGATGCTTACCTTAGAATAACCAAAGCAATACCTGGCTCCAGCACACACTACACTTACAGCTATACCAAAATACACCTTCTCTTGAGCAGAGTCCAAAATGGACTGATGTCAGTGCAGTTACCATTGAGTCAAAGATGGGTGGTGCTCCACAAAGCACAAGGTGTCATGGAAGATACTACTATGACTACCTCAAGAAAATCTATATAAAGACTGCATGAAGAAAAACTGCAAGGTTCCAGAATGTGATCAAACTGGTTTGTACACAGATTTTAATCATTTTGAGCACAGTTCCAACAACATCTCAGCGTAACACTAGAACCCAGTTATCTCTTTGAAAATATGATGGGGTTGGCTATACTGACAAAATCTGAATGGGCTGGCAACCAAACTGCTTAAGCTAACTAATAAACTTTTCCTGAATCCCTGTTGAACTTAAAGAAACCACATGCAAAATGTTCTACAAGAACTGGTTTAACAATGCTAGGAAAAATCAAACAAGTTTTCTAACTAGTTAGCTAAGGTACATCATGATTGCTTAAACCAGTCAATCAAGCTACTGTAACATACATGCCTCACTAGCCAAAGTTATGTACCTTAAGTATATTACTAGATTGATTGTGTAGTTGAAAAACCAGTAACCAGTATTCAACAATCTTAACTGCTTACCTTCATTAATTCAAGGTTTTCTTGTATTAATTTTCCTGGTTTTCATATAAGACAGTAGCTACTTCAGGCAATATGTGCTATATAATCTGGAAATACAAAGTGACCCTGGATCAAAAAGGTCTGAAAATACCTTCTCATTTCTCTGTTTGTCTGATGATTGCACCTACAGGCAATGGGTGAGTAAATATCAGCATTTCTAAACAGTGTACCAAATAATTTGCATTTTATACGTTACACAAAATATATTTGTCTAAATCAATAAGATCATGAGACATACAGAGGGGTGAATAACAAAAAGATACTTCTCAAATCGTTCTATTGGCTTTCCCAAATCCACTCCACGCCATGAAAAATCTGTCCAATGCTTCACCTCATCATGGCCACAGACAAAATATTTAAAGCAACCATAATGTTGTGGCTAATGTTTTGGATCCTTTGTCCAGAAGAACCAATCCCTTGTGAGGTGTTTGCTAAAAATAGCTATACTCTGTCATGGATAATTCTCCTCAGTCAAATAAAACTGCATCTGAGAACAGGGTGTGATAGGGCACAAGAGTTTATCTTCTGTGTTTCACCTTGCGGTGGAATATAGATAGAATTACTGGCCTGATCAGCATTCTGTCTCAGTAACAATGCATTTGAGTTCAAAAAGTACGGAAAAGCATCACAAGCAATAACTCTGATGCACTCCCAGAGCTCTGCCTGTCACATCAAAGCAAACCTAATGAGTGTCTGAAGAAACTGTTTAAGATAACTAGCAAACAAATGCACAGGGTTGTTTTTCTTCTGTTATTTACAAGCCAAGTGCACTGATTTATGGTACCGTTCACAGAATTTTGTGTGTGTTCTTCTCTGCCTTATTTTAATTAGTTCAACCTACACTATCTACAGAAAACAGGATGGGTGGCAAGAGCCTGGGACTCTGATCTCAAAGGTTATGGCTTCAAATCATACAAGCTGCTTTAATACAATTTCTGCTCTTATGGATTATGCAAGATGTAAAGTTGTGAGCATCAGAAAATCAATAACTTTTTCTGTAAAATAGCAGATGTTGCAATCCTGTTGTATTCTTCTAAGAGTAAAATGTATCTACAGTGTATCCTACAGCAGTAAGACTATAACAAATAATGTCATGTACATTGTAACTCCTTAAAATTAATACATTTAAAATGTGAAAATATTCTTTTAACATGCAGGAATAAGACATAAACTCTAAATGAAACATGAAAAACACATTTCTATGGTGTAGACAGCTTAGATTAATAAATTTATAATTAGAAAATGTAACCAATATGATATTATTGTTATACGAAATCTATTTGTTGTTTTCTAAATCTTTCCAAATAACTGAAATATAATCATTACCATTTACAAGTATCCTTACTGAATACCATTCAGAATTGCTTCTGATTGTTATGTCTGAGGTTTGTGAGGCCTGAAGCGAAAATGTAAAAAAGAATCATCTAAGTTGTTTGAGAAAGCAGATGCAGGCGGCACTTTCAAGTTACTTTCTTTAGACTCACATGTAGAAACCATTAATCCCCAGAACATTCTCTTCAGGTCACATGACTTGAGAGAGTTAAAATTGCCACAGAGTTTCATCATGGTGATGTTCTTTACCCTTCCTACCTTCATCCCGGAATAATCAGGTCAGAGACAAAGTGTTAGGAGAAAAATGTGCTTCCCATTACCCTCCAAAAAATCCTGTCAACCCATGCATTTTTTAGTAACATTTGTTTTGTATGATATTCCATAAAATAAAATGAATGAACTTCACACTTCATCTAACTCCAGACTGAAATACTTGAACCCTGACATTCTGACATGTGTATTATTCTCTACCTAGAAGCAGATGTAGCTGTTTCATCTGTTCATTTGAAACATGGGATGGGGGAATAGCACAAAAAACAAAGCCCCTGATAGGAAAGAAGTGTTGCCTTTTCAGACTTTTATTTACTTTGGTTAATTTTCTTACTCTCTTTTTGCACCACAGTCATTCCATTGTTGTACATCTGGATCTTGTATCATACAATTGTAAAAAAAAATATAATAATAATAATTAAGCATTTACCCTCCTCTTACAATGATATTGTTAATCTGAGCCCCCCCCCCCCCCAGAATGCCTGTAAATGAATATTATTACCACATATGCAAGGATAATATGTGTGATTATTAGAGTATTAAAGACAGCCTCTTTTGTGGAGTCATATTGCTTGGTGTAGTGCCATAAATATACTTCATATTTACAACATAAATCCTCACTGTTTTCACTTGAAATAATGATACATAATAATGCTGCCATCCTCCTGCAAACATTCATTTCATTCCTTTGCTTACGTCCTAAATAACACTGAATAATGTAAAAGTCTTATGGGATGACTCTGTTGCTCTGTTTTTTTCTGCTCAAGCCTTTTATTCTCACTGTTAATATAAGGTGTTTGTTCACAGCTACAGTTCAGAGGAATAACCAAGAACTCCACAAATACTGTAGACCTCCATTACTATGGAGAAAAACTACATGATTAATGCATTCATATAACAGTGACTTGGCACTGTTTGCAGAGCACCCTCTAAATGTCCATGAATAGGCAAGGTGGCACTCACTCAAGTACATTATTGAAGGGGCTATTGATCTTATGCATACACTTCAGTAGGAGTAGTCCCTCCCCAACGTATGCAGCAGCAGAATCTGATCAGAAACTCATCCTTTGACCCAAATAGGCCGTCTGCATTTCTCTTCACACTGAGCCATGGTTTGGTATTCACCTTTGCCTCAGAATTCGAAGACGACAAATTGCCATTTCATTCAAAGTCTAGCTACTCTTGCGATTGCACCCTCAATATGGCCATTTTCACAGGTGTATACTACTGCAGCAACATCATACCACTTTAGCAGCTGGAGCTGAGGCACTGGCCACTGCCCCATCGCACTGCCTACATTGTCCTGTACTGGCACCTTTTTGTGTTAAACTCAGCCTGTGATCTGTAGAATTGTGCTGAATATGCCAAAGATCCATCTGTGAGCTTGAAAGATTTAGGTGTCTGATGAATGGGTATATATATTGTGCACAGTTGACTGCATTACATCAGCTTGTATATTCTGAAAAGATATCTTGAGGTTTTTGATTTGTCACCTGACCTGAAAATCCTAGATGGTTACCTTGAAAAAATAAACTGGTGATGCATTCATTTTTAGGCGAAAAAACAACTTCATATTCTTGCTGCACACAACTGGTGTTTACCCTCATGCTATAACACCAATCTGATTGTCCCCTCGGCTGTGTACAAAAGTCAGTATTATGCAGTATATTCCCTCCCTACCCATTCAGTTGAGGTCTTTTTTGTGTTTAATAATGCAGCTGTTTCTATAAGTAAGACTGAATAATTTGCTGGTGTTCACTGGAGATATAAGACAAGATGCACAATAATTACTGAGAGTATACTGTATATACAGCATATACATATATATTTTCTGTATGTAGAATAAACAAATTGGTAAGTACTAACATATGCTTTTTTATAGGTTAAACATAAGATAGCTGTATTGTGAGAAGGCTTATGTTCTCATAGAATTGACTTGTTATCTTGTTTTATTTTTGAATAAAACAAGCTAGTCATCACTATATACTTTATATCCATCATGCTTACATCAACCTTCATAACCAGAAAAGAAATGCAATTACTGTGGAGGTAATGTGACACTTGTTTTATTCCCTCCTTGTGGTGGCTGCTGATATACACCACAAGTGCTAGAGTGCCACCCTAGGCCAATTTATCCAGTCACCATGAAGTTACAGACATGCAGAACACAAACACATGCATTATGAATCACTAACAGAGGGATAAATTAAACTCAGTTTCTGTGTGTGTCCCTGTTTCAGAGCTTTAAAGATAAAATATTTCTTTGCCAAGAAGTAAAAAAGGTGTCTAGGGCAGAATGGTGAAAAATATGTCATGAAGAAAGTACATGAACAACTAATATGAGAACAAAAAGCAATTTCAGGTAATTTAAAGGACACTATTATTATTAGTAGTAGTACCAGTAGTATCAGTAATTTCAGCCCTTTGTCCATTATTTCTGAAAAAGGGAATGGTATGAGTTGTGTTACAGAAGTCATTTTGGTCAAGGAATACCAAATGCATTTTTCCTTTGAAAATGTCTGACTTGCTTTCAAATCAAACACAACTAAAAATTAAAGGGAATGGAAAATATCAGGTTATATTCAACCACTGTCTTTACTCATCTCTTGTTCTAAAGAGTTACTGTGACACACTTCCTACTAAACACACATTCAAATCTGTTTATCAGTTTAATTCCAGATTATGTGTGCCCTCTACTGTCTTGTAAAGAGTATCTGTCACACTTTAGTTATGCACAGTACTTTGATCCACAATATAACCACTTTGACATTTGAAGAACAAGCTGTTTAGGGTACACCAATGACCAAACCACCAAACCACTGTACAGGTAAAGTACAATGCAATAAAACAATATGGAGCCAAAAAATCCTCAAAATCCATTGTATGGAACAATATTGATGCTGAAACAAAAAAATGAATTTGTATTTCACAGATTACTGGCTGCATTAACATTTTTATTTGAGTTCTTGAAATCACATTTCTGAACTTGTATTCATAATGTATGAACAATCTTCATTGTTCTGTGTAAATTATATTTGTTCAGTTCTTATGTTCAGGTTTACTAATTTAATTTATAAAGTTTTTTATTTTAGTTTTCAAATTCAGATTCAATGCAGTAAATACAGATTCATTACCTATAATTCAAGAATACAAACCTTACATTGCAGTTAAAAGATATGCTTTACAATAAACTTCTCAGATGCATTCAGATTTGTTTTTCAGATTCATTTCTGAAATTCAGTGTTTCAAATCTGGTGCTTATGTGCCTTTGTAGCTTTCAAGATTGTCCAGCCAAGTTTATACTTTATTTCCATGAGAACACAAATTTATGCAAGTTTCTGCCTCTGTGGGACCGCTGAGGGACATAAACTAGATTTCAGTGTGTTTTAAGGGCATAAAATAACAATACGGTCACTTTAACACACCATCAATTTTATCTGGTTATACAACTAGTGAGCAACTGTACAGTACTTAAGAAATTCTTGGATCACAGGACATTGAGAGGCCACTGTAGATGAACTACTTTCCTCCCTGGTGCCATACTCCTCAAAGGGATAGAAATGGGCATGGTAAACAGGTACATTTATATTTGTGATTATATGTATGCTTACACAAAATAAAAAAATGTGACTGGAATCTTTGCGAATCTAGATTCATTCCAGTTATATATGTGCACTATGAAGACACAAAACAGCCCTTCCAATGTACTATGTCTCCCCCAGCTAGTGCCTGCCACTAGGACCACCTGCATAGTATGGATGTATACATTTGGTTTGTTCTAATATCATTAATTCAGTGTGACAGATGCAAAAATGTGTTTACTGTACTATGGAGACTGACAGTTTAGCACATCGGATGCATCTTTAAGCATTGGCTATGGCCATAAAAATGTTTCAGACATTTAAGTACTTTGACTGCTAATGCAGTAGGGTTTAAATTGAAATGATGGCAGTGGAATAAATACATATAAATGGACATATTGGTAAACAAAAAACCTTTGTTTGCATCATCTATGACACAGACCCATGTGATACTATTTTAGCCTTCTATATCATTGTAGTTATTCAGCAAACAACCATTTTGTCATGCAAAATTGGACAGAGAGCAACTTATTTGGAAATATGTCCAGGAAACAGCAATATCAAAATGGTCGAATTCTTTGATTTATAATTCTGTTTGTGTCTCAGAAAAGCCGGGTAAATGAGTTTGAACATGAAGGTCCACTGGTGTAGGAACTAAAACAGTACAATGGATTGGCCAGCTATTCTGAGACAAATTTGCAGGTCAGTGCAGGACATGTATTCTACTGGAATCTAATATGGTCCTGAGCCTATCCTGAGTGTGACAGATCGTAGTCGCTCCTCAGTTAACATCTTTGAAGCTGTGAAAGTTAATGCCATGGTGCTTTATTAATTAGGCCATTCTAAAAGGTAAATTTAACAGTGTGCTGCATGTTCAACAACAGAATGAATGACAGTCTTTAAATGTTAGAGGTGGCACAATTACTTCTGTTCTTCAGTTTATTTAGGTCACCAGAGCAAGTCTGTACCTCCATCTAGTGGCAAATCAGTATATAACATCAACTATTTGTGAAACCAGTTTTGGTCGCACCAAACTTCCTGTGTACTTAAACCATTTTTGTTACTGCTCTGTGTAGGTAATGGATACACTATCCCACACCTGGCACAGGCCTTTGTTCAGACTAGTTCAGGCTCTGTTCCCCCTTCTCAGCTGAACCCTCACAGGTAATCTGCGTTACAACCACACACTCTAAGACAAGTCCCAGCTCATCACTTGCCCTCTGACCTGTCCACTCTCAAATGTTCATCAACTGTAAAGCCAACAGAGGCAGAGAATTTGGACATATGGGCCAAAAAAGGAAGAACATGGAGTCAACAATACAACGTGTGACAACTGAGTTGATCGCCACAATGGAGCCGGTACTGAAACTATCATGCAAAATCAGTGTCTATTGATCTGAAAAGACAAAGGAAAGAGTCACAAGAATCAAAACTGAGAAATTCATAATTTCAGCATTGGATGTCAAACTAAATAGGCGAGCAGGAAACCGAGTTATGTCGAGTTCAGACGTAGCTGCCAGATTTTGGCAAATCAGGCAAGGTAAGAACAGCCAACTATTATACATACTGATAGGAGCCGCTATGGGAAATCACTAACACAAAGGCATCCAGAAACGCCAATGCATCCGAAAGACAGTGGCTTTCTTCTCATGAATACGCAGTGAGGCTGAAAGAGGTACAAATAATGAAAGAATGCATTATGAGCATGGGGGTGTCATAACATTTTTACCAATATCTGTACACATACCTGGCATGCTCACGTATGTAAGTTTTCAGAAGTAAGGCTGGAACCATTAGCATGTCTAGCTGCAGCTTGCCTGTTTAGCTAAATAAGATATTCGTCTCAAGTAAGTTAATGACATTTTTTAACTAACGCTGGTCAATCAATGAACAGAGATAACGTTATTGTTCCTGATGGAGATTAATTAGCGTAACCTGTTTACCACAAAACTAACTAGTATAGGAGAGGTTAGCTATAACTACAGACACTGCAGCCCTCCTGGTTTTTTATACGCAGATTCAAAACGTACTTCTAAATCAGCTGTCAACCGTAACATTGTCTTCCTAATCAGTGTTGTTTAACAAACTATTTGTCCAGTTAGCTACATTATTTAGCTAAACAACATAGGGACAGCAATAACTTGTTTCTGATGGAAAAG
Source organism: Megalops cyprinoides (assembly GCF_013368585.1). Classification (NCBI taxonomy): domain Eukaryota; kingdom Metazoa; phylum Chordata; class Actinopteri; order Elopiformes; family Megalopidae; genus Megalops; species Megalops cyprinoides. The sequence goes on from NC_050590.1 coordinate 18,392,812, forward strand.
GTTGCTAGCTAGCTGGTAGCTGGAGGAGAGATAAGTTACAGCTGCAGACACTGTGCTCCTGTTTTTCAGTTTTCTTCACATGCAGACTAGAAACGTTTGGATACTGATAATGATGTGATGGCAACTGTTAGCCAACATATATTAGACCTAAAATATATATTAGGCCTATACTCCACATTGTCGGGTGAAAAAGGGGGAAAGAGTAAAAATACGGCATTAGCACAATGGCCAAAAAGAATCTGTATCACCATCTTGTGGGGATGTATTGTTACAGTTCTTGGAAGCGAAATGTGCAAATTTAGGAATGGAAAATATTGGCAAATTTGATTATTATAATTAAACTTGACAAATAGCATTCCTCTTTGCATGAATTTAGTTATTGATTGCTTGATGCTTCTTCATCAGCATGTGGCATTTGGCAGTCTCTGTACCCTTTAAAGCTCCCTAGTGGAGGGATTCCAAATGACAGTTGTGGCTTTATTTGAAGAGGCAGTGTGCTGTGCAGTGTAATTATCACTAATATGTTTGTCTGCAATGGAGTAGCACGCTGAAACACCAACAGTTGTCAGCAGAGCTCCTGTGAGAGACAGGATTGGACCAGGTCATGTGTGGTATCTGACACACTGTCACATCTGTGGATACCAGTGAAGAGACAGTGATACATACACATTATACAGCAGGGGTTATTCAAAAACAAATCATGTTTTATTCAGAGGACATTGTCTAATTGAAAAATCATACAAAGTGAAAGAAGTAAAATAGTTTGAAATGACATGAAATGGATGAAATCTATTCTCCTAGAATTTCTGCAGCAGTTTGATTCTATATCTTAATGGTGGATAATAAGTAATGGTGGATTCACACAAATTAAAATGTAACATTTTGTATCCTTTGTGTATAGACTTGACAGCTGTCTGTGTTAATGCCAATTAACATTGTTTTAAAACAAGGCTTATTAAAGGCTTGTTTTGTCAGATAGGCACATTTGTTCTAAATATCAGCAAATAGTCTTTTTTCATAAATGAACAACAGGGGATGACAGGGGGCATGATTACTTGTTTGCTTGCTGTGTGATGACATTCCCTTTCAGGAATGAGATGTTTAATCTGAAGTATGGTTGTGTCACGGTAAGAATTAATTACTGTTAGTTGGGTGGAAGATTTGAGTCATCATAATAATAAGTAAAATGACAACAACAAAACCAAAACAAGAGTGGGCAGTAATTATTTTAAAAAGAAATAAAACCCAGCCTGTAATACAGTTTGAATTCCCTAATCATTGTCTAAGAACACTTCAGTAAAAGCAAATCGGGGATTAATAGGCAAAGAGTAAAAAAAAAAAAAGTAAATACTTCAGTCAGTAGTAAAAATTAAGTGGGCTGTATGGGTTGGTGCTGTTTGAGTGGGAGTACAGGATTAAGTTGTAATCTGATCACACACTGTGTAATTGACTGCGAAATATAATGGATGCCATCTATATAAATATATAAAAATAAGCCTGTTTACTGTTTGACTGAGTTCTGCTCCTGAGGCTGCAGGCTCAGGAATATACTTTGAAATTAATGTGTCCAAGAAAGTGTAATGCATGATAAACTTACTAATTAGTGTTTAGAAACATTTCTGTGGATGTTGTGTAAATGTTGATGACCTTGAGTGTGTCTGTTGAACATTGTGCCATGACCCTTGCACTTAAGTAAAGCAGGGGTCATGGCACAATGTTCAGTTTGTTCAACCAAGTGTCAGGGAATAAACAGATCCTTTTAAATGTCATTTTGTTTTTTTTTAAATCCCTGCTCAGAAAATGAACTTGGTTCCAAACATTCTGATGGTTTACTATAATTGTTCAATGAGAAGGATATTGGTAAAACAAATTTTAAACTCCTCTTCTTGGCTGCTTCAAGGTATGGTTATGATGAGCTCTTAGTCTACATCAAGGAGGAGAACACTGCACTCATCGTACAAAGAGAACCATGGAGGTTTCAGAAGTACATTTTGAAGTTTAACATAAACTCATGCTCACATACATACAAATACATTGTGTCAGTACTACGCACTGATGACATTGTGAATGCTGAAAGACATTTGTTCCATGTCTGTGAGCATGAATTTCTATTAAACTTTACGATATTTTGAAACTTTTTGATGCAGCTTGATGTGCCATAGTGTTCTTTAACACTACCAACCCATTTATGGTTAAAAAATAAAAACTTTTTTGGATTGAGTATGTCCTTTCTATCAGTTCATATGGTCTCCTAAGTGTAGGAATTTCCCGATTACAGCACCATTGGTGTAATTCTCCACTTTATGTTTAATCTGACCCTGTAAATCCCAATAAACAGTTGTCTCTAGCAGTATAGTTTATTTTACCAGAGGTGTTGTCAAACTAAATGAAAAAAAATGGAGTGTGTGGATATATTTTATTATTCTGGAAAAAATCAATTGAGATTTCAAATGAGTGATAATATGTGGATACAGTCTGCATCTTGAAAGATGGTGTCAGAATATCACATCAAATTTCTGTCAAAGTACTCCTTTTTTCAATTTCCTCAGAAGACAAACATAGTTTGGCTCTTTTGAACAGGTGAAGTCTAGAGGCAGATACAGTGTAACAAGTCAGTTTCAATGTTTATGTTTCGTCAAGAGTAGCATATTCATGCGTTTATGTGACAATAGTGATATAAAGTTTCAAACCAGGACAGGGAACTGTTTTGATGGCATAAAGACAAGCTGTTCCCAATTACCCAATTGAGAATTTAATCCAATGAGCTTTCATAAAGGTTCCCTCAGGAGAACATCCATGTTCCATCATGCACAACCCATATAAGGTATAATGAAAAGGTAGGCAATACTGCATAGAAGCAGGCTTAGGTCTCCCCTCTCTGCAGGACTTTTAATTCATGCCAGGTGATTAAGATTTCTGCTGCTTGGTAACAGCACTAATGAAAAACCTTTTCTTCATCCTGAAAGCAAAATGTGCCTTACAAAACTGATGGGGCAATAAGTACAAATAAATAATTTTAAAAAGGAAGACAAATCACTGCTTAATGTCTTCCATATGTCTTAATTGGAAAAAAATGAATATGTTTGCAGTGAAAAAAAAGAGAAATATGAGTTATAAGTAAAGCTTTCTCAGTGGGGTGCATATGAAGTGACTAATTAGTACAGTGGTATACAGTGATGGTGCTTGTGCTGTATGTTTAGAGATCCTCTCAGAATGTTTAGAGATCTGCATGAATTGATTTGCTGCCTTTTTGGTGCTTGGTTAAGAGGTGTTAATGGTCTCATAGGGTGCAGTATATTTCAGTTTGAGAGCTTGTGTGCTGCAGTTGTCTTGTGTTTTTGTTCTAGACAAACCCTTAGGTCCTACAGTAACTGGAAGTAAAGAGCCATTTCCAAACCTGCTACTGAAGGAACAACCTACATAATTGACTCAGTTATTAAGCTTGGTTAATCCAGTTGGCTATATGCTCAGGGCTCTCAGTAATTGATGATTTAGAAAGACCAATAAGCCTATTAAATCTGACACAAAGCATTTAGCCATATTTATACCTAAGAAATTACTTACACAAGCTTTAATTCTCAAAATCGTGCAAGTTAGCAGAAAAAGGTAACACTGTTAGATGATTATTGTCAGGTGTAAGATATAGTTATGGCGGAACACTTTGGCTATCTGAAGGTAATATTATGGTGATATAAAATCTTATCTAAAAATGAAAAAAAATAATAAAAGTGAATAAAAATAAATTCATTGCACAAAGGTCGAACACACTGAATTCTGTAACTCTCAGATTGAATGGAGGCTTTTGTGAAGGACTGAATCTAGCAGGATTGCACATCTAAAGAAACTAAGCACATACACATGCTTTATTTCATACAGGGCATTCAGCTACATTGCATGGTCTTTATTTTCTTAGCTAAATTGTCATTTGCTTGTATAGCTGTTCTTTGGCGCCAGCTTTTCATTCCTCTCAGAAAGCTATTGAGCACAAAGCAAGTGCTTGAAGAAGTGAAAATGAAGAGTGTCTTTCTACACCCTAGGACTGTCCTCGAGTTGAGGCAAAATATTAGACAAAAAATCAATAGCTTCAGCCTAGAGATGTCATTTGCTTTGAAAAGCTGCAGAGACTTGCTCTCAACTGCCATCCTGCTTAAGAGCAAAGAAGGCCAAGCTCTCTGGAGTCAGACTGTCCCTGTTAAGGGACTGCCTGGTGTCAGAATGAGAGATCAAAACCACAGGGTTTGAGGCTGTCACGTGGTGTTTGAGACATTGGGGACATCGATTTTATCCTTTAATCATAATTGGAATTTGTAAGTACAGCACTGGGGTCGCACAAAAGGAACATAAAGATCGAAACAGACCCGAGGCTCAATGGTTAGACTGTGTGATATTGTGCACTCCTAAATAAACCCTTGTGGCCTACCAAATGTAGAACACATTATGGAGAAAATATAATCCTGGTGTAATGGGGAAACTGAAGAGCAGTCTAGCATTTACAGCACATTTAAAGAAGTAGCATGGTCTGACATCTATAGATAACCTCTCCCTGAGTGCAACTCCCACCCCCCATTCTCAGTTCAAATCCAACTGGTTATTTCTCATACAATAGTTTTTCTTCAGTCATGATGTGCTTTTCTCTCAAAGGGTTAGCCATTTATGAATTTGTGTATGCTTTCTTCCACTTGTCTTTATTAGACTTGGCCAATGCTTCTGGGAAAGGGGCACTAATGTACTTAGTTTCCATTATCACTATCAGGCCAGCTCTGGCAGATAACATATCACAGGCGCCGGGTGAATCTGTGAAATGAAATGGCATTGGGTTGTGGACAATGGATTCTTAATAGTGCTGGGCCTCTTTCCAATACCCATTTTAGGCAGGCATTATACCCTGAGATGAAATCTTTAGTGAACCATCCATGCAGGCATGCAGGTCCTTGATAACTGAGAAACTCTTTGGAAAGAAAAAAAAAAACAGGGTTGTCCAACTAATCCCATCTTTAGAGGACACAATGTGAGTCAATTAGTTTCGTGAGTCATTTGGTTCAGTGCCACATTGCCCCATTTACTGGCTCTGAAAGATGCTAGCAACAGGTCAAATGGCTTTTTTGTTCTCTAGTTCTGAGTTTGAAGAGCAGACCTCCACTACTCAATGCTGCTTGAATTGCAGCAATTGATTAGTCTGGTCTGATTGCATTTGGGATGCCTGACACTCACACAAAAAATGATACTTGAATTGTGCCAGTTGATGGGCTGGGTCTGATTTTATTTTTTATTTTCTGATTTTATTATAGGGTTTTACCACACCATTTGTTCAGGGATCCCAATGCGTCTGCCCACTTCAAGAGAATGCAGCAGAATTCTTATCCACCTTTGCTGGAAACACCCATTGATCTTAATGAGGGTTAATAGTTTTGCTATGCTGGAAGATGCAGGGGATGGAAGACATTGACCTGTTACAGGGAGCTCACATTAAAGTGCAATTAAGCTCAATGTTTGTGCAAATGGCCTTTCTGCTTGCTGTTGTGTGATTAATTCTTAGGAGTGAAGGCAAATGAACCTTACACACTGAAAGCAGAGACAGTCATAAATGATACCTCCACTGCACAGTCTTATAGCAGTTTCACACTGTGGGACCGTGACAATGCATAGACACTTGATCTGCAGTATCCATTTTTAATATAATAAAAAAGTAAACAAACAATTTCCTTTTTGACAGCTATAAAATTTTACTATGAGTCATCACTTGTTTTAATATCCACATTTCTCAATTATTTATAGTAAATGTGGTCCTCAGATCAACTTCTGTGGATTTTAATGGCTTGTTATCAGATTTATTTATTTCAGTTCAGCAAATGAAATTATGTAAATGTTGTGTCTTCTCCTCCAACAGTAGCTCTACAAATGTTCCTACAACTACATTAGGGAAACCATGGCATGTCACATCATTAACCCAAAATCAACATTGTAATGTCTTTGCTTTATCCTTTAGCCTTAGCCATAACCAGCATGTCGAACTGAAGTGAGCAGGCCCTGTTAACAGGTTCCATGGTAATGATATGCAGACTTCATCGTACGGAAGTGATGGTGATATTGGCCTGAGACAGATATAGTCTTACAGTGTGGCAGCATTGTCCTTCTTTAGGGACATGGGAGAGTTACCACACCATCCTGCCTGTGTCCCATTTTATGAAAACACCCTGCTGAGACCTAGTGATGCCCATGAGGGAGACCTGCTCAACTATCATCTGACTATCTTGTTTGAAGCCCATTCCCTGCTGGGACCTTCTAGCAAGTGGAGGGGGAGGGGGGCTTCTTCAAAGTCTCCTCCTTGATGAATAGTTGACTGATCATCACAGGAGTGTGGGTCTGTAAATTTGCAGAGTAAAGGAAAATAAAGTAAAGTTGTTACTTTCACCTGGCTTAGGCCCATCAAATATAAACAAAGAGGTAGCACAGTCAGTCCACAGATAAAATGGGTCGTGAATGGTGACCCAGGTTCCTTGTTCATTCCTGCATGACAGGACTGTCATCATCATGGTGGCCCCCAGTGACATGAAACAGTGGGAACAGATTCTGTTGAAGTTTGCTCAGCCCCCCTACCAAAGGATTACCTGATGCTTTGATTAAGCACTTCTCCCCAGGGATCCTATCCCAGAATTCTCAATTCAGTTCTGTCCAGGCAGCTGGCAGATCTCTCTTATCAAGCCATCCTGCCACTCATCCAGTCAGAGCCACTGCCTTAGCTGAGATATTTATGTAGACAAGCCATGATCGTTTATTTATTTATTCAAAATCATTTTGGAGAGATGTTCCCCTCAGGAGCTTTCAAAACTTCTGATTTCCATGGGAACCACTGGGAGGCAGGCAGGGTTCCTGCAGAATCCTTGTACAGATGTCTGTCATGTGAAACTTGCTTCAGAAAACTATTATGCAAATGCTGGTACCCTGTTTTCCCTAACAGGCTCAGTGATTCATGTAAGCTAAACAGCAGTTCATGAATGTGACCTATTTTTTTCCCTTTCAGCTATTCTACAGGGATGTATCTTAACGTCTCTATATAAGCTTACATTCATTCATGTCGAGCACTGCTATTAAAATAACACCCAGAAAGCCAAATGGGAACTGTAATATCAAATTTATCAATGACATTTCTAAAGAACTTTCAGAACCTTGAAAGTAGAATGGATCTAAAAGGTTATGTGAGTCTTATATATTACAATAAGATGGCAATCTTTTGACTTCAGTCCAAAAAGCTGCATGAGTCTGAGAGCAAAAACAAAGGATCACATTAAAGTGGTTTTAATTGAAGTCAAGTTTCCAATCCATTTCCCTCTGAAATAGTTCAGGGGGTGTACATAATTGATCTTCATACAATAATTGAATCTGTCCAATGCTGCTGCTCCACAAAGTGCTAATGTAACAGAAACTCAGAACACAAGTAAGAAGTGTTCTGCAGTGTACTGTAACAAGTGGACTAGATATAGAGGCTTCACAATGCCTTTCTGGAATGATTAACATGCGTAGAGGAATCAGTTTATCATATATTTGCTGAAGAATATAGATGGCAGTGGAAGAAAAAGTTTTGGATATAGATGTTCTGTTCTGGAAGAGTAGAATTTTGAGACCTTGAATTTTACGTTGTCTTCTCTTGCATCTCTCTAGCATGGAATTTTTGTAGTATACAAATAATAAGTAAATACTATAGTATGTGTTGTATATAGCATACTGATATGGTAAATATTCAAGTTCAGGATATTGTGGAGTTAAGATTGGGGTGAGGGCTGGATAAACTGACTGCAGATCAGATGTTGGGGCAACATGTGGCTACATATAGGCCCCACAGCCAGGGTTTTCGAGTACCCTGTGAACAAAAGGACAATGGAGTGTCCATGTATTATACACTTTCATTAGAAACATACCTGCTCATTCTTTTTAATTACATTCTGACAGTTGTGGTTGCCAGTTTATAACTGAAACGTAAGAGCTAGAGTTATATTAATGCAGTTAAGTCCTTCTGAGAGAAGTGTTTATAATGTTCATGGTGTCCTGTTGTCCATTACCTGCAGAGTGCAGTTGCTAGACCTGGAGAGAGAGCTGTACCTGTGATACAAATCTGGATATTTACTCCTGGCAAAGCCATGCTGGTAAGAACAGCAGGGTGTTTGTTTATGGAGTTTTGCTCCAAGTGCTAAGCACAATGTCCCGTACTAATCTTTATGTGACTCCAATATGTAGCTGTCTTTGCATTGCTAATTCTCAGATGTCTAAGATCTGTGGAGGCTTGACATTTTTTTGTGGTGAATATTGATTTTGTGGATCACGTTGACTCTGTGTAATGTGGCATTTCAAAATGAGGAGAGTTGTCAGAATCAGTCACAGAAACCCTGATGGTAGATCAGTTGGAAATCAGCATGGGCTTGTAAAATTCAATAACAGCATTTACTGGGAAATGTTTGTACAGTTCCAGATCTTCCCTGAGGGGGGCAGCACATCTCTACAGTTGAATCAAAGGACTGTCCTCCATTTTTATTCTTTTAAAAATTTCTTTCCTTTTGTCCCCTTGAAATTTTTTGGAAAGGGAAAGGGAGGTATAACAGGGAAACATTCAAAGATTAATCAAATTGATCAAATACCTATCCTGAATCAGCCAAGCCTATGGGATGACCACTATCAGAGCCTAACTGGCCTCTGGCTTTAATAGACCTTGAATTGCAATTAATCCTGCCCGCTCGATTTGCCAATAGTGATTCCAGGACTCATTGTGAGGAGCTGGCTCCTTCTTGGCGGAAGAGTACACAGGGACTGCAGTGGAGGAATGCATGAGAGAGACTGAATGATTTAAGGCAATCTAACCTGTCACTCAACCACAAATTACGGCACAGTTATGTTCTCAGTAGAAGACCAGGCTGTTAGTCTTGACATACTTATTTTTCCTCCCTCAACAAAGAAAGATTCCTCAGTAGCGATAAAGTATTTTTATTGCCATAATGTAAGGTTAAGAAAAGGAAATTTTTGCACTGAAATCAAGCAGTACATTTTCTTGTCTTTCAGAACAATGCATTGAACGGCTGAATCCCTTGTGCTCTGTGCCTCTTAATGCCCTCACATAATTAGGGAGTTCTTATTTGAAACGAGTGTCGGGACTGAGAGTGCTAATAGAGGACTCACTGCTCCGGGCTGGTGCTGCGCCAGACTCTGTTGAAGTGCAGAAGGTGCATGGCGGCATTTAAATTAGGCAGCGAGAGGGATTTCATTAGTTGTTTATCACAAGTCTCTGGAAGTGTTAGGCGCTTATTAAAAACCACACATGGACCCAGAGGCACAAAGATCACAGGGATCAAGCGCTGCTGTGGGACAGTCTTCGGCACTCTCCTCCCTCTCCCTTCACCCTCATCCCCCTCCCCCCCGATCGGCACTGGCAGCATAGTAGCAGGCAACAGGCATGTATCATTCAACCTAAAGACAAATGCATGGGAACGATCCTCAGCCAGTGCACCCTCAATGGCAGGAATGATGGGCAGCTGAATCTGTGTCCCAGTTTCTCCATCCTCATTGACATCTTTGCTCTCTTCTTTGATTTGTCCATTACACTCTTGAGATCCACCCATTCACACTATGTGACCAACATTCGATTAGCAGTTTATATGGTCGCACGTCACACCAAATAGTGAAATGTATTTTAGGCCTTGGGGAAGGATTTCATGGTGCTGTAATGGCGCTGTATCTCTCACACGGAGAAATGTATGACACATCTGTGCTGGGAGAACCTCCTGATTTTTGGAACAGAAGGGAAGGAGAAGGGGGATTGTACCCAATGCTTACAGAATTCCGTCTTTGCTGGGCCAAATTTTTTGGTTGGAGAAAGTGGTGGAACAATCTAGCGGGTATATAAATATTCTGTCTGAAATGTGTGAGAGAGAATGCCCTGCAGCTCCAAAAATGTCAGAGGTCTCTTTTTCCTACATGTAACAGTGTGCACTGTTTCAGGCTATGGCCTTCACTACATTTGCAAGAAAATGTGTGTTATGAGAGCAGTGAATAGAACATGTGATCTGCTGTGAATACAGATGCGCTGTGAATGTCTGTCAGCATACTGAACTGTTGGATGTCCATGGGCAAACGTCTAATCTTTGTATGAGGTAAGTTGAACTGATGCTGATAAAATTCAGCCAGGTGTCCACGTGAAACAATGTGACAGATGTACATTGTTTCATGTGGACACCTGGCACCACCATATTGATTGCCTGCACCTTAGACTCCCCTTTATTGGCATTTATTCACTCCCTGTAAAATTCAGCATTGCTCTTAGCTTCAGGTTCCTCTGCTCTGTTTGTAATTTATGTCTGCCACTGTACAGTGAATCTCTCTTCTGGTGCTATTCATTATAAGTTCTCTCATAACTCATCAAGCTGTGAAGGACAACCTACCCACTGAAAAAGACCAGAGCAGCCCTTTTAGACCACTTTTGTACCTTTTACAGGACTTTTAAACTCAGTATTACAGAATGTTTTTCCACATTTTTAAATGTATATCAAACTTTTTCAGTAACAAATTCTTAATGTAAAGTAACTCGACTCAAACTATCCCTGCAAATATATTTTCCTGTATTGAGAGGGTAATTGGAAAAGAAGATGCATCACTTCCTTTTTTCAAAGCATTTATACTTATGTAAATTGTAGTATGAGGGGAAAATAAGATCTCTCAGGTCAGTCATTTGAGACAGGGTCTCTAACCTCTTCCTGTGTCTGTATGAGGTGAGCATCTGTTCACCTCGCTGCACAGCTGTTCTGCATGCAGGGCTTCAAGGAAAGATTTGTCCTTTCCTCAGGGTCACCTGAAGACAGTGGAGGGCAGGACAGAGAGGATTTGAAAGCCAAATTCCCATGGCGGTAAACCTAGGATCCCGTTTCTGTTTTGCATTGTCGTCAGCACTAACAGCGCCCCTGACTGCCACCCAGAGTATCAACCTGTTCTAACAGCATGTGGCTGGGCCTGTTCCAAGCTGCCAGGACAAGCTGAATGACACTTAACTTATTACAGAATGTGCAGAAAGAGATGGGAACTTTGTGCCTTGTGCTGGTCTGAGCCCCATGTTTGGAACTGACTAATAAGAGCGCAAACACAACATCTACAGTATAGCGCATCTGATGGGATGTACCCTTGCTTTGTTGTGTCTGGAGTTGACTGTAAGGGATGGATGTTTAAGGGATGAAAGCATAAAAATAACAATGCAATAACTCCCCAAAATCAAGGATGTCAGCAACATTGAAGCAAGCTTAAGCACATGGAAAATAAAGCGATTGTCCTGGGAACAACACAATATGGTAAGTGGTAACATAAAGTGGTAACTCACTATACAAACACCACAATGTCCTGTGATGTAAGGGTTCAATAAGGGATAATTACTGATAGCTGGCTTTGTGAGACCTTGGTGTGTGTATAGATGATCTAAGGCACTCCACAGCCTCCACAGTCTGTGAGTCTAGTTAAGGGGAGAGCGCCACTTAGCCTATGGCATGATCACAGATCTGTCTGCCTGGAAGCCATACTGGGCTGCAGATATTACCCCCCCCCCACACACACACACACACAGTGATCCAATATGAAACCCAGGGACAAAGGGAGAGAGAGAGCACTACCATCACCTGCACTGAGAGAACTTGTGTGTAATTCCCTCTGACACAGAGAAGCCAGGGGGAATGTCAGTAGTCTGCCTGCTCACCTTGCTCAAAAATTGACAGGTGGGAAAAAATACAGTCAATAAGACAGAACCAGACAGGACAGGACAAGGAGAGGGATGACAGTAAAAACAGGCGAATCAGAGGGAGGAAAGCTGGGGGAAACGGAGCTATTGCATCTTTTGGAGAGAGGGTCACTGTGTGAGCTCATGAAAATGCCTTTGGAAGAGAAACAGAGTGAATTGCTGAAGGTAGCATTTCTCTGTAAGGGAACTGCTGTAAAGTGATTCTTCTGTGAGAAGGACATTTTGACTCGTTCAAAGCTATTTTCTTCTGAAAACAAATAGATGGTTCAAGACGTGTTCCTTTGACAGAAGGAGACATTGTTGGTTTTAGGTAGTGTTCTTTTCAGAACAATCCTAGTCCCGTTACTCCGAAATTTAGAGGGAAGAGCAACATTTGAATCACATCCACACAACACCAGGGATATGAACCACAGTGTTTGTGTGGAAACAGCCTAAAGCAGAAGAGTCAAGGGTCTGCTTCTCTTTCTCTCTCTTAGCCTGTGTGTATATATACTATATATATATATATATATATATATATATATATATCTCAATTCTGTCAGCATTGTGAAGCTTTCATGTGAGTTGTTTGGCTGTAGGTAAACAACCATTTATTGACCCAGTAACTCTATTCAGCTACACCCATTGGCTCTGGATTAAAAATGTGTTATGTGCGTACAGTGGTAGTGATTGCAATGCATGGTAAACTGTACTTTTTAACTTCATGCCAACATTTTAATCATAATAAAGATATAAAACAATTTAGAACTTTGTTTTCCTTTCCCCCAACACATAGCACCACCAGATATCTTGATAATCCTCATGCCAGGTTAGCAGAGAAAAAATATAATTTAAATTTTATATACACATGTTCATAATCACAATTGCTATTCATATGTCCAGCCAAGAAATGTCTGATGATGAGCTCAAGCAGAGGACACATTTTGTATTGATACCAACTGACATGATGTATTTAACTTTTTACCTGGTAACATCCTCCCTAAAAATGCCAAATGTTTCCCAGGTGGAAATAGAGGGTTTATGCCTGAATATTTAAGTGACTTACTCATTTAGTAAGCTACACAAGACTTTGCACAAGAATGTTTTTTGTATTAATAATTCCGAATGTTAAGATAACTGGCTACAGACAATTTTACACTTTAATGTATACAATGTTTTGCATCTTATCCTGACATCCTTGTGCTTACAACATTGATTTTAAAAAAGTGCAGTTGTCATGCCAACACCATCCATACATAAAGAAAGAGCATTCTACTACAGTCTTATATCCCAGTTGGGGTTATTTCCTTTAAGAATGAATTGGTTATAAAAATGTGTAGAGTGCCTATGCAGAGACCCCCCAAAGGGTCCACAGCCTGTACTACAGGAAAAATAATATTTCATCATGGAAAAGAACTGTCTCTAGGCACAGGGATTTGTAAAGAAAACAATCAAAGCCATTAAATGTACATAAAAATAAGCACATAAAATGATGGAGGGAAGAGGGATTTCTTTGGAAAAAAAAGAAAAGGAAGAAGAAGCCATTTTCATGTAATGCAAAATCCTCTGGTTTGAATGGAAATAACAGATTCATCATTTAGTAAGATGGGGTCTTGTGGCAAGTCACCTTTGCTCCAATCAATGGCAGACAATGGTGCTGCACTGCTACAGCTTCACACCCTACAAACTGAAGACCATGTCACTAACTACACTGAGAGTACCATATATCTGGAGCCTGTTTTGAAATCAGGCTGATTCAGTGTTGAATATAAAGAAAATTAAAAAATCATTCCTTGTTTTCATGACAAATGATTTGAAATACAGTTTCGTTCATTCTTTGCGCTCACATTAACATTAAAGCAATGAGCTGTTGGTAGCGGTTGGGTGTGGATGTGCATGTGTATGTCATGGGAATGTGTTGAGTGCTTACATTGTATGGTCTGCAGAATTGTCTATTTTACCCTCTTTAAATTTTAACACAACAGGTCCTAGTGTATTTCTTGATTTTAATGTAATAACAAATGTAATAATGTCAAAAAAGTCACAGATGTATGCAAAGACACATGGAAATTATTTACATTTACATTTATTCATTTAGCAGACGCTTTTATCCAAAGCAACTTACATAGGTTACTGTTCTTTACAATGTTATCCATTTATACAGCTGGATATTTTACTGAGACAATTGTGGGTTAAGTACCTTGCCCAAGGGTACAGCAGCAGTGTCCCAGCAGGGATCAAACCGGCAACCTTTCATTTACGAGTCCTGCTCCTTAACCACTATGCTACACTGCCAAAAACTATGCTACAAAATCAGGAAGACTGATTTTATTGGTTTGATTCTAACCAGCAGTGGATAAAAGCAGCATTCCTGCCAGAGAAAGTCAGCTTTGTGGCTCAATGGTTAATTTAATTTTGGCCTAGTGTTTGGTTGGATGTTTAAACATTTTTGAATCAGCGTTGTAAGGGTAAATAAATTGTATACTTCATATATCCAACTAAACATTTATCCATGGGATTCATTTAATATTGTTTTGTTTTTAGATTAAGTTAGAAATACATTCACATAATTGTGAGTTAAACTATATCAAATACATACATCTATTTTAGTCATAAGAACAAAAACCATTTTAAAATGCTAACTGATTTCTGTCATTCTGACCGTGCATAGAGTGGACACTACTGCATATATTGTCTCCACTTCCAGCAAAGTCTAATGTGTTAAAATTAAGATGAATTAAGATGGGGATTCAAAATACAGGAGACGGTAAGATCTCAACAAGCTACACTTGAGTCCAAATGTCCAGTGAGATTAGAACCGCAGTTTAACAGGCTATATTTCATACACAATCTGCCCAAAAAGAGAGGCTTATTTGGATAGAAGTAAGAGCAGCAAATTCAATCAAAGGAGTTGAAACAGCACACCACATCTACAATGACTCTGAATTCATTACAGAAAATGTTCTATGATCGCTTCTGAAAATCAATTTGTATAAATACATGAATATGCCAAATAATGTAGACAAATTCAGACACACACACACACCAACTAATATAAGTATAAATAAGAAAAAACCAGGGGCCTTTGACTGTCAGCTAAAACCTCAGAAAGGAGAGCTCAGCGTGTGTTTTTTCAGGTCACTGATCGATGTAATTGTCACAATACAGGGGAACAGAATGCAAAAAGCACCTTGGCGGGAGACCAATCTGCCGGCTCTCCCTTCCTCATTTCCAGTCCTCCTAGCTGGAGATTAGTGCTCGGAGTCCAGGGGGGGACAATACCCTCTCAACAACCCTTCACAAAACATAACATGATCAGTGTGAGTGTTTGAGCAACTATTCCTGCAATCCCACTGTGACTGTTTGAGCAACTATTCCTTCTATCCCAATATGACTGAGAATGGGACAGTCGCCCAATTGGGTGTACTCTCACTAGCCGTTTTAACATATGAACTTCGGACAATGTCCAGAGAATCAGGTCCGCACATTGTCCGGAGTTGCCCTTTCACACATGTAGCACACAACAGGAGATTGTCCGTGTCAAACGCGTTCTCACTGGAAATACTCCACTCCACAGTGCGCTACAGAAACCGCAGTGGCTGTATTCAAAACCACCTACTGCATACTGTGTACTGCTTACTACACAAATATATACTGTATATTACATGCTATTTTTTCAGTGTAGTACCCAGTATGCGACCATTAATGATTACATTTGTAGTATGTTACATTGTCGCATGAAATCATTGCGAGTTTAGAAACGTCCAGATTTCCTTGTGGTATTTTAAAGTTAGGCAACTTGCATTCTCATGAGTGGAAAGCATTGATGAGTTCACAAAAAGTATCCACGAGGTGAAGTATTTTCAGCTTTTTCTTTTCAATGTCTTACCCTTCGGTGGTAAGGGCACATAATGTGGCACAGAGGTGAACATAGCTATTGTACTTTTGGGTAGCCTATAAAAAATATCACACATAGCCATCCAAATGGTGCTACTGGTACACATAATTTATTATTAATTATACATTTATTATAACAGGAAAGTAAGTTTTTGTTGTTCGCTATGTAATGTTAGGTCACCAGTTCACCTATCTCACTACACCTATCACTATTACTTAGCTACAGCTTAGCTAGCTACTAATCAGATTATAAACTACTAACCAACGTTATTAATCATCGTAAGAGACAAGTTTTGGCAGTATAGCTCTAGCTAACTATCTCTTTAACAATCATTGGACTCAAAATAGTGTCAGTGCTCCCGCCCCCTAGCTATTGTGTTTTTGCTTTTCCCTGTCCATGTGCTTTTGTTTTCCTTGTGTTCTAGCCCTGCCCCACTCTCCGCCCTGTCTCCGCCCACCCGATCATCTCCTCCTGCCTGCTTACACACCTGCTTCCCATCTTCTCATCAGCCCAGCCCTATATCTACCCTGCTTGTCTTGTTGTCTTGTTGCCAGTTCGTCGCAGTCTGTTTGTACCTGTCTCGTTCCCGCCGTGTTTTCTGCCTGATCGCTGTTCCCTGTATCGACCCTGCCTGCTCTTCGACCTTGCTCCTGCCTGCTGCCCTGCCTTGTTCACCTGATCTTCCTGACTACCTGGTTTGACCCTGCCTGTCCCCGGCTTTGATTCCTGACTGTGTTTGGACTGCCTGCCTGGTCTCTACCCTGCCTGTTTTTTGGTCACGATTTCTGCCCGGCGTCCTTATAAAGGCACTTGGAATCTGGAGTTCTCGTGGTCCGCACCTGAGTCCTTGCCTGTGCCCTGACAAAATAGCATGTATTTGGACGTATCCACAATGTCAACGAAAGAGTAGAAAGCAATATACAGGCACGCAGAAAAGAGTACAAAGCAGATTCAAGGCAGTTTGTATTCTTCTGGTTTCGTGCCGGTCGCATGATAGAAAGATAGAAACATCACCAACAGGCCCACACGCTCACCGTGGATTGACTGGAACGTGACCTGCTCTATTCATACATGGACTCAATCTGACATTAGATGGACTTTGTACTAGGGAGCTGGCAGAGTGAAGTCCGTCTAATGTCCAGTCCGACTGATTCGGACATTTGCGTTCTCACATACAGCTCCTCCGGGTAATGGCTAGATAAGTTCCAGCTTTCAGTGCATGTCTGAAAGGGGCTACTTTGAGTATTGTAAAAAAAAAAAAAAGACAATGATCGGTGGCATTTCTGTAGAGTCAAATATTCAACTCTGGAGAGTTGAATAATAAAACATGTATTATGTGTTACAGTACAAGTGCTTAATATTCACATTCAGTCATGATTGTCAGTCTATTTCAAAAGTACGGATTATCTCCACAGTTAAGTCCACCTGGATGGTGTATCTGCTTTTGAAATCCTTGGTTACCATGTTCTTGGTCACTATGCCCCAAAGAAGATGACATAATTTCTTTGTTTTTTCTAATATTCTTACAAAGACATTATGGGTAAATACACTGAACAAGGGAGTCAAAACTAGTTGCAAGAATAATAAAGAGAACCTGACATTTTTTGTATTCGGCTAATGAAAAAAAATCAATGGCAAGGTAAAGAATACTTTTAAAGGGAAGACAAAACTGTACATTGTTCATGTGGGAATAATTTGTTAGTGTCAAACTTAACTCAAAAGGAAAAAGAGCCCAGTGCTGATCTTTTAAAAGAAGAATCTAATTTTGAATCTAAAGGATGTAAATTAATTATTCACAAAGTGCTTTATTTTAATGCATCCCATTGCACCCGGATTCCTTCATCATCATGGCCTTAGAGTGCAAAACATGGTTGTTGATATGAATTTCAGTTTGGAAGACTTCTGTATGGTGGTTTGGCTCACTTTCCTACTTCCCCCATGTATAGAGCAGTGGAAGCAGATGGGACTCATTAAATTGAATTATTTATTAACTAAATCTCTGAACATATGCTGGACACAAGCATCCTATCTTGTCCCAGAAGCCACACTTGTCCTAAAATCTCCAGTCATTTTGGCTGTTCAGCCCTGTCCTTGTATCTGACTGCCTGCAGCGACCACTTCAAGTTCCCACAGTGCCTTTCTTCTAATACTCACCTGCACTTCCAGCTAACCCAGAGGAATTGCTGCCCACGAGCCCCTCACAGGTAAACAAAGTGAGCAGAAATAGTGTATGGAGGGCCTAGATGCCAACAGAAATGAGAAATCAAGACACAGAAGGTAACTGTTCCACTGCCACAGTACCCGCGTTTCCTACAGCATGTTTAAAATAAGTCTAAATCTGAGGGATAATTAAGATTTTGGAAAAGTAGGAATGTGTATAATACTCACAGGTCTTCATTGGGAACCAGGACCCTTAAGTTTTTACAGATTTATACTGTAGGTACTGGAAGTTTCCAGATTCAGGGATGCTATTGTGTTATTCATATTTTCCAGAGAACTCAGCAGGATGCTTCTTGCAAAAATAATAAAATTGTTACCGTTATAGCTCCAGATTAATCCCTACAGTAACACTAGAGATATCCTGTTCTATAATATATCACTTACAAGTCCAGAAATCCCCTCTTTCATCTCAGGTCAAATAAAAACAGAATGACTTTGATCTTCCAGAATCCAAGTGCTCTGTTTAATTTCCTGGCTGGTGAAGAACTGCTCTTTACCTGAGTGCATTTGTTAGGACTGTGTCATTTGTATTTGGAAGGGACTGCACTGTGTGATTGCTTTATAAACTCTGCTACAGCTCTGCCTACAAATAACAACCCTGCATTTCACATCTGTGGGGGAGGGAAGAAGTCATTCAAAGATGTAAAAACTCTTGTTGGTATCAATTACCAAGTCTGAATCTCCTGAACCAGTACTTTCTCTGCAGACAAATAAAAAATAGACAGTGTGATAATGTCATCTGGTGCTTGGGATTACTTTCCACCAGTGCCTTTAATCTCTGGTAAACTGCATGAAAACAGCAACAGTGCAAAGATGTCGAGACACATATTTCTGCAAAAAAACTGCAATGCAGGTGTTGCAGATGTAAAATCACTTCAAAGAAAAACAATCAACAAACCCCAAGTTGCAGGGCAGCTGAGTGAGAGAGCACACAGTACTTAATGGGTTTCACTATATTCCAGAAAAAGTCCCTAATTGTTTTTTTCACCTTCTTCTCAGTAACAGCAAATGAGGAGCCAGTTAAAGTCAAATATAGCCAAGGTGATATCTTCTGTATTTAGTTATGTGTGCATGTCTGCTATATATTTCAATAAATAAATAAAGAGAGAGAACTTGGAGAATAATGACCTGCAAAAATGAATAATGTGTGTGTGTGTAAAAGTTTGTAAAATTTGTTAGCAAATTGTAATCCTGAAATATTACACCCAGAATGAAAGCATTCTAGCTACTTTGTAGAGGTAAGTACCAAACTATTGTTACCAGTTACCTATAATCTTTATTGACATTATATATGCAGGTTTTTCATGTCTATGTGTAGAAGTTGATAGTATGGGTATACATGTAAGTATTTCACATGAGTATGTGTAAAGTAAAGTTTGAGTTATGCACTATACAGCACCTCATCATAGAGCATTCTAGACATGATTTGGAGAACACAAATTTTAAACTTAGTACATAAACATAGTGCTACAGAAGAAAGCCCAATACATATTATACTAACTAAAGATGCTACCTTTACATTTTCTCACTTAAAAGGTGCTTTTATCCAGACTGATGCGCAAGATCAGTCGCTACATTTAATAGTACAATTAACTATAACAATACTGAAGTGTGTAACAAGTTTTTTGTATCTAGTTAAAAGTATATTGATAGATATAATCTGTGTGGTGTGATATATTGAGGAACCTTGAGCAAATGGGTGTGGGACTGAATTACGGTAAGGCCTGCTCACATAATGTCAGCATCTGTGCCTGTCAAAGTATTGAGTCTGTGTTCTGTGGCACACCTCCCACAACATGAAAGAACCACTATATCAAACTGTATCCCTTGAGACACAATGCACCACAGAATGTCAAGCTTTATGTTTTAAATGATGCATATCCTCCCTAGGTTGCATGCAAAATACATGCTGACTAAAGGATAGGACAAGCAGGTAAGTGTGCTAGGCTAGGTTACTGTATAGCTCTTTTTGTGTGTGAGTGGGAACGAAATATTTAATATCCTTATTACCTCACAGAGTGACAGACTCTCAGACCCAATACTTGTAACATTGTATTTGTAGTGTTTTATTTTTTTCAGATATCTCATTCAATCGGTCATTATGGGAAACAGTCCATGCACTAAAGCATTCACTAAGACAATATGTTACACATACAAAGAACATGAAAAAAAGGGAATTAGCTGAGTAAAAACTGTGTTCTCTGTGTTCTCCTTGGTTAGAACACTCTTTTGTAAGTATAAAAAATGTGGCATCCTGGGTACAGATTCAGGGGGTGGGATTTACACTAGGTTACAATTAACAAAAAAGTTATTGAGATAGTGATTGTGTACCTATATAAAATTCATCGTAATATTTTGCTTTGGTTGTTTAAATATAAGCTAGCAATACAGAGCAGTCAGATATGTATTTGTTACACAATATTTATTGTACCGGTATATCTTATTCTAGAAAATGGATAGTTCCCACCAAGCAAGCTGGTCAACTTTGAATTCCATCTGTGTCTTATTGAAATTTGGCTTGTGACAATCAATGACAAACTGTCATTCACTGGAGATACATTCACTGAATTAACAGAACCTGAAAGAGACCACTGATTCAACACATTCAGAAATATTAAAGTTACTTCACAAATTGCTGTTAGCATTCACTCTACTGAATGTTGGTTTCGCTTAACTAGCTAGCTATTTGCTTATTCTTTGCCTGACGCAGCTAACAACATTTCTGCATTTAAAAAATCAGCGCTTGCACATGAACTTAAAAAGGTTAGTATAGCTACTGTCCTTTACTGTCAAGCTTGCTTTCACTGGACGGGTGTGTGTGTGTGTGTGTGTGTGTGTGTGTGTGTGTGTGTGTGTCCGTGTCCGGAGCTGTGGAAGGCCCCACTGGTCACCCTGCCTGCCCCACAGATGTCCAAAACTAGCCCCAACAAACAGATCACACACTCAGAGTTAGTTAGCAAATTATTATCCATATTACAGTAAGAGTTCTTAAATGTAGCCATGCTAGCTAGTTAACCAGTCTGAGCTTGTTTGCATTTAGTTTGTTAGCTTGCTAGCAAGCTATGCTACAGTTTAGTCATTAAGATTAGTTTGCCAATCACCCTTGTTTTCTGAATTGCTAGAACAAATCTCTGTGTATGTTGTGTTATTCATGTGTCTGGTAATGGCATTTCAGATAAAAAGTGACCTTATGGTACCTACTTAACTGAGATAACTGTAACTGTCTGTAATGCATGTGATCACTGTAACTTGTGTGAGCAAGCATTGTATTCTGCAAATATACACACATCCTAATGGCAGTAAGGAATGCTTTCCTCAGATAAAGCAGGATTCTGTGGTGAATATTGTCATGCATACAGTCCCACAGTGGTAGCAGTTTGATAACCATGAATGAAAACACATAAGGTCTGTTTGGTGTGCTTCAGTCAGCCCTTTTGTTCTCACACTGGCTTCATGCTCAAAGATTTATCTACAAACAACAACAAACACAGAAACAAAACACTACAGAAAACAAGCAGAGATGTTCACTGGTGAATGCTTGTTACATTTATACCATTTCATCTGTCGTATCATTGTATGATATGATCTGTTAGAATTGGCAAAAAGAGTGTTATGATTTACGAAAAGTGAACAAGTCTCACACCTTGCTGGAAGTATGGGTGGTTGCAGCTTCAATCCTGAAACTCTGTGTTTTCTTGATGACAGAAATAGCATCTCTTCCTCTTCGTGATTGTTGGTTTTGACTAAATTACATGGAATTACTCAGCAGTCTTTGCCAATCAAAGCCTGGCCTTGAGAGATTATAGCCTGCCGGAAACAGCTGGGGTGGAGTGTGCTTAGAGACACATTTGGCACTCCTCTTGTTTCTGTGCTCTTTGTTCTATTTATATTAATTTAGATGACTGTATTATCCTTGAATGATCTTGTTATAGTACAGAAAGTAAGGCATTGATGGTAATGCATGTACACACACACACACACACACACACACACACACACACACACACACACACACACACACACACACAGACATACAGTACATACACACACAGACACAACACATTTCATTTTTCATGCAGAATGTTTATAGGAGTTGAGATAACACCTTTATGGAGGCAGTGCAAGTGGTGCTACCTTGAAGAAATCAACACTGTAATCCAAAAACATATTGAATTGATATCTTAATTGATGGAACATTTTTGGAACAGACATACATGCCTTTTTATAGAGATTTATTAATCAAACATCCATACAAACACTTAAGAATCTTTTTAAATGCTTGATTGTTGAGTCAAATGCACAATTTTATTTCTTTTCTGAATGTGTCTTTCTTATTAGTATTTGATTGCTTGCCAGGTACATTGTGTGAGCTGGATATAATCAAATATGTATTG
The DNA here is from genome assembly GCF_013368585.1 of Megalops cyprinoides. Lineage (NCBI taxonomy): Eukaryota > Metazoa > Chordata > Actinopteri > Elopiformes > Megalopidae > Megalops > Megalops cyprinoides. Next base: position 18,415,064 of record NC_050590.1, read on the forward strand.
AGATCTCCAGTCTGATTTGTCAAACAAAAACAGGTCAGCAAAATACTAGACTGCCTCTTTGAAGGGAAACCATGTCAGGGCATTAATTTACTCTGTCAATAATAACTTAATCCTTCTCCATAACAACTCTAAACAATTTTTTCCTGCAGCCAAGTTACTGATCTTCATTTAAAAAAGTTCACTTTGACAATTACCAAAAAAGGAAACCCCAAAACTTTTCAATTATTTATTTCACAAATTCATTCACTAATTTATGGCTTCAACAAATACTTAACCCTGTGATTATACATAGTTCCTTCATGTTTTTGTTTGTTAATGTCATTCTGTTGTCTGGATATTTTCAGTGGGCAAGCAGTCTTCTTCTGTCACCCACATGGACTTATCCAACAATCTGCAGGAAGAGATTATCACCTGAACGTTAACATCAAGGGAGATCAGCACAAGCTTAATATGATTAAGAGCTTTCTCCTGCCCTGATCTCATTATCACTAGTTTGCACAGATGGTGGGCTATCTCCTTCTGTCTTCCTCTTCCATTTTCTTACTGGCTCTGTCCATTAATTTCCTCTAAAATGAATAAAAACTGGCAGTGGCATCCACTAACTTATTTTGCTGTATTCACTCATGCTTAACACTGTGGCTATGACACTGAATTATAACTTCCTGCCATCCCCAAGACTCTCCTGGCCCACAGCCTAGTCCTCGATCTGGTGCTATACATGTATTTTTAGAAATTAATGCAAGGAGGGGCAGAGGTCCTGAGGCCACTGCTGGAAGGGTATTGATTTGGATGCATCCCCATATGCTGGTGGGACAATTTTGACTCTGTAATGAGCAAGGGGGATGTAGGAGCAGAGTCCAGCTGTGCCTGTGGACTGCATCCTCATGCCCTGCTGTACTGGAGGTAACCCCATAGAGCACAGACTGCACCACAAACAGGTCACACAAATATGGCAGGGCTACAGGGCCACACGCCATTTATGTGTGCATGTGCATTGTTGTGGATTATGCACGACCATGACTGTGAGAGCTGTGTATTTACTTTTTATTGTGTGCTTTTGGATCTATGCGTATTTGATTCATCCATTGCCTCCTTACTTCTATTAGATGATGCAATCAACATTTGAGAGAGAGCGAGAGCATGTGGCTTTGGGACCAGCAGTGAAAGTTGGATGTTAGGCCAAGGGACTACTTTTCACATTTGGTTTATCATGTGGAAAAACTTTGAAAGTGCCTCCTTCATTAATTGGGGAATTTATAGTCCAGTGACAAAGATTTTCTTCCTTACAATCCCTCAGCATTAAACCTGAGATCAACAAATTGCAACATTGGTTGACCATGTTTGATCCATCCATGTATTTATTGATACAAAAGAGGGGCCATTACTGAGGGGGGACTATTGATGGATGGTCAGATATTTCAGATTTTATGCTAGCTGTTCTTTTTTATCCCATATTCACCACCTCAAAAGACTGGAATTCCCATTTTTCATTTCATTTTCATTGTCATGAAAAAAATACTTGGCATATGTTGAAAAAGCATATTTCCCTTGAAATGAAATGATTCTTGTATGTAGATATAACGGGTGTAAACAATCTTTTCTCAATCCATGAAAAAATGACAAAGCAGCTGTTAGAAATAGGTTTGTCTTAAATTCATCCAGATTTTTTCTGATTAACTGTTTCAAATCAAAAAGAAGACAATTGTATGATTTCATTTTTGGAAAATGGGGGTCTATTTTTCACTTCGAACTTGACCACTTATTTGGTCATCACCTGTTTTAATTCTCTCTACCTGTTCACAGTCAGATGCTGTACATTAACAGATTCTCTTTGATATTCTCTGAACCGTTTTGTCTACAGTATATAGCTATAACATTGAAAATGCCCTGAGAGCAAGAGTCCTCAAACACAATTCACTGTTGAGGTTAGAGTGAGGGTGACTACAAATCCATGGGGAGACATCTGGTTTTCCCTTGTAGCCAGTCAATCTGACAATGCCACAGAGGGGATAGCCACAGGCTTAGCTCAGTCTCTCAGAAACAGTGTTGATCAGATTGAAGAAGAGCTGGTTTGCAATTACATCCATTATTATTTTAGTTCAGAGGGTAAGATAAGGCCCCTGTGTGTTGCCTGAAACTCTCAACCTTTTTTTTGGTTTTTAAATATGTCATTATGATTCCCTGTGATTGTAGATACAGGAAGGAAAACCTATTTGACCCTGTTTAATTAGGTTTACAGCCATCATATGCCCAGGGCTAGAAACTCTGATTTTATCAGGATGTGCAGAGACTAATTCAATTCAGCCTTCTATAACTCTTAATGATGCACCAAGTAAAATGTTCATCTCATACATTTCCCATGTTCAGCTGTGGTATCACCACACTGTTTTCAGTGTGGCTGTATTTTCCAAGAGCAGTTGGTGCCCATGACCACTTCAGGTCAAAGCTCACTCATTGAATCTCTAGAGTATGTCCAGAGTCACTTAGTGAATGATGTGATGAGACCTGTCTCAGAGAAGGAGAAACAGAAAAAACAAACAGCATTAAGCACAACCTGTGTTCAGAGCTCACCAGTTTCTGAAACAAGACAGTGAGTAAAATGTTTCTTGATCTCTACCCTGAAAGGAAATAGAAAATGTGGGGTTAATTCTGGGTTGTATTAAGAGGGTCCTATCTGTGTTTTAGTTATCTGGTGCATCTAAGTCCAAGGTAGGGGAAATTAATTGACTTTGTAAAACTATCCCACCTTATTTTAGTATGTTAAAAACATTTATTCTAATAAAACATTTATGCATTAACTAGCAGGATTGTTCTATGAATAATATACAATGCCTTGATTAGAAAGGTGGTAGGAAGTATACAAAAATAGTCTTTTCATTATAGGTTTTTTGTCAGATGCATTTCATGTGGTCTCTATACTAAAAAAACATATTTGCTTTTTCAAGTTAACATGAAAACCATCATAAACATAACTTGCTCTGAGTCTGAAATCACTGGTGCTCTAAGCCAGCTCTAGCTCCACGGATGGCCAACCCTGGCCATTGGCAGTACCGTTATACATCCAGCACCTCTCACATCATCTCATATCACCATTGGCTCTTGGACACAGGGGTTTAAGGTCAAGGCTTTATTCAGATTAAGAAAATATAGAGTGGGCTTCGGCTTGTCCCTGACAACAATGATACATTCTGCCCTTACTGGTCTGGCTCTTCACCTCTTAAAAAACCCTGGTTTCTGTAGCCGCACAACGATATTAAGGCATAATTAGAAAGCAACTCATCTGCATCCGACTTACATTAATGGGACTGCACTACATTGAAGATAAACTGACAGTCTGAACACTGGAGCATCTATTTAAAGATCAAGAAACATGTTTGGAGCCTCTCTTCTTTAAGTACATGCAAAACTAAACCAGCCTGAATCCACTGATTGATCCAACTTTTATCTACACTCCAGTCACATGCTCTTGTCCTTGATCTTACTGACTATACACGAAATGCAGCAAGAGGAGTATATCATTAAATTGGCAAGACTACATAACGTTTTATGTACCCTTTTATGGTGTCAAGGTCCTCTGTTTAATAAACCACTGATACATTTATACACTGGTTCAATTTCATCACGTTCAATTTCAAGGGTAGAGCACTTACAGTTAAGAAGGGGCAAAGAGTTTCCAAAAAAGAAGCTTTTTAATTCAAATGTAGCAGTTAGCTCTGTAATCTTTGTTTTATTAATAGACTTGACATCTAGCAATGGGTTTCTGATCATGTTGTATAAAAATATGTGGTGGTTTCATACTTAGACATAAAAAATGACATAAAAATGTAAAGAAAACCTTGAGAATGTGGGAGTAGAGAACAGGCATCTGCCAATCCTGTCTGAAAGGTATGACTGTCTCTATATTGTGAAGTGTTCAGTTCTTGGTTACTACTACTACTAATAATAATAGTAATATAACACATCTGCCTCACAGGTTCACATCTGCAATATTGCTGGTATTGCACAAAACAGGACAACTAGAGGTACAGTGAGAGACCTTTGGCATGGAGAAACAAAAAGAAGAAATGGAAATTTTCAGATTGCAAGCTCTCATCCATTTACAGTGGGGTAGTTTTATATTATGGGAGTGGAAGGCATCAGAAGCCAACTTGTGGTGCAGGTTCTTGAGGAAAAATTCTCAGATTCTCCATCCTTACCACTGATATTGCAGCTATGTGACGTCCTAGGTCTGATGTGTCAAGCTTTATTGAGGTCTGAAATTGAGGTTTATAGGATTGGGTCAGTCATTCTGAAAGAGGAAGAGAGGGGATTGCCATAGAATCTGTCACCTTGAGTTGAAGACTAGAAATATTATTGTCGGTGCGTACCCCATCCTACCAACATTGTTATGTAAGGCATCCAATTGGACACATCAGCAGTAAAATTTTGGGACAATGTAACGAACTGGCAGCTTTTTATATACTGTATATGTACATGTGTGGGTGTGTGTTTGTGTTTGTCTTTGTGTATGTGTATATGCGTGTTTATGTGTGTACATGAATAATTGAAATATAGCTGGTTACAGTGACAATGGACAATGGTGTGTAGTAAAATAATAAAAAATATATACATATAAATATATAAAAATCAAGCATTTTCCTGGAAGAGCCTGGTACCTACAAATTGCTGTAGGGAGTAATTCAAAACGCATTCATTTGGTTTTGTCATACCAGACAATTGAAAACCAAATATACTGAACAAAGTATTCCCTGGACTGCTTTGCACACAGTTCCTCACTTATGTATTTCTGGAAATAGCCCTGAGTGCAAAATGATTAAGTTTGCTGTATTTTTGTTTGGCAATTGATTGATTTAAATAATCTCTTGAGACACATTTTAGCCCTGGAGTAAAATCCCTTTGCAGATATACAGTAGTAGTACACATGCAGTATAATCACACATGTACCCATACCTACCCATGTTCTTCCGAATACTCTCTCACTCCTCCTCTCTGAACCTCTCAATGCTTTTGTCTGAATATATGTCTTTTTTTTTCTCATGATCCTATAGAAGCAGAATATAAATCCCCATAGTTTGGAGCTCACCGCACAAACCTAATTTAACATCCATTATAGCAGTTAGTGAAATTGTATGACTGACAACCTCAAAAATCCGATTAAGTTCAAGTTTCAATAAGCAGGCATTTTAATAATAGTTTTAAGTAAACAGAAAGTGACCCTTCACCTAAGATGTTAAATTATCTTTCAGTGCACCTAGATCCTGTGCATTATCCAATGATTATCTTAAAATGTGTGTTTACCTATTAGTACTAGCTATCACACCTGTTTTGAATTGATCTCCCTTTTCTTGAAGCGAAGCTCAGAGCCAAATGGTTTTGGTATTCTTTTTTCTTGCAGTGGGCAAATGCATTTAACTTTGCTGCTATGTGCTTTACATTTCCCTGCCAGAATATTTAGGTACTGCACTAAACTTTGATTCCTGTATTGGTTACAGGTTGTTTTGTGTTGTTTGCTCTGAATAAGCACTGTGAGCACCTCAAGCACAGGTTCTTCACTGGCAAGTTTTACAGCTGCTCACTGTTATGGTAGTTTTGTCTACTCAAAAGCAATAATGCACAGCACCTTACTAAGACAGCACAAAAATGTCTCTGCAGGTCCATAAGAACTCAAAATCTAAAGTTCATAATTGAGGATTACTCTTTGTTTGATTAGTTCTTTGTACCTCAGAGTGAGTGAGCCTTCTTTTTTATTTGGTTTAATCTGTTCAGACAGAACCATCTAAAGGGGATAGAGTTTATTCATTCTTATTTTTAAATAACAAGTCTTGAAAACAGACATTTCATGTTATTTATGAATTATTGTCCCTTGTAGCTCATCTGCCCTCCTTGAGAATTCTAGAAAGAATACCATAGCTGTGTTTTATTCATTGTATAGGATAGAGTTTTTAACCTTTTTACCAGGGTTTTACCAAGGGTCAATTAAGAACGTGTTCTTTTTTTCAATTATTGTTACTATTATTATTATTTTTTTTCACTTTTACTTTTCATTCATTATGACCTTTAATGACCCCAAGACCTTAATTTAATGTCTCTTCTTATAGATAGCATCTCCTATACTACAGTGTCCTGATCCCTGCACTGGAACATTGGTTTCCTGTAAGGTCCCCTATTGGCCCACAAACACCACTTTCAGTAGCAACCTCATTGTCACAGGAAGTGTCCCATCCAAGAACCAACCCAACGGTGAGATCCGTTGATGAATGATTACCCGACTAGTTTCATTTCACATTGTAACGATAATTAGCTGGTTCGCAAATGATAATTGAATATAATGTTACCTGGCTTAACATGACAATGTTAGAAGTCTAGCTAGTTTATATGGATACAGTTGTAATGCAGTCATTCATGTTAGCTCTGTTTAATTGTTAGCTGTTTGAATCTGTACTGTATTGCTAATGTGCTGTATCATTTCTGTTTGTTTGCAGAACCACACACACACACCCACACACACATAAACACATAATTCACACACTTACACATATACCCAGAATTCATTCATTCTTTCAAGTTTGTGGAGAAGATTAATAAAGGGGACAGAAAAGAGCCTGAATTCTGATCGATGCCTCATGGTGAGCATATCTTGAGCAGTCAGCCATAGATGCTGTCTGCAACAATAATTGTGATGGATATTCCATCAATGGTGTAAAACCAAAGGTCACTTCTCACTCAACAATTGTAGCTGAAATGCCTGCTGCTACTTCAGCTGAGGTTATAAAATAGACTTACATATACTTTTGGTTCTGTTGCTCAAGGCAGATTTGTGGAAACCAATATATGGTCACTTTTGTCTCTTAAAATGTAATAAGGAAGTGCACTCAACCTCAGTCACATGATGTAATAATACAAGTTATGTGCTACATTTATAGTAATAGGTCATTTTCCCACAATTCATTTGAGTTTGTTACCTCTACAGCTGAGTGCAACATTGGACTGTAATTAGACATACAATGATAATTTGGTCAGTTGATTAAATACTATCTGATATCATTACATCATTACATCAATGTAATTTCTGTTTCTTGAAATGCCCAAACCCAGTTCTTTCCTTATTACATACTAGATACCAGTGGCGTTGATATCACCAGCACCAAAAGTGGTCCGGTGACTGGTACGAAACAAGCATGAACGCTTATCATGCAGATAATATATTGCTGTTGATTAATATTCATTGCACTTGATTTCAAGGCCCTAAAAAGGAAATGATCCATAATGCTGTGAACACACAGCAGGAAAGGAATTTCATATTTACAAGAGTTTCTGGATTAAACTCACAAAGCAAAATAAAAATAAATTCTAAACAATGGGTTGGTGCACACATTTAAAAAATATATCATTTAAAGTTGAAATCTGAACTACACAAGTACTGTATAACAGACTAAGTACAACATGGTCTGAGTAAATATTTTACTGTGATGTAATAATAGATAAAATATTCCAATGATTAGAATTTGTCCTCAGTAATACACATGAAATCACTTGAAATTATTATGCTAGTGGCTGTGTCATTTTCTTGTATCAATGCAGTATAACAATGCAGCTTCTTAGTTTTACAGTGCCTGAACTGCAACTCCGTGTTCATGCATAACTCATCCTGATGGAAGGAGCTGCACTCATTGCAGCATGTAATAATGTCACTTTTTGCACAGAAAATAATGTTTCCTCACAAGTCATGTCAGGTGTAACATAACGTGGGTCACCCTCTGAGCAAAAAGGGCAGCTGTTGGGGTTTGTTAAGTCTGGAAAAAATTTTGGTGTGCTTTGAGTGTGAATTGCTTCCATTTGAAATTAAACAATGGCATTTTGGAATTTTAAATAAAGGTTAAGTGGGACAATTGCAGTGATATGCATTCTGATGAGAGCTCCCATGACCCACTCAGATGTGACCTTCGTCTCTACAGGACATACTACTTACTAGCATTCCAATGGGAACTTGGATGATGTCCAGGTATTTTCAGTACAGTGACCATGACATGACTTGCAGTTCATGAGACTGGATGCTATTTTATAATAAAAAGAAAATAGCTAGGAAAATTCTGAAATTTAACAAAACAATTGATATATCAAAAATACCATTGATTGTTTTTTTTTCTTATGGGCAGTAATGCGAAGGGTGAAGAAACTCAGACTCAGCTCCATTGCTTGAGAAAATATAATGGGAAACAAATAACCTAGTTATCTGAATGAAATATATTTTGGTGCTGAGAGACCCATCTTTAAGACACATGTCAAGAGGAAAGTATGTAAACACAGTACTAGATCCTCAGGACAGGACCATTGAGAGTAGGGCCTTTGTCCCATTGGTTAACTCTGCATTACTTGCTAAAACTACTACCATTAGAAACAACCCAGAAGACTCTAATGCTGACAAAATACTGAAAGTCAAAGGGGATGTCACAATTCAACTAGAGCTACATAAGGCTCTGGCAAAGAACAAATGACATACAAAGTGTCAGTGTCCCACATGATGCAAAATACTGCACTATGGAACAAGAGGACCACTACATTGCTCAAGTTACCCTGTGGAGGAAATGTTAGTTTGAGCTATCCACTCTAAGTGAAGGCTTTCTGCTCCTGTCCCTGAGACAGGACTGGCACCAAGGTCTTTGTTATACTCCAGTAAAGAAGTAAGTGATGTGTTGTTGAGGATTCCTATGGCAGAAGTCTCATGGAATGACAAAATCCTAACTCTGAGTTCTCTGTGTGTGTACATTACATTACATCATTTAGCAGACGATCTTACCTAGAGTGACTTTCAAATAAGTGCATCACTACACTAAAAGTAGTTATCAAGAAGTATTACAAGAGGTCAGTATAAGATACTGAGTTAAGTGCTAAACAAATGTAGAGTGCTTTTTTATATAAAATAAAATAGGATAGATAGAGATAGACAGACAGGAAAGTAGACTAGAGGTACAGCTTGAAAAGATGAGTTTTCAGCTTTCTCTTGAAGGCGCCCAGGGAGTCTGCTGTGTGTACTCTTGTCCAACCCTGTTTCGTATGTCACGAGTCTCCACTAATAGTAACTTTGATTTCTTTGAACCAAACCTCTTGTGTCTTGAGTCATCTCTGTATTTGGGTTCATCCGGCTCCTTCTCACACATAGTTTAGTTCGTAACGTACACATCCAGTCCACTCTTTGCATTACAGCAATTTCTTGAAGAGAAAGGACTGTATAACAGCTTCAGAATTGTCATTCATGTGAAAGTTTCTGTTTCAAACTGAAATATGGATCATGTGTTTTTTTTTTTTTAACCCAGAACCCTATGCCAGCCCAACTCAACCCCCTCCAACCTCTGAGCTTTTTCTGTCAACAGATGCTGGTAGTTTGGATGTTGGTGGTGGACCCGGATTAAATCTCAGAACTTGTGCGACATATTTTGTGTTTTCTCAAAAAATGCACAGAGCAATCTAGAACTGTAGAATAATTTTTGTATTTTCATGTTTTCCAGCAGAAGTTTAAACTTTCATGTAAATTTAATTTCTACATTGTGATTTTACCCATAGGGCCCTGTATTGCTCTTTGAAGATAATAAAGACAGGAAAAACTATCCATAGCTGCAGTGTGCTTGTATTCAGTGATCCTGAACTAGTAATTTAGCTTGAAGAAAGTGAAAAATTTCCAGGTTATTTAAAGTTTGTCATGGTCCTACATTCACTAACAGAATAAAACAACAGACAAATTTATTCTTAATGTTTTAATAATCAACTCAATACCTTGTGAATACATGTTTAAGGATGTAGCCATGGCTAGGGATACATTTGGTCAATTCTATTTATAGTGCTTTACCTTTTTGCTAAGATTTCACTGTAAGCTCAAAGCACAATAAAACAAGTTGACATTTGGTGGTTACATTAATGTTTCTCTTTTTGATGGTTTTGTTATATTTTTTACCAATTGTTTTTCCCTCAAAATCTTCATGTTTCTTCCAGAGAAAAGAAAATATATTGTAATGTTAATTTCATGCAACAAAACATTTGAATGTCTCCAGGTATGTAAGGGAAAGGACAAAGAATCATCTGGCTGGCTTGCCATGTTCAGCTCTGCTGTGTTTAATTCCTTTAAAAATGTTTAAATACAAAAGGACAGAACTCTCTTTACTGCGGCTAAACAACTGTCATTTCACCGAGGTAGTTGTGTTAACACTATATTCTACGAATAATTACCTTAGCAATAAACCTGTCTGAAAACTCAAAATTGATGACACATTCAATTCCAATGGCCAGTTTTATTTTATTTTATTTAAACATGATTTAAACTAATTTAACATTTGCCTTTTCAAACATATCTGAATATATCATTAAAATTAGGTTTTGATAACATAATGGTAGTTGAACTTATTATTTTTTGTGTTTGCAGAGTGATGCAAAAGGACAGACTGGCAGAATATTTTTCACATTGGCCAACACTCAGTAGAAAAAAACAGATGGTTGGCAAAAAAGAATGATGGTTTTATCTTGCATAAACAATTTTTAGAATGTGTCCAATTTTGTGAGTCACATTTAAAATGCAATTTCCTGTTAATGTAAGCTTTTAAGTGGCTACTTTTTGGCATGGAAACAGTGTCTGCAGTCACCTTTCTGACAACCAGTGTTGAAGACTGTTCTTTAATGACTCCTGGGTGCCATGGCACCTTTGCTGAAACGATCTGGAAGCCAGGATGTGGGTCCCTTCTGTTACTGAGGCCTAGATCCGCCCATCATTCAGGGAACTGAAGTTAAAAAAACAACAGGCCTGCAGCGGGCCCCTCAGCTTTCTCACTGGCCATCTCAAGCACTGCTCATGTAAACGCGTACCCATTTCAAAGCACATCAGGGGCGTTGTTGGGACTAGAATGACAAGAAACTAAATTGTTTTTTGCTTTGATTGGAGAATGCATTGGGCTCAAAGTGACCTTCAAGTTGCCAGCAAAAGTTATCCTCCGTGCCCTCTCCAGTAGAGTAGTATGAAAGGGAATATTTCAACATCGTGTTGTTTATGGGTCATAGCCATTAGACTGATGGTCCCCTAAGCGACTATTAGAGAACCATTCACTTGGCTCTGAAAATGTCTTTTTTTACCTAGTTAGTGAACCTCAAACAAGATCTGCTTAAGTCTGTGTAAACTGTGACTAGAGTCATGTCCTGTGAACCTGCTATGGGTTCTAGTGTTTTGCTCACAACATAATTGTGCTATAAATTGCCAGAAAAGCACCTTTCATTAGATCTTGTTAATGATTGAAATAGTTATATAAAATAAAGTCTAAAAAGTAAAAAAAAAAATATTTTAACTGGGAGGACATAATTCCAGAAGGTTTGTGTTTTGTAACCTTTTAAACTCTGAGCATTTTTGTTCAGAGGCAGAACCAATTCAGTAAAAATTATGTAAATAAATATCTAAATAAATCCTACAGTAAATAAACAAAGATTTAGCAAAGTAGATTACAGATCCCTAGACAATTAGCTGCAACTGACAACACCTGTGTTCTGAGATAGATAAAACGCAGATGCATATGCTTCTTTGTTTTTGGTTTCTGTGGCTTCCCATCCTCCATGTCTCCACTTCCGTTGTCTCTCCTGTTGCATGGTATCTATAGTTTTAACAAGCTGGTCCAGATGTCTGGTTGCAACTATGGCTGGGAGGAAAGTTTGCATTTCCTGTCAAAGGATAAAGTTAACATTAGGGAAAATGTTGATTGAATCAAGGGGTGAATTAATAGTTCAGCACTTTTTAAATTAGAGAATTGAATAATAATTTTGAATTAAGAAACCTTCTCTAGCTTGTCAAAGATAAATAATAAAACATTGATACCAGATTCATTGTTATCATTGTATCATTCATTGTATTAATGCGCCATAACAGTGCTGGAAATTATTCATTTAGGAAATGGTATATTTTTTAGAAAAAAAAAGAACATGTTAATAGATGCCATGTGTAACATTTAAATTGTGTAAGTGAAGTATCTCACAGGATAAGATAGCCCTAATAGTAGAAATGTCTTCCAGTTATTTGTGCTTGACATTCTTTGTCATTCTTAATCAAGATTAAGCAACATTGTGCTGATTGAGTGTAGCAGAACCATATTTTTAGTGAAAGAAAAAAATGTTTCTACTGTCCCAAAATAACTGAAAACATGTTACATTCATTCCTAGATACTGTTACCAAAATGATTTGAAATAGAGCATCACACAAGTCTTCAGTGTTACTGCAGGGTGGAAAGGAGCACAGGAACGCAGTGAAATTCTGATATATTTAGAACTTACATATACAACTGTACTGTGACAGTACAAATATCACACAGGACTTTTTCACCTCGTATTGATGTGAGTAAAAATAATCCTGTCCACCTTGCTGTTTGTGTACAAGTGATGGATTCACCCTGGAGAGAGGTGCACTTATTTCAATACCCTTGCACCATCCTCTTTTTTCCAGATGTCCAACCTGCCCCTGGTTGTTACTGGTCAGCATTCAAATATGTGACCTTGTCATCGCAGGCAGAACCCGTGTGGCAGCTGACCTCTTCCCATCTTGCAGAAACACACAGAGACCATCAGTGTTTGTCTTTCACTCGGGTGCTCTCAGATCAGCTGGAGCTGTTGTTTCCATAGTTTCTTCTTGACGCAGCGGGGGGGGGGGGCTGTATGTCCCTGAGCCACACCGGAGAGGGCAGCCAAATTGCAAACATACACTGAAAACAATGACAATGCTGCCAGGTTAATTCACTGACCTATGATCAGGAAGGCAGATAAAGAAGGTGCATTCATTTGGATTAAAGTAAAAACATCAGTGAGCTGAGAGCCACATGCTGCAAAGCAGTTCCTTTTGTACGTGATATGGTCTACTACTACCTTTGCTGTCTCTACCTACCTCCTCCTACCACTCTCATGTTCTTATAACCACATCAATATGGAGAGGCACGTGTTCCAGTGTGTGCTTGTGTTGCACCCTTTGAATGAACGCGACACAGTCCGGTCACGTCTGCTCACAAAAAAAAAATGTAAACACATCAAAATCGGCTTGAATGTTCCATTCCGGGTTGCAACCATAACCCCCTCCTCCACTAAAAAAAAAACGTAAAATTTTCTTTTTCTCGCAACAACATTACTAGCAATATTCTTTGGAAATACAGTATAACAAATAACATTACATCACAGGAGAAGGGTGAATGCTTGCATACAGTTTCATTACATAGACTACAAAAGCATTAGTTCTTTTTCCATCATGGCATTAACACAAGAATGTAGGTCTCATCATGGCCGTAACCACGGTTTGAAAAAATGTTGAGGCCCGCGGGGGGGGGGTTGGGCTCACTATTTTGGTTAGGGTTAGGTTTACCTTTATAGAAAGGTAACACCATTACAAACTAATGTCATTATACCCTTATATTCATTTCGTAGGCCTACTATTATTGATAGCGTCGCCTGCATAAGCTGTGTTTTAATCAATGGCGTTGTGTGAAATGTTAGCTAGCCTACTAATAAATACAAATAGCCCAGCCTTCATCATGGCCAGAGTACTCATTTTTAACATGTTTCATACAATTGCCTTTACTCCAGATGCTGTACCAAGTTATGCATGCACTCGTCTCAGAGGAGAAGTTCTCAACCACTGACTTTTTTATCTAGTTGTATTTAGCTTCAAATTTTATTTTTAGCTCTAAAGAAATTACAGAGGTCTGGACCTCGGTGACCTCATAGCTGGTTATGGGCATGGTCTCTATCATCCTCTCGTCTTGAGAGGTGTTTTGTGTGTAGGTATGCTGGTGGGCCCCTCCAAACATCCCTTAGTGACATATGGAGACTACCAAGTTCAATTCACATTAATGTATCTTTGTACAGATTTTTATGCCATATTTACAGGACTGTTGACATGTTAATACACATTCTCTTTCAGTTTGACATTAGTATCTTTAAATACTTTATAATCATTTCTCTTTCAAAACTGGTGTCTGTGTCTTAAATTTGTCAATCTGGGTAGATGGTTGCAAACTTCACTGTATTCAATCATCACAAAACTAAGTATCAAATAGAAAATAACCAATGTAAACTTTGATAAACTTTGGTAAACTTTCTTATTTAAACTTAAATGTTTAAACTCTCACTTCACTTTACAGTAACTGTTAACTATAAGTACATGAACTGTGTATTAGTGATCAAAGGATACTGGTTCTAGAAGACAGGGTCATTTCTGACCAAGTGAGGTTTCCTTGGCTCTGCCCCCTCAGCATTGCATTCATGCTGAAAACTTTCAAGTCCACTGGCTGGAATGTGGGCTAGCCTAACCAATCGTAAGTGTAGATGCACCGGGGTTGTCTGACTCTTGCCGGTCTCTCCCTCAGCCTCCCAGTTTCCATCTGGCCATCCTCCAATCCTGATCCCTCTTCCTCCATATGTTCCTCATGTGCAGGTTCCTCTTCAGGTTCCATAGAATGCTCTTCCAGCTCGGGTCCCTGGGTCCCGGGTGCCGTGGGGTGGAATTCTTTTGCTTCCAGGTTTAAAGGACTACTGACTGCTTGTCCTGTGGTCCACAAACTGTACTCATCGTTGCTTGAACTTTCTAAGTCTCCGTGGTAAGTATTTTGTTTTGTCTTTACATTTCTTGTTACTATCTCTGTTTTTGACTTTTTGTCTTTTTTTCAGGTGAGATTTCTGAGTCGTTGGCAGGTCAACAAGGTAAGGACAAGGTAACAGCAGGTTGCGATGTAACACTTGTTTCTTGCCGTTTCCTTCTAGCGTTTCTGCTACATACACTTGGCTATCTGTCCCTTTTCTCTCCTTAACCACACGGACCTGGTTCTCCCAATAGGCATGTAACTTGCCAGGGCCTCCCCTTTCTGATAAATTTCTTACCAGTACATGATCACCTGGTTCAAGGACTGATCTCCATGCATGCTACTTGTAATTCTTTTGTCCCCTTGCTACAGCCTTTCTCAGATTCCTCATTGCAATTTCATAAGCTTCCTGCATTGATCTTTTCCACTTTTCTGCATATCCTACATGAGACTGTGTGCTCCTCAATTCTTTCTAGGAAACATCAAATCAATTGGCAGAGTTGGTTCTTGACCAAATAGGAGAAAAAAAGGGGAAAAACCAGTTGACTCATGTATAGTCGAATTATTTATTATCATTTATAGTAAATGATACTCTTGAAACTTTCAGGAACAACTACCTGACTCTTGAAGACTGTTTTCTGTCCTTGTCAATCTGCAGACGTGGCCACTCTCTCAGGAGTTGTCTCACTGTTGCTGATTCTTTCATTTTGTCCTTGTGTCTAAGATGGTGATGTTTCCTTTTCAGAAATAACACTCGGCCAATAGTTGGATCTTCTCTTTGAGCTGCTTTTATATCTTCTA
Source organism: Megalops cyprinoides (assembly GCF_013368585.1). Classification (NCBI taxonomy): domain Eukaryota; kingdom Metazoa; phylum Chordata; class Actinopteri; order Elopiformes; family Megalopidae; genus Megalops; species Megalops cyprinoides. The sequence continues at coordinate 18,430,450 of NC_050590.1, forward strand.
CAGCTAAAGGCTGGACTGTCACCTCACCACTGCTCTCCTCCTCAGGCAAAGTGTCAATGTTGCAGGTGATTGCAGAGATCCAGTCAATCTCTCCTCTTTTCTGAGCTTTCAGAGCTTCTCCAATTGTCTCTAAGACCTCTGGTGTGCACTCGAGTACATTCCTGGATGACCTCTTCAATGGGTGTCAGTCTCCTTGATAGGAAGTTGGCATCACGAATAGCAGTCCCTAGCCTGTACTTCAGAGTAAAGTGATAATCAGCCAGTTCAACCACCCAACAATGCCCTGTGGCATTAAGTTTGCTGGACTTCATGACTCCTCCATCACCCCCCCCGTGTTGGAACAAACTCCGAACTACGAACAGCTCCATTACTCCAATCCTTCAGACGTGGACTGAAGACACATCTCTTCAGACTCTATCTGGACTGACCTATCTCACAATCGCCTCCTCCTCCCCCAGGAATTCTCAGTTTGCTTTGGCTTGTAGGTGATCAAGCTACATAGTCCATGATGTAGGATACCATACCAACATTTAATATAACTTGCTGCCTTTTTATATTCTGAATCATAGAATATATATTGGGCGGACCGTCTAGGGACTGCAGAATCGTCAGAATAGTGCAATACTTAAGCCTGACTGAGCGTAAGTATCAATGGATTTCGAGCAGTAAGCAAGAACTATGGAAAAACCTCAAATCCTGCTATGTGCGTCATTAAAAATGGTCAAATGAGAAATCACAAACAGAGGTTACGACTAATACTTTTATTAATCAAAATCATCCCAATCAGTTTGAAAGATTACAGCAGGCAGTATGGTATAGTGCAAAAGATTATAAATACTATGTGTATATGGAGTCACGTGGCTATACACTTGGTGCGCAGGAGTCCGTGCTGATGGTGTTCCTCGAGTGCAAAATCTTTCCCTCTATATACCTGAACATCAAAGAGTTGATCAGCACACGAGATAGGGTCATGGAAAGGGCCTCAATAGGTTTTATCATTATCTGGTGATTGATTAGCGCCGGTGTTTATTCATGTTCCATTATCTGGGGCTTGCGCATTGGTGTGCATCCTTTTAGCTTTTTGAGCCAATTCCCAGAACGATCGTTAGAAGACCCCCTACTGTTATAGAACCTTTGCTACTCGCACTGTATGGATCAAAATGAGACCAAACAAGACATGTATAACTTGAACTCAACAGAATATACAGAAATAGTAGTTTATAGCTGAGGATGATTGGGATTTCACCATTGGTCAGGAGGAAGGGTCACTCAAGGATTTGAGGTCACATTCCTCAGTAGGTGGCTATCGTTTATAGCCCGAGAATGTTTCCTTGATCAACAGCCCCTTGTTTTGTGTGCCATAGTCCATATGTTATCAGGCGTGTCCTGTTTTCACCTTACAAGGTAAGTGTTTCTTCTTCCAGTTCGACCCCACAATGGACACCAGTGACCCATAACACTCTTGTGGAAATACCTCTCCCCTCTTCTGTAGGGGAGATTTCAGTTGTGTTAGATGTTGCTGTGGTTACCACTCGCTTACGACAACCTGCTGCCCAATGTTCACTGCTGCCACATTTATAGCAGTGTTCGCATTTCCCATCCTGGTTTGACTGTTTACACTGCTGGCACCGCCTTGCATTAGACATGATGATGTGTGGTTTGTACTTATGGAAGGGCAGGTCAGTTACTCTTTGCATGTGGTGTTGTGGCTTCTGGGTGAGGCTTGCTACTTGGATAGTGAGGTTATGGAGGGCTTCGCAATTACCTTATTTCCAGCATCCAGCTTCTCCATCAGAGTGTTGTTCTTTGGCACTTTGTTTTTCTTCATTCTAAAAGAGTTCTCTTGGCTGTTGTCCTCTTGTTCCTCCTCACCTGCCGCTGCAACTTTCACCACCTGGGGTTTTGTTGCAGTGGATAACTTGTTTTTCCATTCCATCTCCAGGGTGTACACCATGTTCCAATAATACCTCATCCCCCCACATGTGGATCTTGCAGGTAAGGCTTGAGGTCTGCCTGGATGGTGTCATCATGGAGACCTGTCATAACGGCCTGAAGAAACTGGTTTTGTATTAGTTCAGGGTCATACTTTAATCCTGTCCTGGCTCTTTCTGATGCTAAGAGAACCTGTTGCCTCAAATCGATAGCTCGTACCAAAAACTGAATGGGTTTTTCTCTTGGTTACTGAATTACACGGGTAAGTGCGTGGTATAATTCTGTAGCGTCCCTCTCAATGTAATGGCTTCTGAGAATCTGCCTCAAAACAGGTAACGTCAAATCAGTTCTGTTTTCAGGATAGCTCCTCAACTTTACTTCCGGTGTGATGGCTTGAATAACAGCCTTAATGACTTCATCCTCATCATATCCCTTCTCCAGGCCCTCTGCATTTGTTTCTCAAGGCTGGTGAAGTTCTGATCTGGTTCACCTATCTGTCCAATAATTTTTAAATCTCTCCTATACAGTGGATGAGCAACCATCTGACTTTGTATTGGAAGTGGCACTTTTGCTCTTGTGACAGCATTACTTGTCTTTTCAGTGAGTTCGCTAGGTGCAGTAACATTTTCCTCCACAGCGTGGCACTCTGACTCAATTTGACGCTCCCCCTTCCCCCTAATTTCTGACACTGCATGATCCAAATTACCGTCATCATCACTTAAGCACCCGCTTTTCAGGCTATTGATTTTCTCGTTCACTTCTAACAACAGCGAGAGTCCCTCGTCCTCTCATCTCCCTTGAAAAGCTGCAGGATAAGTCTCCTCAATGAGCAAGGTGAACGTCTATCATTCTCATTAACTTTCATATTTAGCATGATGCACAAGCAATTCAATTCCTTCACAGAAAGTGTCGGTAATTTTCCTTCTATCTCAACTAATGTAGTTTCCCACTCAGGCAACATTCTACTGAATTCATATTTGAATAAAAAAGTACTCAAATTCGCGTCTCTGCTGTCGCTGTATCTTATTCATTTCCATGTACTTGAATATTCAGCTTGCCACTGTAAATGCTGTCCTCTCAGTTTCATTCTTCAGCTAGCTAGATAGCTAGCATCCCAAACTTTCTTGCAAACCGGGTGGGAACACCAGATTTATGTTGTACCCTTTGAATGAATGCAACACAGTCCACTCATGTTCTAGCAACTTTGTTTTCTTCCCCGGTACAAAAATCTTTTCTTTTGTATCTGCATTAAACACAATTCGGTGTATACAGTACAGCTCTTAAGCGGCACAGCTCACAACTCTCTCAAGCCAACAGCTTCTGTTTCTTTTTTTCCTATGTCGCATCCTCTTAAAGAAACAAGGTCCTGGTCCAAACTTCTTTGCAAATATAGCTCAGTGTCCCCACTTACACTACGTTTATTTCACCTAACGCCCTCAGGCTTCTGCAAGTTATGGGTACTGACCAGGAAAATTCACCATGTTTGCTTTTTTTTCTTTTCCCAAGTAGCCTACTTAACAAACATTATACAGCGCTCTTTGGTAGCAACTCAAACAGGAATCACTAATAAAATAAGTTAAACATTGTCATTGCAACCTATGATGGGAGAGCACAGTTTGTAAGAATAGCAGTATCACTGTGAATTTAGGCTACCATGATCTGAAAGACAGCTTATTTTGTTTGTTCATGTTTATCTATCTATCTATCTATTTCGTGAACAGATGAACACGCATAAGGCAAACTGAATTCACTAAAACAACCTCATTTAGCCTAATGTAAAAAATTATTTGTATTTCGTTTTTAGCCACAAAAAATAAATAGGACTGCTGTAAGCATTTTAACCCACTGCTCTTTTGTTTTATAGTCATGAAAAATAAATATAATTTTCCCCGGCGTTTATTTGAGGCAGGCGTTTATTTCACTGAAAGGGTTGTGCATACCGCCAATTATAAGAGACCTGTGTTTATCGGAGACTCGGCTATTATTGGAAGCTTTACGGTATGATGTTCTAAAGGCTAAAGGTCTAGAGGCATACCAGAGTCAACAAAGGGGCATTCTGAAGTAAATTTGAGTCAGGTAAGAAACATTTTTGTGTCGTATTAATAATGGATATGTTAATGCTGAATATTTGTCCATAAGAGTATGCAGAGTCAGTCCTGACCTCCCTGGGGCCGTAAGCAAAATTCTGCTAAGGGGCCCTCCTACCTGACCCCTGAGCCATGTAAACCATTTCTCATTGCCACACAGTCACACCTGACACCCCAGTGCTCCTACTACAGTCCTCCCTCCTTTAAAACAGTTTGCTCCATCTGTTGGTCTAAGAATAAGTAGACCTACACAGAACAGAATGATGTATAAACAAACAATATTTATTGAATAGAATATTGTCTATAGAATCTTAAGATAAGCGAATATTAACATTAACATTTGTAAGAATTTGTAGAAAACATAAAATGTAGAAAATAATAAAATATAACACTGAGCTTTGGCTCTGCTGCCTGGTAATTAGTCCAGTCCTCACAATATTATACAATTTGCTTTGGCTGTACAATGCAAAAATAAGCCTGTAGGCTATGGCTGCAGCTTTATGTCTCAAAATAGTAAAATAAAACCTGTACAGCTGTGTGATTAGCTTTGGCTATACAATGTAAATATAAGCCTATCCACCTGATTCCTAGCTCCCATGATAACTTGTGTGAATTATGGGTGCAACTTCCGCTTTGTTACACCACTGAACCGGAACCGGTGTTTGTGAGCGATAACAAAATAACAAATCGATACGTGGAAACAAAGCCTGTCAATCCTGAAATGCGACAATGTTGTCATACCTCTGCCTTCTACGATCGATGGATGGGAGGATGACATGAAAAAGTGGCCTCGGATAACATACAGTAACATATTTAGCTACTTTATCAAGTCTGTCGCGAGAGACGGTGAGGCGATGAAAAACCAAGCTCTGAGGCGTATCAATATCTCCACAGCAACAAGGTTGGATGCGTTTGGTTAAAGGAGGTGGGAAACAACCTTGTTTACTTGAAAGCTGATATTGAAGTCAGAGCCATAAAATTCCACATGACTGGGCCTGGGTTTTGGTTTCCACGTCAGGAGAAATACAGACTGCCGGGTGCTCCTGTGTAGGGCGGTCTTGCAGCCATGCAGCTGCGGTACTGTGGAAGGCAAGTAGCCTACATGGTTCTTTTGACACTGTTGCCATTTGTTAATGCTATTTGTAATCACAGTTGCAGCTGCTGAGTGTAGTTTATAACTGTCATTTTTTAAATGTAGACTGAGAATGCAGTCAGACAGGGTAAGACAGGGGTAACATGCACTGATGTTCAGAGGAAGTGGAATGCAGGCACAAGGAAGAATGTAGAGCAGAAGAATGTGAAACACATCAATTTCAAGCGTCATACACCTGACCACATTTATTCAGACTCCTCAACATCAATGTCAGATCATGTAAACTCCCCCAAAATTTTCAAGGATCATGCAGAATTTAACACTTACATCAGTTCCTCTGCGATGGCACCACTATTTCAGCTTCAGACAAATGGTCTCCTTCAGCGGTGTTACAGGTTAGATTTAGAAAACAGTGACTCCTATCATAGCCAGTGTGATCTACAAACACCTCATACATGGCACAGCACAACACTTACTTGTCAGAAGTGTCTCACTTTTTATGAGACCTATGTGAAACTAAGCCCAGTACAAGAGAACAGACCCAGTTACGAAGTGAACCTTAACTGTGGCATGATGCGAGGAAGCTGCGCCTGACTGCCAGCATAGCCAAGAGAGTCCCCAAAAGGAGCACTACAAACCCTCAAAAATTCCTGACTGATCACTTACAAATTCATTTCATTGTTAGAAACATTGTTTTTATTGTACTATGAATTAGACACATTATATATTAATGTTAAATATATTTATCTAAATTAAATATTAAATTATTAAATAAATTAAATAAAATATTAAATCTCTTCATGATTTCCACTTACAATTAGTTAACCTCTTAAATTCACTACGCCAGCACAAATTTTCAGAATTTTATCTATTTTTGGGGTCAAGTTGATTGGCACTGCTTGTGAAAGAATCCTGTACACCTTTAGACGCCTTATTGCTCATTCCACATCAATGCAGGCATGAGCAATGCGGTGTTTGTAAGTGACCTCCTCATTGCTGAGCTGATATCCCTTGTAAGTGAATGCTGGATTGATCAGGTTCACCCTACGCTCCTCCAGTAAGCCCCTAACTGTGAAACCTCGGTCAGCCATCACCTCATCTCCAGCACGCAAATAGTCTAAAAACCCTGAGTTCTGTGTAATGTATCTGTCACTACATTTACCATCATAAGCATCTGATATAAACATAATAATTCCAAAACAAATGATGACCTCTTTGTTTTTGGCGCATGATCAAAGCATTGTTGTTGAAGTCACACATTCAACTTAGCTTGGTTATTAGTGCAGCCGCGAACGGCACAACATGTACCTGAACTCTGTAATGCCATTTCAGGCAACGCTAATAACACAAAAAGAAATATATTCCCCCAAAAAGCAATATATGTAACACTATGTATGTTATACACGTTTGAACAGACCGCTGTCGATTGCTAGCCACTCGGAAGCATAGTAAGTTGTTGCCGCTTATGGCTACTTCCGCTGCTTCACTGGAAGTTACACCATTACACCCATAATCGTTTCCACAGTAACACCCGCAGGAATAAGGTGGATAGGTTATGATGGCTGCAGCTATATGTCTCAAAATAGTAAAGTGTGAGTTTCATTTTGTTCATGTGCAACATGATTATCTTTTCTGAGTTGCAGTTTATAAACACTGATGCCCGTTGGCGTTTATCAAACATAATAAATAGTTGTATTTCACTCTCACTTTTGTCAGGGACAAAGTCACAGAATACAGCCCTGGAAGTGGCTGGCAAGCAAGCAAGCAAGACACAGACAGACCAAGAGATGCACTGCCCAGCTAGGTTAGCAAGACAGGCAGACTAGAGAGAGATGCACCGCAAGCCAGCGTATCACCTTACTGTCATTTGCTGACATCAAACTTGGAAAGGAGAGAACACAAGTTTACCTGATTGCTGTTCCCGCGATTCATTCTCTTTGTGTTTTTTTCTCTTTTCATGACCAGAAGGATAGTTTCACTTTATCTTCTCATTGAACTTCTAAACATTGACACCGGCTTTGACACGAGGGGGAGGCGGGGCTCTTACGTAAATTGTGGGACCCTATGCAACCTGCGTAGTGAGCGTATAGGGTCACCTGGCTCTGAGAGTATGTAGTAAAATTTTGGCAATGGTATGGTGAGACCACTTCAACAGTCCCAGCCCAGAATTACAAAATACTGCATAACATGTGATGACACTAGCTGGGCTCATATTTAGGGTTGCCACCTTTGATTTGTGAAAAACTGTGACACTTGGAAAATTTTTTTTTTTGGGGTGGGGGGGTTAAACCATATTTGCAAATATACTACTTTAACAGTTGTAGGACTCCCTATTGCCTCTCTTACCTATATTTGTGCTGATGCAGACACACTCCCTGACACAGTTGCACTCACTCTGGACTCCTTTGTCTGCTGCTGTCCCTTTCTGCATTAGATTTTTTACTTTAACGTGTATATACTGTCTAATTATAATCTTTTATAAAATCTAATCATATCTCCAAAGGTATACTCCCTTTAGCAATGAAAACATGATTAGATGTATTATAATAGATTATAAACAACTTTTTAACTTAATGAATTTGGGCAACGTAACACTGACATTTCTCACCTCTTTTTCCATGTGCATTTATCATTCCTTTTTGCTGCCTGCAGAAGTCCCTGCTGTCCCTCAATGAATGCTTTAATACTTGAATCATGAAAGATTTTTGCACTTACTTTATTGCCACAATCCGTAAATAAGTAGCTGTGGCCCGTGAAGCACTCCGTGGTATACACTGCTAAGCTCTGCTACTGCCATCCTGTCTTTCTCTGGTGAACCTTTTTTTGTCATAAAGTTGCAATGGCTTGATTTTTGCATTTGCTTAATACAAAACTCTGGTGCTTCTTTGTTTTTGCACTGTTTTCCAGCACTTTTTTTTCCTCATATTTAACTGAAATTTTGGATATAAAACACAAGTAGTGGAGAACAAGTCTCCTTGGGTGGGCCTTACCCATTCAGGGAAGTTGTCTCTTTTCGCCCAGTCTGAGTTGTATTGTATTTCTTTGATGCTGGTGGCTTGTCCGATTTTGTTTTGTCGTCCTCCTCGTCCATCTCTCCCCCCATTTCAAAAAACCAACAAAATAAATATAACGTTTAAAAAAAAAAACTAATGTTACCTCTAGCTAGCAACTGAACTCACGGTGGGGTCATGGATGTGGATGTGCGTGGCAGTTTTATTTGAAACTATGAAATTCTAAATTAGACGTACATTTTCACAAAAAATGGGAAAGAATATTAACTTTCCGGGACAGTCACTCAAAGAAGAGGACAATCCCGGGAAAACCGGGACGAGTGGCAACCCTACTCATATTCAACCAGACAATAAAATCGATGAGGTCTGCTGCAGGTTTGAACCACTGCCCTCACTGTCTACAAAGAACACTGAGAGATACAATTAACTGAGCCAAAGACCCAGTGCCTGCTGAACATACTCTTTCTACTAATGGCCTTCATGTTATCCAACATAACAATTTTGTGAGTATCAAAGGTCAAGTTTACTGTGACATTTCTTTGAGTTCTAAAAAAGAAATAATGAGTGTCTTCTGAGGTTATGAAAGTGCACAAATATTGTTTCTAGGCAAATGCTTAAAAACCTATTGCCATCAATTGAGAGTTTAGTTGTCATTTGTGGTGTTTTTGTTACTTAGTTTTATTTCATATTTTGACAAATAATCCTTCACATTTTCTGGATGTTACGTTTGCAAGATGGAAAACAAGCCATAAAGAAAACTCAGTCCTTTTCAATAAATTACTTTTTTCGAGGGTTTCATCCTTGAAAGTGTATATTGTTTTTCCCAGTAGAGAAATTAAATTCTGATACAAAAAGCCAAAAATTTAAAGCTTTAGAGGATTTTTTTGGGTTGCCATTTACAAATAAAAGGCCAGAGCAAAGCTGAGAGCTTACTTTCCCTGTAAACCACTCCATAGTATTTACACACAGCCCACACTATTTGATTTCCCCTCAATTTTTTATTGCTTATATGCATTTTTCTTTTGGTGTGAAAGTAGGGTGCATTGCAGCATTATTTAAATGTTACTTGGACCAATTAGAAAAATCTATTCCAAGAGAGCTTCAGCAAAAGTACTTTGATGGCATGCTTTGACCTCATTAACATTTTCTGGCTGAGGATGGGCATGACCTTGTTAACATTTCTGGAGTAATTAATTAATCCACATGAGTGCTGAATCTCTGCTGATTCCTGCCAGCACATCTCCCATTGCCTCAAAGTGAGTGATATATTGAGTGTCTATGGAAAGTGGAAGGCTGTCAGACTCCTAGGTCACCAGCATGGGCCCAATCTGACAGCAGTTGGCTAAAGGCTTAATGAGGGAGATATTTTCTGAAAGTTTCCATATGGTTCTCTTAAGATTTTTTTGAGGAGTTAAATTAAAAATGCATAGTTGTATCAGTCATTTGGTAAGCCTACAGTCGTGTCACTTACTGTAATAACATTTGTTTGTTGTTGTAATCCATTTGATTACATAAGGTTTTTTGATGTTCACACTGACAAGAAAATAAAGGCTTGCTTCCACGATTAGCTTCCATGTTTTAATGACACTTGGTTTGTTTTTGTTTACACACTACTACAGTAATGTTTGCATTTCAGCACCTGAGGCTTACTGTCTGCTAACAAAGCATACTATAACACATAACAACACAGTTGTGTTCATGTTAAATTATTTTCCCCTCAACCAACCTCCATGTATATTGTAGACTGTATATTAGGCTTGCCACACCATGACATCCTCTGAAGCAACATGAATGCAATCCTCCAATGAATCTGCAAGCAGCTGAAGTCAGACAGTGCACCACAGTGAAGTGGATACCAATCTGAGCAATTTGCCAGGCACCATGTGAATTGGAGAGTGACGGTAACACTGGGATATCCTAGCCAACCTGCTCATTCCTAACTCTGGCAGAACAAAGCCAGGGACAGGAATGAGCTGGGTTGTTAAGCCTTTCTGGGCTCCCTGTTAATATCAAGAAATAACACAGTTGGTTTCAAGCCCAAGTGGTTCTGCTATTCAACCTACAGTCATGACAAGTGCCTTGTTGACTGAACCATTTAGAAGTCCTCTCAATTTCAGAAATTTTAAAAGTAGTCTATTAATTCACTCATTGATTTGATTCATAAAAATACACAACACAAAAATAATGTCATCATTTATTTTTTTTACCTGGGTTGCCAGGTTACATGTAGCACTGAATTTAGTTTAACTCTTCTTTTAACATACAAACATGTAAGCAGGCAAAATATCTAGCTGACCAGGCACACATTTTCTTGGTCCAATGGTAATGTCTGTGGTATATCATGTTATTTCAGCTTTGCATTTAATGACATTTTAAGTAGACTCCTGGCATGTGCAGTAAGCACAGTCACCAGTCGTGTATAATACGATACGCTCATGGAGAAAGGTAACAGAGTTCTCTTCTCTACCAAGGCAGTCAAGGCCCAGGGCAAAAATATGTCTTCTGTACTGTCTTCAGTTCAAACCTACCTTTAACCCCTACAACCCAAAAGCTGAATATTATGGCTATATGAGTTTGTCTCAGTCTGCACTGAGGCACAGGCACAGATAGTTATGGACAAGATAAAGAGGCATCTTTTTCCATTTTGTTGTCAAAAAAAAAAATCAATATATTTACATCAGTGGTGTCATAGATATGAGTTAACATTCTATTGTCAAATGGACCAAAGAGTAAAAAAAAACTGAAAGAAAAATGAAAACAGATTTGGTGGAAGAGTCACTCTGTTGACTAATCAAAGCACACTGGTATTTACAGACACTATTTTTGAGGTGTGCATTTCAGCGTTATTGCCTGGGATGTTAAAGGCCTTAAAATTGTAATGTAAAGGTGCTGCAGAAATAATACATGTGGTGGGTCAGTATATAATTTTGACCTAATTTTCCTCCACACTTTTGTCATTGTGTCATTGGCTGATCCTGAAGACTCCCTTATCTCAGACCTCCCAAAGGACAGGATTGGCTCACTGCCCTGAAGGCCAGACGGGCTCTGTGAAGCACAGCTTGGTCCCCCACTTCAGAAAGTTAGATGTCCTTATAAGACTTGCTCTAAACATAATTATTTCATGATAACTTATTTTATCATATGTGTGTATGACTGTGTGTAAGACATTTACATATTTCTCTTAAAGCCACTTGAAAGCCATTTTTGAAAGCTTTTGAAAAATGATTTTGGACACAAAATTATATATTGTGTATTGCAGATTTTGGCATCCTAAATAAGCTTTTTAAAAAATTAATAGCCATGTTGGAAAAAATGAGTCCCCATTCTTTATTCTTAGAGCAAAACATCATTTTTTGTTTTTAATCTGCATGTTATGAAAGACACATGTATATTCAAACATCTTTTGGCCACATGCTGTGCTACACAACCTTCAAATTCCCCTTGCATTAAGGAACCAATGTCCAGAGTTTTATTGCAAAAGCTGTAGATTAGTGATCAGCAGCCTTTGGCTGCCAAAAACTACAAGCAACCCATCCATGTGTTACAATTATACAATTAATTTAAAGGGGATATTCTGAAAATATAACAAAAAATCTTGTTTGCATAAAGCAATTAATCATGCAATGCCCAGAGCCTTATTTCTCAAAAGTATCTTAGGGCTAAGTTGATCATTAAAACTTGCTTGAGATGCATCTTTTAATTACAGTTTATTTACCAAAAGCATCTTACATAATGACACAAATAAGAAATTAATTGTTAACCCCATACAACTGGCAAAGGTATAGGTGACACCTATACAGCACTGAGGTCTGTTTTCTGATGCTGACTTTTACATTTGTGTGTGTGTGTGTGCGCGCCCGCGTATGTGTGTGTGTGTGCATGCTTGTGTTGTAATGCAATTTTCCCCGCTGTGTTCCAGTAACTTAAGGTGCGTATGTTCATGTGCTATGCTGTTGCAATTAAAGGTTCAATATCCATTGTGGTGAATAATTTAAAAGCCCATTTGGTGGGTCACTGGGTTCCCTTATCTTTCTGGAATTGGGCCCTCTTTGACACTTGGCAAGTAAAGGACACTATGAAAGGTAACAGCTCTAACAGTCTACTCTTATGTAGTGTTCTTCACTCAGCCTGTTGAGAGGGATGATGACATTATGCAGGGGGAAGCAAAAGACTTTAATCTTGTTAAATCTCAGTAAGTAATACCACCATTTGCACGAAGTGCAAAACTGGATGGTGGCGCTGGTAATTATTAAAGCCATGGATTCATATATGATGCAAAAGAGGAAGAATATGTTACATATGTTTGGAAACATCTATCAAATATCAATACAAATATCTATCAGGTGTTATTAGCATATTTCATTCTTATTCCTGCCAGTGAAACCATTTTGCCAATCTAACCTGTTGTATTTTTGTAATGACTGCAGTAAAATATTAATATCTTAAAGTGCCAAATTGTGAATAATGCACTTATATGTAATTTTTAAAATGAGCTCTTCATTAATGCTGTTTTTAATTTTATAATAGCTCAGTGTGATGGATATCATCATTGAAACTGGTATTATTGTAATGGTATTATCATAGCATTACAGATCTCATTTAACCTCCTGTTGATCTGGCTGGCTTGCACATAACCATCCAACACTTTTCCCCCTCTTACAAATTCAGTTTTATTAACTGTATATGTTTACATACTGCCCTCGGCTAAAATCTGAATAAGCCAACATTATAACATCCTCATACATGTTCTTTGTACATGGATGAGGATGAATTAACCAATCTCTAAAATCACAATCTCTTTGCCTGGTAGAAATATTTATTTATTTGATTAGATTTGTAGTATATTAATATATCATATTGTTCATATAAGGTAGTATCTGCTTGTGGGTGCCTCTCTCATTTATTAAATAAATCTTTATTTTTTGATGCATTCAAATGAGCATTGTGTTTAAACAGAAATTCCATTGCATTGCATTTAAAATAAAACCACACCACATAATCATCTAGCTCTTGTCACTCCCACTCACAAAGACTGGGAGCTGTAGTGAAAACATTAAGGCCCCACTAAGATTTTTGCACCACATTTAGAGTGTACAATTTTAAATTAAATTTAAGGTAGTCTGTTGTGTAGGTCATTGCATCGTGTGTTAAAACCATGAGAATACCAATATCTTCACAATTATGTGTACTAGTTTAAAATCATGGGGAAAAATTCAAGAATGACAAATATATTATCCACTTTTAAACCTCAATGCTGTTTCCTTTTGCAACACAAAGATTTTTCTGACAGGACCCCTCATCATAAAATGATGTGTGAAATAAAGTGTGAATTAGGTATATGTAGTTTCCTTAAAATGAACTATGTTCCTTACAAGATGAACTAATCCACTTGCCAGGTGATGTGGGTTGCATTTTAAAGAAGGAAAATGCATTTCATTATTTAGGATTCACATTATATGTATCTCAGTTTTGTTCCTCTTAAATGTTTCTATGTGTTTGTTTTTCTAATGTCTTGTAATTTAGTGTAAGAGTCCCTTCCCGCTCCCCTTTTTTCTAATATCTACAACATCCCTCTATTAGCTTGGTTTCCCACAGCTTGAGGGCCCACTGTGAACTGTGAATAATATAACAAATATATTGTTCTGATGATACTGCACCCACTACTATAGATTATAAAGTAAATTTCACAAGGGTTGTGAAAATACAAACCCCTGGAATATAAAGGATATGCTGCATGTCAAATGTAATGTTGTTAATGTAATGTAAGTTTTCACATCTTGGACATACCTCTGGGTGAGAGCATCTGCAAGTGACAAAATGTAATGTAACTGAATTAAAGATACTTATTAAAATGTAATTCCCCATGAAAACCTTTGTCTGTATTTCACTAAAATATTTTACATTAATAAATAAGCTTCTGGTCTAATGAATCCTTGAGTATGATACTTAAACCATGATTCATTAATCAAATGGTTTTTATTGAGTCATTTACAGTACATACACAGTACATACAGAGTCATTTATAGCAACCTGGACTTCAAGGAGCACATTGCTCACACGTCACAGGCCTGCCAATTCATCAGGAGGATTCGTCCCTTCCTGACAACATACGTGACGCAGCTCCTTATCCAGGCCACAGTTCTCCCTCGACTGGACTACTGCAATGCTCTCCTCGCAGGCCTCCCAGCCTGCACCACCCAGCCTCTGCAGCTCATCCAGAACGCAGCTGCCCGACTAATCTTCAACCTCCCCAAATTCTCCCATGTTACTCCCCTGCTTAAATCCCTCCACTGGCTTCCTGTCGCTGCCAGGATCAGATTCAAGACCCTGACCTTCGCCTTCTCTGCAATCAACAGGACAGCCCCTATCTACCTCCAAGAACTCATCCAGCCCTACACACCAGCCCGACCCCTGCGCTCAGCAGCAACTGGACGCCTCACTCCTTGCATGGTCAAGGCAGGAGGTACTCATTCTGTTAGGCAACGTCATTTCACCTACATCGCTCCCCAGTGGTGGAACGAGCTCCCTGTCCTGCTATGGACAGCTCCATCACCCCATTCCTTCAGACGGGGTTTGAAGACGCATCTCTTCAGACTCTACCTGGACTGACCCATCACAGAATTGCTGCCCCCCCCAAATCAATGCTGTTGTAATTGCTGTGCTTTTTGTATTGTTCTCTTGTCACCGCCTTTACGCTGACACTCATTGCGCTGTTTGAAGTTGTTGAAGTTGCTGTTTGAAGTTTGAAGGTGTATCTTGTTAGTTGCCCTGTACACTGTAGCTGTACAAATCAGATAGTACTGTGTCCTCAAACAGACCTTGTCTCATTACTGTCTCTACTGTCTCATTGTGGAACTGTACACATCCTGTCCCCATACTGTCGCTATACTTACTGTATGCACTTTTGTGCGTTGCTTTGGATAAAAGCGTCTGCTAAATAAATAAATGTAAATGTAAATGTACATATGCATTATTGATGCTGTTAAATTGACCAATTTGATAAACTGGGTGACAGAACAGAACTTTTAGACACTGGATGAAAATGTAACAGACAAGTACTAATCCATTTTATACCTGTATTAAAGCTGCAATCAAGGGCTGCCTGCCTTCTTAAGGGCTTTGAGTGTTTTGACCCAAGTCAAGTGTCTCCTCCTGGGTTTCAGTCCACACTGCTCAAAGACATCCCTGGATGGCAGGACATGAATATTCTCTGCATCTGAACTCTGCAATGAAATGCCAGTGGCAAAGAGACCTGCAGGTGGGTGCTGCAGGATGTCTCTTAACAAAGAAGAAGTGTGGGTTGCTTGTATTATAAGAAATATTCCATTTTTTCTTTACAAAAAGCACAAAATATAGGGGAAATCAAGCTTACAATTTTATATATCAATCAGAAAAAACAAAAATATCACAGTCAGACAGAGGGTATGTTGCCCGATGTCCACAAGATATTATTACATAAACCATGTGCACAAAAATGTGTTGGTTAAGTAAAAATAACTAAATAATTAAAAATATAATTAGTTGTGTGTAACCGTAAAAAAACAGAAGTGGTTGCAGTCTCATTCCACTTGAGGAGGACCATTTGATGAAAATGTTATGGGTCACTGTGAGTCATCAAGGAAACTAGCCAATTAATAGGCTTGTGACTCATAGCTCCTGAGATAATGAATCATGTCTAGAAAAGCTCAAAAATTCAACAGGTTTGTTAACAGCTTTATGTTGCATTTTGGTTTACCAGCCCTCTGTGACAAAAAGAGCAAGATGTGGCAATGGGCAAAGTTAAAGCCTGTGGAATGTGGTGACAATGCTGCACTCCTCCTAAACAGTCATAGATTACTCAATCAAGCTGTTAAGGCATCCGTCTTGACCTGAGTGTACATCCACTGCTATGCCAGGACTTGCAGACGGAAAACACTCAAAATGCATTGGGTGATCCAGCTCATGAGGGGCAGCTGCGTTTTGTCTACCATAGCTTTATAAAACACTGGGCACATTCCTCTGTCCTCTGTGGAATGCAAGGTTGTAATGTTACTGAAATGCTAAAGCCCTTGTGATGGGTGTGGGCAAGGAGTTATATATAATTCAGCAATATATAATGTATGAAAAAATAAACATAGGGAAGGTGGTGACATTATAATTGACCTCAAATCTTTGGTATCATAACACAATGTGTTGACTGTGGACGATCTTATCATACTGATCCCAGATGTTGGCGGTGGTGTCCAAATTATGCAAATACATAATCTCCACATAAAGCCTTTATGATAGGAATGAGAGACAATTAATATGCATGGTGTCAACAATAAATAGTTCATCACCTTTATGGCATTTCAAACTTGGAAACTGGAGACAGCTGTTAAACAACTCAGAAAGTGCTAATAAATGCTGTTATTACAAGTAAATTGGCACATACAGAGTTTCTCCCTGAAACTTTTATTGCTATAGGTGGATTAAATGTAATAAATGGCTGTATGGTGGGGATGTACACTCACTGAGCACTTTTTATTATTAGGAACACCTGTACACCTGCTTATTCATACAATTATCTAATCAGCCAATCGTGTGGCAGCAGGGAGACACCATCAAGGTCCAGTGTAAAATGAGTGAGTTTGCTCCTGATTGAATTTTGGCCTATGACCAATATTTCGGTTTTGTCCGGGTTGAGGAGGAGAAAGTTTCGGGCCATCCAATTCTTTACATCTGTTAGGCAGGCCTCCATGTTTGAAATATTCAGAGGGACATCGGGTTTGACTGATATGTATAACTGAGTGTCATCCGCGTAACAGTGGAAATTAATGTCATGTTTACGGATGATATCGCCAAGAGGCAACATGTATAACGAGAAGAGCAGAGGTCCAAGCACAGATCCTTGAGGTATACCATATTTTACTCTGGAACGAGCGGAGGATTCGTTGTTGATGGAGACGAACTGATATCGTTCTGATAGATAAGACCTAAACCAAGATAGGGCCTGTCCACTTATGCCAACCAGGTTTTCGAGGCGGTCAAGGAGGATACAATGATCGATGGTATCAAAGGCTGCACTTAGGTCTAGTAGCACAAGAAGAGAGATACAGCCATTGTCACAGGAGAGTAGAAGGTCGTTGAGCACTTTCAGGAGAGCGGTTTCCGTACTGTGGTGAGGTCTAAATCCGGACTGGAAAACTTCCAAAATGTTGTTAGAGTGTAAAAAGGCACAGAGTTGCTTTGATACTGCTTTTTCCAGAATTTTTGAGAGGAATGGAAGGTTCGAGATGGGCCTATAGTTTAACAGGTCATTGGGATCAAGATTAGGCTTTTTCAGAATAGGCTTGATAACTGCTACTTTGAAGGGCTGAGGTACGTGTCCAGACATAAGAGAGGCATTGATAAGATTTAATAGTGGTGTGCCAATTGCAGGCAATAGCTGTTTTAGGAAGCCAGTTGGTATGGGGTCAAGTTGGCTGGTAGAGTTATTAGATGAATTGAGAAGAGAAGAAAAGTCGCCAAATTCAATGGGTATAAAAGAGTCAAAGCGCGAGGCGGGCCTAATAGACATGCCTACATAATCTGGAATGGGACTGGCTAGGCAGGAACCAGAAGTTGATGAGAATTTTTGTATTGTGTCTCTTATCTTTAAGATTTTACTATCAAAGAAGTTCATGAAGTCACTGCTACAAAAAACTTGCTGGTATGGTAGGGTTAACTGATGCAGGACTCTTAGTTAATCGGCGATAGTGCTAAACAGGTACCTAGGATTGTCCTTGTTTCTCTCAATAAGAGTAGAGAAATATTTGGATCTGGTAGCTGTGAGGGCATGCTTGTAATTTAGGAGACTTTCCTTCCACGCCAGGAGAAAAACCTGTAATTTGGTGGAGCGCCATTTTCTTTCGAGTTTTCGTGTGGCTTGTTTGAGAGCACGAGTATGGTCGTTATACCAAGGTGCTAGCTTCTTGTCTGTGATTTCCTTCCTTTTGAGGGGAGCAACGGCATCTAGAGTTTTACGCAAAGTAGAGTCGATTCTGTCCGCGAGTAGATTAATTTCAGTTGAGCTAGGGTTTGAACATAAACTAGAGGAGATTTCGTTGTGCAGGTAGTATGATGTAGGGAGCTCGTCGATAAAGGCATTTGCTGTAAGAGAGCAAAACTTGCACCTGGAAGAAAATCTAGGCTCCGGGTATGTGAAGCACGTTAGTGGTAAATTGAAAGAGATGAGATAGTGGTCGGATAACACAGGATTGTGTGGCATGATTTCCACCTGGTTAATGTCTGCTCCATATGTGAGGACCAAATCAAGAGTATGGTTGCGGTAATGTGTGGGTTTGTCCACAGCTTGATAGAGTCCAATGGATTCGATGATGGACAAAAATGCTGTTCTGAACGGGTCATGTTCATTATCCATATGGACATTAAAGTCGCCTACTATTACAGCTTTTTCTATATTGACAAGCAGATCAGATAGAAAATTGGCAAATTCCGATAAGAAAACACTGTAAGGGCCAGGTGGCCTGTAAACTATAACAAGGGTAAATAGCTGAAATGCAGTCTTGTCAGGATGTGCAAAGCTAAGTACTAATAGTTCAAATGAATGGAAGTTATAGCCAGGTTTAAGGGTGGCACAGAGTTTGGAGCTGTGTACAGCAGCAACGCCGCCACCTCTACCAGTAGGTCGAGGGACCTGGTGATTACAATAACTGGGAGGAGTTGATTCGTTGAGAGCAACAAAGTCATTAGGTTTAAGCCATGTTTCAGTCAGGCATAAGATATCAAATTGGTGATCAGTAATCAATTCGTTTATTGATAAAGCTTTAGGTTGTAGCGATCTGATATTTATTAACCCAAACTTAAGGACCATTTGTCTACAGGTAGTACTTTCAGGTTTGTCAGACTTAATTTTTATCAAATTATCAGCACAAATGCCCCTACTGGATGTTTTTAAGAAGTTTGGGATGGAGGGTCGTGGAACAGACACTGTCTCTATTGGAGTACAATTGTGGTGAGCAGAAAAGCATCTCAGAATGCACAACATGTTGAACCTTGAGGTGGATGGGCTACAACAGCAGAAGACTACGTCGGGTTCCACTTCTGTCAGCAAAGAACAGAAAGCTGAGGCTGCAGTGGGCACAGGCTCACCAAAACTGGACAGTTGAATACTGGAAAAACATAGTCTGGTCTGATGAATCTCGATTTCTGCTGAGGCACACAGATGGTAGGGTCAGAATTTGGCGCCAGCTGCATGAATCCATGGGCCCAACCTGCCTTGTGTCAACAGTCCAGGCTTGTAGCAGTGGTGTAATGGTGTGGGGAATGTTTTCTTGGCATACTTTGGGCCCATTAATATCAATCAATCATCGCTTGAATGCCACAGCCTATTTGAGTTATGTTGGTGACCATGTGCATCCCTTCATGGCCACAATTTACCCATCTTCTAATGGCTACTTCCAGCATGATAATGAACCATGTCACAAAGCAATAGTGGTCTCAAACAATGAGCTCAATGCTCTTCAGTGGCCTTTCCAGTTACCGGATCTGAATCCAATAGAACACCTTTGGGATGTGGTAGAATGGGAGATCCGCAGCATGAATGTGCAACCCAGCAACAGGACCTAACTGATTGACAGGTTAGATAGCTAGCCACCCACTCTTATAGCTGAATGTTGGCATATCCAGTGGTAATGAATTGTTCACAATAGAAGAGATATACCTGAAAATAGCAGTTAAATTTAGTAGCTTACTGTAAATTTTTGGTCTCATTTTAATTAGGTAGGTAGCTATGGTAATGTAAGTGCCTTGTACCTAGTGACTGCAGCACCATTGTGCCAATAATCACAACAATGTATACCCTCTTGTTTATTATAATTTAACCTGATCTCTAAGTTATCCATCAAAACATAGTTCATAAAGAAGTAATCAGATATTACTGGGTGATCCTTACTCAGGGAAAACAATGCGGCTGCATATCTGGTTATCAACGAGCTGAAGAGGGCCTACATTACACCTCTCTTTGTGACGGTCCACTGGCTCCCTGTAGCTGCATCAGGTACAAGGCCTTGTTGCTTGCATTCAGAGCAACCAAGAAAGCTGCACCTACCTACCTGAACACTCTGCTACAAGCATATGTTCCTTCCCTACCACTATGCTCTGCTGCCGAATGGTGTCGGATGGTCCTGTCACATCGTGACCCAAAATCTCTATCCAGAACTTTTACTGCCATTGTCCCCCAATAGTGGAATGACCTTCCACACTTCATCCGTTCCGCCGAATCCCTCACTATTTTTAATAAACATGTGAAGACACAGCTCTTCCACAATCACCTGATCACCTGAATCACTGCCACCTAAAGCAATTTCTTATGTCCTAAACACTGATTTCCCTAAAAATAAATAAATAAATCATTGTTTAATGCACTTGTGTCTCTTCCACCAGCTTGTACCTTGCCTGGTCAACTATTGAAACTTGGTGATGCAGCAGTTCTGATGTTGTGACTTGTGTTGTGTTGTACCTCACTTGTAAGTCACTTTGGATAAAAGCGTCTGCCAAATGAATTAATGTACAAACAGGTTCAGAACAATGACATGCTCAAAGATAAGACAATTGTGAGATGAAAGTTTTTAAAGTAAAAACAAGGGTGAGTCCTAATCGTCTTCCAAGAGTTGTTCATGGTAGCTGGGTTTCTTTAGATTTTGGAGAATTAGGTAGTGCAGGGGTGAATAATAAAACAGGTTAATGTTTATCTCTCATACTTTGGCCAAGTTCCTCACTGCACTACAAAGCCCTTAATACAACAGTGACTGTATGAAGTCAAATCTGTGCAAATCTTTTGAGAATTTTGTGTCTGTAAACATTCAAGTGTCAAAGTCCATCAAGCATAAAGGGAAAGGCATTCACTGGAGCCTCGACAGACTTCAGAGGAGAAACAACCCCAATTCACATGGATGGGCTTGGGTCATTGGATGAATTGGATCATTAAACCACACAATTGTTTCAGACAAAAATGTGTTCCACTAATTTGTATGTGTAACTTTGTGTAGAGAGGGCAAAGGAGGTAACCTTATTCAATTTATCAGTCTATACAGACACAACTGAATCCATTTACTGTCCATGGTGCTATAGTAAGAAGACACTGCACCAGGACTGTGTACTTTGCATATCCAGGAAGCTGCTACTCATCCTTGGCTATGTCTATAATGCTTCAGAGCTACAAATGTACTAAGGCATATTTGACTTCAAAAAGTGTGAATAAATGTCAGAATCACAATAAACTGGCAGCCTTTCAAAATCACCATACAAAATCAAACAACCTGCTCATTGTTTGTGGACATTATTTCTTTTCTACATCTTTTCTGCATCCATGTCCTTGCATTATTAAGACGCCTCTATATCTGTCAAAAAATGTATCACTTGTTTTCTTGTGATATTTTACTGGAAAACATCCTAGTACAAGGACAAATTGGGACATAATTTTCTGTTTGTATTGACAAGCCTTCCTGAAATATGAAACCAGACTGAAGTCTTTTAAGAGGGTCTTCTCTTGAGACATTCCTAATGATTAGTGGCACAGTTTCTTGTCTGTACAAAATGGAAGGATTACTAGCTTTTGCAAAATAATCAAACCCATTGGACAGATGTCTGATTTCACACACCTTCTTGATTCTTACACTCGTATGCTTTTCTAAAGAAAATAAGTGCGAGAGCATTGGGGGTTGAATGTGATGGGAATTTGAAAATCTGTTCTTGGTATTAACTTGAACAGGATTTTTTTTATTGAGTAATGACAAAAAAAAGTTTCCATTATTGTCTAATTGAAGAAGAGATGAGCAGGAGAATGTGCTGCTATAGGTCAGTGAGATGCATCTATCTACACTAAGCATTTCAAAATAAGTAAATCAATGTAAAACTGCAAAAAGTGGGGGTGGAGTGGTGTCTAGAGAGAGCAGAAGTCCTGTGTTATTCTGACAATTTCAGAATGCCAGTCGTTGAAAAGTTGTGTTAAAAATCCAGAGCCTGTTTTACTCTTATTAAAATCTGTGAAGGTTTTATTCATTCACAGAACAAAGAGTTGTCTCACAAAGGCCAGGTCAGATTGTTTAAATAAAACCCTGAAAGTCTTTAATTCAAAGACACATGTCAAGTTAGAGCAATTTTTCTTCATTGTCTTCAAAGGGCCAAGGCACGTCAGACAATGAAGTCGAGAGCCCAATGTGTCTGACCTATTTTTCTCAGTCTCCTTTTTTATATTTCATCATCATCTAACTGCAGATATCATGCAGCTGAGATGGCTTTCAGTGCAATGGCCATTTTTCTCTCACAGGTGGTCAGGCATATGTACTCTGCCCACCCCCATCCCACACGTACATCCTAACCTCACCCCCACCCTGGACTTAATCATTGTCACCAGTTGACACATTCTCCTCTAAGAGGTAGAGCATGATAGATACTGTGTTCCATATGGCTGGCCTTAGTGGTGTCTTAGGTACTCACCTTATAAACAATGAGCTGTTTCTGTTTCATTGTATTCCAACTGAATTGCCTTAATAACAAACCATTTAACAGTGATACTCGATTTATCATTATTTATCAAGGAAAGGTAGATACAAGTATATGACAGTGCACAGTGTTCACAGAGGCAATGAAGAGGCAATGAAAGCTGGAAAATTATAATTATATTGGAATTGTAACAGTTTGCACGCTTTGGATGCTCAATGAGGGTAAGAGGTCAAGTCAAGCAGTTCTAATCAGGAACCAAATAAGCACAAAACTGGTAATAGCTAATTATGCCGTAATGGCAACAATCACTGTTTTAAAAGTGAAGATCAGATTCTGTGGAAACATTGACATTGAAGCAAGCAGATTAGTCTGATTAGTGTCAGAAATTGGAATATATTTTCATTACAAAATGTTTTAAAAATAGCCCTTTCCTTTCTCAGGAAGAACATCAGTGCTTTCAGTATCTAATCTGTGTTTTCAATTTTTTCATGGAAAACACATAACACACCGAATAAATGTTAGTCAATATTCTGTATGGGTGAAGGCAACAATCTGGGGACTGTAAAATCCTTATATTGAATAGTAACATACAACTGTCAATATATCTACATCAGTATGTGCTGCACTGTCATAATAAGGATCATATCACAGAAGGATACAGTATGTTGTTATTGTCATTTTAAAAAGTTTAAATTTAATGCTTACACAATTAACAATACCAATACAGCAGAAGTGTCATCCTATGGCATTGGTTTCAGTGTACACGTGCTTTGTATTTTAATAAATTATTGTATTCAGTTTGAAATATTATTGCAGCCCAATTCCACTTGCCATGCCATCCCACACCACTGTCTTAAAACTCTGGTGCATGTCAGGGTCAAGACCAGCCTCATCTACACTTTTTCATAGACGTGGTATGACATTTTATATCCATAAAAGCACTAAATAAATTGCCATGCATGCACGGTTTAAAGGGGTTCGTGCCTGTGTCAAGCTCCCCTTGACCAAATGACTTTCATTCTAATTGTTCCCCCAAGGAATAAAATGCAAGTCCTGTAAAATTACATTGTTTCACAGTCCTCAGATTGTGCCCAAATCCTCACTATTTTGTATCTATGGGGCATTTCACTTGCAAAATAATAATTAAAAGAAAATTTCAATGGATTTGAATGGGATTACATTGTTTTCCCTGTTTTGTGAGCAGCTGTGAAGGCCATTGGACAATCTATAATGGGAACTGAAAAGGGAAATAAATGATGTTGCTTTTAATATGCCAAATGAACATGTGTAAGGTGTAATTGAGTTTTTCCTTCTGAATGTAACTTCAGTATACAACAAGACATTGATTTCAATTAGCCAACCTGTTTAGTCAAAACTTAAAAGCGTAAATCGGATTGAGTCTGCATAATTTAAAGTTAAGTGAATTTTCAAAGAAACCAACAGGGTTGGAGCCATAGCTCTGTATGTGTCAGAGTAATCTATCAGCATTGAATGTGTCACTTCAGGTTTTTATTTTTTGAGGGGAAATTGAAATATAATACCCCGCCTACACTGAGCTTGTCACATCAAATGGTCTTTATAATGGGAAGAATGTAGAATACAAACAGCGGACCCATGGTGAAATGGAGGAGGTCAGATGATATAATTTCATTATCTGTGTAGGTGTGTATTCATTCAGTGTGTTTTCAGTCCAGGGTTATGCTTATCCATTTGTAACTCTGGCCCTGTTAATGTCTGTCTTAATTAAGTTCTGTGCTACTGCTACTTACTTTGTTGCCAGTATAAGAATCTCTGTTTTGTCAATTTCCTCACTACTAGTGTTAGATTATGATCTCACAAGCCAGTAATGGAGTTAAATGATTTGGTTATTCTTTCTGGCTTGTTGCTGAGTAGTAAATCTATCTCAGTGTGGGATCACTGGGTTATTCTGGTCGGATCTTGGATTAATTGGAACAGATTAGATTGGCTTGTTATTCCTTTATGTTTTTTCAGGCTATAGTGTTCACCCAATTAGTGTTCAGATCACCAACCAGAAATAATTCTTTGTTTCTGTCAAGTTCTTTAAGCATGTTTATTATGTGCTCGTAAAACACGTTATCTGATGATGGTGGTCTGTATACCCCACAAGAGTGAGAGACATTTGAGGATGTTGAACATGATGAAGACTGTGACACACTCAATGTCTATTGAGATTATTGAGATAGATTTCTTTGCATGTTATAGAGTCTTTCACATACATAAGCAGCCCTCCTCCCTTACCCATTTTTCAATCTTTCCTGAATGTGTTATTTCCTGGTACTGAATCAGCAGTCTTAGGTGACATGTCCATCAGCCGAAATTCAGAAAGAAAATCAAGGTACGAGTGGAACTCAATTCAGCAAGGTAACATTCACTACAAAAGTTGATGGACTGTATATTTGGTGGACTGGAGTATCTTTGGTGTAGGATTATTCTTTGGATGGCTATTACCTTGTCTATCAAGAGCGTCTGATGGAAGGAGTTGGTCACCTTCACTGTAGGAACTTGGTCCTGGGTTCCGCTAAACATCTCCTGCCAGTAGATGAATGACCATCAGGTAGCTGATTAATTTCTGGTGTGGTTGAGAGGATTTATGTCTCTCTGTGGGGTACAGATGCCCTGTTGGAGCTGTTGCCCTGTCATTACTTAGGATCATGGGGTACGAGGTCAGTTGGCTCCAGGAACTGAAGGTACTGTTATTATTTTGCCACTGTGCATCACCATGGGGGTTTGCCCAGGAGCATCAGAGTGATAACATTAGAAGGATAACAATATAGATAATTAAAATGGCTCAATGTGTAAGACCACCATGCAATTTCTTTTGTTTGGCACTGGCTTTGAGCAGCTTGTTGAAATGTAAACTGCGATTTTGGCATTCAGTTACGAGGTTTGGGTTTGGCTGTGCCTGTGCCTGCAGCACCCACCCTGCCACAGGTCTGCACCACTATTTTCCTCCTCTGTGCCATTTCTCCCTAAATAAACCAAATTTGGCTTGGCAAGCCAGCTCCATCAGCCATTCATGTTATATATTATACAGTATATTATACATTATATAAAAACAATCATTGATAATCATTATCATGTAAAAAGATAATATAAGATGACTCATGACCAACAATGCTGCTCCTTCTGTGTCAAGCTCTCTGCTTTTACAATTTGAACTCAACACCTCTCCTTTTGAATTTTGTACTTTTGAATGCTATTGAAGAAAAACATTCAAAATTGCTAAATAAGAGCTATGAACAGTTACATATTGACTTGGAGACCCCTACAAATATACTATCCGATCAATTTATCTCTAATGAACACCTGGACATACCATATGATACATATAAAAATAATGCTCCAATAAATCTGCAAACTAAAGGGCTGCCTGAGTTCTACTGGTTCATCTCTCAACATCTCTCAACAAGTTACCCAAAGTGAAAAAAAATGTGAAAAATTTTCTCAAGGTCATGATGTTATGCTGCTCTTCTGTTTTGGAGACATGTTGATATATGATGGCACTTTGACCTGGTGGATACCGCCCAATACAGTAATGCTCACCAATTACAAGAAGACCAAAAACTGAGGTGTGCCTCATGATGCCAAGCTTGTAAATAGGATAAACTATTAATTATAAAGTTTTAAATCCATCAGGATAAGGAAGCGGCAAACCCAAATTTAAAAACCATTGGCTTTTTTGTCAGTGCAGACTAAATGAGTCAGACAACCTGCAAAAATCAATTTGAAGTTTAATGAATACTGCCAATCTTTAATTTTTGAATTTGTACAATTTAGTTTATGGGCTGGTCCTCCCTTCCATTTCTGTACACTCCTCTAATCAGTCTCTGACCTCCCCACTGGGTCTGGTTGAAAGATGACCTATTGCCAGTCTCAGCATGCAACCCTCTCTGATTGGAAGGCAGTCACACCTCAGTTGCTGCTCTCTCCCACACAAGAAGATGGACACACCAACCCACACACACACACACACACACACACACACACACACGGTAAACACTCTCCTTCAGTGCTCCTACTTAAGTTCTCTTTTAGCATCTCTGATTTATTAACAATGCCATGCATTATATGCTACAAAGTGGTTGTGTCCTTTCACTTTGCATTCAATTGATGAAATAAATGCATCTCCTGGGTAATTCTTTAGTTAATGATACCAAACAAACCTAGAACAGTGGATATCCAAGAGACAGACCCAGCTTTGTTTTAAGCATGGGAATGTCAATTTTTCTATAGATGGTGCTCTTTACTATCTTTCTCCAACAGTACATGCCCATGGTACCTACCTAAGAGCTGCAAGGGGGGCTACTATTCTAAAGCAGGTTTCAGAGGGCAGTATTCATACACAGGAACAGAATCACCCTTAAAGTGAAAATAATGACATTTCAGCCAATGGAAATCTACTTAACTACAGTCAATATTCAAAATTTGGTTTATTTTAAATGTCAAAAATCTGACAAAAATAGTATGGTGTATATTACAGTAAATATATTTTAAAACTACAGACCCATCTCTCTCCTCCCATTCCTACATTCCTATCTAAAACCCTTGAACGAGCTGTTTTCACCCAGGTCTCTGCTTTTCTCTTCCAGAATGACTTGTTGGACTCCAAGCAGTCGGGATTCAAAACCAGCCACTCCACTGAAACGGCCCTCCTGTCTGTTGTTGACACCCTGTGGGCGGCGAGAGCTGCCTCCATGTCATCGGCCCTCATCCTTCTAGACCTGACCGCCGCGTTCGACACTGAGAACCACCAGATCCTCCTGTCCACCCTCGCTGAACTGGGCATCACCGGCACTGCACTTCGCTGGTTCGAGTCCTACCTCACAGACAGATCATTTCAGGTATCCTGGAGGGGAGGGGAGTCCAAGCTCCACCGGCTAACCACTGGGGTACCTCAGGGATCGATGCTTGGCCCCCTCCTCTTCTCTCTATATAGAACTACTCTGGGTCCAATCATCCAGGCGCATGGCTTCTCCTACCACTGCTATGCCGATGACACCCAGCTCTACCTCTCGTTCCAACCTGACGACCTAACTGTCTCAGCGCGGATCTCTGCCTGTCTCTCAGACATCTCAGCCTGGATGAGGGAGCGCCACCTTCAACTTATCCAAGACTGAGCTCCTAGTGATCCCAGCCAGCGCGATGATCCAGCACAACATTACTGTTCAGCTCGGCTCAACGACACTGACTGCATCCAGGTCTGCAAGGAACCTGGGGGTAGTGATTGATGACCAGCTGAAATTTACTGACCACATTGCTAGGACTACCAGATCATGAAGATTTGCGCTGTACAATATCAGGAAGATCAGGCCCTGCCTATCCAAGCATGCTCCTTGTCCAGGCACTGGTCATCTCAAGACTGGAATACTGCAATGCTCTTTCGGCCGGCCTACCCGTATGCACTATCAAACCCCTGCAGTTGATACAGAACACAGCTGCTGCATGTCTGGTTCTCAACCAACCAAAAAGGGCTCATATTACACCCCTCTTAGTCTCACTCCACTGGCTCCCTGTAGCTCCCCCATCATGTTCAAGGCCTTGACGCTCGCATACAGGGTGACTAACAAAACTGCACCTACGTACCTGAACTCACTGCTGCAACCCTATGTTCCCTCCCGACTGCTACGCTCTGCCACCAAACAGCGCCTGGTGGTCCCCTCGCATTGTTGCGTTAAATCACTATCCAGTACTTTCTCTGCCATTGTCCCCTGTTGGTGGAATGAACTTCCACACCTCATCCGTTCTGCTGAGTCCCTCTCTGTCTTCAAGAGACATCTGAAAACACAGCTCTTCTGCTCTCACCTGAGCACCTGAAACACCTCCCCCCATCTCCTATTAAACTATATTAAAAAAAATGTAATGGTTTGGCTGTAACAGTCTAAAGTATGGATTTGGTGTAATGGTGTAATTGTGCTCCATCTCTCTCTCTCTCTCCACTTCATAAACATATCTATTGCACCTCAAACTTATGGTCCTAGATGATGGAGTCATTAAAGGCACATTCTTAACCAAACTGAAATAATTAAGCAACGGAGGGCTCAGGAGTGTAATGAATTAATCTCTCAGTAACAGTGGACATCATAGTTCTGATTCAGTCATCTGCTTGCAGGACCTTTTTCCCTAAAATATTTTTTCCCATAATAGTTAAAAGCTTTGTGGTAAACTGGCATTTCATATTTCTAGTTGAACACCACTTGATGTATTACTTTATAAGTAGAAATTTTGCCTTCTGGCAATGCAGTGCGGCAGTTGCCATTTGTATTTTTAAAATGGGTTAATTAGCCTTGGTGGATTGATACAAGACAGTAGATTATGCAGAACACTGATGTTTTTCATTCAGTCCAGCAATCTTCCCAGAGGATCTAGACCACTGATTCTCAATCCTGCTCCTGGGGCCCCCCTGCTCCGCACGTTTTCCATCTTTCCCTGCTCTACGAACCTGACCGAACTCATCAGTGGCACTTTTGATTAGCCGAACACACCTGATTTAATAAAGTGCATGTTAATTATTTCAATCAGGTATGTTTGGAGCAAGGATAAACTGAAGATATGCAGGACAGGGGGGCTCCAGGAGTAGGATTGAGAAACACTGATCTAGACAAAAACAAAACAAATGATTTTACTGCAGATATTATTGGAATATTACTCTGTCCTTGCTGCTACATGGCTAGTCCAATAGGGATTATTGCAATTGGGAAGAAGAGGGCCACAAATAGAGAAAGATGAATGTTATATCATTTGACTTGCCAATGTTATATCATTTGACTTACTGTATGCAATGTAAAAGCATATGTTGAGACCTGTATGGAGCTGTAGCCCAGAAGTGGTGCACTGGGTTATTTCATAAGACAATACATGTATGTGCTGAGGAATATAGCACACCTACCTGGGCAGTGGAGGGGTGGAGGATGGAAAGCGGAGGGGGGGAGTTCAGGGTGTTTGGCCTGTGCTCTTGATGTGGCAAGGGTCCAGGCAAGTGTAATGCATAGCTTGGAATAGAAAATGGGGACCTCAAAAAGCATTAGTTCATTTGACAAGCTTGTGTACAGCTGAATGAACAATAATTGTTATTTTTTATGCTCTTTTACCCTTTATGCAACCTTGCCTTGGAATCACCAGTTGAACATTAAGTTTGTCTGGACACGACAATGTGACTATTTTTCAGACTTCCAAAGACACAGCACGCTACAGTAGAATGGGTATCCATAGGAAGATAGGCCCTTTTCCAGTGATGTGCTCTGAGCAATTCTTTGGTGCTGGACAAATCACATGGTTCCTGAGAACAGTGAGATGAAGAAACCCCGTCACTAATCCACCCCTATCCATGGCAGAATGAAACCAATTTCCTCCACTGCTGTAGAATCCTTTATTGTTTACAAATGACACCACTGGTTTTGATCCTGAGCTGAAGTGCTCGGCCTGTACTCAAAGCAAATTCCTTTCCGAGTGACTTGGGACCCATATAATTGTTATTTTTGAACCATACTTGTGTTTGAGTGACCTTCTTGATGGTACTTTTTGGGTTTCCTGAAAGGACAGGCGGTTTGCTGGTGGTTGAAGAGTTGTGCAGTGTCCCATAGTTTCTAATGACAGCATATTCTATGACACAATTTCAACCTAGACATCAAAATGGTGACACATGTTTTGCTTTGGTCACAATTACTTCAAATGTGACGTTCAAATCAGTTAAATAAGACAATTTGTTTTTATTTAACCCAGATCTTTGGGAGATACTCACTTTTAAATTAAAATTACCACACTGTCAGTGGAATGGTTAATTGTTCAAATTATTTTTGTAAATTTGTTTTTGAAGCATGGATATAAATACTCCTCCATCATGAGTGAAATGCAAAGTGCTGTACCCAATAAATAGAAGGCAAGAGAAGTAAAAAGTAGAATCAGTAGATGAGGAAAATTTTGAACCATATCTGTAATCCTTTCTGCATCTTTATTTTAATCTGACTGTGACCACAAATTTACATAGAAGGCATGTTGCTTTGCCTTTTCTGAGTTCACTTATGTTCACCTTAAGTGCAAGCATGCTGACACACATGGGTGTTAGCATAAAAACTTCTTGGTACAGTATACTTACTAAGACGAATATTAGCTCATAATTAGGTTTAAAATGTTATTAAGTTAAAAGTCATCTGCACAATAAAGCAGAGGAAGAAATGACAAATAACACTCTGTATGGTATTTCAAAACTAAGCTTCTGTGAAGACATCTGAAGAATTGTCAAGATGCATTCAAGTAACCTGTCACCTGTTCTGTAATTCTAGTGAGTTCCAAAGAAAATAGTGAGGCAGTGATCTGCTGGACGGTGGAATTAAGTAGCAAATTTCCACATTGCACCTTGGATTTGTTTCACAGCTCCACAAAAGAAATGTCTTGAAAAATGTCATCTGAAATTGAAAATGAAAAACAAAATTTTGAACACTATTAAGAAGATACCTATGGAAACGCATTTCTGTGCAAGATGACTCATACTGGCTATATTCCCTGGAAATCCCTCTTGGTTGCACATCCTAGAAGGTGTTTATTAAGTGGGACCTATGGTAATTTTACAAAGTCATTCAATTACTTGTTGTTCTAAGGCAATAGCATGTTAATTCACAGATATATCAAGCTGTTTATAATTTGAAATACTATATAACATTAAAAAAACAAATTGACTGTACACATATTAATGAAGAAAAATAATGTTGAAATTGCATGTTCCCTTAGGTCACACCCTCAAGCCTTTAACTACAAGTAGAAAACAAAACAGAACCCATGTAATAAGGTTCTCTTTGTAATAATGTAATGACCACTTTCTTGATGCTGCATTGGATGAGCAGGGGAGATTATATCCATAATTTTGGGACATTTTGAGCAGTGCCTTGAAGAAACAGAAGAGGTTATAATCTGGACTGAGGTTCTAAAATGTTATTCCCTTGCGTTCGCTCAACGAGAAGTAGAATGTCATTCAATATCTGTTACTGCACGGCATTTAGGCAGACATTTGACTCATGAACAAAGTTTCAGCACATACTTTAGATGGCAGCTCTAATGGAGTTTGAAATGTGCTGATTCTAGCAAAAAGAAAGAAAATATATATATAGCCAGTATCTATCCACTCTTTTTGAATGTCACCTTGTTGGATAGACAACATTATCTGCTTCTACAAGGGGAAAAAGACAAGATATAAAAGGGTGCAGTCTCACTTTGTTCCATTAAAGTAAGTGACTGTAGTTAATAATGTATATCACTTCATATCTACTTAATTTTACAGGAAAAAAGAAAAAATATCCATAAAAGTAACCATGGCTTTGGGTTACCTGGTATCCTGAATGCTGAAATGATTGACCTCTCATTCTCGGTTGGGAGCTCTTGTCATATGAAGCAATTTTGGAGTGCCATTTTGTCTCTTTATGTATATATAAAGAAATGGCCTCAATTCTCCATGGCCTTGGGACAAACATCTCAGCTGGGTGTTATGAAATATTTAATGTTTACTGTGTTGTCATAGAAAGCCGTGACAATTCACATGCTCTGGGCCCAGTGTCATCAGGCAATTGCTGTAGTGAAGCACTTGTTGCCCTTCAAAAACTATGGGCAAAAAAGGTACTTGCTCTAAAGAAAAGACTTTTTAAAAAAAAATGGCCAGTAAAAAGCTTATGTTTAATTCATCAGACATTGAAAGCTACTGATAATGTTATACAAAAACACCCCACAATCCATCCCTTTACATGCATCCTGTTGGCCTCAGACAGTGCTCATATAGACCTTTAACGCCTCTCCTCCAAGATCACAGACCATTAACCCTTCCATATGGGGATTGATCCGTGTTATTACAGATTACAAAGCCTTGAGTCTTGGCATTTTAAGGTCACTGAG
Source organism: Megalops cyprinoides (assembly GCF_013368585.1). Lineage (NCBI taxonomy): Eukaryota > Metazoa > Chordata > Actinopteri > Elopiformes > Megalopidae > Megalops > Megalops cyprinoides. Next base: position 18,462,936 of record NC_050590.1, read on the forward strand.
GAGAAAGCCTATAGAAACTGAAAAAAGGTCTGTCGGATAGCAAATGTTTACTCACCATGACAGGGTTGTTAGAAGATTAAGAGAAAGACTGCCTTGAAGCAACATACAGATGGCTGCCTTTAAAGTTATGATGGAAAATCCCTTTGATTGCCATGGGCTTCCCTTTCCTCAAGATACTGGGTCTGTCAAAGGGAATGTAAAAGCATCTAGAATCTGCTCAGTAAAACTCAAAGTACATGTTCACATAAAATAAAATAAATACTCTTGAACCTAACATAAGGGGTTTGCATTATCTTAAGATTTACAGCTTCAATGAATCAAATAGAAAGTGATTCAACACTTAGCTCACAAACCTTAAACACCCTGATAAAGCATTTGTGCAAGACAGTAGTTTTCACCATTAGATTTTAAAAATATTAAATTCATAACTGAAGCCTGAAATAAATTGCCCTTAAAACACAGACCTGGAGTATCCAATGAGTATATTCTAAAGAATGAGGATAACAAATAGGTTTGCCATCTGTCCTCATAGTAGCTCCCTTCTGTTAGGATATTTGTTTAACAAGTGAGGGGAAATTAAACTTTTGGATGGCAAGGACATGAGTTTAAAAAGTAAGGGGTGTTGTTTGTAAGCCTCTACCCTGATCTTCAATGAGTCTCACCAGATTAGGAAGAGCCCTAAAAAAGGCAATGAATGCATAAAAACAATTGTTTGGTTATTCTGGAAAGGGTACCATTAACAGCTGTAAAATGTTTATGACAAAATAATTGGGTATGCAGGCATTTCCATTTGCTTTCAACAAATGGCTTTCAACTACACCTTTCTTTCCTCAATACTACAGAACAAATAGTCAATTCAGTATCTGTGTGTGTACTAACAGCTCTTCAGGACAAGAAGACATATTTTTTCTATGTCCAGTGAATGAGAGCACTATCTTGACTTCATTCTAGGATAATGTAACAATAACAGTGGTAGTGATATTAGTAATAATGTAAAAGAATGTCACACCCTGAATGAATTTTTGTTTATAAATAACAGGCTTACACCTTTAAAAGAACTGCCATCAGTCTATATTCCCTAGGCTCTTCCTCACGGGCTTTTATCTGAATCTCTAGGCAATGTTATGTTGAGACTGGGTCCTGGGAAAGCGCTTGTTTGACCAAAGGTGTTGACTCCTTGCCACCGGAGGATAAATAGCACTTTCAGAGAGGTGTAGGAGTCCCTGAGTGCAATCACACACCCTGGCTCAGCTCCAGCAGCACCTCTCTGGGATTCTGGGACCACTTCAAATGGGATTCTGTAAGTGATTAGAGTTTCCTACCAGCCGTTGTGGACAAATAGCAACTGCCATTAGAATCCCCTCACTCATTGCCCCCTCCCTCCCAGATGGCAATACTCTTGCACCTTTATCTCCTGTGGCATGCTGTCCTGCCATTAACAAACTCTTGCTCTCTTTTTCTTCCTAATCACAGTGATCCCATATATCTCTACAATTAATTTGCTTTAAAGCTATCATAAGCATCTCTTCATTGCTGCCCTCCCTGTCTCCCCAGGTTTTAATAAGGCAGTGTTTGAGGTTTCAAGTGAACTCAGGGTGACTATTTCATTATTTTTTTTTCATAGCCAATGTCCTTGACCTTCATTTTTAGTGTTTCTTCTCTGATGAAGTTCATGCTTGTTATCAGGGGTGACCTTATTTTGCCTGTCTAATGTGCTATTTGCATTGTGGTAGCTCTATTAAGTATGAGTAAAATACATACATTACAAAGGAATTTAATACTTAGAATGCTCTGTTGCCAGCTCACCTTTAGATGGGCCATGCAATATTGTTATGACAATTTGCTTATTGTTTGCCACACACTCTTTGGATCAGAGAATTGGTTTAATAAAGTGATGGCAGTTGCTGGCTACTCTTACTTCCAAAAGCTACTCAAAGTTCTCAGATACATAATTCATTCCTCTTCCTGCCTTCCATAATTAACAAAATCTTGTTAAACCCTCTGTTTCGCTTTGTTCACATTTTGTCCTATTAAGTTCTACATCCTTGTTCTTAATACCTTCCATAGTATCTAAACAGAATATTTTAAAATTGGAACCTATGTCAAATAAAGGCATTTCCTCAATCCCCATGACCCACAGCTTTTCTTACAATGTGGATGGGACAGAGAATTACAATTTCTAATATGCAGTAACAGCTTATGTCTAATTCTAAATCTACAGCTACAAGGAATATTGTGTAAATTTTTACCTGAATACCTGAAACTCATTGTCCACATCTATTGCTTTATTTAACCAGATCCAGTAATCCATTGCACTTTCTCCATTTAGTTAGGTTAATTAGCAAGAGGCATGTTAGAGTAGGTCAGCTCACTAAAATGTTACTTTAAAGATTATTTTAGTATCTTTGGTTTCAAAGGTGGGTTGCTGCATAAAGTAATCTTAACAATATATCTCACTTTCCTTTTGAGCCTAGACTGGAACCCATGATACTGTGCACTAACTGGAATATTTCTCTTCTCTCTATTTCTCTTTCTCTAAGTGCATATTCATTAGCTCTTCTCATGAACGGGAAATTTATCAGACCCATCCCCCCTGAAATGTGGCAGTTCCTTAGTGATGATCATTCATCCTGACCAGATGGCATGGGTCAATAAACCTTACAGTCTTAAAGAGAGATTAAGGAGAGACGTTTGCTTAATTAATAAAAATTGGAATAAAAATGCCAATATGCCATAAACCGAGGAAACCACAGGAGCATCCCACCAAATGGTGCATATATGTTGAGTTTAGAATAAAGGGGTTTAATTGTTCCTTATGACAATACTGTGGAAGGGGCTTAACTACATAAAAGCTGCTTTGAACTGGGATGATTCATGAATCAAAGAAGAATGTACTGAAACACAATTATGGTCAAACTTTACAATCCATGCAGCATGGAACCTCTGCCTTTGTTTTGGCAGAATCTTTAAACAGAATAATTACACTGTCAGTATGTCTGCAGTTGTATTGTTGGGAGGATGTAAAATGAATCTAAAAGTAGCAGGGTGTTGTCAACAATCAGAGATGTCTGTCACAAAAGGCACCTGTAGCCAGTCATGGCACAATTAAGCCAGTTTTGTATTTCATTTTTGGGGTTTTCCTGTCCTTTTGTTTATTCTATTGCTTTGAATATGAGTCACGGAAGAGCCATTGACCTTGGGATGGTTGTTATCCAAAATAGAAATAGTGGTGGTCAATACTATGAGTCCTTGTTTGTCTTATAGTTGGTATGAATCCAACTACTCTGAGGAAAGTGAATAAGGCAGAAAACTCCAGGCAGCTACAATTGTAAAGGCTCAACACCCCCCCCCCCCCCCCCCCCCAGAAAAAAAAGTAAAGAATCACCCCTGTTGCCAGAGCCTGATGTCAATCCCAGAGGGATGCTTAGCATTTAAGCGAAGACAATGACAGTGTGTGCTCCAGCCTCCAGCAGCCAGCAGAAAGTCCACTGCATCAATAAGCTACTCCGTTGTAGTGTGCAACAATGAAGGACAGACCCCTGCCCTGTGAAAAAGAGAAGATTAATTGGATGTGACACTCTCTGTGATCCACCTGGTGATGTAAATTATTAGCAGAGCCCCACTCCAGCAGTATATTTACCAAATTGATGCAGCTGAGCAGAAAGGTGACTGCAGGAACTGTTGGGGAGAGCTGGGCCGAGTCCCACTACTCTACTGTATGGAAGCTGGCTGCTGTCAGATTCAAATCAGAATTCTGGTGTGCAAAGGCGCTCATAGCCCTTGAGTATAGCCTCTGCAAATCCCCAAAAGGAAATCATACACAATGTGTGTGAGGGGTAGTACTATATGGGAGCCTAGACAATCTCCTGAACACAGCTCAGCCAAGATGTATGGAAAAATAAATAAATAAATAAAAATAAGGATCCATAATTTTGGAAGAAAGAAATAACTTGATATATATATATATAAAAAACAGGATCAAATGAAGTTGTATGCAGTAAAATGTTCTTGTGTTTGTGTGCATGTTTAAACTGTATGTACTGGCAGTAATATTGCATAATCCTGGACTGTACTGTTTTACTAATGTTGCATAATACTGAATACTGAAGGATGGACTATAGGCCAATTTACGAAACTGTGAAATTACCCCATATTTTCGGTTTAGAAATGCTGTGAGGCTCAAGAACAATATTTATTGTATATAATTGGTCTATTTGTTTTTTGTTAAAGCGGCATTTTTACCATTGTTTCCCTGATGTCATAAACAGTCCCAATGTACTCAGATGCATAAATCTGCCATGAAATGAGATTGGGTAAAATGCAGTAGTGAAATTTAATATAACAGTGTCATTCATTCCAGATACAGTAATTGTAATTTCGCCAATGTTCCTGAGAACAAAGTGACTCAATAATTTGAATGTGGACAGGCACATTTCAGCAAAGATCTTAAGTCTTTATCTGCACCATGAACAGGTGACCTCTGGATTCACCAGCTGAGCCAGATCCTACAATAGGGCCTTATAGTCCTGGCGGCCGCTGATAGAACAGGGGTAATTTTCCTGTGATGGCAATGGCATCTGTATCTTTTGGCTGGGTGATGGAGAGGAAACAAGCTGTAATTTGCTGAGCCCCACAGTGAGTAAACAGGCTGATAATGATGTCTCTGCAGTGGATGTGCTGTATTTACTTTGACTACTATGAAGTGGTAATTAGTAATAGCCAAGGTGGCCTCATTTTACATTACAGTTTAAATGTCAGAGAGAATGTTTGGGCTCAAGCACCACTGATTAACAAAAGACCAAATTAATTACTCTTTCATTTGCCTGAGTCTGCATGTGACATGACTGACTGATGATAAACACTGGCCTTTGTTGGGGGAGAAATGTGCCCTGGTTAAAAATGCATACCATTACACATTTATACAGTATTTTTCACACAATCTCAACTCTAACTTCTCCTGGGAATCTTTTCTGGTAAGCCTACAGCTATCTTGCTGTTTGAAGTATATTTGGCAGACGTCTGTTGGTTCAATAAACTTTTTGTTGTACCAGAACAGCCAGATCTCTGTTCACCTGCAGTCTGTTAGCACCTGAGCAGTAGCCAGAAAGGGAAATATCAAAGTTGAGTAGACAAATTAAGCTCAACTGGTTTGGAGAGGAGAGTTGGAAGTAAAGTGTGGCAGGGGCCAGAAAATCCAGACAATATGAAGGAAAGGAGAAAAATCTGTAGTTTCACAAGAATCATGCCTCCAGTCAGACATCTGTCTAAGAGTCGAATCATCAGTCAAGGACTAATGTGTGTGGGGCACTTTGCCTCTTATGTGGGCCTTTCCTGTCCACCACATTGTTTTAAAAAGGTGTACATTAATTGTTATAGACACTGGATGGCACAGATCCATCTGCCAAATCACAAGTGGCCAATCATAGAATTACATACCTCATTACTAGGACCCACAGTTTTTCACCACTTGTTTTCTTACATGCTCTCAATCCTCCAACATGAAGTTGTTGATATTGCTTCATTTCAAACCTCTTGTTAAACAATTATCCTATTAGAGTTACTCAATGACCTCAATTAATCATTTATTTACTGAAAATTAAGCATACAGGCAAGAATATTGACAGTGATGTTTATGTTTGTTTGCACTAACAGTGTCAGATTAAGTCTTACTCCTTGACAAGTCAGACAATAGATTATATTCACCTGGCACATGTGAACAGAAAGGTCTGCTTTGTGTGAAGGGATGAGAAAACATAAAATTGAAGGTTCACTATCAAAGAAAAAGCAGTAAAAGTAAAAAAAAAAAAAAAAAACTTTTTTGCAGCAGGAGTGCATGAAATAAACAAATAAAAGGTGCATGTGAATGCTGTATTTAAAGTTTAGTGAAAGAAAGTTCAATCTTCTAAAGGTTGTGGTTGCATGTAGTGAGCTTCTGTTGCTTGTTTTAAGAAATATGCATGCTCATAACTGAAACGTACATTCTTTAATTGAATGCCATTAGCTTTTTTGAAGCCATGTTGAATCTTATCGAACATTTTAAACATATTACTAGTTTAGTGTTCTGTCTATATTGGCTGCCTGCTGTGATAGTGGTAGATATTTGTTTTTTCATTTGTTTTTGCAGCAAGCCTCAAATAATGTCTTTGTCAGACTTGAACATGTCATTTACATTGTTGTATGAGGCATTTAAACATTTTATTATACCACCTGAGGAATAATTCACAGAGTTTAGGTACACTAGCCAGAATTAATATGAAATATACACTTATGAATCTTTTTTTATTCTTTTTCTTTTTCATTCATCAGTGGTTACAGATATGCTGCCAGATGTTTTGATTACTTCTTTGATTTTGATTTCACAGAAGTCTGCAGTCTACAGTGCTTTTACATTTTACAAGCTGAGTAGTTGAAAAAATTAGCACAATTTATTTCTAGATTATTTAAAAATGCATGTAATTTTTGTTCTTTGATTTCTCCTCTACTTGTAACTACATCAATTCCTTGCACTGTCAAACATTTCATTGTTCCCATCATACAATAGATAATTATATAATTGTTCACATCTCTGTGCTGTTTGCGCCAAGATTTCTGAAGCTGGAGTGCCCACAGGGATGCCTGGAAGGTAAATACTGAAGTATATGTTGAAAGCCCTGCAGGTCATGTGGGAGAGTAAAAACACTGGACCTTACCTATTAAAAACTTCATCTCATCTCAGGTAGTCAACTAAAGGAATAAGAAGTGAATCCAGTTTATATCCATTCAAATAAAATAATTTAGATCTCGTAAAGAATATTTAAAATAATCTTGTCTGTCTGACCTGGTTCATGCTAAAAACATTGTTCTTTTTAACTATAAACAGAAATAAACCTTGGGTGGCCTCTTACCATGCACTTATGTAAATTACATGTAAATCTGATTCTATGTAAATGTTGTACATCTGTATTGTGTTTTAAAAATAAGTACATTTTGCCTTTTCTTTGTTTTACCATTGAGAGTAAGTCCATTATGGAATGCGGAGTGAGAACAACGGTAGGAAGAGTGAGACTAGAATACAGCATGACATTTGGAATGTAGAAAGTCTGAATAAGATACCTTGCAATGTTTCACTGAATCTCCAAGTAAATATTGATGCAATACACAACAGTATGCATTCAGTACTTTTGTAATTGTCGTAGTGTGTCGGATTGTTTTCATCAAAAATCGCAGATCATTTCAGTACTCAAAATCATTGCCTTGACATACCGTTAGTGTCAATCATATGTACTGAGTGAAAATACTCCAGTGACTCTGTGTGATTATTATATTTTGTTATCAATCGTGTTATAAATCAAAAGCACTGTGATCAACCTTGTGTTTTTTTTTTCTTTTTGTTTGTCTGCAAACAAGATAAAATGCCTTAGTTAAGGCCAGATTTGGATGAAGGAAGAAATTATTCAATTTCAGGACTGCTATTCAGTCCTGATTCAAACTCAGGGCTGCTATGACACATTAGGGAGAGCAAAGTTATGCACTCTGTCCATTTCCTTTTTTAAATTCACATAAAAAGTAATTAGAGCCAGTGAGTTGCAAATGATTTGATTTCCACTGTGGCATCTTTTATTATCTTAGGAATTTCTGTTTAATTATCCCGATAAATGCTAATTATTAGACAGGAATGTAATCAGCATGATTTTAATTTAAGGTCTTCATTTAACAATGATGTTTTTGTATTCTTTCTTCAAAAAGCTTTTTACATACAAAACCCAAATACTTTTGAGAAATAAAATCTGCAAGATGTCAAGTCGGGCCTTGCTTTCTGATTTTGTAACATGAATTCTTAAACATCCATCAAAATACCTGTTGTAAAGTACGTTCGGATATAAAATGAAATATATATATATATATATATATATATATATATATAATTAAGTAATGCGCATGGCCCTTGCTTATTACTTTTTAAAGTTATTTCATAGGATTAGTGCTACAACATCCCTGTTATCAAGTCATAGCTAATAGCATTTTAAGTTCAATTAAAACTGCTAAACCGTCCTAATATTTAGTAACCACACCACATTCTGTGAGATTTCTATAATGAAAGTGATGGCTGTAGACAACATGATATATAGTTACTTGTCAATATCCACTCAAAACACATACATGAGAGATGAACAACATGCTGAATTGCTGTCAGCAGGAGGAATGACTAGAAACAAAATTTTAAAGTGCCAGTCATCCAGCCTGGCATGGTGAGATAAAATATCCCTTTCCTTCTTTTTTAACCTTACCTGTTGATCATAATTTCTCCAAGATGGACTTTATCTCATCTGGTTATGAGCAATCACTGTTTTCTATCTGGGGGCATTGGGAAGAACCAGAGTGTATTTTACATCATCCAAACAGTGTCTGCACTCCAATACACATCTCTCAGCTCTATCTAAATGTCTTCATTAACAACTGCAAGGCTATTAAATCGAAGAGTCACAGGAATATAATACAGGCTAAAGTCTCACTCTTGGGAATGATAGCGATGATTGTAAAAATAACTGTTAGTCATTTTATCATGATCACACTGAAGACTTTTATTTTCCAGCTACCTTTCTGCACAGTCTGCTGTAGAGCACCACGTGTTACTAAGTATCACAAATAATTCATCCTTGCATTCTATAAAGCAAGTGGACATGCTGAACCAGTGCTGTACATTTTACAGGGATTTTGTGTTAACTGTTTAAACTTCTGTTTCTGCTTCCTTGGCTTATTACAATAAGGGGATTGTGTTGTTATTTATTTATTTGTTTAAGTAATCCCAACAACAACCATCATTATTGTTTGATGAAATTTTTATACATAGTGGTGTGATTTTAAGCTCTAAATGGGGCTGAGAGGCAGGATACTGCTGGGACTGTTTGACACAGTGATGATGAGCATACTTCTGCCAATTAATTTTGGTATACGTGAGGGAAGCAATATGATTACTTGAATAATTTCTCATTCATTTCTTTTAAATAAACCTGTCAATATCAAGAGCATTTATGTGAGTATTTTTGTTTTAATATAATCTAATTATAATAATAACAACAAATATTGTTGCTGTTAAATCAAGAGCTAAATTTGTGCTAATACAGTACTGGCAGAGTAGAGAGCATGTGCTGTTGTGTTTTTTTTATACTAACTGATTCAGTAAACCTAAAACATCCGTCTCAGCAGTGATTAGACACAGATTCTTTTCAATTAGGGTAGATTTATGAAGAACTCAAATGATGAAAGTGGTGAGGTGTTGTTTTAGTGTGCACATTCTGTGTATGAACACAGAATTGGAAAGCAGATGAAATATTTTTTTCCATTTTTTTTTTTTGTCAGTGATCAGCATTTTAAAAGTCATGTTCTAAACTGCATGTGTTCCTTTTCCATTGATGAGGATTGATTAGATGGAAAGCTTAAACACTGAAGCAAGTAAAAACTACTTCTAATTGTCCTTGACCCAATGAAAAACAATTTTCTTCATGTCAAAAAGACATCTGTTGCAAGTATTTTATTTCATTTTAAAATACAAGCTGTTTTGATAATCACAGATTTTTTTTCTAATCTTATTGGCAGTGTCCTTTACTTCAAGGAGACTTTTTTCAAAAGCTCTAAAACATTTTTACATTTTTGAATCTCTTCATATTAAATTTCCAACATTTCAGGTGAATCTAATAACCACCTCAGCGAGTAACAGAAAAATAGGCACTTACTTCCACCACTGCACTGCCAATTTAAATAAATGCAATCAATGTTGTTCCTATGTGGCCATCTGTAGTTAGAAACTGTGGGCATGGTGAGAGACACTGATGTCTCACCCAGCTGAGGGCTGTTGCAAAGCAGCTTACCAGAATGTCTCAGGATATTGAGCCTAAATCAACCACTGACTATAAGGTTTTTGTGGTTCATAAAATCTCCTAAAACCTTTCCCCACATTCATCTTATTAGACTCAGACAAAGTATGGTTATGGGGGAGTGCTGCACATGTGCAAAAACACAGAGCTGACAGAAGCAAGGGAAATATTACATTCCATGGTGGAGAGAAACAGCATGATTGATATGTGTGAGTGGTTCCTCTGTCAAAATGCAAAGCAGGATTGTAGCTCTCTTCACCCATGTACATTACAGGTTAATGGCAGACATGTCAATGTCAACCAGGGTGGAGCAACACAATCTCTTTTCCGATCTCATCCTTCCAGTACATTTGACAGGTTCTTCAGAATTAACAATGCCACATGGTGTACTAAGAGAGTGTTTTTCAGGGCTGCTTGCCAGCTGAAAGATAAAACCAGAGGTATCCTGAGAATGTCCTCATTACCAACAGATTTGGTCTCCTGAAATTTAAACAGGGCACACACAGAACATGTTTCCTTCTTATGTACAGACTTCAATATATCACTATCACTTTTAATGAAAACATATCTAAATTTATTATCTTGGTTGAGTAAAGCAGTTGAGGTGGTTAAAATGTACTAGGAATAATAAAAACCCCAAAGTTGGCAGTGTCAAATAATATTCCTATTAAAGTATGAAAAGTGTTTATGGTACGTATGGCACACAGTAAAGCAGAGGGACATGATGGAATGAGCAATAAACAAAGCATTGCAGTGCAGCTAAAAACATCTGCTTGAATTTACAGTAATAAACTAGAAGATTGGTATATTTGAGGAGATAAAACCATATATTGCACACAGTAGAAGAAAGCAGCTGAGCTCGGCTGTCTGCCCAGGGCTGAGGTCATTGGGCCCAGGCGTCACAGCTCACTACACTACAGTGGGAGTGTGGAATGAAGCACAAAGCTGGCGGAATGCCAGAAGGGCAGGTGAATCACAATTTGCAGGAAGGCAATCCACTCCTGCCGTGGAAAACAGAGAGTGTGTCAGGGCTCCGCTCCCTTAGCTGTGGTGTTTTTGTCCATGTGCTTTTTGTTTTCCTTGTGTTACAGCCCCGCCCCACTCCCCGCCTGGTCTCCGCCCGCCTGATGGCCTCATTACCTTCACCTGCCTGCCTGCTCACCTGCATCCCATCTCCTCATCAGCCCAGCCCTATTTCTACCCTGCTTGTTCCTGTCTTGTTTGCCAGTTCATCTCAGTGTTTCTGTACCTGTTTCGTCCCCGCCGGTTTTCTCGATTTCAGATTTCTCCGTGTTTGACTCTGCCTGCCCTTCGTCTTCGTTTTCTGCCTGCCTTCTTGTCCCGTTGCCTGATCAATTGCCTGCCCGGTTCCTGATCCTGCCTGCTCCTGTTCCCGACCCTGTTTTTGTCCATGGACTGCCTTCCGGTTTTCGACCCACCACCCAGAGGCACTGCTGGCTCTGTTCACCCTTTGTGAGCAACTGAGGGTCCACATCGCCTCCAAATTTTTGCCACCCTTGATGCCCCCTCTCTATCAAAACAATGTGTTTACAGCATAGTGTTAAAGTTATATCTGAGTTTGATTTTGTAGAATAGGTCAACTACAATACAGAGGCTTGAAATATTTATTGAAATATATTTCAATTTTGGCAGTTTTATAACCTTTCAGTCTCTTGTTCTGCCTATTAGTCTGCCCGAGTAAACATCCTGCTTGCTTTGTAATCTGCCAGAATACTTGCCAAGTTCCTCCCTACTATGTAGAAATCTACTTGTACTCATGGACTAACACAGAGACATTATCCATAATTGCTTGACAGTATGTGATTTTTCTTCTTCTTGGCGTGTCCATGTACAAAGCTAAATGTGATTCAACCAAAACTGAAGACATTCTGCAGCAACATCGTTGTATTCTGTGAGATCCTGTGCCGTGCATTGGTGCTCCAATGATGGACATCTTAGTAGGTGCTCCATGGTTTGTTGTTCTGTGCCACATATACAAGTGAGATCCTGGTTGTCTTGGTATCCCTATTTGTTTAGGCACACTTTGGAATGTCCAATGCCACATCTTAATCTGTTAAGGCATTTCCACTTTGTCTGATGTAGATCAGAGCCTGGTGGAAGACCTTCTTGTATACTCAAGAACTTTTTGTCTGCTGGAGAGAGATGGTGTAGTCTTTCCTCCCACTTTAGAACTCTGGTACTTTCTGGTGAGGCTTCTAGTGGGTTGACACTGTGTTAAAAAGCTCTCTCTTGATTGTAGGCAACTCTGTGCTGGCACATGACCAAACCGAGGGTGCCGCTCATCTCCTGCTTGGCGCTGGTGCTCTTTCATGCTACATACTCTGCGTCTGATCTCAGGAGGGGTGATGCCCGCTAGGATGTAAAGACTGTCAGTTGGAGTTCATCTTAGGCATCCGGTGATCAAGCAGCATGTAGCATTGAGACCAGGATCCAGTTTCTTGGCATTGGGAGATCTTTCCCATACAGGGCTGGCATATTCAGCAGCTGAGTAGGAAAGAGCTAGAGCAGAAGATCAGAGTTCCTGGGCTTGCTCCCAAAGTTGTACCAGTCAGTTGACTAATGATGTTTCTGGAGCACACTTTGCTTTTATTCTTCTCTATATGATGTTTGAAGGAGAGGTATCTGTCTAAGGTGACACCAAGGTAAACTGGGTGCTTGCAGTTCTCAAAGGTTGTTCCTGACCATGTAACTTCAAGCTTGCGCTTGGCTTCGCGATTTCTGAGGTGGAAGGCACACACCTGTGTCTTGAATGGATTAGCATGAAGGTGGTTTTTTTCATAGTATGGTGTCAGCTCATTGAGAGCATTGGAAAGTCATTCTCCTACAACTCTGAAATCGATTTCTTGAGCTCCTACACCGAGGTCATCTGCATAAATGAACCGTCTGGTTCCCTCACTATTTGGTTGGTCGTTAGTGTAGATGTTGAAGAGGAGTGGTACAAGCACACTCCCCTGTGGAAGACCATTCTTGAGTGTTCTCCATCTACTCTTCTTCCCACCCAATTCAACATAGAAGAGCCTGTTAGCCAGCATGCTTTCAATGGGTTCCATCAACTTGATGTCCTTAGTGATCTCCAAGATTTTATAGAGAAGGTTTCTGTGGTTGACAGTATCATAGGGAGCTGACACGTTGACAGACACGACTCCGGTTACCTTCCGTTCCGAATAACCATCTTCAATGTACTGTGTGAGGTTGAGTATCATTGACCTGCCTGGGCGGAAACCTGCTTGTTCGGGGATGAGGTGTTCATTGATGGCAGGAGCAATTCTGTTAAGAATGAGGTGCTCAAGAAGCTTGCAGTTGTGACTCAGTAGCGAGATGGGCCGATAGTTCTTGAGTACTGATGGATCTTTCCCCAGCTTTAGCAGAGTGAGAATATGAGCTTTCTTCCAGATCATAGGTAGCTCATGGGATCTCAAGCAGTAATTGTACAGTTTCAGAAGCCAGTTCTTAGCCTCAGAACCAAAGTGCATGATCTGCTTAGTTGCGATGTTATCCAAGCCAATAGCTTTGCCAGGTTTAAGTGAGGAGATACTCATGTTCAGCTCTTCCACAGTGAAGGATCTTGTGAAACCAGGGTCATCGCTGTACTTTTTGTGGTTGAGCTTGATCTTGTTCTTACCCTTTCCACTTCTACCGTTGACAAGCAATTGGTGGGCAATGTGGTTAGCAGAAACCTTTAGGTGCTAAGGGGCTGCTTTTGGGTCATCACGAAGCTTTCTGATGGTTGACTATGCTTTTTTGCTGTTGTGTGTCATGTCCATTGACTCAATGAAGGAATGCCATGTTTTCTTGCATTTCTGAGATGCTTTCTATCACTTCCTTGCCTTTGGCAGTTGTTTTATCTGAGAAAGGACAGGTCTGGTACATGTCTACATAGTCGTCATAGAGTATAGCACTTTCCCTAGAAAGTTCAGGGATGTATCCAACTCTACAGCCTCATGGAATATGTCTTCGAGCGGTCTTCTTTACTAGTTCAAAAACTTATCATAGTTCTTTGAAGTAGGGACAGTCCTCCTAACTTTCTGATCTAGTTCTTGAGTGAAACCATTCCAATCAGCTTTCTTGTAGTTGAAGCACCTTCTAAAAGGCACTATTGTAGGTGCTGCTGCAGCATTATCTTTAATGCCAATTAGACAATGCTGACTCTGAGGGATAGGATTCGACACAAATTTTTTGCACACTCCAGCAATCTTATGGGTAACAGTGGCATGATCTGGGCTGTAGCCACGTCTCCAATGGGTACTGTGAAACGAAGGTGGGAGCTTGGGGTCATGAATGAGACTTAGTTGGTGGGTGTTCATCCATTGCTCTACAGCTTCACCATCCTTGTTGGTTTCTTTGTACCCCCATTGGGTACTTTGGCTTTTAAAGTCTCCAATGATGATTTGCGGTTTGTTGTGTGCTCTTGGAACAGAGTGGGGGAACCTGAAGTCTACTGATGTAGACAGAAGTTAACACAATGTTTAGCTCAACTGTAAGAACCTCGATGTTATTCTCTTCAGAGATTGATGTTGCTTCTATAACTGTGCCTACTTAAACGAATATGGCACTGCTATATTGTTGGTGAGGGTGTTCATTGACCAGGACCATACCAGGTATGGTTGGATTGTTGTTGGAACTTCCTCTGTGTGTCTTCTGAAGGCAAAGGACGTTGCACTGGAGATTGCTGCACAACTTGGCTAAGCCGTTCTGTTTTGCAGTAGAAATCCCTTCAATGTTGGCAGAGATGACTGAGTGCAGGTCTTAGAACAGGTCTGTGCTTACATCTGCTTGCATTTCTGGACATGATGTTGTTGGTCTCAATGTTCTTCTAGTTGCTTGTTGTTGTACGAGGTGGAGGTAGGATTGGTTGGTTATCCAGGACCATGTGAACAAGTAGTGATTTTAGTATGTATACAATATGCAAAAATTGTAGATGGCAAAGTTTGGTCTGGTAGCCACACAAAGAGATTAAGTTAATATCAAGGGCTAAATACCAACATCAAATATTAAGCCCACAATTTCATATGTCTTCCTATACAAGATACCTTCTAGATCACAGTCAAGACTAACAAAAGAGATAGCAACAGAGACAACATAAAGTTAGCAAAGTAACCTTGTTCCATGTGTGGAAGACAGAAACAAAGTGAAATGTGTGATAAGAAAAACAACATAGGGTCACATTTCTTGAAGACAAGGTGCCATGCATATGTGCATTTGTGTGATTAACTCCATCATAATTAGAGATGAGTAGTATACAAGTTCTAGTAGTATATAAGTGAGGAACCACTGGAGTGTAATGTACAGTAGACAGGAAAAAAAATATTGCAGTTCTCAAGTCTTAATTTTGTCCATTTACATTTAGTACTGTCCTTTTATTTATTTTTAAGCAAATAAGCAAAACAGTGTCCCGAGGGCTATGAAAACAAGCATATTAGCTGGGGAAACAGTGAATTTGTCATTTTGCAGCATGCTTAATGTAGCTTGGTAGCGTCATCTTCCCTTTTTTAGATCTATTTTTGTTCAGTTTGCCCGTAGCCAATTAGTATATTTAACAAGCTCTCCGTGTATAAAAGACCCAGGTAAATGCTACCTGAATGTCTGCTTCTGGGATATCTGCCCCTTCCGCTACCTGCTCCTCCATTGTTGGAAAGGTATGTGTCAACTTGCGGTGTACTGCTTTGATTGGGTTTATGCACCCGTTGATTTGCACTTTTGCTTTCAACTTGATTTTGCAGTCGCTGCCGACACAACTTTCGGTACATTCCTCTGCTACCGATCCTCAGGTAGGCACATTCTCAGTCCTAGTGCTATATTTTCCCTGTTATGTTTTACGTGGTAGTGGCACAATTGTTTTTTTTTTTTTTGTAGCTCCATCTGCCAAGCCTGGTGTTCATCTTTCATGTGTGTTTGCCATATTGTGGGTATGTACATTCAGGGTACAGTATCATTTTTAAACATAAGGTTTATTCCCTTTTTTGGTAACTTCATTTTGTCCCAACAGGTAGCACTAGGCCTGCAAATTGTTCCAGGGGAATCGGTATTGGCATGCCACACTCCAATCAAGCTGCTGTTCTGTCTCTGCCGTTGTTTCGCCCATGCTTTCTTCTTAATGTTAGTTAGCCCATATCAGATAGCATATTGAATATCGTTCGCCTGTTAGACGGTCAGCCTTTACAGTGCATTGTATCTCACTAAGTTCGTAGGCAGTATTGCCCAGTGTGCGCGGTGTCTGCGCAGGCTGGGTGATTTATGTAGTGCAGGGTTACGCTGTGAACTTTTGGTGACTGTGCCTAGTTAACTTTGTTCTTTTTCTACTTTACTTGCCTTTTGTATTTGTTTGTGGGTGGGCTATTTGGAATTGTGATTTTTGCTTAGTTGGAAGTATAGCCTGGTACCAACTGGTATATAATTTGCTTTAGTGTGCCTATTGTCCAGCTAACACCATTTTCTCTTTATTTAAAGCTGCAGCTGAGTGCCCCTATTGGGGAGGCTAGTCACCAGGTGGTGGTATCCCTTCACAGTGTGGAGTTTCTAGGAGCACCCTGGTTTGTTTCACCCATTATTGTGTGCAGTGTGTGTGTTTGTGTGCATGTGGCTTGGAACCTGGGCACACCTTCCAATTAGCCTCCCCAAGGTAAGCCTTAGTCCTGCTGCTGAACCTCTTTTCCTGTAGCTACAATGGTGGGCAATTGTTTGTCCGTGTGATAGTGGAAATATTTTAACTTTTGTACAGATAAATTTTTAATAAATCTATTTTTGTAATATGGAATTTTTAATTATTGCTCTAACTTTGTAATACCCAGGATTTTACTCAACTATAATATACATTGTTTTGCTATCAAATTGGGTGTTGCTGGAGTACTTTTTGTACTTAATTCCACTACCTCTTCAGTCAATAAAATTCCATTTTATACCTGAAATCACATCTCTTGCTTCTTGGCATCAACGAACCTGTGTTCTGTGTGCAAGTACTAAGGTGAAATTCTCTGGGTGAAATTCCCAGGGTGGCGTAGTTGGCTACAAAATAAACATTCTTTAGCTGCCATGGTGTACCTTAAGCACTCCCTCATGCCACATTAAGATGAATTCAACTTGTTAAACAAATAAATAATTGACCAAGTATGTGTGGGAAGAAAAAGAGCAGGATTTATGTGTGCAAAGTCCTTTGTAGGATGTCGTACAGCTATGCATGTGTATACAAATGCATGTTAGTGTGTCTTACAACAAATGATCATATGCTGCAGAGGCACTTTTTGAGATACAGCCATCTTTCTACAATAGATAACATGAGTCCAATACAGTTTAAGAAAGCTTGAAAAGTCTGTTTTTCCTCTTAAAAAATTCTCATCCAAGTACAGCAAAAAAAAAAAGTTTTTGAGTGAGAATTGAAGGAAAATGATGAAAAGCAAAATAAAATGAAGAGTATAAAATGGGTTTCAAAAGAACCTTGTCAGAATGGGGGGCAATGGTAAACAGAACAGAAAATTCAGAGCTCAATGTATGCAAAGCTTGAGATTTTTACCTCCTGATTCTTTAAGGGCGGTAACATTGTAAAGCACAAATACACAATGGCATCAGGTCTGGCAATATGAGTATCATTATATGATATGAATATTTCGCAGATAAACCTAGTAATCCCCGCCCCCTAAAGGAACGATGAGCCATTCTTTTGAGCTGCTCTCGGAAAGGAATGGAGCCATAAGATCCAGCTCCCTTCAAAGAGCCGTTATTCCCATCACTACTGTGAAGGAGAACCTTCACCACCTCTCCCTTGAACCTGGATGTTAATTGTTGTCAATTTGTTAATTGTGTTCACCTGTTAATTTGTTTGGGGATCCAGCCTATTGGCTAATGAGTCACACCTGAGTAATTGAAGGTTTATTAAATACAGGTGTGGCTGCAGAGAAGGAGAGGAGCTCATTTTTCCCCTGCTGTTAGTTGGTGTAGGCTGGTTTCTTTGTTGTTTCGTTTTAAAAATAAATTATTGTTTCTTTTAATCTTTTGTTCTTTTCGGCTCATTTATGGGAGAAGTGTCGGCCAGCTTCTCTACACAGCCACTTCAGGTGCCTGGCTATTAGAACAACACACTTTGCATGAGATTCTGAGATTTATGTTTCATTGCCATGTCCACCAGCAACATGTGAAAACTAAACACTTGCTGTAATATTACTGTGTGCACTTTGTTTGGGTTACACTAATACAGTATGTTTATTACAGAGTCAAAAGCCTGGCTCCAGTGAAAATCAAATCTTTTGATCTGATACACTAATTGAATCACTTGGGTGTATTCTGTTAAATACATTGCAGGGTTAGTATTCCATTATTTTGGGAAAATGTTTAAAAATAACATAAAACTCATAGATTTCTGGGGCGGTTGAAACAAGATTACTGAAAAATTGGACCTCACAATACTGTTGGGTATTGATGTTCTACTGAATGAGAAAGTGAGAAAAGACCAGCCTTTCAGCTGAGGGCACTGACCATCATTGGATTGTGCACAAAAAGAAGCAACCAGCAATCTTTTTGACTTTATTCAGAAAGGTTGGTGGAAAGAATTTAGTGTGCTACGCAGGCTACCTGTTTCAGTCTAATTTAACTGTATTGACAGTCAGTCGCTGTACATACTGAGCGGCACAAGTAGATTTACATTTTTACTCATTGATTTTTACTCATACTCAAGGCTCATTGATCTCACCCACTCACAAAAGACCACAAAGAACTTTCAGCGCTGGTGAGGACAACACTAAAATTTCTGTGGCTCCATGTCTGTGTCTGTCTACCACTTGTCTGCTCCCTCACTTTTGTTTATGGAGACCTGTTTTTCTGACTATTATTATTATTATTCTATAGTGATTGAGGATTTAAACTCAATTTTAAAAGTTTTTTTGCTTTACAATAAAGCAAAAATAATTCATTCATTTATTTGCAAACTGTCTATCACTTCCAAACAAACTTGGTTCCAATATTTTGACCAAAAAACTAAAATAAAATTCCACTGGAGTCAAACTTCAGCTGCATTGACATCTCCTTACCCATGAGTTGACAGCAGCTTCATGGAATTGTAGGTTGTGTTGGTCCTGTAAGGGATTGACAGGAGAAATGTGGAAACTGTTCTGTTTTCTAAGAGCCTGGGGCAAGAGTTATTGGCCAGCCCACTACAAATGCGAGAGTGAGAAGGTACTTCCAGTGTGTCTGTATGAAAGACTGTTGCATTAACTTTCTGAAGAGGCTGCAGGTAGTCATACATTATGCTCCAGCAAAAGATGACAAGACTCATCCCACTTTAAATATCCAGGGCCCCTCTTTCCTGCACCCCTTTGTTTCCTTTCATCTACTGTCCATTCACTGAGCCTCTGTGCCACAGCTGACAAGCTCAATAAGTGTAATGTAATAGCTGGGAGAGACATTAATGATCCTCAAGCTGGCGCCTGCTGAGCGCTTTGATCCAACACAGCTGGACTTATGGGCAATCCAGAAGAGGAGAGAAAGAAAGATGAAAGAAAACAGAGAAGTGATGCATCTAAACACATACACAAAACATGGAGGAGCAAGGGGAAAAGCAATATCAATTTTTCAGTGTTGTCACATAATTAGTCTTGGCTCAGTGCCACAGAGTAGAATGGGTCTGCTGATATCTTTTTTTAAAATATGTGTGTAAGTTCTGTATTTTCTGATATATTTGTGGAGTGCATGTTACACCATGGATGGTGGTGGTCGGGTGTTATGCGGATTTGGCATAAAAGCATCATAGATTCTCTTACAGTCCTTGGAAGTCTTACTACATGGAACAGGCTTGCTCACAATATTACAATATTACACTATATAGTACCTTTAAATACCTGACTGAAGGGTAATAGAAGAAAAGGTGATACCTCTGGACACTTGGAAATGACTGTTAGTTGAAACACTTAAGCCCAGATTCAACATAACTGCAATAAGCATCATGATTATACTTTGAAGATATTGTTACTTTTTTGGTATTTGCAAGTCAAGAATTCAAGACACTAACATGATTGATAACAAATATAATAAGTCATAAAATATTATTAAAAAAAATTAAGAGCACACCTCATTTGATGTCTTCCTCAGAGAAGGTGCACTCTTTTTTAATAATATTTTATAACTTATAATCCAAAGTATAATCTCCAAAGTATAATCATGATGACAAATACTATAAGTAATAAAATATAAAAAAAAAAAATGAAGAGCACACCTCCTCTGAGGAAGACATCAGAGAATGTAAAACAGGTGTAGAAACTACTCAAATAATTGTCCACCAAACAAGCAGATTTGTGCTTCATGTGTTTGTAAATGACATTTGATATTAAAATATGCTTGCGCAGCTAGAGGAAAATAACAAAACATAATATATGTATAGTCATCCCCGGACCGCTCTTATTTTAAAAGGTTGGATGGTTTAGGCCTTGACTCTTTTATCTGTTAGCAGTCACCTTCCTACAGCTGCTGTAAAACTTATTGGGCTACTACTGAAACCTAACGGAATTGTTGGGATGCATTAACATAACTGGTGGCAACAAAATTCCCCAACAGCTAGAAATCAGTATGCCATATTGACAGCCAGTGGCTATTTTTGTAGCTACAATTCAAATGGACTACATACGTGAAGTGAGCACCAACTGGACGATAGGTACTATTCCACTGATATCATCTCAACAACTTTCAGGAGCCTTGTGCATTGCAAGGTGGGATGAGGACTGTCCCTGGCAGAACAAGGCCCTGTTCTGCCATTGTGAGCTCCTGGTGATTTACGTCAGATCCAATTTCAAGCCTGGGCTGTAGGGCTCAGCCTGCACCCAGCCACTTGAGAAGCCCATCAGTATGATAATTCTGTTTATATTTTTAATATTAAGCTAGGGCTTGTTGGCTGATATGCTCATATGCAGCTATTAGGGTTTAAAAGATAAATAGTGTTACCTATCTAATATTACAGTGTTATTAATAGTGATTTTATAAAATACTGTAATTCTGATTTAGTCAAATTAGTGGAGTGGACTTTCTTTAAAGGCAATTAAACTAGCAGAAAATTACTATTTTATGTTATAACCTCATCACCAATTTTAATGGTATGCTATCATTCTGCTGGGTGAGGGATTTTTCAAAAAGAATTCCACTCCCAATATAGCCATCAGTTTCAAAGTAATTAATGTGCCTAAGTGTTTAACACTTGTTTATACAATTTAAATACTAAATTCATCTTCACTTTGTATGAAATGAACAGGGTAAGAATTTGTAAAGGTAAAGAACTCTTTTCAAAATATAATGAAAGTTGATTCTGTAGATCACTATTTTGATCATGATTCAAATAAGTAACAGGCTGTCACTACTGATGGCTCACTGATTTATTACTATGTGAAGAACTAGACAAAATTCTAATGTTTAAGCAACTTTTTCTCATTATGAAATAATTTATAGCAATGAGATTATAGTGAACCTGGTTAGTGCCTTCGAAATGTAAAAATGTTAAAATGTTGAACATTTTAACATTTTAAACAAAGAATCATTTTCCTTTGACAGGTGTCTGTTGTATGGTCTGCATTACCTCTCCTACTAACACTAAGTAAGCACTGTGTTCATTCACGTTTGTGTATTTGTCATGACTGCGGCATCTTAGCCGGTTGTTTTCTTTCCCCTGTCCATGTGCTTTTGTTTTCCTTGTGTTCTAGCCCTGCCCCGCTCTCCGCCCTGTCTCCGCCCACCTGATTGTCTCTACCTGCCTGCCAGCACACCTGCTTCCCATCACCTCATCAGCCTAGCCCTATATCTACCCTGCTTGTCTCTGTCTTGTTTGCCAGTTCGTCTCAGTTTGCTGTTTCGCTACTCGCCGTCTGTTCTGGTTTGCCTGTTGGTTCCGTTTGCTTTGCCTGTTTATTCTTGACTACGATTTCTGGACCTGATTTGTGGTATGTTTGCTGTGTTTTTCTGGTTTTGGACTTTGCCTGTTTTTCCTGACTTCGTTCCTCATTTTTGCCCTGTGGTTTTGGTCGCCGTGTCTGCCCGGTTTTTGACTCTGCCTGCCCTGACTTCGTTTTGTGGATTACCCGTTTGGATTATTAAACCTGTTTTTGGCATCCATCTCCTCTGTCTGCACTTGAGTCCCTGCCTGAGTTCTGACAGTACGAACTGGCCAACTATGGACTCAGCAGACAGTAGCCAGCTATGGTCAGTGTTAGACCGACAGGGAGCCCTGCTCAACCGACATCAGAACCAGCTGGAATCGGTTAGCATTGACAATCTCTCCACTCAACTGCAGCAGCTCCAGCTTGCACAAGACCTCCCTGCACCTGCTCCGCAACCTCTTGCCGCTCAGCCAGGAAGGGAGCCCCGTCTGCCACCTCCGGAACCGTACGCTGGTGAGCCTGGAACCTGCCGCTCCTTTCTGTCACAATGCTCTCTGGTTTTCGAGCTCCAGCCGTCCACCTTTCCCACAGACCGAGCACGAATCGCGTATGTCATCACCTTGCTCACCGGGCGTGCCAGAGAGTGGGGAACGGCAGTGTGGGATGCCCGCTCGCCTGTGTGCTCCTCCTACACCACCTTCTGTGAGGAGATGAAGCGAGTGTTTGACCGGTCCACAACCGGTCATGAGGCTGCTCGGGAGATGCTGCAGATCCGTCAGCAAGGGAGCTCAGTCTCCGATTATGCCATTGATTTTCGGACCCTTGCTGCGAGCAGTGGCTGGAATCAAGAGGCCCTGTACGACGCGTTCCTCCATGGGCTGTCTGAGGAGATTAAAGACGAGCTCGTCACCCGGGATCTGCCGGCTGGGTTCGACACCCTGGTCGACCTCGCCATCCGCATTGACCACTGCCTGTCTGCTCGTCGGAGAGAGAGAGCAGAGTCTGAGATCAGCTGGGGAGTTTCGGAGGCCTTCCATGTCTGCTGCAACAATGCCCCCTGTTCCGGAACCCCTGCATATCGACCGCACGCGCCTCTCTCCAGCGGAACGACAAAGGCGGATCCAGACCCGGTCCTGCCTGTATTGCGGCAACCCAGGGCACTTCATCTCTAAGTGCCCAGTAAAGAGCCAGCGGTCACCCGTAACCGGGGAGATGCAGGTGAGCGCAACGCCTCTTCCTAACTCCCCAATCACTCGCCCACTGCTGTCAGCGTCCCTCTTTGTTCATGGCCAGCCACAGGTGGTTGCTGTTCTTATTGACTCTGGAGCGGACGGGAACTTCATCGATGCCAGCCTGGTCCTGCAGCTTGGGTTACCACGGGTCCCACTCCAGACCCCCCTAGAGGCGGTTGCCATCACCGGGAGGCCGCTCGTTAAAATCACGCACGTTACTCCGCCGGTGAGTCTTCTGCTGTCTGGCAACCACCGTGAGGACATCGTGCTGCACATCATGGACACACCCCAAGCCCCGTTAGTACTGGGACTCCCCTGGCTCTGCAAGCACAACCCCTGGATCAATTGGGTGGAGAACAGAATATCGGAGTGGAGTCCGTTCTGTGCTTCTCAATGTCTCAAAGACGCTCCGGTCCCCGTCTCTGCAGCTTCCACCATCACTGATGAGTTTCCTGACCTGTCTGGAGTGCCCCCTGAGTACCTGGACCTGAAGGCAGTTTTTAGCAAGTCCCGCGCTGCCTCCTTGCCGCCTCATCGTCCCTATGATTGTGCCATTGACCTCCTGCCTGGCACCACTCCGCCCCGGGGCCGCCTGTATTCCCTGTCGCCACCTGAGACAGAGGCTATGAATAAGTACATCCGGGAGTCGCTGGCGGCCGGCATAATTTGCCCCTCATCTTCTCCCGCTCGCCTGCTGAACATTGCCTTCATGTCCACCAAGTGCTGCAGAGACTGCTGGAGAACAACCTGTTCGTTAAAGCGGAAAAGAGTGAGTTTCATCGGGACTCGATTTCTTTCCTGGGGTGTGTTGTCACAGCCAGAGGGGTCCAAATGGATCGTCGCAAGGTCCAGGCGGTCGAGGAGTGGCCAACGCCAACTTCTCGTCGTGAGCTCCAACGATTCCTGGGTTTTGCAAACTTTTATCGACGGTTCATTCGCGATTACAGCTCGGTTGCCTCTCCGCTCACCTCTCTGACTTCCCCCTCCAGACGCTTTTCCTGGCCCCCGGTCGCTGCGGAGGCATTCCAGGCGCTCAAGAGGTGCTTCACCACTGCGCCTGTGCTCGCCCAGCCTGATCCTGCCCGGCAGTTTGTCGTCGAAGTGGACGCTTCGGAAGTGGGAGTGGGGGCTGTGCTCTCTCAAGTGTCCGCACAAGATAACAAACTCCATCCTTGTGCCTTTTTCTCACGCCGGCTTTCCGCCTCGGAGCGCAACTACGACATCGGGGACCGGGAGCTGCTGGCCATTAAGCTGGCTTTGGAGGAGTGGAGGCACTGGCTGGAGGGGGCGAGTATCCTGTTTCTGGTGTGGACCGATCACAAGAACCTGGAATATCTGCGTATGGCAAAACGCCTTAATCCTCGCCAGGCTCGCTGGTCCTTGTTCTTTGCCAGGTTCGACTTTGTTCTCTCCTACCGCCCAGGTTCCAAGAACGGCAAACCCGATGCCCTTTCTCGCCAGTCCTCCCCACCTGAGGAGGCGCCTGAGTCCAGCACCATATTGCCCGCTCGCTGCTTGCTGGCTGCAGCATTATGGGACATTGAGTCTTTAGTGCGCTCTTCTCAGCAGGGCGACGCCTGCCCCAGTTCTTGTCCGGTTAATTGTCTGTTCGTTCCAGAGTCTGTTCGTTCCCAGGTCCTGCAGTGGGGACACTCCTCCAAGCTGGCCTGCCACCCAGGGGTTAGACGCACCAAGGCCCTCATCGAGCAGCGTTTCTGGTGGCCCACCATGGAAGAGGATGTCCGCAGCTTCGTTTCCGCCTGCTCAGTCTGTGCACAGAACAAGCCCTCCAATCACCCCCCTGCTGGACTGCTGTGCCCTCTGCCTATCCCCAAGCGACCCTGGTCCCACATCGCCTTGGACTTCATCACAGGTTTGCCCTCGTCTGAAGGTAATACGGTTATCCTAACCGTGGTTGATCGCTTCTCCAAGTCTGTACACTTCGTCGCGCTGGCAAAGCTGCCCACAGCAAAAGAAACGGCTGAGTTGATGATCAATCATGTGTTCAGACTGCATGGATTGCCGGTTGACGTGGTATCAGATAGGGGGGCCCAGTTCACGTCATGCTTTTGGAGGGCTTTCTGCAAGTCGTTGGGGGCATCTGTGAGTCTGTCCTCAGGTTTCCACCCGCAGACTAACGGCCTGACTGAGCGGGCTAATCAGCAGCTGGAAACGGTGTTGCAATGTCTCGCTTCGCAAGATCCCAGCTCCTGGAGTCGGCTGCTGCCCTGGGTGGAGTATTCCATCAACTCCCTGCCATCCTCTTCCACCGGCCTGTCCCCGTTCCAGTGCTGCCTCGGCTACCAGCCCCCACTGTTCCCAGCTCAGGAGGAGGAGGTTGGGGTCCCCTCGGCTGTGGCATTCGTCCGTCGCTGCCGGCGTACCTGGAAACGCACCTGGACTGCGCTTCTACGTGCATCTGCCCGGATCAAGCGGGCCGCTGACCGGCTCCGTTCCAAAGCTCCCCGCTACGTCCGGGGGCAGCGAGTGTGGCTGTCCACACGCGATATTCCCCTCAGGGTGGAATCCCGCAAACTGGCCCCACGCTTCATCGGTCCCTTCCCCATCGCCCGAGTGATAAGTTCCACTGCAGTCCGGCTCAAGCTCCCGTCCTCCCTCCGCCGCATCCACCCGACTTTTCATGTCTCCAGGGTCAAGCCCGTCGTTCGCAGCCCACTCTGCCCGGCTCCGCGGGCTCCTCCACCCCCCCGCCTGATCGACGGATCCGAAGCATACACCGTGCGCCATTTGCTGGGAGTTCGGCGCCGGGGCCGAGGACTCCAATACCTGGTGGACTGGGAGGGTTACGGCCCGGAGGAACGATGCTGGGTCCCAGCCCATGACATACTCGACCCTTCCCTCATCGCAGACTTTCGCCGGCGGCATCCCGGACAGCCTGCTGGGACGCCCGGTGGCGTCCGTAGGGGGGGGGGGGTACTGTCATGACTGCGGCATCTTAGCCGGTTGTTTTCTTTCCCCTGTCCATGTGCTTTTGTTTTCCTTGTGTTCTAGCCCTGCCCCGCTCTCCGCCCACCTGATTGTCTCTACCTGCCTGCCAGCACACCTGCTTCCCATCACCTCATCAGCCTAGCCCTATATCTACCCTGCTTGTCTTGTTTGCCAGTTCGTCTCAGTTTGCTGTTTCGCTACTCGCCGTCTGTTCTGGTTTGCCTGTTGGTTCCGTTTGCTTTGCCTGTTTATTCTTGACTACGATTTCTGGACCTGATTTGTGGTATGTTTGCTGTGTTTTTCTGGTTTTGGACTTTGCCTGTTTTTCCTGACTTCGTTCCTCATTTTTGCCCTGTGGTTTTGGTCGCCGTGTCTGCCCGGTTTTTGACTCTGCCTGCCCTGACTTCGTTTTGTGGATTACCCGTTTGGATTATTAAACCTGTTTTTGGCATCCATCTCCTCTGTCTGCACTTGAGTCCCTGCCTGAGTTCTGACAGTATAATTATTGTGTTTTATTGAGCAATCATTCAGAAAATGCCATGTTAATAGATTTTTGCCAAGTTGTCTTAAATTAATGTAATGCAAATGTACTCTTTCTTGAATGAATCAATTAATAAGCAGGCTATAATTGTATTTTAAAGTATTTTATATTAGGATTGAATTGAACCCATTTTTGCCATCATTTTAACATGTTAATTGTCTTGATGAGATAAGTGTTCAAAACGACTCATATCAAGTGTATTATTATTAAGCCTTTGCAAATATATATCATTACAAGGAGAATTATGCAAAAGAATTTGCTTTTTAAATTCTAAAATGAATTTTTTTCATACATTTCCAAATGGTGATTTTGTTTTTGAATGGTGAAAACACCATGCATTGGGGAGTCCACCATGCATTTCCACAAGTTACTGAATTCTGCCTCGGCACTGGGAATTATTTTTATCTCACTTAGTATCTTGCAATAGATCCCAGCTTTAGGGAATGTTTAATTTATCAGGTTTATTCAGTGCAGGGCATATTAAGCAGCTCTCTTTTGAATGCATGACTTGTGATTCTCCATCATTATAACAGCCTTTTTGGATGAATTCTGATGTATTCCCCAGGATCTGGTTCATTACAGGCCCTTCTCATTCTGTGCGGCTTTTCCACACCAATGTCATGCAAAACTGGTTCCTGCAGTTGTGCAGCTCATTGTGATACTGTAATTCTACCATGTGAATTTCCCCAAAAAATGAATTATGAAAAACAACATATGGATGTGGCTCATCTCAATTTTTCAATGAAATATATTCATTCATGAATACACACTACATAAACAATTTCAGCAGGATCTCTGGTGGTGGAAGTATGGGAGATGTATGTAATGTGGTATTATACTGTATGAGCCAAATTTCATTTAATGGTCTTTTGAATAGGATTGCATATTTGTGTCAGTGATTTGTGTTGCATTTAGATTCTAAAAGCTGTTTGGAATGACATTGTTGCCAACTGCTCTGAAACATTAAGATGATAAATGTGAAGTCTTGTAGTGGTGGTTTAATTTTCGCGGATGCCTGGTCCGTCAAAGTAAATTATTTTTTGTAGATGGAGCTAGGATATATCATATGTGGCAAGAGAGATCAAAGTAAACTCCTTTCGAAATTCACCCCAAGGAAGGGTTTTAAAACAGCTGCTGTTATTGAGGCGATGTTGTGCATTGATGACAGCTTTTCTGAGCATTTTTGTTACAAATATGACAAACACAAGGAAGCATACTCAAATGACAGAAAATAATTAGGCTGCAAATAAACACTGCATATTATAACAAAAGATAATTAAAAGTGTCCAAAGTTCTACTGAATGTAACTGGTACTTCACCATAGAACTGCCTAGGGAAGCCTAAATTTAAATACTGTTAGAAATATTTCTTAATTCTAAAATTTTTTATATCACCTTCCATAACTCGATTCTAACAAATTTAGCTAGCCAATTAGTCTTACCTACCATTACCCATGCACCTCTCACTCCACCTGTAGATTCAAAATGTGGGCGCGTCAAACAGTTTCAATCCCATGTTCCTAATTATAGCAAAGGCCGAGAGCAGTCACCCCACCCGGCCTCGAACCCGGGTCTACAGGGTACCAACCATACGACTTTGACCGCGACACCAAAGAGCCAGGCTTGTTGGCATGGCAGTCAGAGCGCATACTCAACTGTAGTGACAGCACTCCGTCACACTGCCCTCCCCTTCAGGAAGCACGCCGTGACGGCACTCCATCACACTGCCCTCCCCTTCGGGAAGCACGCCCATGCGCTTCACGTACCAAGGCATCCCTCACGCATTCTCTTGCCGTACTTCTCCCATCCCAGGCTGCCCAACTCACCAGTGCTTCCCCCATCACTGGGGTCCCTCACACTGTGCTTCATCCATCTCTGGGGTCCCTCCCACACCGGGGTCAACCAAACCTGGGGGTCCCTCATACGGCTCACACACTGGGCACGCCTCTGATGGCCTCACGGCAAGCCATCCCACTCTCACACCATTTGTAGCAAAGGGCAGGAGTAGTCACCCCACCTGGCCTCGAACCCGGGTCTACGGGGTACCAACCATGCCACTTTGACCGTGACGTCAAAGAGCCAGGCTCGTTGGTATGGCAGTCAGAGCGCATACTCAACCGTAGTGACGGGACTCCATCACACTAATGAATGTTCTGTCTGCTGTTATGTGCACAGGCAGTCTCTGCAGAAGACACAATGGTGGAAGCTCAATTTGTGATGTTATCCTGACCAACACCTGAGCTTAAAATGTAGAGAAATGTAGAGAGAGGGCGGAAAGGCAGAATACAGGACACAGTGTGACAGATCCTCTATCCCCCAGGCCAGGTTTGATGCATGGTGTTGTAAGATTGTTTCAGTTTTAGACAAATGTGCCTAAATAGCATGGACTTCAAGTGGTGAAATAAAAAAAATAATAGATAACAGCATAACATAAACAATTAACAGGGTATAAACAAAATTAGGCAAAATCACTCCCAGGTAAAATAAAAGACCCAGAGGGTATCTGCTCAGAGCTCAATGACATAGAAGCATGGTATGCCCACTTAACAAAAACAAAAAGTCCCAATAACAGTTTAAACATCAGGAGTTATGGTCTACCAAGGCCCAACACCATTCCAGTAAACTAATAATATCACTTTTTTGGCATTTTAAATGTTGAGTTGGGGCATCAGAACTTAAACCAATACAATGTATTGACTTAACATTCCTCCTTGAGGACAAATAGCATCCGGGACTGTCTGACCTAAGAATGTCAGATAGTCTTCAGGACTAATTTTGACAACAGGTAACAGACATGCTGGTGATGTCACCTCTCAGGTCATTATAATCCCAAATTATGACCCCTAACTATTTCAGTTTCTTGTGGTGTGACTTCAGGATGATTGATAGTGTCAAATAAGAATGAACAAAGGAAGACTCACAACTTTCCTCCAACAGATACGGGCTGTGCTTACTGTGATGAGCTGCTTCAATCTGTCTTGTTGCTGAAAACCTCTACCTGTGGGCCAGGTGGCATGGTACAACTGACATTGAAACCAAGGAAAACATTTTATATTTTGCAGAATGGCCTCATTAGAGAGGTTCCTTATCCCCCTTTTTTCGTCTCTCATCTGTTGTCATTTGTGGACATATAATTTGCAGACCACTGTAGATTACCCCCCTCACAATCACTGGGCACAATTTCTGACTGTGTTGCCTATTGGTAGTTGTCTGTTAGGGTTTTCTGTTATGGTATGTGTGTGTGTGCCTCTGTCAGACCTGTGTGGTGGTGTAAGGTATATGTGTGCCATTGCATGCATCATGCATCAGGTGTTAGCATGCCTATCTGTGGGTGCTCAGTTTGCTGGAGCATGGGCAAGGAGAGAAGTAGGTGGGTAGGCTGGGTTTCAACTCAGGTGTGGAATCATGCTAGTTTGGGCATCAATATTTATTGACAGTTGTAACAACAATAATTACAACTTTTATTTGTAAAGTAGCCTACCCTTCATACATACACAGTGTTGATTGAGAAGATGGAAAGATGGAAAAATTTAACATAATATAATATAAATAGAAGTGGCAGGCACAGAAATGAATGATACTAATATACCTTATGAGTATAAGTTTAGCTTGCAGTAGCCAACAACACAAACCCCATCTCATCCATTTAGGCTAACTACTGTGAGTAAAATACTGTGAAGAATATTCTGAAGCAATCACAGCCAAAAACCTGTCTGTTGACACTCCTTTTGAATTGACATTTAAATGCCGGCTGACATTTCCCAGAGTCAAACAGTAGCAATGTGGGGGCAGCTACTTCATAGCTAGGCTATTTTATGAAACTCGTTTGGTTCAGTTGGCAATAAGGCCAATGTAGAAATGCTTTTCATTTTTAAGAGCACCAAGCCTGGAGTCTTGATACCTTAAAGCGTATATGTTATACTGCTGGATTGACTAGTTTGCTAGCTAGTGAAAGAGCTCACATAACAAGCAGGTTTGTACATGTCCATTCACAGTACATTTAACGTTACTGAGATAAGTATCCTGTAGGTCAGTCTGTTCTTGCAGTTGCACTTGTTAGTGCCATCAAAACCCATGGTAAATATGCTAGCTATAAACCCAACAGTCATTGCAACGTGTAGTTCAGAGATGGCAGTGACAATGAACAAGCTTGCTTTCTTTCCGCCACCGGCCAAATGTTACCTATATTTATTGTGTCTTAATCTGGTATAAAAACAATTAATCAAACCAACAAGACAAATGGCTTTGTTATTGATGAGAGAACTGGCTCAAAACTAACACTGACAGCTGCCTCTGATTCTTACTACAGATGCAGTAATTGTATCATTAAGTCTATGTGTGAAGGCAGAATGCTACACATTTTGCATGGTAAGTCTACTTGAAATATTGAGCCTATAAAAATTAAACCACTGTTAATGGGGCATCTTTTCCAGCTACCTAGGTGCAGTAAGTTAGCATGGCAGTTGCATTATGTTTTTTCTTAATTTCTCAGAAGGGAAGCTTAATTTGTGGCCTGGCAATTTTGTGTGTGTGTGTGTGTGTGCGCCTAGTGACCAATAAAACCCTCAGCTGATGAAGTACATTCATAACATAGTTAGTTAACCACAGTATCCTACAGTATTAACAGAGTTTTGTGTTCAAGATGGTTTTGATGCCTGCACTAGCTAGTCTACACAAGTCTTAGCTGTGAGTTTAAAAACAAAACTCAATCACAGCATGTGATTCCAACAACAACTGTTTTTGGATTTTGGAGGTGTATAAACCATTGTTACCATAGAGTCAAAAGGGAATGACACCCCAGTGTGGTGGGGATGTTGCCAAGTAGCTATTAACCTAACCCTAGGCAGGTTCACTGTTACATTTATAAATCCTTATACAAGAAATATAAATATACTTTCCCACGTACAAGGGCAAATATTGTTCTTATGTATTAGTAAGTAGACAAAGTGTTCTTTATGTCTTCACCTTGAAAGCACTCCCCACAATTTGTGCAAATTACATTGAATAAGATTTGATTTGAAGATTTGAAGATTATATCCAATTTTAGTGGATTGTGTGCTGTTGAAATCAACATTTTACCACATATTTAACAATACATGTGATGTATGTATAATATATGATGACTAAGTTTTAACTGATCTCTCATCCTATTCTGTCATTGTGATTGTTCTTTCACCACCCATATGTTTCATCTTATGTATCCTACAAAATGGAATAGCTTTGGAAAAATTAATCATGCGGTGGTATGTGATAGTATATTATTAGTATATATGCCTCAGGCCTCTGTCTGTCCCATTCTAACCAAAAGCAAGTGATACTACTGAAAATTTGCTCGATTGAAATTGATGTATATGAAGTCACATCCTGTTTTGCTTTGTAGGGGTTTGAGTTCACACTGAAATTCTATCTCCTACAGTTGTTGCTTACACAGCATTCCAATAATAAACTTCTGTGGAGCTCTCAATTTGGTCTGATAGTCTGTCCATAAGTGTCATTATTACTTAACCTAGATAATGAAAAAGTGGGATGGTAAAATGTGTTTTGATATTTTTTTAGAGACAGCCCTTCAAATGGAGATCCCTGACTGATCCCTGTGTAAAACCTGTGTATTGAGGCTTTCTGCAGCTTTATGCATAATTATCCTTTTTTGGGAACAACAACATAAAAAGGTCTGGTTAACCATATACCATATTGCATATGTAAATCACTGATGAGAAAACTAAATAGGTGACAGCAGTAATCTGAATATTAGGTAGACAATGCTGTACATCTACTGTGAATGGTACTGATGGCAAATACTAGCAAAAGCCAGGGGACACAAGGAAGGAGAAATGTAGGAACAGAGTGTTCGTGGACAAGACAAACAGCCCTAGAGCAGGTGACATTCAAGGTCTGCTGCACAGTGGCCCCAGATAACCTCTGTCCACCTCCATAATGTAATCATGGTTTCCATGTAATCATGTAATGTCCATGTAGGTGGAGACTACAGAAAAGACTATACTACTGGAGTCCCTCCCTTTCAGAGTTTACACAATAAGGTGATCACATATTGTTAGTCCTTCAACTAATAAAAGCTTGACAGTTAAATCAGATTCACTTTTGAAAGGCATAAGCAATGTCATCTGTTGTCATCACCTGCACACAGATCTTTACAGTGGTATTGTGGTATGCATGCTTGATATGTACACCGATATAATACGTATGCAGAATCGTAAGTGTGATCCTGGACAGAGAGAAAGGCTTTAATTCATCATGCTTTCTGTGCCTGTCTGCTCATCCTCAGGCAAACAGGATTGGCTATGGAATTGAAAAGGATGTAATTATGTTCATTACCTGTGAAGGTCTTAAAACCTTCCATCACACACAGGTTTCACAGCGGTTGGATATATGATAGTCCTGTAAGACATACATGCTACAAATGTAGATTGAGTCCATCAGAGAAAGATGAATAAATTAAAAGCCAGGAGTGGCACCCATTTACTGCAGACAAATGGTGGACTCACTGGACCTCTGTTTTTAATGAAATGGTTAAGTTACACTTTGAACAATTGCTATAATATGTGCAACACTAGATGTGTGGGAAAATTGTGCTTATTCCATCTCAGGGTATTAAGTGAAAACTGATATCAGATATCTTATGGTTAGCAAGAAAAAAAAAAAAAACAGGGGAAAGAAGGTCTGTTCTTTGATGCAGACATGGTTCTGTCTAGAGATGGGCAGTATTTCTGTTACTTGTATTTGAAATACGTATTTCAATTACTTTTGAGTATTTTGTATAATTTTGTATAATTTGTATATGACAGGGCTGAAACAATTCAAATGTCATTTTTAACAAGATACTTGAGAATGGAGTAATTTTGTATTTTCAAAATACTCAAAATACATTCTCCATGATTCATAAAACATGACAAAACTCATGTAAACACATCTTAAAATGAAGAACAATACGCTTAGACACACTGACAGTGATTTTGTATGCCCACACTACTCACAGTATTTCCATAATCAAGTTCATCTTCTGTGAACCCCCCCCCCCCCCCCTTCCCCCTCCCCAAGCATTTTGAAAATACAAAAAACATGTTTTTTATCTTGATACATTTTCTGGCACCAGTATTTTGTATTTTATTTTGAAATTATTTGAGGGGTATGTTGTATTTTGTAACAAAATACAATTTGCTGTATCTTTGCCCATCTCTGGTTCTGTCTAACATTCCATGTCAGGTCTTAATTATGCAAATAAAATCCGTATTTGAGAAAGATTCCAATTTAATTATTTACTTATTTTACATCCTTGAGCCCCAAAACAATCAATCGGATTTATACTACATCTGAGATGATGCCATTTCATCTGAGATGGTGACATTTCATCTACGGTTTCAATGACAGTGTCATTCTGAGTGCTCCCCTTTTGGGGGTCTTTAAACCAAAACCCACTTGGTTGGAAAAATGACACAGGGAGGAGAGGCACGTTTGGGCACAATTCAAAAGAGGAAGATTGACACTTATTTGATTGCCTTTCAATAGCTGATGGGTTTTCACACAGCTGACCGGCACATCCACCCATGCTCCGCTGAACTGGTTTGAATCGAAATGGCCTACAGTCCCTTTTACGGCAAACAATTCTCAGCTCTAGTAGGCCAGATGAAGAGGAAAACATAAATAAATAAGTGGTGCAGTATTTCTAAAGCAGTGGTTAAAGAAGGAGGATCAATAGTCTGAAAAAGAGGCTGAGGAGAAAGGGATAGAGGCCTGCTCGAGGATCTGAGCCTGCCTACCCTAATGGATGAACACTCACCTCTTCAATTTACTGTCCTGCACAGGAAGTGTGTGTGCGCACCACATCCTGTGTTCTGCTGGAAACAGAATTGCTTTCAATGTGCTTTTGGGAAGGGGCTCTCTGCTGTTACCATATACCACTGTTTGTTTGGATGGAAAGTGGTTCATTGAGCTAAATGTATTCTCCATTTTTCCCACCTGACTAAATCTCACCCAGTCTCCAGCATTTACAGTACAGTACATTTAAACACCCATGTCTTCAAAAACTATGGAAAGCCAGTACTCATTTTTAGAATGTTGAGTCTTTATAGTAAGATGTCTAAAAGCACTCATATTCTTAAAGCCAATTCACTAGACTAACAGTCTATCTGTTGTTACAGGACACTCCATTGCAAACACATCAGCTTTTTTGCTTAATTGTTTGACTGTGATTTTGCGGGAATCAATATCTGAGAGATGTGTAAAGATCAATTCCGCTTAATCATTATTATATTGCAGTCAAATTCTTTTGCTTGAAAAAAAATAAGCAGCACAAACTATACTTAAAAGGTTCAAAGAGTGCTGTCAATATTCCATTTTTCTAAATGGGAAACATCATTAGTTAAGAACTTGGGCATTCTTGACATGACCTTTAAAGACAGTGAATCCATTTGCTGCAGAAGAGATGACAAAATCAACAGATCACAAGAGCAGTTTGTATAATGTCAGATCACAAGAGAATGCTGATGAGCTTAATAACCATCAACATTTGTCTTGACATTTTTCACTTTCAAGCCACACTTTGAGGATGATTCCACCCCACATTTATGACAATCCATTTTGACATCTGTTTGGAATTTCAAAAGTTTAAAAAGTTTACAGACATTGCCGTTAAAACACAACAAAACAAACATGGATATTTCTAAGAAATAGAAATATTTATTTATTTATTTTTCACTAAAAACTGTAGTAACTAGTATACAATGCACTAATATGGCAGCATCTAATAATTGAAAATAAAATGTGATGTACTGGATAAATTACAGTAATTACAATTAGGACTCATCTGTTAAGTACAAAGGGATGTTTTTTTTTCAAATTTAACTGTAACTTAACAAAACTGTTTATTAGCTATTCCTCATTTGTTCCATGAATTATTTCAAAATATTTCAATTTATGGCAACATATAGAGATACATGCCTACAGAAAAAAATGACAGCAAAGTATACACAATCTGATTCACCACCACAGGCTGAGGTCCATGGGAGCTGTACTCTGAAACTGAACAACATTGTGTCCTGCACAGCATTTGCCTGGAGCTCCTCTCATCAGAAAGGTATGATTAGAATTACAGCATTGTGGACATCAGTGCAAATCTCATGGGTGTGCATTCGTGCATGTCAACCCATGTGATTGTGTGTTACAACTCTAACTTTGAGATGTACCACAGAATCTGCTTTGACAAAAAAGAGCATGCACGTGCGCGCGCACACACACACATACACACACACACACACACAATTTTCAACTTCCCATAAGCAACTGAACACTCCCAGATCCTGGAAGGAATATAGCTCAGTACATTTTACAGTGAACTCTCATCATGTGGGTGGACGCCTAGAGCAATAGTAGCTCTTTTTCTAAATGTCTAATGTGCCCACATTCTCAGCCCAGCCTAAGAACTCTGTTAGTGAGAGTGTTCAAAATACATATTTGAAGCAGTTTTCATTGCATTTCTCATTGTTTTAGGGCGTATGTATGATATGGCATCAGTTTTTAGCTCTGTGTCTATTTAGATCAGATCAATAACTGTTAAGAAGGAACTATTGAGGCCATAGCATAATAGAGGTCACCTTTGCTAATCTAGACTGTTTTTTTCTTTCACACACACACACACACACACACATACACACACACACACATATACTGTGTGTGTGTGTGTATATATATATATATATATATATATATATATATATATATATATATATATATATATATATATATATATATGTATATGGTGTGATTGTGATTGTAAATAGACCAACATCTAGTACATGTGAGTGTGAATCTGTTTGTGAATCTGGCAAATGCAGAACATAACCTCCTCAAACATTGGGGCTTGGATTTAATCTGTCCTTAATTTATAATTTAATGTAAGCCTTACATTTTATTTTGCACACACAAACACATTGGAATTTTGTTGGAATTCATGCTGGAATTCATTGATCACTAAAACTGATGAAGAGAACTGAGTTACACTTGTATTTGTTTGTTACTCAAAGCTAAGGGCAAATGTTGATCGAAATCAAGCCTGAGTTTACAAGAAGCTGGGAGGGTATTCTGCAGGGTAAAGTATATGGAAGGCAAGACAAAACACTAGACAAAAAGTCAGGGTAGGTGATGGTGATATGAGGGGGTATTTATCTTTTTTTTATTCTTGTTCCCAAGGTATACAAATGTCAATATTTAAAAGTTAAGCCAGATAGACTTTACATTTTCTGAGGTATATGGCACAAAGCAGGAAGATTTCACTAGAGCTCAGCTGGCAAGAAATGAAAGCGCTTCTTGTGGCTTAGTGAGTTTCTGTCATGAATACTTCCAATGGTCTTTCAGCTGTTCAGTCATTTAATCTTTGGATGTTATGTAATGTATTCCCTTCTTGCATACGTAAGTAGTGTGTCTGTCTCCAAGACTGAAAATCGCATTCGTCAGAAGTAGAAAAGAGAGGGAGGGTGGGGGGAGTTGGAGTTTATTATCAGTAAATTTCTTACACCCTGTAGAATTGTGAAAAGCCCTCTACCTCTTGAGTAGGTCCGCTGTTTTGCTGTCTGATTTTGTGTCATACATACATATGTCGTACATACACTTTCTCACTGGAATTAATTGGGTTTTAGTCTTTTACTTCTGTTTTAGTTCTTTTACTTTTGCAAAACTAAACAGGCTTGTTATAGCACTCAAAGCCTCTAAGCCCAGCATGATGAATTAATGGCTTCAATCAGAAAACAACATGCTCTAGTGAAAGGAAGCTGTAGAGATCATGCACTTTGTTTAATGTATTATATATATATATATATATATATATATATATATATATATATATATATATATATATGTACACACATTGTACCTCTCAGACAAACTTCCATTGTTGCATCCAATTAAGTTCCCTGTTCGGAATTATTATATCTATCTCTCTCTCTCTCTCTCTCTATATATATATATATATATATATATATATATATATATATATAATATTCACCCTTTGGGGCTGGTCTGCCTTATTAGGACAGTCCTACTTTGTGGACAGCATAGGCAGAAACCGTCTAAAAAGTCATTAAAAATTTATTGATGAGGCCACAGTCATGTGGAACATTGTTTACCCAGCAACAAGGTTCTTATTCTGTAGTAGGGATGCCATGCTCATGCACTGTAAATAGAATAAATGGCATCAGAATGCCCAGTGCATTGAAGGCAGAGAATGGAATTTTAAAGTGTTCCTCAGTGATAGAATCTTGAAGGTTATGGTGCCAATGCTGTAAAGACCACAGGAAATTTAAGTTTTGTCTGTAAGTAATATCAGCTGATTTTAAAAATTATCAATTTCTGCTGTGTCCCATGTGACACCTCTCCTTGAGTCCCTCCACTGGCTACCAGTTACAGCGAGGATCAAGTTCAAGACCTTGCTACTAACCTTTAAGGGACTTAATAGATCAGCCCCCCAATACATACAGGACATGATAAAATCCTACAAGCCTGCAAGAGTGCTGCACTCTGCTACCTCAGGTCGTGTCTGTGTCCCGAAATACAAGGGCAGCATCTCTCGAAACTGCCTCTTTTCAGTACTGGCTCCACATCGGTGGAATGAGCTTCCTGTTGAGATTCGGACAACAGACTCCCTGGATGCTTTAAAGAAAAAACTTAAAACCCATCTGTTCAAGCTGTATTTGTAGCCTACCTCCCCCCTATGTACGTCTATGTATCCTATTAATTTCCAAAAAAAAAAACCTCCACACTAGCCTAGCACTTAACTTTGTATCTTACTGACCTCTTGTAATGCCTTACGATGTCTACTCTTAGCATAGTGATGCACTTACTTGTAAGTCGCTTTAGGTAAGAGCGTCTGCTAAATGATGTAATGTAATGTTGTATGCAATTTTTCATTTCAGCTTTATTAATTTGTGAAATTCTGCATTAAGGACTGATACATACTGTAGAGGCAAGATTGACTTTTGTTTCCATGGTAAGGCAAGAACTGAAGCTCAACACTGAGGAAAGGATTAAAGCCACATGGCTAGACTGAAAGATGTTGTTAGAACCAATTAGTCATTAGAAATAATGAGGTGGGTCACAGCTTGGATCTGCCTCCAGACTTTATAGGTTAGCTGTATAGCAAGTTAATCATGGGCTAGATAGCGTAAGGATGTCTCCATCTCAACAGTAATGACTTGAGTACCCTCAGGTAGCAATAGTAATTGGCTTTGAAAGAAGCAGAATTACCCAATTCCACAATCAATAAAAGATTAAGACACAATTAAGATCATGAGACACACGCGTTTCCAGGTAATTCTAATAATTCTCCATCACCAATGTAAATGACATCTAAGACCAAAGTGCTCCTGCATGAGTTTTGATCACTGAGTTTTAGGCATATAATGGTATTATGGTAATGCATGAAGATTGTTATAAATCAGTCAGATGTATATGTGTCCTACTTGTGAGATTAAATGAATTAGTTGAGGCACTCTGCAATCGGAAAATATGACCACAATACAAATGTCTCCCTCCTATAGAGCAAAAAACCAAAAAAGCTACGGGTAGGATAAAATCTACCATATTTGTGTACGATTATGGCGATGAGCTTGTGTGCAACTCCTCATCTCCCATACAGCACAAACACTATGATTTCTGCAGAAGGAAGTTGGTGCAAAGAAGGCATTATTGTACTTTTAGCAAATGACAAATTTAGCAATGCACTTGCATTATACAATAACACTCACTTGCACAGGCTCGGAATTAAGGTCCTTAATGTCAAATTTGTGTAGCTAGTAAGGTGAAGACATGTTGGCATGCTACTTGTGAACAATGTAACGTAATGTTTTAGCTGGGTAGCTAAAAAAATATCCTGACCGAAACTGAAGTATGCATCGTAGCTAGTTACATGCTTTAAGATAGCTAGCTACATCTGCCTGTAAATGCCACAGTTATTTTCTTGCAAGTTATCTAGATTAATTATCTAATTAACAGTAAGATACATTACACCATTTATAACAAACAGTAGACGTCCCCTTGGAAATGTTGATGCTATTGTGTTTCTCATTTTGCTTGTTCTCCTTCTGTACTACCCTGCAGTATATTTGCTTGTTTGTTGGTTTATGATGTTACTGCACATACATTTGATAAAATGTTTAGAATTTGTGTTGAAATTTTTGAAGTTTTGTGTGTGTGTGTGTGTGTGTGTGTGTGTATGTGACAGAGAGAGAGAGAATGCATGCATTTGCACAGCAGGTGATGCAGAATGGTGTATCATAGACTGGCTTACTCCCTATAGAATCTCCTGCCAAAATTGACAGGATTCCTGTTCCCAGCGTCCGATTCTTCTGAGAGCGGGACAATTTTCAGCATTGTAATGATGATGGATCAACAGTGCATTTAGCCAGATGCAGTGCAACAACATGCTCACAAGGGTACACATTCATTTGCAATTCAGACCCGAATGAAACCTGCTCTTTCCTCTGCTCTAAACATGGAACAAGAAATGCTAATTCAAAATGTAATTCAATTCTAAATGTAATTCAAAGTACCACAACCCTTTTCAGTGCAGTTGGAGACAGTAGGGTTATGTAATTACTCTGTTATTTCTTGTCTCTAATTCATGTTTCCCTGAGAGAATTAACTTGTTCCTAAAAGACCACTTCATATCAGCTTTTGAGGAGAAGGAAAAGGAGCAATCAATTTTAATCATGAAAAAAAAAATCATGAGAATAAATCAATCCTTTTGGGAAAAAAAGTGAGGGAAAGTTGTTGAATCGAGAGCATTCAATGGTACTTCAGTGGCTTGATATCCTTTAAATGACAACCCAGTCTCACAACAATTTGTATAACAGTTACATAATATTAATCTATTATTCATCTTGGTGCAAGCGTAATGAAGCAAAAAGTCGTTTGCACCAACAAGAATTTTAAATCATTGCATTTTTGGCCGGCGATTTTGGTCCTCATTCACGTAGACGCAAATGGAACATCCAATCAGAAAACCAGTGACACAATTGCGAGTGGCTAATTACGAGTGAGTCCGTCAGAGTCGGGAAACACAGGTCATTCATTCCATTCTGCACTTTTCTTATACAGAGGTAAGGATTTCTTCCCACCTTATAACTTTAAATAGTTATTGGTTATATGGTTAAACTGAAATTTCCATCTGTCATACTCTACTGTCAATACACGTGTTTACCTTGTCGTTACGAAAAAAAAAAAAAAACGTTTTGTTGTCCACATTTCATAGATTTAAGCCTGGTAGGGAGCTCATAGCCACACAGCTAACGGGCTTACTATTAAAAGCTTGGTAGGGCGCTAGCTAAATACCTAATAACTAAACAGGCATGGTTAGGCAGGTTAGCTATTTTAGAAGATACAGCGGGCTATTTTAACAGCAGCTTCCCCAACCCTTTCCTCTCAGCTGTATTTGCTATAGCTACATATAGTTACCCTTAGTGATGGATAGATAGATAGATAGATTTATTCCAGTTAGCTTGTTAGCTAGCTAAATAGCTAAGACCTGACCATACTTGACTGACTGCAGTGTTTCCACATGTGCAGCTAACATGTGTGTAGCTAACACGCTATGTAATTCCCAATCTGACATGTAGTGTAAGCTAACTATTCTATTCTATCTTTTGGGCTGTCCCTAGAATTACCCAAGGAGGTTGTTAGTTCATTTGGTTCCTGTTCTGAAACTTTGAAACTTTGATAAATTTTGGTTAATGGTAGTTGACATGTTGTGCAAAAAAAACGAGTGTGGGCTGTTACACTCATATACCATATTTCAATGTAAAAGAATCTTAATATCTTATGTCACTTAAATTATGAATGCCGACATGTAAAACTATGTCTCATAAATCATAACTGTGCTTTTATAATATCATGGATCTTTCCATTCTCATGCACTGTAAAATAAATGTTTAAGCCTAGCCTATAGCCTAGGTTAGTGGCTAATGTTACCTCAACTCAGAGCAACTCGATTGTGTCATTAAGAGAAATACCGTTCAGTCATCGTAGTAATCAGGATAAATTGGCAACTAAAGAATTAGGACGACCCAGACCAAATTTAAACATCAAGTGTCTACAAAGGGGGGAAATCATATAACTAGGGATTTTCGCGGAGCTGGTATGAGTGGAAAACGTGGCTAGCAGGCTAGGTGTTAATTTACCCATTGAACGGGTCACCATCCACATTTAAAGCGATTTGCTCATTGCCCATTGCTTTGTCGCTGACAGTTGGTCGCTAGTGGGCGTTCCAGGCTCTGTTTGCCTAGGTGTCCCTGTTGTATATTTCCCACCCCAAATGTTTCAGAGTGAAACAAGCAGTAGCTGGCTAGTTCTACAAGACCATAAATACGGTGTGTGAATTGTGTGTGTAGATTGTGTTTCATAGACAATCTGGCAACTTGGGTAACGTCAGACAAACACAAAACTTATGGATCCATGTATGATGACTATTCATAATAAAATTAATAGTATCATCGCAAGGGGTAAGTTTTGCTGTTTATTTTGAAATGTGGTAAGTTGTGAGGTGATAGGGACTTCGTGACTTATTCAACCGAGAAGCAGGAGTGTGAAAATGGGTAAAGAAATTAGTAAAGATATTACTTTGCAGAAGTTAGATCTGTCTTCGTAACGTGATTACTTTGGTATGAACAAATATGTGACTAGCATCATTTCAAAGCTCTGGTTCTGCTCTTTCTTGTGATATGTGTTCCATATCTATGTGTGGCAGGAGTGGAGGGGGGGTTTTTAGTGTTGACTATGCCACCTAGGGGAATTTCACCCCAAGGAAATTAAGTTTGCCCACTTTGGGCCCAAAAAGATCACACAGGTTCGAAATACACTTAAGACCAGAGATGTGATTTCACAAATGTACAGAATTTTATTCACAATTCTAGTTAAAATTACAGACAGGCAACTATGGTGGCCCTGAAGTGCAAAACACAACAGCAAATCAAAAATCACGACAGCAAAATAAAAATCACAGCAGCAAAATAACAAAACACAACAGCAAATCAAAAATCACAACTGCAAATAAAAAAACACAACAGCAAAATAAACATCACAACTGCAAATCAAAAAACACAAGAGCAAATCAGTAATCACAACAGCAAATCATTAAACACAATGACATTCATTTCTACCAGAAGTCTTCTGTCTGAATGTTTTTGTTGCGGGAAGAAAGGTTAGTTCCATTTCTTATCGTCCTAGGAAGTTGAAATGACCACTCAAGAATTTTAAATTATCAAGCAGTACTTTGATGCTGGACATACATATGAAGTCATGCTTGACATGTTGTCCATGTATCACAATATAAAAATGAGTCTGCACACTTTAAAGACAGGTTAGGATAAGGGTTAGGGTGTGAAGGATGATTATATAGGAGAAAAACTATTCGCCTTTAGTGGATGTGAGACGTGCCATTCTGACAGAGCTGCATGGGCCCAGGCAACTGTTCAGTTATCAAACAATGTAGCAAGTGCTTCAGCAGAAATACAAGCTACTTGTTAAACATTACACGGTGATGAGGTTGCTGAAACAACGAAATCCTCAAGGGACAGAGTCGAGAACAAGACAGAGGTTTGTCCAACGCGCGTACCACTCCATGGGCCCAAACTACATCTGGCATGTAGATGGGTATGACAAATTTAAACCCTTTGGTTTGGCCCTCTCGGGATGTATTGATGGCTTTTCGAGGCGAATTTTTATGATTAATGTTTCTTAAACTTTCACACTTTTTTGAGATGATGTGGTCCATTTCAATATCATCTTTTTGGACTTAACTGTTGGGATACAAGGGTTTCTCAAAAGTGTGACCATTACTTCTAATGTGACAAGATTTCAAGTTACAAAATTGCCACTCACTCAGTATTGTTTGGAGGGTCACTGCTTAAGGGAACCACATTAAGATCTTCACTCCCATCCTCATCATCTTCAATCACAACAGGAGCATACAGCTCTCTGTATTTGCTGCAAAAAACATTTGATGACAACAATGTGCTACAAAAGCTTTGCTTATACCTCAAATCTTAGACATAGTGACTATATGACCGTGAGTGTTGAAACTGTTGAAACACTAAAAGAACACCTGTAGAATGTGTCCTCGGTGGTCTTCACAGCAGTCTTGGGGGCAAAACCTGCATCAACAGTCTGGGTGGCAAAGGCTACATCTTCAACACTAATCATTAACAATTGAACATTATCAATCAACATATATGGCACTTTTTGACATCTTTAAACGCAACTGGGTGGTAGGAAAACCGTTGTATAAAAGCAATATGGCAAAGTGATTGTAGCGTTGATATACGCCATATCACCATATCACCACAGCTGTGATCACCTCCA
The DNA here is from genome assembly GCF_013368585.1 of Megalops cyprinoides. Classification (NCBI taxonomy): domain Eukaryota; kingdom Metazoa; phylum Chordata; class Actinopteri; order Elopiformes; family Megalopidae; genus Megalops; species Megalops cyprinoides. The sequence continues at coordinate 18,506,736 of NC_050590.1, forward strand.
GCACATGCTTCTGGCCGATATATCCTCTACCCACACCACCCACAGATGTCAGGTTAACAATATGACAAGATAATGGCCCTACTCAATACCTTGATGTCTTCAATGCTTCTTGAAAGGTTCCCTCTAATGGGTCATTATTGTCTGGAATACATATCTTATTTGAGAGTGACATGTTAGCATAAATATGAAGATATCACAATGTTGCATATAGATTGAATACTGTTGTAATTGTATATGACTGTGATGGAGTGCCGTCACTACGGTTGAGTATGCACTCTGACTGCCATACCAACGAGCCTGGCTCTTTGGTGTCGCAGTCAAAGTGGCATGGTTGGTACCCCGTAGACCCAGGTTTGAGGCTGGGTGGGGTGACTGCTCTCGCCCTTCGCTACAATTACATTACAAGTCAAGATTATTCTTAAAATGTGTAATCATAATAAATTACTATACAGCTGGTCAGAATGCTACAGAAAGTTCCATTGACTTGAATGGGCCACACCAACATTTGGCGGTCCGTTATTTCTGCATAACAGACTGCTGAAAATGTTTAATAGCCACTGTCAATGGCAACGGGTTTTGTGCTTCTGAGACAGTTTACATCATAGATGGCTTATTATACGGCTACATGCCAAAACTTGGGGAAAAAAATCACACAATATGTTGTTTTAAATGAATTTATTGTTGATTCTTGACTTCCGCTGAGGAAAACAGTTCCTCTGAAACTTTGGAGCGTTGTGGTTGCAGAATTTTCTCTCCTGCTGTATGGTTCTGTCCAATCAGTGACATTCTTGGGAGGGAACAGATGCCATTTCCAATAGAAATTAATTTCCGGTAGAAATTAATGTCGTTGTGTTTAATGATATGCCGTTGTGATTTTTGATTTGCTGTTGTGATTTTTATTTTGCTGTTGTGATTTTTATTTTGCTGTTGTGATTTTTGATTTGCTGTTGTGTTTTGCACTTCAGGGCCACTGTAGGCAACCCCAACAATTAACAATTCTATTTGAAACCCACAAACAGGCAACCCCGACAATTTGTTAGCAATTCTAATTAAAATCAGACAGGCATGCCACAACTGATAGGGCGGTACACTGGTAACAGCCTCTGCAAATACACAACTTTCACATACACACGGAACACAGCAACAAGTTAGCTGCACGTAAAATATTGCACAGCGCCCTATGGGAGACAAAGAAATAATAGCCGGTTCCTTATTTAATACAAAGGCCACTTATCTTTTCAAGCCAGGATGAACACCGGCATTGCCTTCCAGCCACCCCAGCACAGCACAGTATACCAGGCCCAAATAAATACAACCACAAGTGTCAACTGGAACTAAAGAACATAAATTAAACACACACAGTGACTGAGGTATCGTTAAACCAATTGGGGAAAACAAAACAGACAATAAAACAATCAGGAGGGGAAAAATGAAGCAGCCAACAGTAGTTTAGCCACATACACGCTTAGCAGGAAATAACCAACTAAACGTACAGACACAAAATTATTATTAATAATAATAATAATAATAATAATAATACAACACAACATGGGCCTCTAAATCATCCAAAAATAAAGACAAAAACAAACAGCAAAATCAAATGTAGAAACAAAACAGCAAACCAATGTAGAGACATATTAACAAAATCAATGTAGAGACAAACCAGCAGCGCCGCCGGGGAAAGGAGGCAGTGCATGTGAAAAGACCATCCACCATTGTGAAAAATTCACATCCCTTCTTCTCGGTTGAATTGCTCGCAAAGTATTCATGGCTAACAATGCTAGTTGCTTGTTTATGCGACGAAGTGTTGGCAATAAAAATATGCCAGGGAGAGAGGTGCAGCTTCCTGAACCGTGAGGGGGTGAGAGCTGCAAAGGCCGTGGTGACAACAGACCAGAGACCAAGAGAGAGGAAGCTATGTTAGCTAAAAGCAAAAGGAGAAACGAACAACGTTGATAAAATAAAATGAGCTAGCCTACCTCGAACGGAAGCGAAACTGCCTTAAGCAGAGACTCATAGCAGAAAATACTACTCTGTATCCACAGCAGAGACGAGCCAACTACGCTACAAAGCAAAGAAGCGGGGGCAGATGTAACGCCAGTGACTCACGCCATAAACATACCGTACAGGAAAGAAAACGGTAAGAGTGCATACATTAAAATCATTAGAGAAACAAATTGCGAAGGGACATGGCAACTTGACCAGTCAAGCCAAACTGTACACGCCACCAACATGGAAACCAAGTTCCCAGGGAGAGAAAGGGAGTGGGAACAGACATACATATGCAATGATGAGTTCATGAATAATTCAAACAAGAGGGTGGAGATGGACGCAGAGCTGTATGCAGATTGTAACTATGATTACATTTGATGTAAATTCAAAATTATTTTTGTTGCCAACACTTCATCACATAAACAAGCAACTAGCATTGTTAGCCATGAATACTTTGCGAGCAATTCAACCGAGAAGAAGGGATGTGAATTTGGACGCAGGCTGCGTCTGTCGGGCTTTAAGGGTTAAAAGACATTTTTAGTGAGAATTGCAAGTGATAAATCATTTTTAAAAGATTTTTCCAGAGACCACCCAAAATTTTTCTGTTGAGGCTTTCAGGGGGTCTCAAGTGTCAATCAAGGGGTCTCAGACCCCGGAAAAACCCCTGCATTTCGCACTCTGTATATCGCTAGTGTATGCACATGGACAGAGCTACGCTTCAACAGTGACATTTCACCAACTTTTAATTTCTTTTAGTTCACAGTACAGTACAGTTTATCGATCAAAACCGCAACTTTTACTGGTTTCTGTAACGCTTTGTTAAGGCATATTTTAGGCCCAATCCCATTTCTATTCCTTTCCCCTTCCCCTTTCCCCTACCCCTCCATTTTGCGCTTTCACGTGAGGGGTAGGGGTATCCCAATTCTCTTTTGGATCGAGGGGAAGGGGTAAGGGGAAGGGCTACACACCCCTTCCAGCGAAGATTTTCCAGGACACACTTCAAATGAAGGGGTAGAAGTAATTTCCCAGAATACACCGTGTTCATCGGCAACATGACTATGCAAACTACCAAAGACATCCATAAATGTAAATATTTTCGGCATTAATAAAGATTTTAAAATTATGACAGTCATTGTTTTATGTTACTCTCATCTTGTGCTCATATATTCACTGGTCTTTTCTTCATAGAAAAGTTTTTGAAAAATCGCTGTTAGCAGCCTAATGTTAACGTTAAGTTAACGTTACCTCAGTACACAGTCTCGCGCATTTGCTGAACTTTTTCCCGTTCGTCTGATATGAATGAAAAAGCCCACTATCTCTGTTTTCTTTTGGTGACATCCATTGATATTTAGTTGTTAGTTGTTGTTGTAAACGAACAGTGCTTTTCATTTTTGTGCTTAGTGCAACATGATTCCCCTGTCTCATGTTTTGTAACCAGGGACACCAGAGGAAACCCGAAGGCTCATACGGTTCCGAGCAGAAAACAAAGAGCGTTTCCTTTCGAAAATTTCCATTTTGAAATACTCGGCGAAACAGCTTTGGGAGTGAGTCCGTTGTTAAAACATCCCTGTTCCTGTGCTTGCTTTTGTTACATAGCCTTTATTAACTTCATTACTGTTCATATTGGTTGATATAGGACCCCAATAAAAGACATGGAGTTGGAAGGAAAGGTGACTGCCCAACAAGCATCTAAAAAGTAGGAGAAACTAAAGAAAAAATATAAGGTAAGCAGTGTGTATCTAAGTTATGTGGTGTCACGTGAAAATTTAACTTTAACAATCTCACTGCCAGGCCTACATGAACCTAGTTATAACATTGTTGTGTTGTGTGTGTGTGTGTGTGTGTGTGTGTGTGTGTGTGTGTGTGTGTGTGTGTGTGTGTGTCAGGACTTGAAAAACCCAAAAACTGGCTCTGGAACAGATGCTGGTGAGGTAACAGCTTCCACATGGCAGTATTTTGAAGACATGCATGAGGTGTTGGGTGCCAGGCCTTCAGTGGACCCCCCTGTAGTGGTGACATCCTTTGTTGATGAGGACCCAACATCAATCCTTATGGTAATGTTTTTAAATGGGTGGATGACGAATCATACAATTCAAACTGTCCATGGTGTCACATATGAATAAAAACTGTACTTATGATTTGTCTTATTCCTTTAGGAGACTGTCGAGCCCAGGAGCCCAGGAGCCAGCACCTCACCAGCATCAGTGCCAAGTACTCCAGGAGAGTCAGATTGTCCCACGGCAATGGCAAGCCCCCCAATTCCTTCACCAAAGAAAAAAAAACGAAAGGCAAATAATGCCATTGTGAATTTCTTGGTTGAGGAGGCTCGAAAGGAAGAGTGAGGCCAATTCAGAGAGGTTCTTGGGGCTCTTTGAAAAATTGATTGAGAAGTTGTAGGTGTTTTTTGTCATTTCAACTTCTTTGTTTACAAGTTCTTTTCCTTGTTTACAGGTTGCATTGCACAACTGTTGTTTAAATATACCTTTTTATTTTGTATATTTTGTTTTTCATGGTTATTTATAACATTTTACAGACATGTAAGTATTGTTGTTTACCCTGACTGCTAGATATTTGAAGATTGTTCTAAATTTTTACTTTCCCATACCTGGATTTTCCCTTGGACTGCCTCTCTGGTTTAGACCCTGCCTGTGAACTGTTTAACGATCTGCCTTGCGATTTCATTAAATCTGCCCGGAAACCGACGCACTTGTGGTCTGCGATTGAGTCCTTGCCTGAGCCCCTGACATTACGAACTAGCCACCATGGACCCAGCAAACCTACCTCATCTGAAGGCCGCGCTGGAGCTGCAAGGTGCGTTGTTGGGGGGGCATCAGAGTCAGCTGGACGCCATCGGTCGATCCCTGGAGAGCTTCGCGGCCAGCCTAGCTGGTGTCACTGCTCAGCTGCAGCAGCTGCAGCTGAACCAGGACAGCCGCTCCTCTTCCCCTCCGTCCGCAGCAGCCTCCCCGCCCGTCCCGCCCACGCCCCCGAGCCGGGAGCCCCGATTGCCACCTCCGGAGTCATATGCAGGAGATCCGGGAACCTGCCGGTCGTTCCTGTCCCAGTGCTCCTTGATCTTTGAGCTCCAGCCCTCCACGTTCCCTACGGACCGAGCCAAGATCGCGTACATCATCACCTTGTTGACAGGGCGAGCCAGGGAGTGGGGCACTGTGTTCTGGGACACCGATGCCCCTTTCTGCCACGTCTACGCCGCCTTTGCCGAGGAGATGAGGAAGGTGTTCGACCGCTTCAGGCACGGGCGCGAGGCTGCCAGGGAGATGCTGCTGATCCGCCAGGGGCGCCGGTCGGTGTTGGATTACGCCATCGATTTCCGCACCCTGGCTGCCACCAGCGGTTGGAACACCGAGGCGCAGTATGACACCTTCCTCCACGGTCTTGCAGAGCCCATCAAGGATGAGCTGGCCACCCGGGAGCTACCCCCCAGCTTCGACGCCCTGGTGGAACTGGCCGTCCGTGTGGACCAGCGCCTGACGCAGCGACGAAAGGAGAGAGCCGCCGGCGGACTGCCTGGTCCCTCTGGAGCCCCTCCCGCAGCCCAAAACCTCCGCTTCCTGCCTCTCCGGAGCCGATGCAGGTTGACCGCACTCGCCTGTCCCCCGCTGAACATCAAAGGAGGATCAGCACTAGGTCGTGCCTGTACTGCGGGCAGTCCGGCCATTTCGTGGCAACCTGTCCAGCAAAAGCCGGCGATCACCCGTAGCGAGGGGATTACAGGTGAGCGTTACTCCTATTTGCCAGTCCCCTGAAATCCGCCCCCTGTTCTCTGCCTCCCTGCTCGTCGGGAATCAGCCCCATGCGGTCTCTGTCCTAATGCCCGCGTCTCCCGGGCATCCCGCTGCACTCACCTCTGGAGGCCCACGCCATCACCGGAGCCCCGCTGGTCCGCATCACCCACGCCACTCCCCCGGTGAATTTCCTCATTTCCAGCAACCACCGCGAGACGATCGTGCTGCACATCATCGACACCCCTCAAGCTCCCGTGGTTCTGGGGTACCCATGGCTGGCCCAGCACAACCCCCACATCGACTGGGAAGGAAACAAGATCCTGGGCTGGAGACAATTCTGTCACTCCAACTGCCTTCGTGACGCTCTGGTCCCCGTATCACCGGTTGCCCCAGCTCCTGAGGAGTTCCCGGACCTGTCGGCTGTGCCGCCAGAGTACATGGATCTGAAGCTGGTCTTCAGTAAGTCCCGCGCTACCTCGCTGCCCCCGCATTGTCCCTACGACTGCGCCATCAACCTCCTGCCCGGCTCGTCACCTCCTAGGGTGCGCCTGTATTCCCTGTCTGCACCGGAAACCGAGGCAATGAACAAGTACATCCCTCGCCGCCGGCATTATCCGTCCGTCCTCCTCACCCGCCGGGGCTGGGTTTTTCTTTGTGGGCAAGAAAGACGGCTCCCACCGTCCCTGCATTGATTATCGGGGCCTCAACGCCATCATGGAGAGGAACCACTATCCCCTGCCACTTCTGTCTTCTGCTTTTGAATCGTTGCAGGGGGCCACTGTTTTCACCAAGCTGGATCTTCGCAGCGCCTACCATCTGGTTAGGATCCGAGAGGGGGATGAGTGGAAGACGGCCTTCAACACTCCATCCGGGCGCTACGAATATCCCGTCATGCCATTCGGTTTAACTAATTCCCCTGCCGTGTTCCAATCCCTGGTTAACGACGTCCTTCGGGACATGCTTAATCGGTTCGTGTTCGTTTACCTGGATGACATCCTCGTTTTTTCTCACTCCCTGTCAGAACGTGTCCAGCATGTCCGTCGTGTCCTACCTGTACGTCAAGGCGGAGAAGTGCAAAATCCACCGTAGCACTATCTCCTTCCTGGGTTTCATTGTCACGGCAGGGAGCATGCAGATGGACCAGCAGAAAGTCCAGGCGGTGGAGGAATGGCCACGTCCCGCCTCCCGTCGGGAGTTGCAACGCTTTCTGGGATTCGCTAACTTTTATCGACGTTTTATTCGCGACTATAGCACGGTGGCAGCTCCCCTCACAGCTCTAACGTCGGTCAAAAGGACATTCACCTGGTCCCCGGAAGCAGAAGGGGCTTTCTGCAACCTGAAATCCCGTTTTACCTCAGCGCCCATTCTGACTCAGCCAGACCCTGCCCGGCAGTTTGTGGTGGAGGTGGATGCTTCGGATGTGGGAGTGGGAGCTGTCTTGTCGCAACGCTCATCGGCTAACAACAAGCTCCACCCCTGCGCCTACTTCTCCCACCGCCTTTCGCCCACTGAGCGAAACTACGACATCGGCGACCGGGAATTGTTGGCCATCAAGCTGGCGCTGGAGGAGTGGAGGCATTGGCTGGAGGGGGTAAGTCTGCCGTTCCTGCTGTGGACCGATCACAAAAATCTAGAATATATCAGGTCGGCTAAGCGCCTTAACCCTCGACAAACCCGCTGGTCCCTGTTTTTCTCCCGATTGCACTTCACCCTGTCTTACCTCCCGGGTACCAAGAACCGTAAGCCAGATGCTCTTTCCTGTCAGTTCGCCCCTGCCGAGGAGACCCAGGAGCCCAGCACCATCCTGCCCGCCTGATGTATTGTCGGGGCGGCGCATTGGGACGTAGAGACCACCGTCCGCACCGCTCTCCGGGCCGAACCGGGTCCTAGCTCCTGTCTTCCTAACCGTCTTTTTGTTCCCCAGTCTGCTCGTTCCCAGGTCCTGCAGTGGGGGCACTCCTCTAGACTTGCCTGCCATCCCGGTGCTCGTCGCACCACGGCGTTCATCGGTCAACGATTCTGGTGGCCCACCATGGCTAAGGGCAACCGGAGCTTCGTAGCCGCCTGCTCGGTCTGGTTGCTAGTAGTTGCTAACTAACAACGTTAGCAACTACTGTGATTGGACCTGTGTAGTTGGTAGGTAACGTAGTTAGCAACTATGCTTTTGGGAAACTCACCTCAGCTTAGCTTCGGTGTCGAGTTAGCTTGGTCAACGTTAAATACAAAAAACCGTCTTTGCAGTCAATTATACATACCATATATTGGTCAACCAGAAATCCTAGTCGTCGAAGATATCTTCGACTCCTTTGATTTCTGCACCTTGCTGCAGACAAACACAAAAATATGCCTATAACCCAGGCAATTGAAATGATCAAGGCTGACGACGGCATCTTGGAAGTCAAACATTCGTCGCATCTGTTTGCATAGCAACTAGAGCAACGATGTATGTTGACGTCTACCGGTATACAGTGGTGTCTCATTTCTTAGGGGAATGTTTTCACCCCTACCCCTTGTCCCTCCGAATGGAGTGGCAGGGACAGGGGTAGGGGTAGGCGAAGGCGTATAAAATAGAAATTGGATTGGGCCTTAGGGTGTCTGTTAAGTTAACTGTTGAGATATCTAGTTATCACAATGGCTAGCTATATCACTTGCCTTGCAGCAAGAAACTAACTTACTGCATTCTTCCAATCAAAAGTCAGATAAATCTTTATGAAGAAAAAAGACTGGCTAATCGTTTCAACCAAAATTAACAAATCAAAAGTCTTGGTGCTAAATAATCACATTCTGGTGGGAGATCAATGCCTATATAAATTACATTGTGCGGCCATGTGATTTCATTGCAACTCTACGTGTGCATCATGGATCACCAAGAACTAGCTCTCCTTGCCGTCACTGCTCTCTATTTGAGAAGCAAACACCATCAGCAATGCCACCGCTCCAGCCGGGTACACCCTACCATCAGCTTGTTCAAGAGCTCTGTCTGGACCAAGTGCACTTCCAGCAGTACTTCAGCCTGAACCTCACCGAGTCTGATGAGCTGCTGCTGAAGGTGAGACTGCGAATAGCGAGGATGGACACTATGTGCCGGCAAGCCATCTCCCCGGGTGAACGACTGGCAATTTGCTTGCGGTGAGAAAAAGACAATAAAAGTATCATAGTTGTTGCTTTAATGACATGAAGAGTAGCGTTCACTAAATTAATCATTTAATTTAACGTAATGGGCTATAATGTTGACTTCTTGATTTTTCCCCTTTTTTAATATTGATGTATATGCTGTCTGCATATTTGTGACAAATATCTTGCCACAGGGGACTCATTCTGCACTATTGCCTTCAGCTACCATGTTGGGCACAGCACAGTGGGTGAGATTGTGGCGGATGTGTGGCGTGGGCCATTTGGGATTCCCTCATGGCTGAGGTTATGCGTCCCCACCAAGGATGACTGGAGGGGGATTGCTGCTGAGTTCCTCCATCACTGGAACTTTCCAAACTGTGTGGGGTCTATTGATGGGAAGCATGTGGTAATCCAGGCCCCTAACAAGTCTGGGTCACTCTTCTACAACTACAAAGGGACATTTTCCATTGTCCAAACAGTCCCTCCGGGACGGTACCCCCCCTCTCTCAGAGGATACTGTTGCCAGGAGCAGAGCACCATGGACCGCTGCCTCATGTCTTCGTCGTAGATGAAGCCTTCACCCTTCACCGACGTGACCTGATGAGACCCTTTCCAGGTATCCAGCCCCCTGGGAAGAAAAGGGTCTTCAACTACAGGCTTTCACTGGCAAGGTTAGTAGTCAAGGACACATTTGGAATTGTCGCAGCACAGTGGCGAATGTACCATTGTGTAATTGGTGTCAGCCCTGCCAATGCAGAAGCATGTGTGAAGGCAACCTGCATTCTGCACAATTTCTTGTGGAGGACAAGAACCAGGGCCCCAGCTTTTGTTCCAGAAGATGAGAGAGAGGCCTCTGCACTCCAGAGCATCGGGAGAGCAGGGAGCAACAATGCTGCACAGGACGCCATCCATGTGAGAGAGACCTTCGCCACCTACTTCTGTGCAGAAGGTGCCGTGTCCTAGCAACCGGCAACCTGAAGAAAAACAAAGTCCCTTTTAAGGGCCAAACAAGGCTCTTTTTAAGAGCCACCCACATTTAATACAAAAAGCTTATTCCATTCATTTATGACAAGTAACATGATCTCCATCATTCCAAAGTTTACAAACACACCTGTGCTCAAAGTAATTGAAAACATAGTGTTTTTGCGTTACCTTGGCTATTAAAAAAACTATGTTAAGGAGGGAGTGTAAGTTTTGTGTCTTTCCTTTTCATTTCTCAAACATAGCCCATTTGAATATCAAAACCACACTGAACTGTTTTTAGCTTTGCGCTCAATGTTAATATTACAGCAACAACACTATGCTGCTTCCATGTGGTAGATATAAACACATGGCTACAAAAATAAAGAGTATAAACATATGCTATGTGTTTTTCAAAGCTAATAGGTAAATTAACAAACATATAGATACAAGCAGTGGCAGCTGGTGAGGTGGAAACAGGGGAAGTGGAAACACTACCTTGATTAACAATAAAACAAATAATTCACAGAATAATTGACATCAATCGCATAATTAGAATAGGAGATTCTGCTCACGAAACACAGATTGTCTGAAATTTGTGTGCTATTGCGAAAGCTACAGCATGAGATTGCTTAATTAACAAGGATGGCAATTTGAATAATTAAGTGGCAAGTAATCCCAAAGCTTTCTCTTACATATTTCACATTATATTTTTCTTGTGTTACAAAATGTAGTGTAGTGTAGTTAACTCGATTTTTGTAGTGGGACACCCACTGTATGATTTAACAAAGCTTGACACATCCATTATATATTAATTGCTATGACAATGTATTCAGTGCAGACTCAAAAGTAAAAAAAAAAATCTTTTGGACAGAAAAAAGTTCAAAACTTAAAAACCTTATTTGAATATTGTTAATAACAAATAGTGCCTGTTCCTATTAAAGGTGCTGCTGTGTTTACAAAAAAAAATTCTCTACTCACAGAGTCCTTGATGGCAAGCTTCTTCAATGAACTCTTGAACATTTGTGTTTGGTAGTCTTTAGAGCAGCTGTATTGAAAATAAAATTGCAGTGACTTTTTTTTCAGCATATTTACATATACTTCAGGCCTGATGTTCAAGATGAGTCCTGTCAGACAGAATCAATGTCACCACTGCAAACTACAGTATTTCTGCCTCATTTCCAACACAAAAGGACAGAGCCCACACTCTTAATGTTCTGTACATTGAATATGTGCATAGTTTGGTGCATAGATGCCTTCATTTTAGGGTGAAAATTCTATGAAGTGATAAACACATAATGTCAAGTTGAGTTTTCATAAAAAAAAATCACTGTGAATTGTATTAAGCTCCATAGAAAGACAAAAATAGCTTATTATTTGCATAAAATGTCTTTGGAAGTAATGCATTCCTCATTTCTGCCAGTTGAAATTTTATCCAACAGGATTGCTGTTGTGATTTACACTTTCCTCCTGATGATACTATACTTTTCTGTTTGTTTTCTTCTCATTTTGACTCAAAGGGTCTCTGTGGCAATTCATTTCAAAGGCAGAGATAACAATGACTGATTGATACAGCGCAGACAGAGGCCAAGTGCTGGCACAAATGATTCAGACACAGCATTTAAATGCTAATACCCTTGCAAGCAGCTCCACGGCTGCTTTACTGTCTAAACCAAAGTTCTAGTGAGAGAAATACATCACAATCACAGTAAATTACTGTACATGAAACACACAAATGAATCCTGAGGGATCACATGTCCTAAAGTAGAGATGAGAAGAGATTTTGCTGGCAGTGACATTGAACACTGACATTACACGTAACATGCCAGCCATTCTTTTATCCAAATTAGGAGGTAATCTTTTGATTTCAAAGCTCCATTAGGTAACCAGGTTATTATATTCCCTCTTGCATTGGGAACATGCATTGGGAAAAAAATTTTGGATTTTCATTTCTCCTGGTTCTATATGTATGAAAAAAACCCTTTAAGAGAAAATTAAACATTCCATGGCAGGAGAGAGGACAGCACTTGGATATTGTCTCAAAATTCTTGAAACTCAGTATCCATGGCATTGCTGCTCCAGCATAAAACTACTATATGTTGTAACTGTCACTCCGTGCTCTCACAGCTGTAGACATAGTCGCGGTGCTTAAAACTCAAGCTGTTTTGGCACCTCAGTATGTAGATATGGAGATGGTGAGATTTAGCATGTCTGAAGACTGGTCTGCAAATGCTCATAATTTTAATCAGATGCAAGATATTTGTCTTGACCATGTGTTCTCAGACATAAACACAATTAATTTTTATTGTGTTTAATATTGAATTTGAGATGGAAGAGCAAGAAAATATGTCTCCCAGGCTGTATTGGTTGTTTAATCATTTCTGCAAGAGATTAAATACGAGAGAGAGGTAATGAATATTAATGTATTGATACAGATAACATTAGCTCTTGGCAGTTTGTGACTTTTTAAGTCTTAATTATTTTTGCTGCTGAAATGAGTTGCAATTTATCATGCAGGTGAACTAAAGATGAATTGGCACAGCTTTTTAGAAAGAAACTTTCAGTTCCTCTGGCAGGTGTAACAGTGTAGACAGCTTAGATATTGAATTGATTTTCTATTCTGATGCCTATTGGTTCAATTTGAAGAGTGGGAATTATAGGTTGAAAGAGTCACAGCTGGTCAGGGGAACCCATAGTCAGGTGAAGGTTGACAAAGTAAAAGAGGCATAGACAGGGTCACCTGGATCTAATGGTCAAAACTGAATGTAGCATGTTAACTTGGTGAACACAAGCCCCCTAAGGCTATTTTAAAAGGCTGTAGATGGTACTTAGTATCAGGGAAAATAGTCACAGATATTGATAATTATTTTCACAGTAAAAATCTAAGTAAACTCTTTTTTGTGTTAAAATATTAATTCACAAAAACACTAAGCTGATAAATAACAACATGTATTAAGGTAGCCTTTCAAGCTAAAAAAAAAAAAAAAAAACTTTGTAAACCTCAGCAACATTGTAAATGCAGATTGGCTGGTGCAAAGGTAATAAACCCTCTGAAAATTGGCATGTATCTGTTTGCGCCATTGCCACAATACAGACACCGATTTATTACAAAAGAAAAGGTACTCTTGTCCAAGAATTGGAGAGAAAAAATTTCAACCTTTCATAAATGGCTATTGACAAGGAGATGAAACTTACTGAGATTAAAGCTTTTGTGTTTTTAAAATGTTAAAGCTTCTGTCAGGGGAAATCACATACAATTGTTTGTATTTTATATATTTGGGTTGGGAAAGTAGTGGCTTGATTTTGCTTGACATTGACTACTGCTGTTTAATTTCTTAACCTCAATGACAAACTGAAACCTACATCTGAAACCACCAACCAATTGTATTGTAACACCCAGTACTGCCTATGCTGCAGGATGACTGGTTGCTGTGTAGATTTATTGCATCTACTGCTAATAAGTAGTAACACAAACCTTTTTAGCTCACTAAAGCTAAAAATACTGAAACCATAATGTTTTGGAGCCAGGTTTATTAAAGATACACCATTGGATATTTGTATTTTTTGCTGCTTTGTATAATGAAATGGGTCAATACTAAAGGCCTTTTCTCATCTTGGAAGTCTGCTGTGAAGATCTATTCTAAATGATTGTTTGCAAGCATTGCTTGTAATTCATTTCCTGACGCTGCAAAATTCTTACCAATCGGATTACTTCAGGGATCGCACATGGACCGAAAACCTGTTCACACAGATGTGTTTGATGGATTAAACATAAGCAAACAAGGGCCAGAGACTAATGGGACCCACATGACCATATTACGTTTTCACTGTGAAAGCAGGGCAGTGGAAAGTAAGGGTAAGGTTGGGACTTACTGCAATGTTTTCTTGCCTGATGGACTTGAATGATACTGAACATGAGCCAGTGGACATCTCAGAGGTAATTTGTACCTGTGTTACTGGGCATTCTGCCCAATGCAAATACTGTTTCAGCAGTATTGAAACAGAACTGTTGTCTGATCAGTACTGGATCAGGGAACCCCTAAAAGGCAATGAAAAATGAAAAAGTTGTTTACTTAACATTTTCTTTGCATCAGAAATGAGAGGGAATATGGCAGTGTTGGTGATAGATAATCCAGATGAATATGCACAGAAAACCGTGAAAATCCTCCTGTGGTTTGAAACAATACATTGGTGGGAGGCTGCATTCTCTGTTCTGTCTGTTTTTAAAACAGCACATGAAGCAAACACAGTATTACAGATGAGGTGAGGTTTTTCCTCTTGAACTGCACAAAGGAGCAATCAGATATGCAAGACATTGATTATTGTCAGAAAGCAGGACAGCTGTGAGTAAAGTGCAACAGGTTCTCAGCAACTTCTCACATTAGTAATTGCTGCTTTCTTTTCTGACATGGAATCCCCAGCTGTGGTATTGATTGAACCAAGCTGTGGTATAGGGGAAGCTGTCCCTGCCTGTCTCTGACAATGATTTCCTATCTCTCCTCAGCTCTGCTAAATGGTCTGTGCCAGCACTACACAATAAACCACAGTTAGCCTGAGAACACACTGTAACAAAATTATCAAACAGCAGTGTCCCGTTAAAGCATTGATTATTTTTTAGCAAGTGGGACCCGTCCATTATAGGGATTAAAATATACTGGAGTTTACATTGCTTGTAGGTTGTAATAGTCAAGGCTGACCTTACAGTTGATGACTATGTTTCCAAGTAAAACTCAAAAACTTTACATACAGCCCCTGATGTGCTAATTGATGTGTCTTGTAAATAATTACCCTTACCTTAGATTATGGTCACTAACTAATGCTTTGTGAACATCTTGGCATGTTGAAGCCTCCATATTAGATTTGCAAGCATTTGATGGCTAAAGCTATTTTCCTAGACATTAAAATAGTAAAAAGACGTGTTGTTAGGATAACATGTCACATTAACTTACATCTTGCCATCTCCTTCATACTTTGTCTCTCCCTCCGTCTCCTGTCTTCTTGCATGCAGAAGTGATGTTATGTTTATTTCAGTAAAAATCCTCATCTATGAATGTTGTCATTGGCATGTCTTCTTTAAAACACTGTAATGGCCTTCAGATGCAATATTCTGTATCTTCTGCTACATTATAGATTGTCAAAATTAACTATTACAAGATGGGATTTTGTGTAAATTTACTCCAGTGTTAGCACCTCACCCTTTCAATGTGAGCCAGATGGAAATTTCAATACTGGCTTACTGGCCCTGTGTCTTTTTCAACAATAAACACAGAAGGAAAAAGGAAACCATAGAAAATGAATTCATTCATTTTCATCCAGATTAGAAGAAAAACATGGTAAAGTGTCCACACATTTACAGTGGAGTGGTGTTAGGTAGCTTTTATTTAAGAACACAGCGGCACAGATCACCCTCTCTGCTAGGCTGGGCAGACTTAAAGGGGCACGCACACACACTACGGTAACACCACCAGTCACGTCCCTTACTGGGCAGGGGCACCGCCCCAATCTGCCTCCTTCCCAACCTGGGGCTCTGCTGCTGCTCTGCCGCTCTCAAGCCTCGCTTCCCCTCTCCTTCCCAGCCGGCCTCCGTTGTGTTGCCTGCCCCGTGCGACACTCCAGGACGCACTCCAGGTCCACAGCACTCCGCCATCACTTGCTCCACACACAGACTGTAATTTAAAAGGAAATCCCCTCCCAGGATTTCCCCCAAATTAAACCAAAAGGAAACAAAAAAAGGAACAGAACTTATCATTGACAAAAAAAACAGCTGAAAACATTAAACAAAGCCGAAACCAAAAACAACCAAAAAGAAGCAACGAAAAATAACCAAACAAAGCAAAAATAATTTCCCCAGTAACACCAGCTAGGCAGAGCCTCCTTTTCCTGAGCTGTTCGACTCCCGACTGCCTAAATTGTAGTCTTCTTATACCTGCACCCCTGTTAAGGACAATTCAGAACAGCCGCGAACTCCGCCAGCTCGGCGGAGGCAATCATTCAATAAACCCAGCTCAAACACGCACCCACGATACCCAATTAATATCCCCGAATGAGAGGCTCAACAACAACAGCAACTGTCAGCTTACCACCTGACATTAACATTATATTTTGAGTGATAGAGCCGTAAGTTGTACATATTGCTTTGTATGTATGTGTTAATCTAGGCACACATTTGTGATCTGAGCACTCTTTTTAGCACTAACCCTTGTTCATGTGTAATTAGTGGTGTCCTGTGTATGCAGCTTTTCATGCCAGTGTATTAGATGCACTGGGTAAATTGTTCTGGATTAGAGTGTCTGCCAAATGACAATGCAATGTAATGTAATACAATGAAGAACATTTTTTTATCATTATCAAAATGTTGATAATGAACAAATTCAATTTCCATTTCAAGTCAAAGGCACTGCAAAACTATGTATGAGATTTACTAACTAGTAGTCCCAGTTGAAATTTGCATTTAAGAACTGTTTTTCAGGGCTAGTGAAAGCATGTGCCTCTTGATACACATGCAGTTCTTTACATGCATATGAATAACTCAGAAAAATGCTTTAAATTAGCAGGATATTTTGCAAAATGGGTCAATTAAGTATTCCATTGAATTTCCTAAAGTCAATATTATGCACATCATGCGCATCATATTTCTGTGGAAATTTTAAAGCCGCAGCATAAACTGTTGCTTTTTTGGCCTAGGTGTAGTTGTATAAACTGGCCAATAATTTCAATCAATCATTTGTAACTACTGAAAAATTCATAAACTGTTCATTTAGTCACAGTAGATGACTTAGATTATAGATCCTTCACTTACTGGTCGTTATTTTGCCCAACCTGATATTACGAACTCATTTTTCAATATCTGCTTCTACCATGTAAATTATGATTAATTTATGCATTTTCTGTTAGCTGTTGTTTTGTAAAGCAGAATGGACTGGAGTCCAGATTCTCCTTAGATAGATTTCAATGCCTAAATATGAAGTACGCTATATGGACAAAAGTATTCAGACGCCTGACCATTACATTGTAATGACATTGTATTCAAATGCATATACTTTAATATGGAGTTGGTCCTCCTTTTGCAGCTATAACAGCTTCCACTCTTCTTGGAAGGCTTTCCACAAGATTTTGGAGTGTTTCTGTGGGAATTTGTGCCCATTCATTCTGTAGAGCTGTAGCGAAGGGCGAGAGCAGTCACCCCACCCGGCCTCAAACCCAGGTCTACGGGGTACCAACCATGCCACTTTGACCGCGACGCCAAAGAGCCAGGCTCGTTGGTCTGGCAGTCAGAGCGCATACTCAACCATAGTGACGGCACTCCGTCACAAGAGCATTTATGAGGTCAGGCACTGATGTTGGATGAGAAGGCCTGGTTCGCAATCTCCGTTCCAGTTCATCCCGTTAACTTCCAGCGCTGCTACAGGTGGCTGCCCGTCGCGACTGCTCCGATCTAGTTGTATTGTTTAGTCTATCTATTTTTAGCTTTAGCATCCTTTTCTAGCTTTTTATTTGTTTGTTTTTTCTAATTTTAGTCTTTGAATGCACTCCGCACGCTTTAGTGGAGTTTTTCTCGCGTTCCTGCTCATCGGGGCACACATGTCGGGGGGAGCAGGCTCCCTTTGTTTACACTCGGGAGGAACTCCTATCATGGCGATTGGCGACTGCCCCCGTGGAATACAAACAACATATTCCGGGTGAAATAAGGAGGAAATACTGTGGCTGCAGAGCTGGGATTAAACGGCGAATGAAGAAGAGGAGATGCAAGCTGTATCTCCCTTCCATCATTATGGGAAATGTGAGATCGCTGGCGAATAAGACGGACGAACTGACGGCACTGGTGAGGAGCCAGAGGGAATTTCGGGAGTGCAGTATCGTGTTTTACGGAGACATGGCTGCATGAAGATATCCCGGACTACAACGCCACCGTCACCGGCTTTGAGACAATACGGGCAGATAGAGACCGAAGGAAGAGCGGTAAGAAAAAAGGAGGGGGGCTTGCCGTTCTCATTAACAACAGATGGTGCAACCCAGGGCATATTACTGTCAAGGAGAGAGTTTGCAGCCCGGACATTGAACTCTTAGCGGTCGGTCTACGTCCGTATTATTTGCCGAGGGAATTCTCACATGCAATAATGATCGCTGTTTATGTTCCGCCATTGGCCAACGCGAACACAGCGTGTGACGTCACTCGGTGACGGCGGAGCTCCAGTCACAGCACCCAAGCGCTTTCATCGCGATATCTGGAGACTTCAACCACGTGACTCTGTCTTCCACTATGACAAACTTCACCCAGTTTGTTGACTGTCCAACCAGAGACAATAAAACCCTGGACTTACTGTATGCTAACGCTAAAGACGCATACAGCTCCACAGCCCTGCCACCACTTGGCAGATCGGATCACAACCTGGTCCTCCTCTCACCCCAGTATAAGCCTCTTGTCCAGCGGCAACCTGCAACCACCAAGACATTCAGGAGGTGGTCACGTGATGCAGTTGAGGCTCTCAGGGGTTGTTTTGAGGCTACTGACTGGGAGGCTCTGACTGAGCCTCACGGAGAGGATGTAGAAGAGCTTACTCAATGCATCACGGGCTACATCAACTTCTGTGTGGACAATGTCATCCCCACCCGCACAGTACAATGTTTTCCAAATAACAAACCCTTGATTACCAGTGACATTAAGGCTCTCCTTATTAACAAAAAGATGGCCTTCAGAGCCGGGGACAGGGAGGAGATTAAGAGGGTCCAGAAGATACTTAACATCAAGATCAAGGAGGGCAAGGACGCCTATAGGAGGAAGATGAAGTGCAGGCTTCAACAGAACAACACAAGGGAGGTGTGGAATGGCATGAGGAGAATCACCGGCTACAACCAGACCAGCAGCCGTGTGAGAGAGGACTGCGTGGCCAGGGCCAATGAGTTGAACCTGTTTTTCAATAGATTTGATACTGAAGCCCTGGTCCACCCACCCCCCAGCCCCTCGACTATTCACACCTCCCATATCGCCATACAGCCCCCCTCCAGACCCTCTCAGGCCCCTGTACTAGGGACTGACCTTCCCCCCTCGCCACTCTCCCCAACCATCACAACTGACCAGGTGAAGAGGCAACTGGAAAGACTCCACTCAGGCAAAGCTGCAGGCCCTGACGGTGTGGGGACGGAGGTGCTTAAAGGTTGTGCTGAACAGCTTTGTGGAGTCTTCCAAAACATCTTCAGTCTGAGCCTGAGACTTGGAAAGGTTCCCGCGCTATGGAAAACATCATGCCTGGTCCCTGTGCCCAAGAAGGGGCACCCCAAGGTCTTAAATGACTACAGGCCAGTGGCGTTAACATCACATGTGATGAAGACCCTGGAGAGGCTTGTCCTCTCCCACCTCAGACCCCTGGTCAGACCAGCATTGGACCCCCTGCAGTTTGCTTACCAGGAACGCATCGGAGTGGAGGACGCCATCATATACCTGCTGCACCAGGCCTACTCCCATCTTGACGAAGCTGGCTGTGAGAGTCATGTTTTTTGACTTCTCCAGTACCTTCAACACCAAACAGCCTTTATTGCTGGGAGATAAGCTCAGGTGCATGCGAGTGGACGCCCCGCCTGTGACCTGGATTACTGACTACCTGACCAACAGACCACAGTATATGAGACTTGGGAGCAGTGTGTCAGAGACAGTACTGAGCAGCACAGGGGCACCCCAGGGGACCATCCTCTCTCCCTTCCTGTTCACCTTGTACACCTCTGACTTCAGGTACAACTCAGAGTCATGCCACCTTCAGAAGTTCTCTGATGACTCCGTTATCATGGGGTGTATCAAGGGGCAACAGGAGGCAGAATACAGGGGACTGATAGACAGCTTCGTGGAGTGGTGCAGCCTGAACCATCTGCAGCTAAACATCAGCAAGACGAAGGAGCTGGTTGTGGACTTCCGCAAGTATAAACCTGCTCGGACCCCTGTCGCAATCCATGGAGCAGTGCCATCTTCTACGCGGTGGTGTGCTGGGGGTGTGGTCTGAAAGCTGGGGATGCAAACAGACTGAACAAGCTCATCAGGAAAGCCAGCTCTGTCATAGGTGGCAGAATTGAGCTGGACTTACTAGGGGCGCTGGCGGAGAGAAGGATGCTTAACAAGCTGGTGAGCATCCTAAACAACACCTCCCATCCTCTCCATGATGGGCTTGTGAAGATGAAGAGCACCTTCAGTGGCAGGCTGATCTCCCCAAAATGTTCCACTGAGAGGCACAGAAGGTCTTTTCTGCCTGCATCCATCAAACTATACAACTCCTCCCCTCTCTGCTGCAACATGGGATTGACTGGCACCCTGTGCTGTCCCCCCCCACACACACAATCGTTGCACATGGGACAATAACTGTTCTCTAGCCATCTGGTCAGGATTTGCACTATACAGTTATCATTGTTTTGCATATTGTACAACAATAACTGTTTTTCTACTGCACTTCATACTGTATAATAGCAATAACCTTACCCTTGTTTATTCTTGTTTCGTAATTCATTTTATACTATGTATATAATCATAGCACAAGCATGATAACTTCTCAACGCATAATTGCACAAACTTCTTTCTATTTGTTGCATTTTATACTTCTTTATTTATTTTATTCAATTTATTCTTTTGTTGTTTTTGATGTGTGCCGGACGGTGCAGTTGTGACACTCAAATTTCCTTCGGGATTAATAAAGTATTTCTTATTCTTATTCTTATTCTTAGGTGCTGGATGGGGTTGAGGTCAGGGCTCAGTGCGGGCCAGTCAAGTTCTTCCACACCGAACTCATCAAACCATGCCTTTATAGTCCCTGCTTTGTGCACTGGGGCACAGTCATGTTGGAATAGAAAAGGGCCTTCCCCAAACTGTTGCCACAAAGTTGGAAGCATAGCATTGTCCAAAATGTCTTGATATGCTGAAGCATTAAGATTGCCCTTCACTGGAGATAAGGGGCCTAGCCCAAACCCTGAAAAACAGGTTTGGCCAAATACTTTTGTGCATATAATGTATTTTCCATAGTAACCTTGATGAAGCCATTTGATGTGTTTGGTAACTTGCTGTCCATTGTTCTCTATGATTTGTGTGACCAGCTATTATTAGAATAGGGTATTTCTATAGAGTCAATTATTGCATTACATACAGTAACTAATCTCAGTAAGTTGGCTCTTAACACACACTGACACTTCAGTAGCATATCACAAAACAAAATCTACAGTGCAGTACAACTGGTAAAATTGTCATTCATGTTTTCTGATCATGAGCAACAGTTGATGAACCGGAGTCTAGCCTAAATTTTCTATGGAATGAAAAGCAATGAGTGATAATTTACAGTTGTTTAAGATTTTGAAATGTTCTAATTCATCCTACAGTTACTACAGACCAAAATATTAGTGCAGTATAGATGTTTTTTTTGTCTTAAATGGACAAATAAACACTGCTTTAAATCAACACTCTGGTGCCACTGGAGCATCTGAGGCAGCATAACGTTTTCAAATCAAAACACACCCCTTGTTGTGTAATGAAAACATTTTGCACCAACATTCCATTTTTCTCAGATTGACAGTAATTTAATAGTCACTTCCTTTCCACTGGCAGACCAGTGAAATATGCATGCAAAGAAAAAGCATCATAATCGCAACTTGTGCTTCCCTACAATTTAGCTATGGGGAGCCATTACACCATCCTATACAGTTTACAAACATCTATTGATCTTGGGATAATGGGCTTTTTTTTCTGAGAAATGAGAGTCGAATCATTCTGCAATGTTGTTTAACTGTTTTGCAGACTCCTGATTGTCAGCAGGTACGTACTGTTTTTTTGGTGTAATCATCAAAACTGTGGATGGGGTTATGTTTGACCCTCTCATGGACATTCATTGCAGTCATCCAATATGATAAAAATGAATATACAGTATAAATATAGGTAATTATGGAAAAAACGGACATGACTTAAATGTGAGATAATCTTAACCCCATGACAAACCCAATTTAAAATAATAATTTCAATGATTTCATGTTATGATAATAGTTCATTAACAGTATCATTATTATTACTATTATTTATGCTACATGCACCCTATGTTCAACAGCTCTGCATCAGCTTTAACTAGAGGCAGCACAAAAATTGTCATGGGAATCAATCAATGCCTTTAATTCCTCCATTTTACAAACAAGCTCAGTTAGTTAAAATGCCATTCATGGCTCTGGGCACTTCCAGGCACTGAAACCTAGAACCAATTTAAAAGTCTACTGCATGCATAAGCTTAATATGGCAAAAGGCACTACTCTGTCATCATATGTAACTGTCACCGAAAAATGATAAGAATGATCATTTTTCAGCTGTATCTTCTACATGGTGTCCTTGAATTATTTACAAATTACCAGCAATGTGAATGCAGAACATTTTAATGCTCATCATATCTGTATAAAATCTGATCTCATATGTAGTTCTTGAGAAAAGTGTGTATGAAAAACACAGAACCTTGAAACAACTCTTGTTCACATGAGGATAAATTCAAGGTCTTAATTAAGATGCTCGACCATGTTATATGTAGTTTGTATATAAGTAAATATCCTGGAAAGTTGCAAGTATAACCAATGCTGACGAAAGGGAAAAAAAGGGAAAAGGGAAATATTTTCTGTTTCTAAGATGTAAATTGTCCTGACAGAGGTAGATGCAAGAAAAACATGTAGAAAAACATTTCATAGTTAAAGCAGTAGAGTGTCTGGAGCCTTAGTACATCACTAGTTGAACTAAGCACCACTTTGATCCCCATTATCTAAATCAATTTTTTGATCAAAAATTTGTCCTTATGTTGTTTTATCTGACAGTGAAATTTGGATCTGAAACATAAAAAAGTATGTGGGAGTGCTCTTTACAGATAAAAGCCAGGGGTAAAAAGTGCACAGCTGCATGCAATTCGTACCTTGACTGAAGATGTTCCTCAAGCCAATGTGAATCTGGATCATAACCATGTTCTCTGGTGCAATTCAGACTTTGAGTGCTTTCATTGTCGTTCATCTGGTGGCAAATAAATGTATTGTTTCATGGCCATGTTGTGGAGGGCACAGCAGACCAATGTCATCTTGCACACCTTCTCTGCTGTGTGCAAACATATCCACCAACCTTTAACACACTGATAGTGAGCTCCATCACTGAGTGAGTGCAAGTAAGTGGTTGTATTCAATCGTCTGTGGTACAGTATCTGTGGTTTGACCAGCAGTATTATCAGCCAGGATTTCTGAACAGAACACCATATAAAAAAGAATAGCACTGTTGAAGGTTGCTTGACCAAAATGTTTGGTAACTTCACCCTTCGAGCACATGTGCATTTACCTTATGTCTTTTATTAGGTTAGGGTTAGGGTTAAAGTTTTTGTAGTCCCAGATAGTAATATGCTAATTTATTTTTTTATCTAAGTGATGAGTTCAATGTTTTCTTATAGGCACAGAATCAAATACTATCAGATACAGAGTCACAATTATAATATGGCAAGTAAGTTAATGACAATATAAGCCTACTGATTAGATAACTCAGTATGTTTTGTTTATAGTAAATTGAATCATGTTTTGGGTATTTCAGTTGCAAAGGATCATTTCATTCACATATAAATTTGGTAGCTACCTGTACAATTTTTTTTTTCAGAATGGCAAAAATGTTGTATTGTCAGGAGCCACGAACACTGACGTCAGCCCTCGTTACCCAACACAGGTTCCCCCCAATAGATCCGCCCGCCACAGATGACCAGGACACAGGAGTACAGATACAAAGACTTTATTAAATTAAAAAAAGGCATTTTATACAGGGACGGCTCACGCGCTGCTGACCCCCGCCCCCCCCATAAACCAAACATTCATATTGAGAGAGTTTCTTCCTGGGGCCTGTTAGAAAAAACAGGATTACAGAGTTAGGCAACTAACTTTAGCATGATGTTCACAAAAGCCAGGCTTAATTCATTTCACAAAGCAAGCTGAAACTGTAGCTGAATAAACCACTCTATTCCCCAATAATAAACAAGGAATCTTGTTCAGCTGCAATTTTTTTTTCTTTAAAATTTGTTCAAAATGTCATGACAGTATTGAACTGCAAACCCAATATCATGTGTGAAACTGAACTGTGAGCTGAATGCATCGTTCTATTCCCAATGGCTAGTTATTACACTTTCATTGTGATTACTTGACTCACTTACATAATTATGCAAAACTTTGATATGACCCATAACAGTGATGTCTGAAACAGGAACACATAGGTAACTAGTAGATAACTTTCTCCTGAATTTACCTTTGTGAAATGGAAATAACCTGAATTCAGCTAGCAGGCTATCTTTGTCTGGGTAACTGAAAAAGCTGAGTTTGCTTTGTTAAACAGGCCCCAGGAGTCTTATTTTCAAATCCCCATACCAGGAATATTCCAGAAAAAGAAAACACTTAACAAACACACAATTGTTGCAGGCAATGTTTTGCCAAGCAGCAGCTTTTCAACAACTACAGCAAGAATTCACAGAACAGCAAAACCCCATAAATTAAAAGCCCTTCGTTAATGAGCTCCATTTATGTTCTCCTTATCGTACAGGAGTTCTGACTGCATTCTTCTCAGGGTTGTGCAGTGTTAATCTTTCAACAGTGGTGTGCTAGAGCCAGAACAATTAAGGAGAAATTGAAAGGGAAAAGTGGATAGTTGAATCGCATGAGGAAAACAGAAAGCAAAAATACAGGGGAGAGATGAAATAACACTCACGACAATGCTACATACAGTGTACAGCCCAGATGTGAGCTATAATTAAATAAAAGCACGTGCACTGGACCCGTAATATACTTACAAACAAAATGCACACTACACCACACATAAAAAGTGAATTAATAAACAAGACAAATGTAATGAGTAGCATGTTAATACAAAGCAGGCAGCACACAATAGCAATGTTTCATTGAATCATTGTTGCACAGAGCTGCTGAATTATCATAATTCAGTGCAGGTAAATAGTGACAATAGTGTTTTAAAGAAAACAGTGCAAAGAGCAAAATATACATGTGTCAATTAGTCTATTGAAGCTGCTTCCCTGGCTTTCCTCCTCTTGCAATGAACATTGTAATTGCTTAATGAACCAACATGAGCAGAGCGTCAACATAATACCTCAGGGAAAGGCACACAACCTTTTCCAAATAATATTTATTTATCTTTATAATGAAGACACCTGCAGAATGGATAGAATGAGAAAACATGATTGTTTAGTAGCTGTGCTCTGTGGTTGTTAGGGGTGATTAACTGAGTTGTGGTCTTTCTTGCCCTGAAGGCCATGCAGAGTTCTGAACATCAGCCTGCTGCTGTGATGTCCCTTGCACTTTGAATGCAGTTAGGACAAATACATGTAGCACGGCACTCCTGGGTCATGTTCAGCCTCAGCCTGACAATGTTCCATCTTGAGGTGTGCATGTCAAGGCAAGCATAATGCAATCTGTGCAGTGTTAGAATTGCAGTACCGTCTGTGCTATTGAACTGCATCATGCAGCATATTGCAATGAAGTGTCAGACAGTTGTGTCATCTCTGCTTGAAACAATCCTTTATCCTCCCCATAACAACACAGAGGAATGTGGGAGTTGATACCCTTCAGGAGTTCTATGAAGAACTAGGTTTGAGTGGTGTCAGCTCACTCTCAGAGCCGAGTGAGTCAGACACACTGAGGTGCGTGAAAGCTACTGAGAGTTATGAATACAGAGGAGAGAGAAAGGGAGTATTTTTCATGATTTACATTTGACTGGTATTCAGGAACAGGTGTGCCCTCCTTTCTCTTTGCTTTCTCTGCTGAAAAAGCAGAGGAGATTGAGTGGTGTGTCTCTGTATAAGAATCATATGTATAGGTCTGATTCCTTTGACTAGAGGCTGAGAGGTGTCTGTGTGGAATCAGTTCATGAAGCAAAACTTGTTTATGAGTGGGGGTCACAGTTTCAGCGGACCTAAAGGGAATAGAAGGGTGGAAATAACATTTTTCCCTAGCCACTTTCATTTTTTTTGGGGCAGAATCAGAGCCATTTTTTGATTGCTTGCTGAATGATTATACATTTTTGTTCATTTGTGTATGTGTGTGTGTGTGTACTGACACTGCCTTTGTCATAGTTTGAAGTGTTGGTCATTCAAGTGGCACTCTTAAATGAAAGGGTGAAGTACCCCAGACACAGTCGTATATTTATTCTAACAAGGCTGATAAATTATGAAATCAAATTCTCTTTTCCCTGCTGATTGTTCAGCATACATTTAATCTTTCATCAATAATGGAGGTCATTTTCTGCTCTTAGAAGGAAAATAAAACAATGAAATATTCTCAGAATAGGTAAATTATTCATGGAAAAACTGCATTCAGTTTTGTAATGAAGATGGATGTGAAAAAGAAGACCAGTCATTAATGGAAGCACACTCTAATAGATTACTGAGTAAGATTACATTTTAATCTCTTACCATGCATTGCAATTTAGACAGATGCCTCCCTGGACAGGGTATTATACATCATTTCCCAAATAAGTGACCATTTAGAATACATTTTATCAATATAGCTGTATTGTTTTGTGTTAGCTTGTGCATAACTTGTGAATAGAATCTTATTAAAAGTCAGTAATGAATCACTTTTACATACCTTAATGATGCTATAATTTTGTGATTTCAAGTGAGACGAGATAACCTTTTTGCAGTAAGGAAATGGACCCCAATTAAAAAATTTAAAGAAGAATATATGACATGGTCTTAAAAGGCATCTGCGCACTGCAGGGAGGTGATTGGCCAGGACAGCTGTGTGGATGACACGCTGTTCACCTCATTCTAATGCAGGCCACACTGTGACCTACACAGGTCAGCCATGTTATATCTTCATTAATGCTGTTATTGAAGCCCACAATGATATACATTTCAAGGGGACACATCCTCAGTGCCCTTTTTAATCTGTACTTGTCCAGAGTACATTTAAAGTTTATGATTAGGCCTGGAGCATTTCAGCATTTATTCTTGAAATATGTTCTACTCTTAAACATGCTGACCAAAATATAAATTAATTGTTTTAGATGAACCCAGCAAGATCAACTCTAATGGAGAATAATAAGATCCTCTCACTGGAACAATTTGGAAACAGTGCAATGATAATTAAATATAGGCAATCAACTAAAAGCTCAGTCTGACATTTACTCAGTACAAATTGTGTGCCTTTTTATGGAAAATGGAACAAGTCATAATCAGATTTTCCCAGTAAGGACACATCAAGAACCACCTGTGCTAATTAGAACAATAGTATTCAACCTCAAATGCCAATTTATGTGAAGTTACCTCGGTTAGGTATGTCTAAGGCTTTGTTTTTAGCAAGGGTGAATATCCACCTAAGTGTTACTGTGTAATCTGTAAAACTGCTGTAATGATGATGTGATACCATTCAGAATGTTTAAGCAACATAGTCAGATTTCATAGTCTGCTTTCAAAGGAAATGTCAGCAGATAAGAATATTCCACAATATTTCCTTTAAAACATTGCTGGGAAGCACCCAAGTGTCATAAATCAGTGTCTAAAAAGGAGATGCAACAGACTCACTGACATTTCACAGAGAATATAAATGTTTTTATTATTATTACCGAGTGTATTAGTAGTTAATTGAAAAATAATAAAGATCAGAGAGAATGCTTGCCAAACATGTTTTCTGGTCCTTTTTTCTTCTACAAATGTACAATTTGCTATGGGAGCATCAGAAGTGTGACCACTATGTTAAAGTTAAATATTGAATAATAATTATTTATGCTTTTGATTTAGTATGACACATTTGTAATATCTTAAAATAATATTTCCACATTCTTTACTAGAACTAAATTGTACACATCTTAAAAAAACTGTCATTTGGTGTATACACCCAAAATGGTTAAGGCTCAAATGAAACTGGTTACAACTAGTTTAGATTTACTGTAAGATGAAAATCATTAGATACATAGCCACTAAGCCAGCGACCCTGAAACACAGAACAGAAAAAAATGAACTATAGACAGATAAAGCCACAAAACCAAGGAAAGAAAGCCACATGACCGGGGAAACAGAGTTACAGATTCACTGATAAAAATATAAAATGTACATCATGTATAGGCTAATCTAAGTAGTCTGCATAACTGAAGGAGTGATGCTATGGTCTTCCTGAACTGCATGTATGATACAGCTAACATAACAGCAGCTTCTCTTTAGATTAGAATATTTTCCCTCAGTGACAAAGATGAAAAAAATTTCAATACTCTGATTTCAGATTATTCTAATTTAAGAATAGTTTAAAAATAGTTTGAAAAGAATATAAACACAGCATTCTGTCTGTTGTAGCAACATTTATAAAGAGAAAATGAAGCTCAGAGAGATGTTCAAAGTATGTATTTGCTAAGAGAATGGAACACTTTTCATAAAACCCCTCCTATATCTGAGGTAACTGAATTATTAGTGCTATGACACTTCCTTGGGCAGGGAATATAGGAAAGGTAAGAGCAAGAGCTTGTAAGCTGTTCACATATAAATAATGTAAAAAGGTCAAATTTATAACCGTATCCCCATTACAGGCTGCAAGATAGAGTGTTGAAAAGGAATTATATTGTACATGGCACAAGGTAATTAACATCTGATGTCTGTACCTTTTTGTTTCAAAAAAGGTTGCTATATACTCTGAGGTATACAGATCAAACACATTAAAATGCATGAGGCCAACAGCAATGAGGTGTTTGTAATATATGTTTTGTTTTGTATCCGATGGATATAACTTCTTCATTTTTTCATTTTTTTCTATATTTTTTTCATATCTTTTTCATATTCTTCAGGCAAAGGGGTCTAATTCTGCCTAATGATTTCTGTTGAAAGAACTATAGAAATATCTGCACAGCTTTTAGAAGCATCAATGGGAATTTAAAATGTGGGGGTAAGGGTTACATATTTTAGCTCATCTCCAGCCACTCTTTTGTAAAAAAATTATCACCATGACAATTATGAGCCCAATTCTTACAATGCAGCCAAAGAAAGCATCATCTCGCTGTACAGGAGGTCAGAAAATAAAAACCCAAGGTATCTCTATTTTACCATTTTGAAAAGAACCCCACTGGTGTCTGATTTACATGGATCAATTCTCTAAGAACATTCCTTCAAAAGATCATTGAAATAATTGTTAGCTGGCTTAATCATTGCCCGATTGCTGTGGTGAGCAGGGCTCATCAATAGTAGCTTAAGGGCAGCCTGCAAACATGAAAAGAGATAATTGGAGACAAATGACTTCATTCAGCTGTCACATACATTATAGAGGAGGGGGTTAGGTTCAGAAATTAAGTTAAAGACAAAATAGTTCTGTTGAAGGTTGTGACCATTTAAATTGTTTTATACAGATTTAAAATGGCAACAAAAACATTAATATTGTTAATGTCTAGAAGACATAAATGTTGATTTGATGTACTATAACAGTAAATGTCTTGTATAGCTGACACCTTCAGGTACATTGCTGGTATAATAGTGGTACTATGAGAAATAATAACTTAATAGTGTATCTTTGATTTGTTTAGTTTACATTAGACTCTTGAAATGATGACATCTTTGTAAAGGAGAGTGATGTTTGTACCACAACATTCTGTTCAATGGCAATGGGGAACAAATTCTTGTTTCATTATGTTAGTCATTTAGACTGATGTTTTTGTCTTAATGTGGTCATTGGGGAATAGCAGAAAGGGAAAATCTCTTATTACACTGTGGTGCCATTACACCGTTGAGAAGAAAGTAAAATACAACCCAAGGCATGTTAACATAATACGACATAAAGCTATCTCATTGTGAAGAAGGATGACATCTGGACTCAACCTATTTTTTCTCATATAATATATTGTATATCAACTACTAACCTTTTATCATTGTGTGTTTGCAAGTTTTTATCCCTCTTTCACCCCTTTTCTAGCCTCTACTCAAATTCTTCCTGGGCACATGGATGACTAGTAAATTGAAAAGTGCCAGGTCATCAGCCAAGATTAAATAATGCTGTTCCAGCAACTAGTGTCACACATTTGACTGTCAGCCCTATAGACATTCCTCTATGACTGTTCATGCAATAAGTGAACTCCATGGACTGCCTTCTGTGGTTTGTTTCTGTCTCTGTTCTACAGTATCATTGTCATGTAAATTACTGCCCGATATTGGTAGGTGTAAAATCTGTCTTATGAATGACTTCAGTACTGATTGGTAGTAAAGTACACTAAGGAAAACTTCAAATATTACATGAGGATTAAAGAATTTCCTTCAAGCAGGTTGAGGTCATTAACATTGCTGGGACAAGAAGTCAATTGTTTGATTAGGAAGACTCACACAGTGCTAATATTGTTTCTATTAATTACCCATGTAATTCATATTAACAGGCAAATAGACCCAATCTTTTTTCACTTTCTGGTTAGACTTGATATAAATTGATTGAGTACAACAATAATACACATTAAGAACATTATGTATTTAGCATTGAAAATGTCTGAGCTTGCTTCATCTCACAAACATTTTTGTTGCTGAAGTGTGATAACAATGAATAGAGATTAACATAACAGAGACTGGCACACAATACCAAGGCCAGTTGTCTTAATAATAATAAATAGATATCAATGAATAGATGTCAGGCTAGAGAATTCATTCTACCCACACCAGCTTTTGGGCTTTTAGGTCTAGCCATTTTTGCCACATTGTGTTAAAAAAAGAAAGAAGAAAAAAGAAAATAAAATCAATAGCAATAAAGTAGATATCTGAAGTATTGTAAAATATATAAAGTAAGAGGTCCTTGCCTTACAAACTTCAGAATGTACAAAGAAACAAAAATAACTTTTTTATGGGCAAGAATTCTGCTTTAAGTAGCTCCTAAACAGGGGAATTTTATGAAAGCATCTGTGTTCCTTACTATCTCACAAGGAAACTTATTGAAACACATGGTCAACCAATGGATAGGAGTTTGTCTGTGGTCTTAACAAATTACTTGCCAAGGCCTCTAGCTAGCTACCTTGCTAGGACAATTGTGTAAGCTCTTTCGGGGCAACCCTGTGCTTTTTCCATTTGCAACTGTATTTATACAGTGAACCTGCTATGGTTTTCAGTATGAATGGGTTTTTATTCAACATGGCCTTGCTAGGTAGCTAGCATTTCAATTGTGGTGAATGTTGCTGTGACTGAACTGAGTGTTGCACAATCCATTAAAATGCTAAATGTAAAAACATAATGCATTGAAATAAAATTAATCTAATTTGTGTTTACTTGCTAATTAGCCAGTTACTGCATTTTCAGATAAATCAAGCTGACTGTATTCATGGAAGAACCAATCCTCTCTTTCCAGCTGGGGCAGAGGACCACATGTGAAGTTAAAGTAAAAGTCAAGTAGCTTGCACAGCATAATGAGACAACTGACCACTAAGGAAGAAAGTGTTACCAAACACCTGGAGAATTTACTAGCTAGCAAAAATATTGCCACAGCTTTTGGATATATTTCACTACATACACCAACACTAGCGACAAGCTACATGGCCATGATTCAGCACCATGTATTCAGCATAACTGGACTGCAGATCTTTGAGATGGGCCTTCATAATTTGCCACTTTATCCAACACTGGAAACACTGTCAACACAATAAGCTCTAAACAAGGCTGGTGATTCATTTCTGTCTCGTTTACAAGCTCTTTGTCTTGGCCATTTCTGCCACCTTTGCCACTGCCAGAGACAGGATATAGTAGCATTTTGCTCTCCAGATCTTTAGGTAGGTAACTGGCAAAGTGGTTGGTGACACTTTCCGACTGTTCCAACTGTGTCAGCTATCTCACAGTAACCTAGTCCTATTGTCAATATAGCTTCCGTTTAAGGGAATGACATTGTCAAATAGATATCTCAATTTTCATGCTAATCACCCCTTTCAAATGATAGAGGTAGTCTATAGTGCAATGCAATCCTACAAAATCATTTCCTTTTTTGTATTCACTAATTAGCCTCGTTATTGTTTTCATAGAAAACCCTGATTCACTAACCTCACATTGTTGAATATATACAAGTTACACTGCGATTTGTTCTCATAAAACACCATATGACAGGGGTTAAACTCAGTTCTGTATGTTTATTTTAATTGGGCATTGCCTGTCTAGTTAACAACAGTATTGTTACACTTGATTACCACTGAAGTGCATGGCATATTCTGTATTTTTCTGCATGGAAAGCTTGTAGTGTGTCAAGTCTAAATATGCATATGATGGAAAGTAATGAGACACACCCTCATTTGGAGTAACAAGCCCACATATCCAGCTGTGTAAATCGATAACGTAAAGAACTGTAACCTATGTAAGTTGCTCTGGGTTAGAGCGTCTGCTAAGTAATGTAATGTAATGAATTTTTTTGGCGACCTCCACCCCAAATGCACATCTCCCACATAGGAGCTTAAGCAGCTCATGTCTGAATGTGCTTATTACTAACTGAGGTGGACAATTCTCCATGGAACAGCTTAAGCAGGGTTTACCCTGAATTATGGTATGATTTTTTTTTCTTGCATCAAACTGTCAGAATTGCTTACATCAGTGAATAAAAAAAAATATATATTTTTTTTATTCCTTTTTCCTCTGAGCAGGATTGTGGCTATACCTGCTAATTTATGAACAATTGGGAATCGTCATAATATGAGTGAGGGGTAAGACTGAACACAGGTTTCATGAATCTGATCTGACTTTTGCCACTTACAAAATGCCTTAGTTTATTGAAACATTTATGAGTGAGGCCCAATTGCTAGTTAATATGTGGCTTGCGTACCCACCATTCTTTTAACTGATTTCTGAAACTTATTTTTTTAGTTTCATTTCAGTCTACCAGCTGTATAAAATTCTCTCTGGGAGATTAGCACACTCCATCCTCATTTAAATGTTTCTTTGCAGCCTCTGCACCTTTTGAGGAGTGAGGAGTTCAAAAATCATCCAACCAGGGTAATGAATGAGCTTTCAATGTGTAAATTGGACTGCCATATTAAGCACATTAATTTCATTATAAAGGTGTAGTGGTATTTACCAAACAAGTCAAAGAAGCAGGGTAAAAACATGTTCACAAGTTAATAAAAATTAAACATTTAAGATCTTACACAAGCGGGTAGCTGAAGAATTATTGTCTGTCCCCCCCCCCCCCCCCCCCAAAAAAAAGGAAAGAAAACAAACATACTGAGTAATTGATACCAGGGATGCACTACTGACCCTAAACACATCCTTTTTCTATTTGTACAGGTATTCACTCGGCTCCCCCAAGCTGATCCAGGATGCAGCAAGTATGATTCAACTAAAATAATGCAATATACTTGAGGATTCAATTCTTTATTTTAAGTTTCAGAAATTCATAAAACACAGACATAACTTCGCTGTTCCTAACCCCAGCCCTGCTACTGCCCAGACAAGTCTGCCTAAGGTAAGCATGCATCATAATGAACACACCTCCACTCTAAGGGTGTTCCCCCTCCACACACACTGGCACTACTAAGTGGATAAATCTACTCTTCACTGCAACCCAGATCACATCACATCACACTTAACGCTTCCTTCTTGACAAAAGTTTCCGCTCAGCAAAACAACTGCCCTTTTTTGCTACTGCCCAGGATGAGGAATAGTATGAGAGTAGCCCATGCACAGTCACTCACATTTACAAAGACAAGCAAAAGGAAAAATGAGTTGTAGCGTGTACATCCCAAAATCAAAAGAATACTCTTTGCCTTTTCAACAGCAACCATACATAAGAAAGAAGGAAAGCAGACCCATCTCAACAGCCAGTTCAGCTCACAAAACAATACAAGCATGCACAATCAACTCTCAGCTGAGCATGTAAAACCTAGTTTTGCTGAATAAAATGTTAGTCTGTTCACCAGAAAAACTGTGCTTCTATCCCCTAACCACAAACGCTAATCATTAATCTCAAACAGGTGCAGCCAATCAACCTTATGTGCCCCACTTCAGATGCTACTGCAACTTTCTCTCCCCTCTTGATGCACTTTTTACTTTTCCTGCTGACATAATCATATAGAAGCTAAAGACTGGGCACTCTCAGCTGCCCAGGCTATGTGCTGTAAAGTTAAAATGAGAAAACCAAGGACATAGGTAAAAACCAGCTTACAGCGTATAGTTAATGCCTGCATTCTCATCAAGTAGATACGGTAGCTGATTAAGGAACTGTTCCGCGGTCCACAGCCGATGTGTGCACTCACCGACTCCGAATCGGAAACAACTCGTAACACTTTACCGCACAACATGCTGCCATAACAAATAAGGGACATGTTGGGGAAGCGGGTTTGTTTTCTTTTATTGTGAGCCCTGCACACCTGCAGAAGGCATGCATATGGCACCTGCATATTAGTCCCCATTTGCCGCCACCATCAGAATGTATTGCAGCTGCTGGAACTACAGCAGTTGTAAAGTACCAGGACGGGAGGATGGGGTACGGCCCTGGACTCATCACACTGAATATATGCCTACTGTTCTTTCTGCACAGAAATAAGCTTCTGTGGCATAATGTGATAAAACATGCATCTTTGATGTGGAAGATCCAGTTTGAAGACTTGGCCCTGTATTCATCAATCATCTGAGAATCACCCTAACAGTGCTGGTAAAAGCAGTTTTAGGAGTAAGTATGTTCTACATCTGAGTAGCCAATGGGACTCACAGAAAAGAGAAGAATGTCACCAAAAAAAGTGACAAGGCAGACCTCCCAGTCCAAAGTAGCAAAAGGTGAACTCACAGACACTGAGAATCTCCTTAGGAGCACCTGCATCTGTCCCCTGCACTCCATAGCCACCAGAGCCAAATCAGTGGTTTGTTCAGTTTGGTTATTTTGTTTTTATTAAAAATGGCACACAGGCAAAGGTCCAATGGCTGGATTTGTAAGGGCTCAGGCAAGGACTCAGTTGCAGACCAAGAGAGCTTCGGGTTCCAGGCAGGTTTATTTATGACGGCAGGCAAGTTACGAAACAAAAGCAGGCAGAGTCGAAAACCGGAAGGCAGTCCGTGGACAAAAGCAGGGTCGGTAACAGAAGCAGGCAGGGTCAGGAACCGGGCAGGCAAACAATCAGGCAACGGGACAAGAAGGCAGGCAGAAAAACGAAGACGAAGTGCAGGCAGAGTCAACCACGGCGATATCAGACATCCAAAAAACTGCGGGAACGAAACAGGTACGACAACGCTGAGACGAACTGGCAAACAAGACAGGAACAAGCAGGGTAGAAATAGGGCTGGGCTGATGAGGAGATGGGATGCAGGTGAGCAGGCAGGCAGGTGAAGGTAATGGGGCAATCAGGTGGGCGGGGACCAGGCGGGGAGCGGGGCGGGGCTGGAACACAAGGAAAAACAAAAAGCACATGGACAGGGAAAAAAAAAAAACACAGGATTCATGGAACTGACAGTGAAAAGAGGACTCCCAAAGCTGTGCAGTTATGGAAGTCCCAGTGACACAGCAAAACAAACAACCCAGCACTCTGGTTTGTAGGCCCCCAACAAACCCTGCATACCTGCATCCCGGCAAATGTTATCTTATGTATCACCATTACCCTTTAGAATATTTTCTTATTTTAAATAACTGCATCATTAAAAGTATAGACAGCACCCACATTTTTGGTTTTCTCATCCATCATGTCACCAACATTCTACAGATGAACATAATTTTGGAGAAAAGCACTTTATTGTAAATGAGAGCTAAAATATCAGAATGCTTTAGTGAATACACAGGAACTGATAAACGGGACTGAAGTGGCTCATCAATACATTCATAAAAGAATTTCAATGTGGTAATGTTTCTTCAGATTTACTGACTGTGCATGCCATTGTCTACGAGCATTTCAGTATGCATAGGCGCAGGAAATGCAGTCAGCACAGCCTATCAAGCTGGATAGCTAATTATTGTTCTTGCAAATGAAATGTTAAATGTATGATTTAACTGACATGCCATTCAAACATAACAGTATTAAAATACATTATAGCAAAATAAATACTGTTTGTATTTGTAAATGTGGCATTGGGCTCTTAGTAGATGGTTATAAATGCAATATTTAGACTGTTAACAATTGCCAGACCTTTCCACCTGAGGACTTGCAACTTAAGAATCTGGTACAACCAATCCAATAACCGGCTTAAAGAGGCTCCCCAGTATACAGGGAAGTTTTGTAATAAATGACAGAGATGTGTATTCACATTGTATGGGCAATTTTATTGATAAATATTGAATTAAAAGTCTAGAAGAGGGTGGATGAAGCATTAAAAAATTGCTTTATTTAAATAAACAATCATTAAAAGTTCCAATAAGACAGGGCTAAAACAAGCAGAATAGATTAGGATAGGGTACTGGCTGTCAACAAGGGAATAAAAGAATATAGATGGAATATGGTCACCTGCAACGGGGGGGGATGGGGGGGCTGACTCACCCAATTCACATGTGTCTGTGCTCTAAGTGCCTAGAATCACACACAACCCTACACACACAGCAAACAGTGATAAAGGTGATTAAGTGTAGATTATAACTATTATATGTGTTATCCACCTCATGCAGTATATGAAGGAAGGGGAACCACCATCCAGTAACCAGCCCATAGGTGCAGCTGCACTAGCCCCTGCTGGCAAGGGAAACAAGAAATTGTTAATATTCCAATGGGCAAGTGTTAAAAAGACATGGTAGTACCCGTGAAAGCAGTAGATCTGAAAGGGGGGGGGGGGGGGGGGGGGCTTAAGCCAGACACTCTGCTCTATACCTGGAGTGCTAATTGAGATTGCCCAACCAAGTACTGTCAGGGCTCCGCCCCCTTAAGCCGCAGTGTTTTTGTTTTCCCTGTCCTTGTGCTTTTCTTTTCCTTGTGTTCCTGCCCCGCCCTGCTCCCCGCCGGGTACCCGCCCACCTGATTCCCTCATTGCCTGCATCTGCCTGCCTGCTCACCTGCTTCCCATCTCCTCGTTACCCCAGCCCTATATCTTCCCTGCGTGTCTCTGTCTTGTTGCTAGTTCGTTTCAGTGTGTTTCACCTGTCTCGTCCCCGCGCTTCATTTACTCGAGAGTTGTTTGTTTCATTGCCGATCCTGCCTGTTTCCTTACCACGATTCCTGCCTGCCGTTTTGGATCTGATCGCTGCCTCTCACCTGCCTGATTCCTGACCCTGTTCTCCCTGACTCCCGATTTTGGATTTGCCCCCGGATTGCTTCTCTGTGCTTCGAACCCTGCCTGTCCCTGGATTTACGAACTGCCTGTCCCTTTCTATTTTCGCCTGCAACCGGAACATCCTGCGGTCCGCGTTTGTGTCCCGACCACCGGCGCTAACAGAACGAACTAGCCAGCATGGACACAGCGGACCTCCCACAGCAGAGGGCAGCACTGGAGCTTCAAGGCGCTCTGTTGGGGGGGCACCAGAGCCAGTTGGACTCCATTAGCCGGTCCCTCAACGGCCTCGCCGCCAGCCTCGTCGGGGTCACTGCTCAGTTGCAGCAGTTGCAGCTGAGTCAGGAAGATCACCCTTTTCCGCCCGCTGCTGCCTCTTCACCGGTTCCGCTCACGTCTCCCTGTCGGGAGCCCTGGCTGCCACCCCCCAAGTCATATGCGGGGGATCCTGGTACCTGCCGCTCATTTCTCTCTCAGTGTTCCCTGGGGTTCGAACTGCAACCCTCCACGTTCTCCACAGACCGGACGAGGATCGCCTACATCATCACCCTGCTGACAGGCCGCGCTAGGGAGTGGGGTACTGCAGTCTGGGACGCCGGCGCTCCCTTCTGTCAGTCCTACGCAGCCTTTGCTGAGGAGATGAGGAGGGTGTTCGACCGCTCCCAGCAGGGCCGCGAGGCAGCGAGGGAGATGCTGCTGATCCGCCAGGGGGGCCGGTCAGTGTCCGATTACGCCATTGACTTTCGCACCCTGGCCGCCACCAGCAGGTGGAACGCGGAGGCACAGTTCGACACCTTCCTCCACGGTCTTGCGGAGCCCATCAAAGACGAGCTGGCTACTCGGGAGCTGCCTCCCAGCTTCGATACTTTGGTGGACCTGGCCATCCGCGTAGATCAGCGCCTGTCGCAGCGACGCCGGGAGAGAGCGACTAGCAACCTGCCCAGCCCTGTCTATCATCAGCCCCTCGTGACGGCGGCCAAGGGCCCTGCACCTCCATTTCCGGATGCTCCAGAGCCGATGCAGGTCAACCGCGCCCGCCTGTCCCCCGCGGAGCGTCAGCGGAGGATCAGCACCCAGTCCTGCCTGTACTGCGGGCAACCTGGCCATTTCGTGGCGACCTGCCCGGCTAAGGGCCAACGCTCACCCGTAGCGAGGGGATTCCAAGTGAGCGTCACCCCTTTACGCCATTTCCCTCAGACCCGTCCTTTGCTTTCAGCCACCCTGCTTGTCGGAGGTCAGAGCCACGCTGTCTCCGTCTTGATCGACTCGGGGGCCGATGGCAGTTTTATTGACGCCGACCTGGCAGCCCGGCTACACCTGCCCCGCATCCCACTGCACTCGCCGTTGGAGGCCCACGCGATCACCGGGGCCCCTCTGGTCCGCGTAACTCACGCCACTCCCCCGGTGAACTTCCTCGTCTCGGGCAATCACCGCGAGGAGATCGTGCTTAACGTCATCAGTTCCCCGCAAGCCGCCGTGGTCCTGGGTCAACCCTGGCTAGCCCGACACAACCCCCACATCGATTGGGAGGGCAACCGGATCCTGGGCTGGAGCCCTTTTTGCCACTCCCACTGCCTTCGGAACGCCGTGGCCCCTGTATCGCTGGTTGCGTCAGCGCCCGAGGATTTCCTGGACCTGTCGGCACTGCCGCCAGAGTACATGGACCTGAAGCTGGTTTTTAGTAAGTCCCGCGCCACCTCGTTGCCTCCTCATCGCCCGTATGATTGCGCTATCGACCTGCTGCCCGGCTCGTCCCCCCCCAGGGGGCGCCTGTTTTCCTTGTCTCCACCAGAGACGGAGGCCATGAATAAATACATCCAAGAGTCCCTTGCGGCTGGCCTCATTCGCCCTTCTTCCTCGCCTGCAGGAGCCAGATTCTTCTTCGTGGGGAAGAAGGACGGCTCCCTCCGTCCTTGCATTGATTATCGGGGCCTCAACGCCATCACGGTAAAGAACCGCTACCCCCTGCCGCTTCTGTCATCCGCCTTTGAGTCGCTACAGGGCGCCACCATCTTCACAAGACTCGACCTCCGCAATGCCTACCACCTTGTCAGGATTCGAGAGGGGGACGAATGGAAGACGGCATTCAACACCCCGTCTGGCCACTATGAATACCTGGTCATGCCGTTTGGTTTGACGAATTCACCAGCCGTGTTCCAGTCCCTAGTCAACGACGTCCTCCGAGACATGCTGAACCGGTTCGTGTTCGTCTACTTGGATGACATCTTAATTTACTCCCGCTCCCTGCCTGAGCACGTACAACATGTCCGCCACGTCCTCCAGCATCTGCTCGAAAACCACCTCTACGTAAAAGCGGAGAAGTGCGCTTTTCATCAGAGCACCACTTCCTTCCTGGGCTTCGCTATCACGGCAGGAAGTATCCATATGGACCGGCAGAAGGTTCGCGCTGTCGAGGAGTGGCCTCGCCCCACCTTCCGCAGAGAACTGCAGCGATTCCTTGGTTTCGCTAATTTCTACCGCCACTTCATCCGGAATTACGGTACGGTAGCGGCTCCCCTCACCGCCCTTACATCCATTAACCGAGCGTTCACCTGGTCTCCGATTGCCGAGGAGGCGTTCCGCGACTTGAAAGCTCGGTTCACCTCAGCGCCTGTCCTGACCCAACCCGACCCTGCTCGCCAGTACGTGGTGGAGGTAGACGCTTCGGATGTGGGAGTGGGGGCCGTCCTGTCCCAGCGTTTGCCTGCCGACAACAAGCTCCACCCCTGCGCCTATTTCTCCCACCGCCTCACTCCCACCGAACGCAACTACGACATCGGCGATCGGGAGCTACGGGCCATCAAACTGGCGCTCGAGGAGTGGAGGCACTGGCTGGAGGGGGCGAGCGTTCCGTTCCTGGTATGGACCGACCACAAGAACCTTGAGTACGTCAGATCGGCTAAGCGTTTGAATCCCCGACAAGCCCGCTGGTCCCTGTTCTTTTCCCGCTTTGATTTTACCCTGTCCCACCGCCCGGGCTCTAAGAACGGTAAGCCTGATGCCCTCTCACGCCAGCACACCCCGGCCGAAGACTCACAGGAGCCCAGCACCGTCCTGCCAGCAAGATGCGTTGTCGCCGCGGCGCTTTGGGACGTCGAGACCGCCGTCCGCAACGCCCTCCAGAACGAACCGGGTCCTAGCTCTTGTCCCCCTAACCGCCTCTTTGTTCCCCAGTCTGTCCGTTCTCAGGTCCTGCAGTGGGGGCATTCATCCAGGCTCGCTGGCCACCCTGGAGCCCGGCGCACGGCGGCGTTCATTGGCCAGCGGTTTTGGTGGCCCGGCATGACGGAGGATATCCGGAGCTTCACCGCCGCCTGCTCGGTCTGCGCCCAGAGCAAGACCTCCACCCGACCTCCCGCCGGTCTGCTACAACCCCTGCCTGTTCCCAGACGGCCCTGGTCTCACATCGCCCTGGACTTCGTTACCGGCCTGCCCCCATCCAACGGTAACACCGCCATCCTCACCATTGTGGACCGGTTTTCCAAAGCCGTGCACTTCATCCCCTTACCCAAACTGCCCTCCGCCAGGGAAACCGCTCAGCTACTCATTAGCCAGGTGTTCCGGCTGCACGATCTACCCTTCGATGTGGTGTCCAACCGAGGGCCCCAATTCACATCTAACTTTTGGAGGGCGTTTTGCAGGTTACTGGGGGCCACCGTCAGTCTGTCCTCTGGTTTTCACCCCCAGTCCAACGGCCAGACCGAGCGGGCCAACCAGCAGCTGGAGACGGTGCTACGATGCCTGACATCTCGGGAGCCGTCGGCGTGGAGCCAGCACCTCCCCTGGGTCGAATACGCTGTTAACTCCCTTCCCTCTGCTTCCACGGGGCTATTGCCCTTCCAGTGCTGTGTGGGCTACCAACCTCCCCTATTCCCGGCCCAGGAGGAGGTGGGGGTCCCCTCGGCAACGGCGTTTGTGCGGCGCTGCCACCGCACCTGGAGACGCGCGCGCACCGCACTGCTCCGCTCCTCGGCTCGGGCGAAGCGGTTTGCTGACCGCCACCGCTCCAAGGCACCCCGCTATCGCCAGGGTCAGCGAGTGTGGCTCTCCACCCGGGACCTTCCCCTCAAGGTGGACTCCCGCAAGCTGGCTCCCCGCTTCATCGGCCCCTTTCCCATCGCAAAAGTGATCAGCCCCACGGCGGTCCGGCTGAAGCTCCCGCTCTCTCTTCGCCGTGTCCACCCCACCTTTCACGTCTCCAAGATCAAGCCCGTCGTCCGCAGCCGTCTCTGCCCAGCTCCCCGGGCTCCTCCGCCGCCCCGCCTGATCGACGGAGCGGTAGCTCACACCGTGCGCCGCCTGCTGAAAGTTCGGCGTCGGGGGCGCGGTCTACAATACCTGGTGGACTGGGAGGGTTACGGCCCCGAGGAGAGGAGCTGGGTTCCTGCCAGGGACATCCTGGATCCGGCTCTGATCCGGGACTTCCACCGCTGGCACCCTGGCGAACCCGCTGTGACGCCCGGTGGCGTCCGTAGGGG
Source organism: Megalops cyprinoides (assembly GCF_013368585.1). NCBI lineage: Eukaryota > Metazoa > Chordata > Actinopteri > Elopiformes > Megalopidae > Megalops > Megalops cyprinoides. Next base: position 18,548,151 of record NC_050590.1, read on the forward strand.
GGGGGGGGGGGGGGGGGTACTGTCAGGGCTCCGCCCCCTTAAGCCGCAGTGTTTTTGTTTTCCCTGTCCTTGTGCTTTTCTTTTCCTTGTGTTCCTGCCCCGCCCTGCTCCCCGCCGGGTCCCCGCCCACCTGATTCCCTCATTGCCTGCACCTGCCTGCCTGCTCACCTGCTTCCCATCTCCTCGTTACCCCAGCCCTATATCTTCCCTGCGTGTCTCTGTCTCGTTGCTAGTTCGTTTCAGTGTGTTTCACCTGTCTCGTCCCCGCGCTTCATTTACTCGAGAGTTGTTTGTTTCATTGCCGATCCTGCCTGTTTCCTTACCACGATTCCTGCCTGCCGTTTTGGATCTGATCGCTGCCTCTCACCTGCCTGATTCCTGACCCTGTTCTCCCTGACTCCCGATTTTGGATTTGCCCCCGGATTGCTTCTCTGTGCTTCGAACCCTGCCTGTCCCTGGATTTACGAACTGCCTGTCCCTTTCTATTTTCGCCTGCAACCGGAACATCCTGCGGTCCGCGTTTGTGTCCCGACCACCGGCGCTAACAAGTACAGCCAAATGGAGGAGGCTGCAATAGATTACCACACAAAAGAATAAAGAAATGATGAAACTCAAAGCAAAAGCCAAACCAATGCCGAATAAGCAATACAAAAGTTGAGTCTACACACAGCAAAACTAAATTCACAAAATAAAAGAATGCAAATAAAGAAACATAAATCTAAAAGCAAAACAAGGCAAAACAGGTGAAACAAAAAACAAGCTAAACAGAATCATCAAAACAAACTAAACGAAACAGGTCACACAAGGCAAAACAGTACTGGCAACTTCCTGCGAATACAAACACAATCACAATTTCAACGAACGCAGTTACAATGAGTTCTTACACCTTCTCTAACTTTGCGGGTTGTAAACTACGTGCAGTGCAATTCAAGGGAAAGGGCATTGTGCGCCCTACTTGCAGGCTGCAGCACATGCCTACACACAATGTAGATCTGATGCACTCGCATGGAACAGTGTCAGTCAATAAAACAGTAAAATGCATTGAACAAACAGCCCAAATCATATTTGGCACAGTGTAAAAAATGAAGACACAATCATATCTACCGTCTATCACAGACAGTGACTCCTACCAGGCGCAAAACAAGGAAATGGAAGAGCACGTAACTTTCCGCAGCAAGGCAGTCTCTAGCGAGGACCGAGCAAATCAACCAGGAAGAAGTGCACTGCCTAGGGACACTACCTTGCTTGCTTAAATATGCTGCCATTCAATCAGCTGATTGTGTGTCAGGCAGGAAGTAAATACGGTGGCTGAGAAGGCACAAGTAACCCAGACAGAAGTCAAAGCCTAATTCTGGCTGGTTACACAAAGAAGACTTTTTTTGCATTTTCAGGGGACAGTAAGTTGGTGTACAGAAGAGTAAAGTCTATCCTCTCCTGCCAGTTATGTGTTATATTGATTCACATCCTAGAAGGTCTCAAGAATCAAGGTATGCTGTGGGTCTAATGACTGTTTGACATGCTGGAGCATGAGCAGCGTACCTAGAGAAATTACAGTGTGACTGACACTAGAAACAGTTATGGAAGTTGTTTGTTTTGGTTACTGTATCTGTTCTGTTGGTGGTGATCCAGACTTTAGATCTGCGTGCACAATACTTAAGTGTTCTGTGAAGTGTTATGCACCTCTGTTACTATTATGCGCATTCAGCCATGGGCTTCTTAAGCTCCTCTGTGCAAGATGCATGCTTGTGAGTTGCGTTTGCTAAAATGAGGGCGTGTTGCTGGAAATGAATGGGTGTCTCATTATTTTCCAAGATATGCATATTCTGACTTGACACTTATGTCTCCTCACTCTTTGCAACACTTCCATGCAAAAAAAACTGGCCTTGTGTAAAAACAACACTACTGGTAACTAGACAGGCAAAGTTCAGTGAAAATAAACAGAAAACCGAGTTCATGTTCAACATATATTGAATTTAACATATGAATTAATTCAGCTTTGCATAATTAGTCTGTCAATGAAATGTTGAACATTCACTGTCCTTAAACATGGCATAACATTCTCTCTTTCATCTGAAACCTGGATGCACAGACTGCAAGACACATTCATTAATGAACCTTTGACTCAGCTGATATGGGAAATTAATTTGGCCACTCTAACATTCTCATTAGTCATATGTGCACACACAATTGTGCATTAACACCTAAAAATAATGTCCCCTATCATTTGACAATTTGTTCTTATAGAACACTAAGTGAACTGTTCCTGAGGTTAATAAGTGGTAAAGACTCATTAACAGATTATTCAGTGGTAACAATCCAGTAAATACAAAAGGAAGTAATTTTACCACAAAATATTATGCTATAATAAGGTCATTTTAAAGGGGAGAGTGGCGTGATGACTCAGTCGTCTATTTCACAACAACCTTCCCTACCATTTAACACTAGCTACCTCCAGACAATGCAGTGCTGTGAAAAAGCTGACACTGTTGAAATAGTTCTAAAGTACTAAAAAGGCTCATCTTAGTTCCAGAAGTGCTTTATTTTCTTGGAGGTATCTGCATAGCTTGAATAATTAAAGTGAACATTTTGTGGCTGTGTTCTACAATGAGGACTAAAAACTGTGACAAAATATACAGACCACCAGGCTTTGAGCAGGAAGGTCATGGTTTTCTATGGTGGTTTAAATTTATTTATTTAAGCCCTTGCTAACAGTGCTAAGCTGACCAGCAGGACACTTAAGGTTTGGCCTGAGGGAGCCATCTCTCAACTGCAGGACTGTTTTGAACACACAGAATGGAATATATTTGCCCATCAGACAGACGGGGAGGTGTACGCTTCATCTGTATTGTTATACATTAACTACTGTGTGGACAATGTCACTGTTAGAAAAGGATCCGTGTGTACCCAAATGAGAAACCATGGATGAACAATGAAGTCAAATGGCTGCTCACAGCAAAAGACACGGCCTTTAAATCAGGAGATACCTCAGCCTACAGTGTCGCCAGAGCGAACCTTAAGAGAAGTATCAGGCCTGCAAAACACAACTACAAACTATGGAGAGAGGAGGACTTCAACAATAATTCCAACCCACGGCGGATGTGGCAAGGCATCCAGTCCATTACATATGACAAAAGGAAAAATAACACACAGCATACACCAGCCAACAACACTGCCAACCTAGTGGAGGATCTCACCAACTCGGTTTGACAAAGACAATAACCAACCTCCAGTCAGTTTCAAACTGTCTCTGTCTCCACAGACTCTTGTTCTGCACACTCGTGAGATGCAGCAGGTCCTCCACAGCATCAACGCATGGAAAGCAGCTGGGCCTGATGGTGTACAGGGGCGTGTACTCCAGGCCTGTGCTGACCAGCTAGCAGAGATATTCACACACATTTTCAACCTCTCTCTATCCACATGTACAGTCCCTGCATGCCTCAAATCCACCACCATCATGCCTGTTCCCAAAAAACCTGTGGTAACCTGTCCCAATGACTATTGGCCAGTCGCTCTCACCCCTGTCATTTCAAAATGCTTTGAACACCTGGTTCTCACCCACATCAAAGACACTGTTCCAGCTGACATAGACCAACCGGGCAAACAGATCAACTGACACCATCTGTGTGGCTCTCAAGCCCTTTCTCACCTGGAAAGCCACAACACCTATGTCAGGATGCTCTTTGTTAACTACAGCTTGGCGTTTAATGCCATCATACGAACAAGTTGGTGGACAAACTCCATGCATTAGGACTAACTCCCTCCATATGAAACTGGATACTGGACTTCCTCATCAACCGCCCCCAGACTGTCAGACTGAACAAGCACACATTCTCCACCCTCACCCTGAGCACCAGCGTCACCCAGGGCTGTGTGCTGAGCCCCCTCCTTTACGTACTTTTCATGCATGACTGCCAACCCATCCACAACTCAAACACTATTGTTAAGTTTGCAGATGAAACGACAGTCATCGGGCTCATATCAGACAATGACGAAGCTGCATACAGGGAGGTTCATAACCTGACAGTGTGGTGCACCAATAATAACCTGGTCTTAAACACCAAAAACAATGGAGATTATCGTGGATTTTAGGACTACCAAGAAGACCACATAAAGTCCTGTCCACATCAACACAGATGCTGTGCAGAAAGTCGCCAGCTTCAGATTCCTGGGAGTCACCATCACAGAGGACCTCTCACGTGCTGAAAACACTTCAGCAATGGTGGATAAGGCACAACAACGCCTTTATTTTCTGGGGAGGCTAAGGAGAGCCAACCTCCCTCAAAAGCTGCTTGTCAACTTTTACAGATGAACCACAGAGAGCATCCTAACAAACTGCATGACAGCCTGGTACAGCAGCTGCACCAAAGCTGATAAAAAAAGCCCTCCAGCGTGTTGTGAAAACAGCACAGGGCATTGTTGGCATAGAGCTGCCATCACTAGAACGTCTTCATAGCACTCACTGTGTGAGGAAGGCTAAGAACATCATAAAAGACATTGTGCACCCTGGACACCATCAGTTTAAGCTCCTCCCATCAGACAGGCGCTTCAAAAAAATCCGCACACGCAAAAATAGACTGAAAAACAGTTTCTTCCCAAAAGCTGTGACACTATTGAACTCAGATATCTCTGATGCACTGCTATTGGAGTACATGCAACATTTATTTATTTATTTACTTATTTGGAGTAAGTGCAATACTTACACCGAACCTTTACTGCACCTATGCTGCTGGCGCCTTTGCACCCTTGTTAGCTGTATTTTATCGTTAATTGTATTTTTGTACGTTACACTGTTTATGTTTCGTACTTACATTGTTTAGATTCTGTACTTTTTTATTGACAATGTTTTATATTGCTTATTTTTTCTGTAAATATGTGTGAGGACTTAAATATAAACGCACCGTTGGAGGTTGACACAATTGCAATTTCGTTGTGCTTGCACAATGACAATAAAATTCTTGAATCTTGAATCTTATTTAGAGCATGTAACTGTGTACCACACATTTGAAGTCATAATCAGCTGCGTAAGTTATTTTTGAATCCCCACTTGCTCAGCGTCCTTAACCCTTTTGCACGTGACTTATTTTATGCCATGTAGCATGCGTGTTACATTACGTGGCTTGTTACGTTTTCATTAGTGTTATTAAGCTTGTCATAGTTTTCACCGCTGCATTTTCTATACTTTTACACCGGCTAATCACACCGGTGTGACTGTATACATGAAAGGGTTAAGTGAGAATCGGCCCCTTAATGGATATGAGGTCTGTCAGAGTGTTTCTCTCTCTGCTTTTTGGTCATGCTCATAGGCTCATTCATCATTTGTTGTAATTGGAATTTTGGTGTGATTGCTTTCAGTTTCAGGCTAGTTCCTTTGTTTTAGTTTTATAGAGGCAGTTATGAATTCCAACACTTTTCAGAACATTTTGGCCCTCTGTCAATAGGATTTTACTTGATAGGAACAAAGTCTGGAGATTAAGATGACCACTTTTGACCACTTTGGAACATTTGTTTTGTCATCAGTTAACCATTTCTTTGTTTGATTGCTAAGCTACTAAAAGAGCTAACATTCCCACTGTTAGATTCTAAGGGTCAGGCCCACCCAACTATGTATTTGATGTATTCTGCTACACCACCAAAATGCCTGGTTTATTAGTTGACAGGTTGAATCAGGTATGCTAGTACTTGAGTAGACATAATATATGGAATAGTTGGATAAACTGTTAAATGAATCAAGTGCAGGAAAAAGAGTGAATATAGCAATTAGTGTTTTAATTTAGAAGCTTATCAAGTTACAATTCAATTCCAATCACTTCAGCTTAAATCATACCTTCAGGGCAATTACTCATCAAGTAAGATTTTTTTGAATTCCTGACTAAAGAATGTCAAGTTTAGATTTCATGGCAGGATTAGTATGTTGTAATATATTATATTGTACCCAGTCTCTAATGCTAACTGATGAATTGGTCCTCAAAATGAACATATTTAGCTACAGGCAGCTAAAGTGAATGCAAGGAACTTAAACCAATGAGGAAAAAATATCTTGGATATTTTGCCAGCTAACTACAAAAACACTTTTCTCTCCATTCTCTTTTAATGCTCTCTTTTAAAACAGTGTCTGAGCAGCAGAGAGTATAACCTGGATGCTAGCTTTTTCAGAAAGTAATAGGTAACTGAGTTGGGAAACAACATTAGGGACAAGGGTGTAGTGGTAAAAAAAGAGGTTGGTATACTATGAATTCTGTGATCAAGGTAAGGTGGACCACGACATACCAGTAAAAAAAAAAAAAAAAGATATTCAGAATATTTGTTTATTTATTTGTAGAATGTACATTTCCTGGAGAAAATGTTAAGTGGGCTAGCTGCTCTGCAGAGGTTATCACCCAATATGTGGGTCCTGAGCAATACAACTCTTGTATAACAATACAGGTTGTTATAGGCTACCATTAGGTGGTTCCTAGGGTGTTGCCAGGCATCACTGGGTGTTTCCTGGGGCCTTACTATGTGGTTCCTACATATATTTAAAAGGTGAAGCTGGAATTCATTGTTAAATGAGACTATGGAAGGAATAAACATAGTTGAAGTCTATGAAGTGTATTAATCACCACAAAGAGAGTATGAAACTATGAAAGGCCTGAAAGCAATAAATATAAAGTTTATGAAATATATTAATCACCATAAAGAGAGTATGAAACTATGAAGCACTCAAAGGACATCCCATAATAACCTGAAAACAACCCAGAGCAACCAGTAGTACAAAATGTGAAATTACAAACTGCATCTAGAGTAGACTTCTGAACATTCCGCAATGTATGTGTATGGGGAGCATGACTCTCAAACAAATTGGTAAAGCTTGAAGACTATAAATCACATCACTTAGATATTATAAATGTGAGTGACAGTAAAAGAAAATGAAAATGAAAATGTTACATTTTGATGTAACATATGTCTATTTAGTATGAAAACTGTAGGAGCAACAGAAGTTTACAAATTGTGTATTAAAAAAAGATAACTGTGAAATTGCTGTATATCCATTTGTCAATGACAGGAATTCAGATACGTAACGCTAGTCAACTTAGATAGATAGCTAGCTGGCTAGCAAGCCCCATTTTACGGCTCTGTCACGAGCCGCAAGAGATGATGTGATGTGATTGGTCACAGATAATGCAAATGCTGATAATGCAGCGCAACTTTGAATATACTATGGCTTGCGTTGGTAAAGCAATAGGAAACTTTAACTCTAGCAAATTTTAAAGTTGCGTAAACTCTATTTAGAGGTGTGTAAACGCTATTTCAGAAATGTAGAAAGTGCGTAAATGCTGGTTAAGTGCATATAGCCTCCATTAAATGAAGACATTTAGTTAAGTTAAGTTTTTCAGCCCATTGATCGCTGCTCTATTTTCGTTGTTTACTGATGTTTTGAGCTCCTGCACAGTTTCAGGCAGATTACCCAGAATCTGTAATAGCTATCCACACATGTCTTATATCATTTTATTCAGAGCTAATTTCTATACTGTTAAATGCCATGAGGAATTTGATATGTCCTTTTATATGAGGTAAAATAATTTTTGCTTTTTGGAAAAAAAATGTGTTTACATGAATGCCCTTTCAAAACCAAATGTGTCAACTCAGGTATCTCTACAGAGGCTGATAGTATAGATTGTCTGGATTGTATACACATAAAAACCTTGCCAGAGGGACATTCTATTGCTTGGCAGTGATATTGAATCACTAAAAAACAACAATACATATGTATGAGTCATTTCAATTAAATAGATGTAAAAATAAATGAGTTTATATTTCAGTTATATTACAGATAAAAAGGAAAACTGCTTTCAACAATCGTTGAATTTGTTGTCTTGTGGTAAACTGAGCTGTACATGAAGACAGGTTTTGCACTGCAATCGTGAGACAATCTTACATTGTCTGATGAGATATTCAACCCACTGAACATGACAAGCGTTATGTACACAGCGAAACAAACTGTAAGGTTTTAAATTATTCACTGGAGAATGAAATAAGCTCTCATACTGAAGTAAATGAGAAAACTGTTGGTGATACAGGAATATAGGCAGACTTTACAGCACTATTGTGGAGACAATGTTATATTTTCTGATGAGATATTCAAAAAAACTGAAAGTGAAAAATCTTCTGTATTTGGCAAAACAAACAGGAAGTTTGATGTCACTTGATACTTTGTAACCTGAGGATGCCAATTTGTTAAGATCAGCTGTTTGAATTCAACTCTTGTCTTTGGATTCACAGTTGCCTCCACAAGGCACTTGTTTCACAGCCTTTGGTGACAATATAGACATGCATGGCAGGGTTGCCACTGTCTGGGCTAGGGATTTCAAATGATTCACAGAAAACAACAAAACAAACTAACAACACAGGCACAAATTTGCTTCCTTAGTCAAACAAAGCAACAGTAAGCTCAGTAGCACTGCAAGCACACCCAACCCGAATTAGCAACCAAGCTGGCATTATTACAGGCCTAATGAAGGCAATGAGCCACATTTGGACTGATTAGCAATTACTCTTGTGTGCACCAGTCTTTGAGGTGGCTGCTGTCCCAGGTCATGAAGCCTGTCAGAGACATGTCAGACAGCCCTCCTTACCCCTGCTTCTCCCTTCCAGTGTCACAGATATTTATTAAAAATAAAGTTAGTAAAATGTGTAGGACGCATTATCGAGCAAGGACATTTTTTTGTTCTTACTTATTCAGGGGTGTGAGTGAATATGGAAAGTATATAGATAAATAGAGACCTGGCTAAAATGTTGGGTACTCCTGGCTCTGACTTTATACTCAGTGAACAACAGCAGACTGGGAAGAAATCCTACACTGAAATCCTCCCCCATAATTTTGTAGCAAATGAGGCTGATGTAATGTGTGCTTCAATATGCAGTCAGGGAACCAAGTTACAGTTTAATGAGGAAAATATTCTGGTTCACAAAGGCCTAGGGACAATAATTATGATGAATCTTTGGCCTTAATGAAGAGTCATTTAAAACCAAAATTCACAGTAGTAAAAATCCAAAGCTCAGTTTTGTAAGAAATGTCCTGAGGAAATGGTGCTAGTGTGTGTCGCTGAAGCTAGCTCAGGACTGCTAATCGATTAGCCTGTAAGGACTGAGCCATGTCAGGCTATTGCCTGAGTCAGCATGTTGTCCTTTGGAAGAGCACTTAATATTGTTCAGACACTTGACACAATCTGGCAATGCTCCATTTTATAATGTTGGTATTGCTTTATTGTACCATACTGAGGGTGGCTCAATAGAGTTTATATTTAGAACCTTTCTGCAGCAGAAGATAACATCATTGAGGTTATTCTGGATTGATGTTATTTGATGGATCTGTAGGTTTCTTTAAATAATTACTTCAATAACCTGACCTCAGTGCCCTACTAAGTGGTGACCAAACGTTTTATGAATTAAAGCTACCTGTACTGTACAGCAACATTTAGAAAATCACGAGTGTGCTGTACCATTCTTCTTTGAATTTCTCTGCTTTTACAGCACAGTACACAGAATTAATTAATCTAAAATGGCTTAATTATTTTTTATAACAGTGCCAAACAAATCTAGATTTGTAATTTAATTAATGTGTTTTTTAATGTCAAGTTCTTTTTCTTCCACAGGTATATCAATTTAATTGAGATAAACAGATTCCCAGTGACTGTACCACACATAAGTAAGGTGTTCATCTTGTTATTGTATAATGTTAAATTGCCATATATAATGTGAGCTTTTGCCACATACTAAGACTAAGACACATACTACTACCTCAACACCTCTATGCAATGGTTATGTTTTGTTCCTCTTATGTACAATTATATATATATGGAGGTTTATTTCAGGGTTTTATGTAAGCTGGTTTTATTTTGAGATTTACTTGAATGGTTGTGGCATGTGTTATATCTGGCATAGTATAGTCTTTAAATCATATGTATTGCTTTGTATTTGCCAATCTAGGCACACATTTGTGATCCCAGCATTATGCCACTTGATGTCACTTGGTTAGATGCACTGGGTAAGTTGCTCTGGATGAGAGCGTCTGCTAGACAATAATGTAATGTAATACCAGCAAACAGACAATAAGCAAGGTAAAATGCCCTGTCATAATGTAGTGGCCTAGTGAGTTTATTTTGGCATAGCCTTTCAACCCATGGCAATTTTGTTGTCATAAAGTGAATAATACTTTTACAAATCATTTATTCTAAGCTTGTATAACCCCTTATGAACTCATTCCAGCAATCCTGTAAGGATATGGGACAAGAATGCAAGTGTGATCCTGGTGATGCCATCTGATTGCACATACCATGATGTCCATCTCAGGGAACATCTGACAGCAGACAGAATCATAAAGGATGGTGTTTCACCATTCTGGGGAGGAGCTGGCTTTTCCCCTTAACACAAACAGCTACTAGCATGGAATGGCAACCCATAGTGGCAAACTGACACTGTAAGCAAGCTCTGGGTTCATGACTAAAGGAGAGCTTACTCATAGATGTCATGCCTTTGCATCTTGGTGTGGTGTAATACAAACAGTCCTCCTGTGGTTCTGAGTTTTCTGCAGTAGTCACAAGCTACACTTAAAGGTTTCTTGTAAGCTGTTTCAGGGAACAACTCACAATGGAAGGGTCCTCTGGGTAAACAGTATTCCAGGCAGTATTCCAATGACTTGTCACAGTCATTGAATTCCTGTGGTATAAAAGGAAGTGATACTGATATTTATGGAAAAGCTGCACATGTATAGTAAACAGGTGTGACGGAGATCCAAGCAAGGGATCTGCTGAAGAGATTTTGGTGCAGCCGGGGATCAGTGCTTTGGTTGGGAACTGTGTGAGAGCTTCACACTGACAACCACTTTCAACATGAGTTGGGCTTGTGGGAAACAAATTGGTGAATATATCTGTACAAAAGGACAGCTTCAGTGTTGTTGGTAAAATGATAAAAATAGGGAGAGTATATGTGTGGAACTGCAGCTAAAGTAGGATTAAAAACTGAGGTTTGTAGGTTCAAATCTTAAGGGGAACATTGTCATTTAACAATTATGCAAGATACAGTACTTCACATTAAAAAACAAATTGAATGTAAACATAGTTTGCATGTTCTGTTTCAGATTCCCTGCATGTTTTTTGAAACAATACACCATAGTATTGCATACTGCAATGGGCTGCAGATATATCAGCAATAACATTTTTTTTTAATTCTGCTTTTGTGTGCATGTGTATTTGCATGTGTGTGTGCCTATATGTGTCCTTTCCAGAGGATTCTGTGCTCCTTCAGGAAGAAAACAGTGCCTTAGACACAGAGCAGTAATGAATGACGTGGGCAGCACAGATGGGTTATTAGGAGTTGAGGTGCAGACAATAACGCTGTCTCTGCGAGCTTGTTTTGGTTGTTTTCCCCAATTAGCCAAGGCTGGTGGCAGGGTCTGCTGTAGACCTGCCTGGTCATATGGTGTCAACAGATAAACATGTCTTCTAAAGAGCCCAATGAGAACAGGGTGTGACGGCCGGTGTTGACCTCTGCATGGCAGGGTGCTTGGTGAAGCAGTGGCATTGCATTAATGAGAATCCCTCTCCACTGTCTCAGCCTGCATGCTGGTGACACTGTGGACTCCTTGCCTTTGTCCAGATGCTTGATCTTAATTGAAATAACCATGGTGTGCAGTACTAAGGTAGAGGTGATAAAGGGGGTGAGCTGCCACTGTGCATAGGCCTCTGACCTGCTGTCTTGTTATTCAGATAACTGAATGTACATTTTAATATATGTGTGACATACTCACATGCATTGTGGCACTACAGGATTTCATATTGTGCTGACCATCTGTGTAGTAAGGCATGGAAATGCCATAATAAGAAATAGCAGGATAATCAAAGCCTAAACATGTCTTTTGGGGGTATTTACTGGGCTGAATAACCAGTTCAGATTTAATTGTCTTTGAACAAGCTTTAGACATCGTGGCATACAATAAAATGTTTACAATTATTATAGAATAATATGCACAGGGCTCCATTGCCATATCCTTTTCACCTAAATTTGGGGTCTGTTCACCTAGAGGTTTTGTCTCTTGAACTAATTTTCCCCTAGTGGTTTAATTAATAGTAACAATAACCGTTATGAATGATGCCATCATTTCTGCAGGAGCTTAGCTGTCAGACTAATAAGGGAAGGGATTATAAAATATTTATACCCCAGGCCCTGTACTGGAGATCTATCCTGCCCTCAGGCCTCTTTGAGATTCCATGTTATCAACAGTCACAGCTATCATAAACAAAATCATTATTGACTCCATGCTCCAGCACCTTAGTCAGATATGCTTAGCAAGTTGACAAATAGGCTGGGGGTAATTAATAATACTCCAGTCTGTTTCTGCAGCCCTCTGTAGTTGTAAGCCAAATTTTGCACAGTGTACCTTGTTCTCATTAACTTCACTGTGAACAGATTAAGGGAGTACATCTTTATCATATATAGATGATCTTGGTTAAAAGAAGATTGTTTGCATGCAATTAAATTTCTACTGTCATAACTCCACGGGTTATGTAGTGTGTCTGGTACTTTTGAGTGATGATAACTGGTCCTTTGAGCACTTAAATTTACACCTGCAAGACCAACACAGATGGGTGTCAGTTGTTAGCTGATATTTTTTTTGCAGAGTTTAGGCTTAATTAGCCAAGCTGCTCGACAGCCACAGTGAGCTCAGTGAATGGGTAAACCATCCAGATGATTTTGAGACCTGCGAATGTACACAGCATTTGTATAGTTTTTTTATAGTATGTATAGTTAAAATGGTCAATATCCGGGCAGCTGTTTCTCATAGGAAGCACTTAGAGAGCCAGAAACAAAAGACACAAAAATGAAACAAGGCAAAAGCACATGCTGACAGATACAGACAGTGAGGACCTCATTGAGCAAACAGATGACTGTTACTGCTTATTGTTTATCTCTAGCAGTTGTTTTACAATATGTTGACCCCTAAATATGGCAGTTGTGTAAAACACTGACCAAGAGCACTGTCCAGCTGTACACATTTAGTGTCACCTACCCCTTTTCATCTGCCTCATTAAATGTACAATATATGTCGTTCTGGAAAACAGCATCTAATAAATGACTAAAATGTGAATGCAATCAGTCACTCTGTTCTGCTGTGACTTTCTTTTAGAAATGTGTAGTAATGTGTGAACAAAGGCATGTTGGGCTTTCCATAAGAAGCAGAAGAAGTACTTCACCATTCGCAGTGCTGGCAAATACATTTTTAAAGTCCATAATCTGCACAGCAATAAATAATCATAAAATATGGCGCTATAATGAGTCTAATCTCTTCTATGTAATACAAATACAAATATTTTTTTCAGATATTGGATGACACAAGAAATAGGTACATGCTGGAACCTTGAGCTGTAGATTCTGCTATAATATCTATAATGTAACTTGTTACTCTTGGCTTTTGCTATGACATTTCTATAGAAATAGGTACATGCTGGAAACTTCAGCTGTATATTCAGCTCTATAATGTCTTCTATAATGTAACTTGTTACTCTTGGCTTTTGCTTTTTTAAAAAAGTTTTAAGACTTCTTGCAACAAAGGTGGTACATAGAACCTTTACTCATGTTACCTTGACCTTGAAATAAAATACCAAAGTGCTTGACTGAGCTTGACTATCTGATACTTACTACCTATCTTTTACCAAACTAACTAGGTGCCTAAATATGAGAACAAATATGGGTCAAAAATGGGTATAAGCAAGGGATGCTATATGCATAAATGATTTTGCCTGTGTCTCAAAAGGTGGAGTCTTCTCGTACAGCTAGTTGGTTAGCAACTTTCAGAAGTAATCCAGAAATGCAGGCCTGATAAAAACAAACTTAGTTTTGTTTTAAGTAGACCTTTGAGGAAAAGACAACAGTTGTCTTGGTAAATGTTACATATATATTTCATTGTATTCACATCTTATTCTGTTGGGGATTTTTAGAGTCAGTGATGTTTGGATTGTGGGCATACTTACATCACATTGTTGTAATTTAGCACACTGATTCTCAATCCTGCTCCTGGGGGCCCCCTGTTCCGCACATTTTCCATCTTTCCCTGCTCTACGAACCTGACCGAACTCATCAGTGGCACTTTTGATTAGCTGAACACACCTGATTTAATCAAAAGCATGCACACTAATTTCAAACAGGTGTGTTTGGAGCAAGTATAGAGAGAAGAAATACAGGACAGTAGGCCTCCAGGAGTAGGATTGAGAAACATTGATTTAGCAGATGCGTTTATCCAAAGTGACTTACATCGGTTACAATTGTAACAATTTCTACATCTGGAGAGTTTATGAACCAATTATAGGTTAAGTACCTTGCCCAAGGGTACAACAGCAGCATCCCAGCAATTTAAACTAATGATCAGTTTAAAACTTGTGCCTCCTCTGGCTCAGCATGTTGGAAATGAACTATGGGGTAAAGGATTATACCTTCAGCAGCATAATTCCCCCCCACACACACATACATAAAATAAATAACACATCACACATCTCATAGTTAGCTAGCTCACAAATTGGTTTTACATTACATTAGACCATCTCAACCTCCTGTTGTTCTTAAACAATGCTGAGTTAATAAACGAGTTAATAAAGTAGCCACATTCATGAAAGCATTACTTGTAAATTAAATAGATTCTTTCTTGGTGAAACAAAGCATCAGCTGATAGTACACTTTGTTTATATTCTTCAGGTAAATGAGAAGGTAATTTTCAATTCGAATGGAAGCCAATGCCAACATCTGAATTTGCCCAGCTGTAGGCATTGGACAGTGGAAAACCAGATACAGTGTAAGGAAAAATAGGTTCCCTAACAATTAACTTCCAACTGTTGTAGAAATACTTTCTAAATTGATTTTTGCAACAATGGTTCACCATGGTCAGAGCTGGTGTAATAAATCTCTGTAAAAATTATGATGAATATTAGATTTTCAATTACACCATCTTGATAATTCTACCATGCAGAGTAATAATCCCACCATGAGACGGCTGTCCATAACAGTTCAGAGAAGGCAATCTTAGTTGATGGCTTCCCTTGGCTCCAAACATATACCCATCCAATTGTAGGAAAAGGAGTAAAAGACAACTAGTCAAACCATATTACTTTCTTGCTGTTTGGAAGCCTGTTTTTCTGCTCATTACACTAGGTTATGTGTAGTTGCTTACTTGCCTCAGTTGCAAGCAGTTTCCAAATGTAGCCTGACTATAAATATCAGCTTGTGTAGCACCATGGGTCCCAGGGAAACGTTACTCCAACCCTACTGTATACTTGTACATGGATGTTCTGACAATAAAATCTCTCTTGACTCTTGTCTCTTGACTTGATTCTTAGCTAAAATCATAGAGAACTGACTCACAGAAGTGTAGATTTAGTTCTATATTTAGTTGTTTTGTGGCTGTTGATTTACTGTTTTTTTATCAACTATCCTGTTAAGTGTAAGTTTATCCTTGCCAGTGAGCTTTGACATGCGACTACTGCTTCTCTTTCCTGATGTAGTTTTTCCTTCTTTGACAAATTCTGTTATTATTGTCAACAGTTTCCCTTGACACATTAAAAAAATTGTATTTCTTTGACTAATGCACTTGCAATTCAGGCACCAACTACATGACCTCTTTCAAAATATCTCATGTGCTTTATAAACTCACATATTGAATTGGAATGTTGATTTGAAAATGCCATTTATAGCAGAAGCATATCGGTAATTACTGTTTACATTGTTATGATACAAATGTGCAGACTTCTTAGTCGTAATTTAGAGAATTTCAAAATACAAGTCCAATACAAGTCAACAATTTTTCATTTGGTGGTCACATAATTTTTCACCTTGAAGATGAGGGAATCTCTGATTGCTAAATAAGAGATAATATTTTATTTTGTCGATGGAAAATATAACAAAATACACTTTAAGGTAGACAGACTTTTTTAAGAGGCAAAGCAAATAACAGGTTTCAATTTACACTGCTAATTGATAGTTAGAACACTAAAGTGCAATCAACAGGAGCTCCCATATACAGGTGACACTCAAAGATGGTTTTACAACACACCCATGTGTGATTCAGCACACAAGCCCATATAATTAAGAGCAATAATGGGACCAACCGCACACTGTACAAAGGGGAGCTGCTTAGATGCTTAATTAGTGTTAATTAGTGTTCTGACTAAAGTATCAGCCTCTGTGTTGGTTTGGCTAGATCACAGAGGGAAAAAACCAAACAAAAATAAAGATAGCAAACAAATAAACAAAATATAATAAACATGAACCAGCCAGCCAACCACATTAACATCACAAAGGAGCAGTAAACACTGTTACACTGTTAGAACACAACTAACAATACACAACTTGTATTTTTTTTTACACGTAATAAAATCGACCACTTTTAAAAAATGTTATACGTTATAAATGGGAAGATGGTATATTGTGCTTTAAACAAGTTGGTGAGATTCAACTGAAACAGAATGAAAGAAAGAAAGAGGGTGATTTTGTGAAAAATTATATTTACTCCCATTACAAGAGCAAACACAGCTTACCTTGGTCTTGTCTCAGATAACTCAGCTGTAATCCTAATGGGAACCTTTTTGTGCAAAACTAACTCAGGATCATCACTTAGTGGTTCTTGCCATCTAGACCTACTGTACATATGTCTTCATCATTCATAATGTGTGGCTCTGGGTGATTGAAAATTTCATTTCTGAAAATGCCCCAGCCTCCACAAGGTAGCAGGGTCAGTCTGAAATCTGAAGTTGACCTCTCAATAATCGGAAAACTGCATTTCTAGTTGCTGGGCTGAGTCAATGTAATTGGCTTTTCAAGCTTGGCAAAAAAATTATAGTGACAGGTTGAGAGGGGGGTGGTCAACTGGAGGTTTATTTCCAATAACTTGCTTTATTGTTATGTTGCCTGATTTGATTTATGATATGTTATGTAGGAATGTGCCATGATTCTCTGGCTAATTTCAACTCCATGCTGAATCCATATATGTGCCTTTCAAATGGACTGGGGATAGGGATAATTAATATGTCGTATAATAGGGAGTTGTATAGCAATGCCACATAGGGCTAAGCTGGTATCAGAAAGAATCCTGCTGACTGGGCATATAAACTATTTGTAAAAATAAATCTGAACATTGCTATCAATGGTGAAATTTGCCAAGATGAAAGGGCAGTTCAAAGGGACTTTAAATGTATTGTGTCAGGATGACATTTAGTATATTTGACCAGTGTTTGACTGTTGCATGTTCTGCTCCAATGAAGACAGAACCCTGCTTCAATGTCTCTTATCTTTTGCTGAAATGAGTACAAGACACACTTGCATCTGTGTGTGTCCTGCTACAGCCATTATTTGCCTAGCTACTAATCCAGCATTTGAGAAGAGGTGGTCAGCTGTTTTTCTGATTGTGTAGCACTTGGATAAAACAGCCTCCTTGCTGATTTTTGGAAACATTTAACCTATGAGGATATACAATAGATAGCTCCAACAGAAACAAAGGAACAAATAGATTGCTAGGTGAATAAATACATGGATGTCCAAACATAATAGGTAGCTGATAAAACTGGACCTTTAGTTAATAATACTCCTCACAGGGCACTTGGGATTTACAGGGGTTGCAAACATGAGCTTGTAGCTTTATCTTCTTGGCATTGGTCGCTTGCTTACATTTTTTGTCTCTGGGTTTTGCGGGAGGTAGACAGAGTGCACCAAATCTTTGTCTCTTCTCACCTCAAATAATGCCATGGTCAAGTCATGATTTCCCTCTCTCCTCCTGAGAGCAAAAATTAGCTGGATGTCAAGACAGACCTACCTCACTAATTTGGTGGCAGTATAGATAGACAGCATGGCAGATTCCTGTAGAAGCTGCAAATCTGCATTGGATATGTGGGGATGATATGCACTGCTGTCTTTCACTGCCCTCCTGTAGAGTTTCAGCACTGATGGGAAGATCATTATTAGTTGTTTGGGAAATTTTATTGAATGCCTTGAAACTGTAATTATTAACTGTAATTATTATTATTAGAGATAGAGTACTTCTCACATGTGGTGTGTACAGAGACATAGAAATAATCTATTTTTACATAATTTTGCAAGGTTGTGTAAATTGTGTTGCATTTGTAATAGTGTCTTCAAACACTGATTACCCATACTTTGGATTTCTTCGCAATGACCTTATATCTCCTGAGTTAAATTTTTTTCAACCTTTGCATTGTTCATTATTTTGTGCCTTCTGGCACTACCACTCACCACATCACTGGTCTTTTTCATAGGCTGGCCTTTCTTTTCTGGAATGTCCAGGTTGGCCTTCATCCAGCTTTTGAAATGTACATACTTCCCAAATAGATTGAAACAAATTTATGATTTTCTTTTTTTGGTTTCTTTTCTTAACTAGCTTCTAATTGTCAATATTTGCTAAAGTTAATTTGTTGCGCTACAGAAGTCAGTTGTAAGTAGAATTAGGAATGTTGTGAAATTTTTGAATTAGTGTAAAGTAATAACAAAGCTGTTTTTGTAGAACCACATCATAGCCAAGTGATTATCAAGCAGTTAATCTTTCAGCCAATCAGAACTGTCAGGGAAGTGAGAATTTAATAAAATGAAATGGGCTGAACCTGGCGGTCTTAGAAATTAATGCCCTTGTTTTTCGTCCAGCACTCTGAACACAAATGACGCTAATTCCCCAAGACTCCTCACTTATCCGACGTGAAGGCTTTAAATTGATTTAACCATTAATAAGGAAATCAATTATTATTCAAATGACCAAATTCAGTAATCCCAACATAGTCCTTTGCCGGTTGATCACTCCTTCAATGTGAGATAGGGAGAGAGAGAGACCTTACGCTGGTATAGACTCCCAACTACAGTATTTATTAACAATCGTGATTAATGGAATTATGAACATTGGCCTTCATTACACAGAGTAGCAATGTCGTGAATAAACAGTGGCTAGCAATGATAGTGATACAAATAATTGAGAATCACGTTATCATATATATGATATGTGATATGATATGATATGATATGATATGATATATGATATGAGTATAATCATCATGTAATCATATATTATATATAAAGTTGCTGGCAAATCTTGGATATTTGCCAAGAACTGTATGTTAGCTAAGTCTAACACACAAGCGTCACTTTATTGTAATTCAGATTGCTGGCAATGACCACTGAAGTTAAAATTAATTTTGAAATTCGGTGATTTGGAGCAGAGAAATTTACATTTCAGCTATTGCAGTATCGCTAACAGGGGCTCTAGTTACCATGAGTAAGCAAAAGATGGCAATTTTGTTCCATTGTAGTGGAAGAGGAATGTGAACTATTATTGGTGGGTTTTTGCTTGATCTGCTAAAAGAGGCTCTATGTATGTCTGTGTTTGTTTGTTTAATGTTGATTGAGTGGTAGGGGTGATGTCTGGCGAGGGAGCGTTTGATTTAGATATTTGTGACTGCAGGGTCCAGTCTCGTGTGACTCAAGCAAGTGGGAAGAAGGTGATAAAGAAAGGTTTTCTGGTCACCAAACCAATGTCTAGTGTCTTAATGTTTTATGATGAAGAACGTTTAAGGCACACAAGAATCATAAGAAAGGAAAGCAGGAGAAAGAGAATACACTGAATACATATGTCTGTGTATGTTTATGTCTTCACTCATACAATGTACAGTACCCTACTCAGTACCTGTACATTTACATCAGAGAAGCAATTGCCCAACACAACCAAGGATTTGACAAAGGCCTGGCCTAATACCTGATCATACAGAGCAACTGAAGATTTAATCAGTGCCGTTAAGTAAAATCTAGAAGGAAGATCACAATTCTCAAAAACAGGTATCTGCATAGAGTCCACTGCTGTAATAATCGCATTGAAAGAAAGAAAAGATATGTGCCAGGCAGTTCTATTGGAGCTGATCAGTTTGTATAAATGTAAGATAACAATTGCAATGGCAGTAATATAATATACACATATAAGAAGAATTAGAGTTGGCTAGAGTGGAAAAACTGTTGTCCATACGTCGAAGTCCAGGCCAGAAGTTCAATAACCAGGCCACGTTCCTCTTTCGTCCCTGAATCTGTTCACCAATTGTTATTTTAAAGTAAAAAAATGCCCTGTCCTTTCTTTTCCTTTTCTTTCCTTCTTTCCACTGGTACTTCACACTGAGCTGTTTCAGGCTAGACTTCTTATGCACCTATCAAATAGGGATGCTTGTCAGCATGTGTCCTAAAATGAGCCCAGGAGGTCCTTATGTGACCTGGGGGTGGAGCCATCAGGCTCTGATGTACTGGTCTTCAATAACCATGCTCCAGGCTATTCCTTGCCTGCTGCCACCTAACACATACATACTCACATGTGCGTGCACACGCACGCACGCATGCACACACACACACACACACACAATCATTTACATAATATTCTTCTCAATACAGTGATATGCACAATTATGAGTATCCTTTCAAATTCTTTTAAGTGCAAATCCTCTAAATTGCAACAGAACTGGTGTGTTCATTCTCAGGTCAGGCAGAAGAAGGGTTTGCAGTGAATGAGATTAAAGCTGCCCTGTTCTGTGACTCCTCCAGATAGGTACACAAGTCCCCTGGGTATTGTAATGTAGGAAATATAATTTGTATATTCTAAGGATTTCCACTTGCCATACAAAAATCTTCATTTATGTGACTGAACTTGTCTAATGTCAATGTTAATATTGATATTGATATATCGGCTGGCATTTGAAAACATATACAGCATCTTTGAGTATGAGCACTGTCAGCTTTTTCTGTAATCATATGAGATAATATAGCCTGAGATAAATGTAGTTATAGTGTTATGTATACATATAAAATCATATGAGATTGTATGGTCTATTTATCTTTTTATTTATCTTCAACATAAGCTCTGTAAACCCAAAGTAATTAAAAAAAGCACTGCCGTGGGAGACAAAAATTAAGAATTGTTTAAAAACATTATTGCTCACTTTCATGTGCTCCATGCTCCTTTGTAGATTTCTATTAAATAAACAACTGAATAAAACCATTTGTTTGCTCATAGCAACATCAAGAGACAACATTTTCAATGAGAATGGAATGTAGTAATTCTGCTGCCAGATGTAGCTATGAGACTTGGACTCATGTTACTTTTACAAGCTGAGCAAAGTCTGGCATTCAGCATAAGGGCCTGCATAATGGGAGATAAAATCTAATGATGCAGAGACTTGGAACATGGAAGCCAGCTCAGATGGAGCATGTTGCATGGCTAAGGAGTGCCCTCCGAACAGCACTGCAGCTGCAGATGGTACTATCACCAGGGGAAAAGAGGGCTAGCACTACAGCAGCAGCACAGGCCATGTACACCATATGGAGACAAGAGATCACATGGTTGTAGTGGCGTGAGATACATTTTGATTTCTTCATACTGTTTTGTTTGTTTGCATATACTAGAAAAGGGGACTTATTAATCAAGGTGATGGGTTGGTAGAGCACACGCCTAACAATATTAATATGTAATATACCAAAAATATACAAAGAAATAATAACAATGATCATGATGTTTCAATTATGATCAATATTTTCTTCTATACTCTCTAACCTCACCTGAATATAGTGTTCAGATAACTGCAATTGCCATACAACAAATGTCAAAAGCTGAACCATTTAGCATTTTATATTGCTTCTTCTTCCTCTTAATTTTCCTTCTACATTACATCCTCCATCCTGCACTTCCCCTAATAACTCTTCTCATTGAGCTTACAAGATATTCAACCAATAGGAATGTCTGTCCACTGTAGCCAATTACAAGGTGAAAAGAAACAGTAACACTTGGACACCTTACATTTTCAAGAGGCTAGCCAATAAGGGTGACACTTTTTCAATCTATAAAACAAATACAAAACAAACTTCAAAAACACATTATGAATTAAAAATGGGTACACAATAAGCAATACAGTATTGTAAATATAGTAATTCAATGGCCTCTAAAAAAGCCTTTCTAAATTTTAATTTCTGCATCATCCCAGAAAAAAAAAATTGTAATGCCTATGCCATGGGGTGTAGCAACAATAAATGGATGACAAATGGACGATATATTAAATTCATTCACTGAGAAGTATGAGCCCCCAAATATTTAGACACCTTTGATTTCACAGTGGGTTTGAACATTAATAACACATATGTTTCAGCATTATTCATACTGAACACTGGAGCCCCTCAGGGATGTGTGCTTAGCCCCCTTCTCTTCACGCTGCTGACCCATGACTGCACACCAAATTACAGCTCCAACATCATCAAATTTGCGGATGACACAACTGTGGTGGGCCTCATCACCAACAAAGACGAGGCTAACTACAGGACGGAGGTGAGCCAACTTGCCAAGTGGTGCGGTGACAACAATCTCTCCCTGAATGTGATGAAAACAAAGGAGATGGTTGTCGATTTCAGGAGAGAGCACACCCAGCATCGTCCTTTGACCATCAATGGTGCAGCTGTGGAGAGGGTGAGTAGCACCAAGTTTCTGGGTGTGCACATAACAGAAGACCTCTCCTGGTCAAACAACACCACATCACTGGCCAAGAAAGCTCAGCAACGCCTCTACTTCCTCCGCAAACTGAGGAGAGCCAGAGCCCCAGTTCCCATCATGTGCTCCTTCTACCGAGGCACCATTGAGAGCATCCTTACCAACTGCATCACTGTGTGGTTTGGGAGCTGCACCACCGCCAACAGGAGAACCCTGCAGCGCATAGTAGATGCAGCAGAAAAGATCTCTGGTGCCTCACTCCCCTCCCCCCTGGACATCTACGACACACGCCTAGCGCGTAAAGCACAGAGCATTGCTGCCGACCCCACTCATCCTTCGCACACGCTCTTCAGTCCCCTCCCATTGGGGAGGAGATTCAGAAGCCTCCAGGCCCGTACCTCAAGGTTGAGGGACAGCTTCATCCACCAGGCTGTTAGGAAGTTGAACTCTCTTCCCTCCCTCAGCCATCTGCTCCAACACAGGACTGAGCTTTGAACCCCCCCCCCCCCCCCCCATACTGAAGCCTGGACTATTCTCCACCCATCCTTACTCCCAACATTAATCATCACACACACACTCACACAGATTTGCACAGTCACTTTACTTATATAAACAGTCTACATCGTATTCCTGTGGAATACGTAGTTATATTTATATTTTTTATATTTATTCTCCATATTTATAAACCTACAATGTGCCTGAATGCCCTTGCTGTAAATATGTGTAATATGTGTAATTTGTAGCAATTCTTGTTCTTGTCTCTCAGTGTCTTCATTGTGTTATGTCGAACTGTTGTATTGTCACCGTGGGCCTGAGAGAAACGCAGTTTCAGTCCTCCGTATGTCCTATGCATATTGGAGAATTGACAATAAAGTTGACTTTGACTTTGACTTTGATTATGTGTAGTCAATTTTTATGGCCAAAGACAGGAATCAATCAATATTTATTTTGATATATTTGTTGATACTGGTTCCAAGTTTCCTTTCTTGATTGTGTTTTTGTGTATGAGTTGCAGATCTCTGTCTTCCTTTTTTCACACACTTAAATATTAGCAACCTAAGAGTATTTATTTTTCAAATTTCAAGAACGATGAGACAGATTTTTAGGTTAGCCTAAAACATTACAAGTATTCTGTTTAATAATGTTTAATTTCTGAAATTAGAAGCTAACATGCTAACATCAAATACTTGGACTCATATCACCCATATTCTAGTCTATTTTAGTCTGAGAGTTAAAAGTGTAGAATAACTAACCTTAAATCTCATGGACGTCTCATAAGTATAAATAAATATGTCATTCGAGAGCTTTCCCCACAACAATTAGCAATTTCTCTTGTCAACAGAACCAATAGACCTGTCTGTTTTACTTGGTACATGAGTAACATTTAGCACAGTTTCATTAGGAAATGGCTGCAGCTGACTTCTATTAAGAAAGTTGTGAAGAGTTTCAAGTGAACAATCCTGTATTGCCAGATACAATTACAGGTTGAATATGACTTTCTGGCCAGTTGCGTGAAATAATTAAGTGCAAAGTCCTGTTCTGTCTGTTATTGCTGGTCCTGTTTAATTTCCTTCTGGCTCAGGAAGTTCAGATGGAAAGGCTGCAAAGTAGCACATATAGATTGCAAACAAGCTTTTTTTCTTCTGTGATTTATAGGACACTTTATAAGCTTTCATTTAATTTAAGGTAATGTGTTTTTGAGTTGAACATTTTGAATTGAGTCCACTTAACCATGGATACATGCACTTGAATTATACCTAAATAGTGTTACTGTGTTATGTTTCCATGGGTTTAGAGTTCTCTCATGCTCTCTTATAGTTCTCTCAAAAATGTTAAAAAGTGTTACAAAGTTAATATATGACCATTAACTTTTCTACTCTACCAATACATGCAGAATGCTTTCTGCCAGTAATGAGTTAATTCTTTTTCCAAGGCTTTTGCTTTTTGTTCACTGAATTCTACAAAATGACCTTCTCCTCTATACATAACAAAACAATTTCACAATCTCTTCTTGTGTTAATTTTTCAGCCGTCACTTACCTAAGGAGAAAATGCTTTTTATTTAGCTTTCAAATCCCTATGGGGCATGACTCATGGCTGTTTAATTTGATATGTTATTTCATATGGTATTGTTTCTGTTTTTGAAGAGCTTCTTGAAGTGTCTACTGTGGGGAAAATCTCACTTCCTATTCTTCTCACAATTCACTACCTCTGTGGAATGTTAAAACTGAGTTCAGTGCTTTTTCAGCTGCATATAATTATTTGGACAAAATTTATCACAAATATATTTACTCGTAACCCAGTGCAGACTTGAGAAATAACTTTAACAAATTGATAAGGAATTTCAGGTTTTCAAAGTGAAATCTCTTATCCATCAGTTAGGACACCAATGGCCCAGTTAACTTGAGTGGAACAGGTGGAACTCAGCCCAGATCATCTTAGCATGCTGGGCTTGTTTTGTATTGTTCAGTTTAAAGTTTCCTCTTTGATGGAGAGGAAGCAGAAATACCACCAATTATCAGTTGGAGTCTCTGTTTAATCATGAATATGAATGAGAAAGCTGACACTTGGTCCTTGAAAAGGACATACCTGGTTAAAGTATTTCATAGTTCATAGCAGTTCATAGCACTACCATAAAAATGAGAATGTTGAAGGGATGCTTCCCAGATGTAATGGAGAATGATTTATTGAATGGTGCCATAGTGCTGTTGGCCCAGGGCCCTTCTCCTAATTGAGCACCTGGTGCTGCTTAGGAAAGTTAATATAATGTAAAGTGATACCGTGGTAATGTCGAACAGCACTGGGGAGGCAGCCATGGATCAGAGCGTGTTCCCTGTGAAGCACAACCAGATGCTCTTAGTGGCTAGGGAAGCAGCAGAGGAGAGGAGCAAGGTGACAGGTATGCCCCGGTGCAAGAGATCAGAGTCTGCCCAAGCCCTGGTCAGATGACCACAGCTGCTGAGGGTTCCAGCCACTGGCAAGGCTACCACTGATATAGAAAGCTAACCCCCTACTCCTGAACTGAGTGGAAATTAAGTCATTTTCCATCCAATCCTGCTGCATTTAGAATCCATCTGGGTAAAGGCTTTTTTTGTTGTACTCTCTGGACTTCTATGTTTGGTTCTGCAAATATAAGCACATTTCAGGTGGAGAATGGCCTCCTTATTCGAAATTGGCAGACCTACATGCATTTAATGCATCACTGTCCTACAAAAAATATTTTCAATTTTACTTTCAAAAATGCATGTAACACTCAATGTCTTTGTTATACTCCCCCATATTATTGTTCATAACATTGAACATTTTTACAGAAAAGGAAATCATATCACCTAAACATATTTTTTGCATGTATCAATAGTCTTAAAATTAGAAATGTTTTTACTGTGTTCAAATTGAGCAGCATATTTTATCATTTGAAGTGTAATACTATGCCATTGCCTATAAATTACTTGTAAAATTCAGTGGTGAGAATGTTTTGACACAATAAAAGTTCAACTATTGTCATTTTAAACCAAAGATGAGAACCATAATAGAAATGTTATTTATTTATTGCTCTTATATCAGTCTGCCAGGTCCGCTGTGTTCTGCTTAATTCCACAAGCAGGTTTTTAAGTGCTGGCGACCACACTGCAGATCATTGGGAAACACAATTTTGCAAAAACAAATATATAAAAAGGTCAAACTTAAAAAAAAAAAAAAAACACTGACCTTATTCCACTGGAAATGCAGTGTAACAACATATATAATTCCAAATATTTGTTGTTGTGCTTACAGATATGTAATAGCAGTTGTAAGTACAAAAGTGTAACAAGAACAAGAAGTCAAATGTTTAAATACAGCAATGTAACAACAATTATGTAACAAGAATGACATTCATTGAGTAAGTACACCTATGTAATAAGGACTGTGTAACAAAGGGAATGATGACTGTAATAGCTGCGAAAGTTAGTTCAACCAAGTACTAAAGAAGGAGGATGAAGACATTAGTTGTTGATTTCAATGATTTCAGCTGATTTAGTTTTTCTTTCAGTATCAGTTTTTCTTTAATGGTTTATGATTTTATTTCTTTTTTGGGCTGCACTGTTGCAGACTTGAGTGAGTCTGACTTGAGTACCATTAGAGAAACAGAAGGTTTTAAAAGTAAACCCCAGCATTTTAATCTAGAATAATTTTGTTAAGATCACAAAAGAATGGACCGAGGAAAATTACCAGTGCTAGAAATCCAGTTCTTTCTTCCAGTCATATTGGCTGATGGGGTCTGACACCAGATCCACCACATAAAAGTGCAATTGCTGCTGTGAGTGCACTTCTTTGTCATGAGTTTTATTCAAGGGGAAGAAAACTAGCTTCAGGCTTTTAAATTTACTCCTCAGCCACAGAGCAGATAAAATTAATGTTGTGGGGAATTATTTATGGTAGTCCAAAACTTTAAGTGCCAAAAGTTGCCAGAAAAGGGAGTGTAATGCCACCCTATGGTCCAGTTATTGTATTCCTTTCATCATAAAACCCTTGAAAAGATCATTATGTTGCCATTACAAATGGTTCCATAATGAGATTAGAAAAAAGTATAAACCTACAATGACTCATTTCTATATGAACAAGCTGGTAAGAGGAAGAAGTGTGATATGATGATGTGGATTTGGACCTGCAATCAGATTATTGTGGGTTCAGATCCTTTGTTTGAAGCATTTATGTTTTGCCTATAGATAAACTAAAAAAAAAAAACAGTATGGGATAAATGGCTGTTCAATGGCTTCCTTATATTAAGGAATTGTTATTATTCATTTTAAGCTTTGTCCACCTTGTAAGTTCATGTGCAAAAGCTATTCCC
Organism: Megalops cyprinoides; assembly: GCF_013368585.1. Taxonomy (NCBI): domain Eukaryota; kingdom Metazoa; phylum Chordata; class Actinopteri; order Elopiformes; family Megalopidae; genus Megalops; species Megalops cyprinoides. The sequence continues at coordinate 18,575,509 of NC_050590.1, forward strand.
TTAGATCACTTCAGCTGCTTGGTCCTGACATTAATTTGTTCTTTTTGAAACATCAACTGAAAGGTTAACAGCATGTTTGGAAGCAATACAAGCTGTATATCTGTGACACATGCTGTGGACCATGTTGTAGATGTCATGAGGGATTTTGACCCATTCCTTTTAGAACGGCTGGACAAGCATATACCAGTTTGGTTGTCTCTGGAGCCCAAGATGCCACAAGTCATCCAAATTCATCACACAAATGCTGCATGTGACTGAAGATGTGCTCCAGTGTAAGGTGGTTGTGTGGTGTGGCAGTAAGGAGCAGGGCTTATAACCCAATGTTTGCCATTTCAGTTCCCTGGTGGGTCACCGCTTTCACTTGGGAAAAGCTAACCTCAATTGCTCCAGTAAGTATCTACCTGTGTAAGTGGATAACATAAAAATTGTAAGGTATGCAAGCTGCTTGAGGATAAGACCACCTGTTACACAAATGTAAAGAGGCAGCTGTGACAGTTTAGCTCAAACCTACCTTAACTGTGCTTTTCCCCACCATGGATTTACCTTTACTCTGCAGAACTGTTCAGTCTACAAGAAAGAAATTATCCAAAAAGCACAATTAATGCACCAAATGGAGGTTTAACAACTAAATAAAACATATGAAAGCAACATCTACTTTCATGTCTGGACAAATGATGTTACTCACTTGTTTCATTTATTTACTAGGAATGTTAAATGACGTCCAAATTGTGAGAGCGCACTGTTGTGACATAAGCTTCTGTCACAAATTGTAGGCTGTCCTACAACCATCTCTCCACAACAGGATAATCCACTCCAGCCCACCACATAGTATGTTGACAAGGTAACTTGGTGTGTAACTTTGTAATCATTACAGTTTCAGATTCCCTATAGTTTCAGTGAATTTATATAACTAAACATAGTTTAGGATTTATCTAGGATTTATCTTTGTTCGCATTGTTTCATCCCTTTAGTGACTTGTACATTTTGTTAAGGTCATACCAGTCACTGTTGTCTGCAATTAATGGGTGTGTTGTATTTCAAGTGAATGAGAATTTTTCTCTGAGATATATGGATTCTCTCTTATGTCCTCTTTGTGCCATAACATGGTACCAGAATTACCTACGACCTGTTCCAACTCAGCTTTTTACTACTTTCCCAGTGTGGTATTTTTTTAAATAAATAGCTAGCTTGTTCTCAGACAAATTTGCCAGCTTGTGTCATTATTAGCACATTTTTAGAAAGCTAGAGTTTCATTTGAAGTTATTAAGGGTCTGACTGTTTAGGATGATAGCACATGAAATATTGAGGTTTTGATGTTCCTACTTAAGAGGAGTCTGTATTTAGGTTGACAGCCTATGAAGCAATGTCATATCTGCTGATGTATCGCCAGATATGATGGAGATTCATCATTCTATGATGGAAATTAGGTCACAATGAATAAAGAGTGAAGCTGGATTGGGTGCCAGCCCTTGAAAATTTTGGATGAGGTCTGAGGATGTCTTACAATGTATTCCATTTATAAAACAATTAAGATATCTGTGCAACTTTCTCAGACATCCATCAGATTGGTCTGCAAAAGGTCTGATTCAAAGAGGACTTCATTTCAAGTAAGTCCACCAGACATTTGGTGCCATTTTTTTGTATAATTTTTGTATGAACGTTACTGTGCCCCTGTGTGGCTATCTTGCTGTCAAACTGTGTAACCACCTTTTCTCAGTGGGATCTGCTGAACAGTTTGTTGTGACCATTTGTCCCAGATGCAGTGTAGCTGACAATGTGAGAACTCACTCAGAGCAGAATGCCTAAATCTTACAGAGATGTGTATGCACAGCCAAGCATTATCAATTGATCAAACTCATGCAAGAACAACTTAACACCCAGATTTCACCTGCATTATTTTTGATAAACATACAAGCGGAAACAGTGCTGTAATAATATTCTTTGCATTCTTTTACATTAATGCATCTAATAACTTATCAAATTTTAAATGACAGTTTACTTAACTTATGGTAACAGATTATTTTTGTCCAAAGTCACCCTTAAAAAGATTTACACTTTTACCTGGAAGGGAAAACTTTCCTATGAATATTCAGCAGACCAGAAGAGGTCATGCTGCACTCTGTGCTGTCCCTGTTCCCAGACCCTTTGATGTCATCCTCTAACATTTCCAGATCATCAGCCTTCAGAGCAGTGTAGCAAGAGTCTGCCAAAGTGCGAACTCCACAACTCTGAAGAGCTGCAGTGATTCAGCTTCAGGGAATCTCATTGCTCTATGAAGGAAAGAGAGAATGTACCTGTGAAAAAGGAAAAAAAAAGAGCAACAGCCTGCATATAGGCTTGAACAGAAGTACTTCTGGGAAAAATAAAATTGATTACTCATGGAAATTAGTAAATAGTACTGGAGTTGAGTTCTTGGAAAGAGTGAAATGTATAAATGGGGACACAATCAGTCAAATCACTAAAACAGAACAATAGATTAGTACAGGCTCCATAAATGGGTTGAAATGGCCCACCAAGTGGACTTGGTCTCCTGCCTGATTGGACACCAAAAAGGCCTCTGTGTATTTTTTATTCTCATAATCCTGAAGTATAAGTCTCACCAGAAACTATAAGTTGATTTATTATTCTAATGGAAATCCTTCCCTTCCTGTTTCATGTACATTGAGTTTCATAAGGTCTGTTTATTTCAGAGGTGAAAAGAACGCACAGCCATTTTTGTATGATTCTCTATCAATGACCTATGCCTCACAAAGTGGTCTATTGAGTCATAATTTAAGAAATGTCTGTGTAACCACTTTAATAAAAAATGTTTGCATTTCAGGTAGTTGAGACAGGTTTTCAGTCTCAACCACAAATGGTGTCACCTCAGACCAGCTGTAATGATTTCCCCCATGTTCTGGAGCCTCCTGAAGACTATGGTATTTAAACACTGCTGTGTATCTTTACACAGATCGGATTAATGAGCTCAGGCACCATTAAAAAAATATGAAGGCATTGTAAAAGTTGTTGTTTGTTTGATGTTTCCAGCGTGAGGTTACTGATTTATAAGATTTAGGGAAATTGGTGTATACAGTATATATGTGTGTGTGTGTGTGTGTGTGTGTGTGTGGGGGGGCTCTGAAAAAATTGTGCTTCTCTTTATTTGTACACATTTTTCTCTTAAATAATTACATGCCAATTATAACTTATCATTAATATGCAATCTACAATTTGGTTAAAGGATTTGGAGATGAGTAGTCTTTACAGCAGCACTGTTTTTCCCCTAGGGCAAAAAATCCCCAAATTGTAATGGGATCAAACACAGGCATACCTCTTCTCCCATCATTATGGACATCCTCATCAGGGTCACTCAGATGCAGTGTATAGGTGATGGTCTCAAACCTCTCCTATGTCATTACTGTGTGAGAGAAGGGATGGCTGTAGATCCCCTTCCTGCTGCAGTAATCCTTCAGTTCATGAGTTCTCATCATATCCATGGTGAAGAGGAGGCCAAGGTAACTGTACAAGTCTGTCACAATCACTGGCACCCAATGAGACACAGTAGATAGCTGAGTTGTGGGGGGAGTCCTGGCTTGTTGACAGGTGGGGGAAGGTGCAGCAGGCTGACCTGTTTCAGGTGAGAGAAGCCCAGACTAAGAGCTGTCCCTGAAGTAAGAAAAAGAAAACACATAAATAGACACATATGCTTTGATAATCTGATGCCTTTTATTGAGTTATCTCTTATTCTAACCTGTTAGAATTTCCACTACTTTCCAGGATCCTCTTGAACACTTTTTCCTGGGGTCAGAATAATTTTAATACATTTTTTTTTGTTTATTTTGTTTTATTTCCTCTGGATAATCCAGTATGCTATTTGTTCAGCTCTTTGTGACAGTCTCATTTTTTAAATGCGCTAACAAATAAAAATGATGTGAAATAAAAACAGGTTGCAAAACATGTTCAAAGTTCATTTTTAAAGCGTCTATGAACAATTTTGTGGAGTTTTTGGCTTTTTTTTGTAAAGTCGGTCACACTTTAAACAAAGTGTTGCTTATAAAGGCTTTATGAAGCATACGTAAAGCCTTCATAAACATGACATAATGCCTTCATAAACCATGCAACATGTTATACCAAATGTGACGTAACCAAGAATGTCACCTGGGTAAAGGCTAAATGTAACCTTTCGTATAACGTGTTGCATTGAATGCATAACGTGTACAGTGATAAAAATGACAAACTTACTCATCCTCCAAATGATCCATTCATCTGTAGTGTGTCTTATCCTCAATAGCGTCCTTAATTTAGGATCTGCCCCTACCTCCCCATGCATTCTACACAGCTCCTAGTTGAGACCTTGGTTCTGTCACGCTTGGACTACAGTTACTCCCTCTTTGCTTGTTTTTTGCTGCCATCAAACCTCTGTGGCTTATCCAGAATGCAGCTGCATTACTTTTCTACAACATTCCTAAATGTAGTCAAGTCACACCCCTCCTCACCTAACTTCACTGGCTTCCTGTTATCGCTTGCATCAAGTTCAAAATCTTGGTGCTGGTGTACAGGATAGTGAATGAGACAGCCCCTCATACCTACAGTCACTCTTCAAACCATGTGTATTGGACAGATCACTATACTCTACAAACATGGGGCAACGGATTGTCCCTTTCTAAACGGGTTGCTCCTTTCAGCCGTGATGCCGGTCTGTATTGGCCCTCCAGTGGTGGACCGCACCTCCTACAGTAGCCAGGACATCAGAATCACTGGCCATCTTCCGATGCAGGCTGAAGACCCACCTCTTCAGATTCCATTTTTGTTCCATCTCAATCCCCACCCCCTAACACTTGCTATTTGTATGACTTGTATTACTTGCTGTTTATTTTAAGTGTAGTATCGCAATGTGTTTTGGATTCTGTAATCTAGTGACTGTGATGTATGGCATTTTGTGTGTATTTGGCTTAGTTTTTAGATGGTCTAGTCAGGTTGAACAGTGTTATGCTCACACTCACTGGTCTGGGAGTGTTAGCCTGATCTGACACTTCCTCATTCAACTTGAATGGATACATTTTTTTTCTTTGTGCTGGAAGCTGCACTGGATAAGAGCATCTGCTAAATGAATGTCATGGAATGCGATGGAATATAATATGAAGTTAATACAACAGCTGTCTTACCCCTGATGTCTGAAACCAAACTCCACACACAGGAATGCCACATCATGCCACAACCCCCAACAATCTGGATCAAGTTGATTGAGGATTACCCTGGTGAACTCTTTATATGCTAGCTACTCTTGCCTGGATCCTAAACACCTTCCATTTACAACCGCCTTACTGTATCTCCTGGACCTTTTTATGTTCTGGCAACACACATGAAATATAGCCAAACCTAATGGTATTCACTTGTTATATCATATTTATTCAAGTAGCATAGAAAAGATGTAATGCACAATATAGTTTTTATTAACATTCTTAGTTTTTCTCAGACTACATCATTGTCATCATCATCATCATCATCATCATCATTATCATTCAGCATTCTTAGAGTGTAGACAGGATTTCTTTACAACCCCTGTTAACATCAGTATAAGACAGGGGAATGAGAATGACAGTGGAGTCTTCAGTGGTCAAACTTTGATAAATATTTCTGTGACCTTTCAGGGTGAGCAGAACTCCCATTGTGGGCAGTGTAATTTTGCTTGGACAAATTGGTTTGCCATATTCTCTGTCTCATTTCTTTTTTTTTTTCATTCCTTTGACTTTTATTGATCACCATGCCATTTCTGCATTATGCCAAAAAAATCTGTCTTGAAAAAGGATGCATGCAAATCATTTTGCCATTGGGTATTGTTTTTAGCTAGAGACTCCATGATATGTGCATCAGTAAAACCCCTTAAAACAGGAAAAAATGACCAAAATGACATAATTTTATATATTGTTAGACATTTCTATTAAAGAAATAGTATTGCGTATTTTCCCAGCCTCTGTGGTGTAATTTGACAGTCATGATTTTGAATCAGAGAAGAGTAAGAGTGCTCACGTTGTGTCCCTTCACCAACAGGGTGGAGTCAAGAGTTTGCATTTAGTTACACAAGACAGAATCCAAACAATATCAGCTTGCTTCTCTGGAACAGGTATCTGGGAACCATGGCATAGTTGGGAATGCAAATGAACACTTTAGTAAACTTGCTTCCATGGAAATAAATAGTCCTCAGGTTATTTGCAAGTAATCTTGGGATTTGTCATTTGACCTCTTGAATTACTGAGTGAAACCCCATGGTAGGCGTGCACACAGACACGCACGCACAAATATACATTTAAATGCATACTTGACAGTTATGCATAGCACACAAGGCTTGGAACACATCCTATGAGGACAAAGGAAATGTGGTATTGATCTCACATTAAAAATAGATAATCAAAGTACTTCCTAAAATTGAATTTGTTTTCTACTCTCACATTTTCCAGATGGACATGAGTTAGTGTTAGTTAACCACATTACCTGAAAAAGTGTCTCACAAACTGTTAACTCTGAGACAATTCCCTAACTATTTAGGTGGTCCTTTTGTCCATTTTTGCCCAACAACGCAGAATCCCCCTTATCACACTGCCATCTGTGTGCAGCAGCAGTTGCAGGTTTTCCCTTCACTATGCCCCATTACACATCTCTCTTTCATTTTTTTCTCTGTCCATGAAGTAGCAGCAGACATAGCAATCTTCTCCTCCATTTACAGCCTCAATAATGTGCTGAGATGCTGTGAATATTAATGGCCTCATTCCGCCAGGCCCCGTTGTGTGCCAGGAATAGGAAATGCGGGTGGAATCTAATAAGGTCTGATTGTCAACGTGACACTGTTTGTTGTTTTGACTGCAATTAGACTCACAAGCCCCATGCTGACAGAAATGCCACAGTACAAAATCACTGCCATACAAAGGAATGAAGGTCAAATGGTTTTGCAGCAAAAGACAACCAAAGGACAGCAGCAGTTTAAGAAGGCTTTCATTTCTCTGACAGACTTTTTTTATAGTTTCCTTAATAATACGATATACTACAATTGTAGTGTCTGTTTACAACTGCAAGAGAAGAAAATCACACTCACGATGAATATTGTGATAAATGAAACGACTTCATTTAAGCCAAACTTTAAAATGACAATCCTCTGTATTTACATATGAGTTGAATTAATTGTCAGAATTAATTGTCTGAAACTGAAATGAATACCATCAATGCAGATTTTGTTTTGTTGACAGTAGTATAGCACAAAAGCCTGAAAAAGATCAGTCACAATGTTTTCAAACAGAGCTTTCACCCTACAAGGTGCTCAGGCTTGAAATACCCTTTGCTTTCATGTTGTACATGGCTGATATCCATAAAAAACAAGTATGACCAAGAAATAAACATTGATGACATATTCAACATCTATATATGTGTTTCTTTTTATTCTGTTTTTAGCTCCTCTTTCTAAATTTGCTTTTCCTAGTATAGAATCTCAAATTAACCTGTAAGCTCTGCTATTTTGTGTCATACTAAAGCAGTATGCACACTGTGAAAAATAAAAAAAGCAAACATTTACATTGTCATTCAATAAGTCACTCTCAACTGTGTCCAAAGCAAGTGAAATTAGTTGTTGAACATGCCACACTCTTCAATTTTTAAAGTAGCTGAAATCAGCATTCACCCCTGGACAAACAACTCAGAAGTGTCTGCCAGGCATACACAAAAATAATATGTGCAATGTTGACTCTTTCAGCAATGTGCAATGATGCATATAAATGCATAATATTCAAAATGTCACTAATATTTCAGTGGTGGGCTGTGATAAAAAACGATTCATAGAAAAGGTTCAGTTTATAGAACATCTTAACTAAATCAGTGCATTATGAAACAACTTGCAATCAATGTGTGACGACAAATTAAATGATGATTGTTAGTCATGAGGGAGTGACTTAAAGGACACCTATACATTTCCCATTAAACAAGTATTTTTAATTGAAGCTTGAAATTTCAGGGGGAAAGTTATTAAATCAATACTTTCATATAGAACAATTACAGTATGGTGTGATTATCTATATAAGAGTCCTAAAAAATAAAATAAAAATAAAATAAAATAAAAACCAAATTATTAAATTGGCTTTGTTATTGTTAAAACTGCCAAGCCTAAGGTGAAAGCGATGAAAATATGGTCCTCTGAGGACCATATTTGTGGGACTGCTTGGACTCCACAGACTGGGATGTTTTCAGAACCACCAATGACAGCCTGACTATGCTGAGGCAGTAACCTTTTACATCAGTTTTTGTGAGGAGACCTGCATCCTAACAAAGACTGTGTATAGGTATAACAACAGCAAACCTTGGTTCTCTTCTGAGATGGGGAAATTACGCTCCACCAAGGAAGGTGCCTATAGGAGTGGTGACCGGGACGCATAAAAGAGGGCCAAGTATGCACTCAATAAAACTGCCAAAACTTCCAAGCGCAGATATAGGGACACACTGGAAAACCACTTCTCCATTAATGACTGCTCTTCCAGAATATCACAAACTACAAACCTAAACCCATCAACACTACGGCAGACCCTTCACTCCCAAACCACCTTAACACCTTCTACTCCAGACTTGAAAAAAAGTACTTTCACCCACCCCCCTCTCCCCAACCCAGCCATACTCACTCTGAGAAACTCTGTTTGCCCCCCCCCCCATTCTGACCTTAGCCTCCCTACACCTACAACCCCCACCTCCCCAGCTCCTATCACTATCACCAGCCATCAACTCAGCTGTATTCTCAAGAAACAAAAGATGAGAAAAGCAGCCAGCCCTGATCGTGTCTCACAGGTGACACTTAGGCACTGTGCAAAACAGCTATCTCCCTGATCTCTTATAGTCCCTGGCCCAGTGCACCATGCTTTCTTTCTTCAAAACCTCAATTATCATCTCAGTCCCCAAGAAACAGAAGATCTCCTACCTGAATGACTACAGGTCGGTTGCCTTAACCTCTGTTGTCATGAGTTTTTTGAGAGACTCATTCTGCACTATCTCAAAACCATGACTGATGCCCTCCAGGAACCCCTGCAGTTTGCAGATAGAGCTAACAGGTGTGTCGATACCATCAACTTGGCTCTGCACCATATACTGCAGCACCTAGACAGCCCTCACGCGTATGCCCGCATCCTTTTTGTAGACTTCAGCTCTGCCTTCAACTCTGTAATCCCTGACCTACTACTGGAAAAACTAAAACAGCTTAATGTGCCCTCCCCTGTCTGTCACTGGATCCTGGACTTCCTAACCAATAGGAAACAGTACGTCAAGGTGGGTAACTACATTTCAGACCCCCTCTTCCTCAGTACTGGAACTCCTCAAGGATGTGTGCTGTCCCCACTGCTCTACTCACTCTACACCAATGATTGCACTTCTAACAGTGAATCTGTCAAACTTCTTAAGTTTGCTGATGACGCTACCCTGATTGGCCTCATCAATGATGATGAGTCCACATATCGGGAGCAAGCAAAATCTCTGGTGTCATGGTGTGAAGCTAACAACCTGGAGCTGAACACACAAAAACCATGGAGATGACTATTGACTATAGGAAAAAGCCCACCCCACACCCGTCTTTGGCAATACATGGCACCATGGTCAGCAGAGTGAAGTCCCATAAATTCCTCAGCTCCATCATCCAACAGGATCTCAAGTGGGAAGGGAACATGATCGCAATAATCAAGAAAGCACAACAGTGTACGTACTTCCTGCGACAGCTCAAAAAATACAAGATGTCACAAGAGCTACTGGTCCAATTCTATACAGCCATTATTGAATCAGTGATGACAACCCTCTGGTTCGGATCTGCATCCTCGCACTCTAAGCAGAAACTACAGCTCATTGTGCGACGTGCAGAGAAGATTATTGGCTGTCAGGTCACCCCCCCGCACAGACCTGTACTCATCCAAGATGAGGAAGAGGGTGGGGAAAATCATGACTGATACCTCACATTCTCTCTCTCTTCCAGTGGCTACCCTCTAAACACAGAGTAAGAGTGAGATCCATAAAGACTAGGACTACACGTCACCTGAACAGCTTATTTCCCCAGGCTGTAATCCTCTCAAATAAGGACCCTTCCCATATCCGCCTTCTGTCCAGTTGCACACTTGCACTTTAACTGTCCATCTCACAGATCCCACAATGGAACTGTAAAACTGAAAAGTTTTTGCACAAATGTACATAACCAAAGGCATTGCACAGTTTCTTTAGTGGTATTGTATTTATTATATTGTTTGTATTGTTTTGTATTGTATAGTTTATGTTTTCAATGTTGACACCTGCACCAAGAGAAATTCCTTGTACATTTGTACTTGGCGAATAAAGTTCTGAATCTGATTCTGATTCTTTCAGTCAGCTGCACACAGAAAAGGAAAAGTTTATCATAAGTCCAAAACATTGTACAGTAGCCTACCTGTTGTCTTGTTTATACATTCCTTACATTATGAAAAATTATCTTGCTGCAGTCACTACTAGGTGTGATTGCATGTGTTGCATAAATTGCATGGTGTTTCACCAACAACACTGGCAAGACAGAGATGCTACATTCTTTAGGTATTCAAGAGTCATATAGAGGAATGAATATACAATACCTGTATGTGAATAGAAATGTTCAAACATACAGAGAAAATGTAGGGCGATAAGCCTACACCTAGCTCTCTCTCTCTCTCTATATATATATATATATATATATATATATATATATATATATATATATATACATACATATATATACATAGTGAACATATAGTATACATACTGTATATTACATATAATGCACATTACATATATACATATATAGTGAACATTTCTCTCATTATAAAATCTATCAACCTTGTGACTATTCGGTTGGGAAAAGGCACTGGTACTGTTCATGGTACATAAATTTATCAGTAGATTGGTCAGCAATCCATTTGGTACTTGAGAGAAAATAATTAAATGTCAGGGTAATTGTCAGGATTATTTCTATAGGACCCCCAAAAGCATCTAACTCCCTGTGCTGTGAAGGTAATGAATAGGGTCTCCAACCAATAGCTTGCTTGGTGGTCAATAGGTCAAATCCATTAATTGTATGGTTACAATTATTGCCTAGTTGCAGAAATAATAGTTATCTGTATGTTAACATTTATGGCAATAATAAGCCTGCCATGGTAACCATAGGTATACCTATGAGTTTGTCTAAAGAGTGGAAACTATTTGAAGAGCTTCTTTTCTGGCAGTCAGTAGTGAGATATAATGGACGGTGGATCACTGGATGTGGAATACCTTGTTTGTCCATGAATATGGATCAAGACGTTTGTGCAACAACTCTGGTCTTGTTTACCAAGACCAGCAGTAATAATTAGGTCTCACAGGCCACCTGCCCTAAGACAATAAAGGATTGGGAGATTCCAAGTTATTACTGTCACTTCTCTCCTCTGAGAGGGTACTTTATAACATCCGGAACAGATACAGAACATTTTAAATGCAACTTCAAAAGGCTTTAATTACCATAGTTCAGAAAGGTTAGTTTAGATAGATCTATAACACAGGTTCATAACCTTGTTCATTGATGGAGTCATCAAGAAGTAAATCACCAACATTCCTTTTACAACAACAGGACACTTTGATAAAAACAGTATATGCTTAACTGAGTAAAAAAATCATGCGACCCAGGTATATTAAACTTTGAAATTATGTGGAACTAACATTTTACACTACCCCCTTTCCTCCATATAGCTGAATGTGCTTTATCATTTCACGTAACAATGAAGGGACACACTACATACAGATAGAATACATCAGATGTGCAACTGTATCTAAATACATAGTGAACCAAGACTGACCACATCCAATGTGTAAATGTGTAATGGTTTTAGCTACAGACATGACAATGAGTCAATGAACATCATGTTCATAATTTTGCACTTTCAATATTTTACTTCAAAAGGCTTTGACATTTATTTAATTTATTTAGTATTTTATTTTGATGTTCTCACAGAATGCAGCTTTTAGTGTGTGCCCTTTGAGTATTTTATAAATATACACGACTTAAACTTGTGACATCCAAGGTTTAATGACAAGTAAAATCCTAAAATTCTGTAATTTTTCACTGAGATTCTAGTTAATACAATATGACAGCAAATAAGTCTACTAAGCTCTCTAATTCAAAACAAGCTTAGGCTGTATTTTTCCCCAGCATGATTTCTAAGTTCTTAAGTGTATAATCTAGTTTTGATAATGCTGCCTGTGGTTGGTAATACATTAAATTTCTGACACTGCAGGTCATGTGTCTGGAATGTTGTGTCAATTGTGTCATGTTCCTGTAGTCATGCTCAATTAGTGTTGTATGAGAAGAAGTGATATAAAACAGGACATCTGTGTGCTGCTATATGTTCTGAATGAATGTGGTAAATTACCTGGTAAAACAACTAAACCTATATGATGAAAGTTTACATTTAAAACATATATGGTAGAGAGGGAATGTGAAGCATGCACACAGCAGTATATACAAGGGAATAAATCTCCACAAAATGCTTTCAGTTTGGCAAATTACACACATACAAAAATTACATTTTCTATCAGTAAGTCAGTTATGACAGAGGTAAATAAGTTAAAAAGTGTCATTTTATCTTATCATTTGGAGGTAATCTGTCATTTGTCAATCTTCATATATGTCAGATGTCAGCAGTTTGTTACCTACTCTTTTGGAGAGAATCTGTATTAATATTGTTGTACTGCATGAGTTACAGCTAATCATACCAATGTTCTGCACTCTTTTCCCTGAAGCAGGTTTTGTCTTGTATTGTCAGTATATTTTTGTAACAGCAATAGAAGGACTTGCAAAATGTGTCCATATAAGATTAGATGGCAAAGGGTTTGATGCTTGCGAGTAGTCTGATTTTAGGGTCATTTCAGGTCCTTCATTAGGGAAATCCACACATTTCAGCTTTGCATTAATATCTTTTAAATGCACTTGCAGGGCTGAACAATGCATTTCTCAATATATTACAATGTATTTTAGTATTGTCTGGAATGGTGAATAGTATGCATTTAATGCGACTATGTTATCCCTGCTTATCATGACAGACCACAAGCTGACTACCAAAAAAAAAAAAAAAAACTATGGAAAGTACACCAGAACCCAGATTTAAGCCAAGAAAAACTACTGTCTGGAAGTACTCAAATAAATCTCTCCATGAAATGCTATACTGTCATGTTTAATAGATTGACAACATGCCATTGTCCATCAATACATGCACTGGAGAAGACAACAAAATGTTTTTTATTTTGGGATCATTTGGAGTTTTGTTTTTCTTGAAACATAAAGTCTGAGTTTTGTTTATGGATTGATGTATAGCATTTCAGGGTGCCCTAATTAAGATGGCCTTAATATGCTGTTTCACAAAACGCTAAAATAATTGTAGCATTGCAACCTATTTTCTGTTTATAATGGTTAAATGGGAGGTTTTTGGAAAGTAACCCTGAGGTCAGCACACAACTTTAAAAAGTGGTATGCAACAGACAATATCAGAACTGCACCAATTTGCTCAAATGTATATAGACTGTTAAAACAAGCCTGTGGTTTTTGAGACATGCATGATGAGCGGTCTGAGGATGAAAAACATTACATTATTGTCATTTAGCAGACACTCTTATCTAGAATGACTTCCGTAGGTTATAATGTAACCATTTATCCAGCTGGATATTTAATGAGACCACTCTGGGTTAAGTACCTTGCCCACAGCAGTAGTGCCCCTGCATGGAATTGAACCAGCAACCTTTTGGTTATGAACGCTGCTCCTTACCATTATAATAAAGTGTCACACAAAGAAAACCAGCACAAACCTTGCTCCTTATCATCTCCTGCTCCTGCCACCTGTAACAAATGACCAGGAGTGGATATGAACCACATGGACATTAAGCCCATAGGATCTTAAGTCCCATGCCTTAACTACTCACCATCCTGGTGCATATGCTGCAGGTGAAAAAAAACAATCCTGTAGGTGGGCTCCACTAGGGGATATTGTGAACTTGCTGTAATGAGACCATCAAGAAAATGGAAAATGGCTGTGACACTCATGACCAGAGGATATTTTTGTTATTACACGGTCACATGCCACGATCATGTCCTGTCTGTTCTGTCCCATAAGCGGTGAAATGAGCTTCCTACAGTGGTCAGGACAGTGGAGTTGCTGGCTATTGTCCACCACAGGCTGAAGACACACATCATCAGCCAGCATCTCAGCTCCGTATTTGTATTTCCACTTTGTGCAGAACTTCAGAGGTATTATTGTTATTGCACTGATTTATACATTCATATCAGTTGTTGAAATTCTGATTGAGTTGATTTGTATATTTAGTGCATCACCAGTTAATTTAATAAGAGGTGACTGCATGTTTACAGTGGGTCTAATGTTTTCTAAATGTAATGCAGACTTTTTACATGAACATTGTTTAGACTTTTGCCTTGACAGTAGCTGTGGATAAGAGCATCTACCACAATAATACATGGAAATGGATGCCTAAGATTTTTTAAATTATATGGGCTGACAGCATAACATGGAAATTTGCTTTTTATCTCTACAGTATCATTTCTCTGCTTTCTACCCCAGTGTTTGATGTATTTCCGATGATGTACTGATACAAATTTAATCATCTGTGACCATTCTGAGAAATATGTTGCAAGAAATTAGTTGTGAGAACTCCTCACAATGTTCGAAATGGAGCAGGATCAATTTGAGTAACACATGGCCTGATTCCTTTTTCTTAAATAGGAATCTCTGGAGTAACAAAAATCATTATCATATGATAAGTGGGACATATATTGTAGTCATAAAAATGCAGAGGGAAATATAATGTTTATGTCAGGAGCCACCAACGTTGGCCCCCGTTACCCCAGCACAGATTCCCCCAGAGGATCCACCCACCACAGACAACCAGGACACCGGAGGTACAGGTACAGAAACTTTATTAAGCCTTCCAATAAAAGTACCATAGTTCATAGAGTGGACGGCTCACGCCCTGCGGACCTCCCCTCCTAACTCTCCTCCCCTCCTTCACTACAGCGGCCCTTCCCTCATCCTGTCCTCTCACTACAGGAGCCCAGTTGCCAGGAGTGAAACTCCCCCTGCCACACAGCACCACAAGCCTAGGCACACTGCAAATAAATATCCCTGTGCACACTCACACACACACACAATACAGTGACCACTCTCTGACTCGTCTCCCACACCTGGCCCTCACGACAGAGGTGAGACCCCTCTCGGCCGCCCAAGCGGGGGGGTACCCACACCAGGGAGGAGGAGGTCCACTCATGCACACATGCACAAAAAGGAATAAAAAAACAGTGGGATGCAACCGGCCCGTGTCTCTATGCCGGGCCTCGCTTGCTCCCCAAAATATAAAACAAAACCTAACCAGACGCTAGTGTTTGCTGCTCGTCTTCCTCGCATAGCTCCGGAGCAGGAACTTCAACCACACTGGGGGGAAAGAACACACACGGACAGATCACCCTCACTGCTAGGCTGGGCAGCATTAAAAAGGGCAAACACACACACACACATCGGTAGCACCATCAGTCATGTCCCTTACTGGGCAGGGGCACCACCCCGATCCGGCTCCTGCCCAGCCTGGGGCTCTGCTGCTCTGCCGCTCTCAAGCCTCGCTTCCCCTCTCCTTCCCAGCCAGCCTCCGTTGTATCGCCTGCTACATGCGTCACTCCAGGAAGCGGTCCAGGTCCGCAGCGCTCTGCCATCACTTGCTCCACACACGCATTACAAATTAAAAGGAAATCCCCTCTCGGGATTTTCCCCCCAAATTAAACCAAAAGGAAACAAAAAGAACGAACACACTTACCATTAACAAAAATATTCACAAAGGAAAAAGAAACCCGGCCAAAAACATCAAACAAAACTGAAACCAAAAATAACCAAAAAGAAGCAACAAAAATTGAAACTGAGGAGGCAGTTTCACCCGTAACTAGGTTCAGGCTAATTTGCTGTCACAGTGGGGTGTTGGTTAGGACACAGGAGTCAGGTTCCGGGTTCAGTTGTTTATTGGGGATTTTGGAATGGGTGGATGTGGGTGTGTGTGTGGTTTTTTGGCAGAGATGCACACAATAACACAATGCTTGGTCCCCAAGGCCTTGGTCTCCCCAGTTCTTCACTCTGCGGGTGTTGGTCTGGTACTGAGGTTGGGGAGGTCACCACTACCTTTATATTGTCCCGTATCCTCGGCCCTATTGAGGCTCTGAGTGGTGGCCGAAGGATATGGACAGTTCAGAGGGAAAATGGTGACCTGGGGGTGACCATCCTTGGGGGTGCGCCTGTGCCTTGGGTTACCTGCGGGGGTCCTGCTGATAAGGGAAGCAGCAGGACTGGTTTGGGCAGGTTTCAACTGAGTTGTAAACAAGTGCCTGTGAAAGGTGGGGGTTGTGTGCAAACAAAGACAAAGACAGAAACAGAAACATGTGGCCCTTTTCTACAAAAATAATCAAACGGAACAAAAATAATTTCCCCAGTAAAACCAACTAGCAGAGCCTTCCATTCTCTGAGCTGCCCGTCCCACGACTGCCTGAATTGTAGCCTTTTTATGCCTGCCACCCTGGTAATGAAAATTCAGAACAGCCGCGAGCTCCGCCAGTTTGGTGGAGGCTATCATTCAATAACCCCAGCTCAACAACACACCCGCGGTTCCGAATTAACATCCCCGAATGAGAGGCTCAACATGGCGGCAGCTGTCAGCTTATATCCTGACATTTAATTTCTAATTCAAACACTAATGTTAACTGCAAATACACTGACACAAAATAAAAAGGTTTTGATATAACTTCAAGCTCAGAAGTGTCCAACTCAGTTCTTGGAGGGCTATGGGTATGTTTGCTGATTTTCTTCTGAACAGTCTCCCTGGATTAATTGATCTTTATCACATAAATTAACATGTGTTTCTTTGTGGTTTTTAAAACACTTTGAAGAAGGCATTTCGGCTGTAGATGGTACAGCACAAGTACAGTCTAGCCATTAAATATTTGTACAAATGTAAAACAAAATGTAATGGTAATGGGTCCATTTCTGATGACCACAGTTTGTGAACTCTAATTGTACATGTCTGCAGGAGTGGGGAAGCGACAGTGAGAGCGGAGAGAACCTGTGGTTTCAAGTAAGAGGTAGGGCGCTTTGGGATTATTGAGTGCACGTGAAAGAGATTAGTGATTTGGGTTGGTGACATGTGGGAGATTTAATAGGGCACAGTTTTTACTCCTTCAGGGAGCTTGTGTCCAGAGGAGCTGGCTGACAATGAGGGGTGAATTTTGTGTTTTACATCGCAAGTGTTGTTTTTAACAGGGAGTGAATGGGTGTGTGTGAGTGATGGCAGTGGCATGCTCAGCAGGTCGTGGAAGGAGGACCTGCAGTGGGAAGAAGAAAGTGAAGCAGGTTAGACGGCAGTGTCAATGGCTGACAGTGTGGCATCCAGGATGGAATATAACAGCATGGATTGTGTGATCGCTTGGGAAAGTGCAAGGAAGGGCCACTTCCTGTCTCCAACATAACATTGTTTCTAGGGAAGGCAAGTCACCAGGGGCTGCACAGAGTGGACAAATGTGACAGTGAGAGCAGGGTGGTGGGCCGGTATGTGGGAGCATCATATTTTTTGTTTAGGTTTTCTTTTATTCTGAGGTGGAGACAGGCCTGGCAGGGTGGCATGGACTGAGGCCACACCACCACATGTCAAAGAGGTACATCCATTCAGAGCTTTGGCTGCCTCCTGGTCATCATACACCCATCCCAACCACAAACACACACACACACACAGATACACACACCTTATCTGCTTAGAGTGGTCCCTGTGTGCTGCATGCTCTATCACCACATTCAGCTCCGCCCTTGGCTCTGCAAGTTGTGGTAAGGTAAACCCCATTGTCCTTCTCTGGCTGTTCGGCCTCATATCCCCCCCCCCCCCCCCCAACAACATATACACACACAGACACACATCCTTTCAGCTTTGTTAGCTCATGATATTTGAGTTTACTTAGCTTTGGTTGGTGTTTATCCCCCTGTTTTTCTCAGCTATGTATTATTAAAGGATATGCAGAATACTTTTTTTTTTTTCTGAAAGCCCATTGATTTTTTCTGCATTGTGTTACTCCTCTGCCTAAAAACAGATGTCACTGACTGGAGGTAATGTCTCAAACAGACTATAAACACTTTGCCAACACAATCTCCATATGTTTCATTTTTTAAATATGTAAATTATGAACCAATTTTACCCTTGTAGAGAATTATACAGCAAGGAATGCTGTAATAGCTATTGAATTAACTCATTTAATGGGGAAAAATAATGTCCTCTGGGCCTTAAAGTGGACATTCTAGAAAGATTCTAATTTTTATAAATTATACGTTTGAGTATCATTACATCTTTTGCCTGCTATGTCTCCATAATTATGATTGCTGTCCATGGCTCTGCAAAATCTTGAGCTTTCCTTCAACATGATGATATACTACCCATACTGAGGAAATTTAATTTTTTTTTAAATGTGTTGCCATTTTTATCCTGATCATACAATTTCTGTTATTTTGGTAATGAGTGTTTGTAAAATGGGTCTCCAGTGGCTTTGCTGCTGTCAGCTAGATGGTCATCTCATCAAAACATTTTCTGTGCATGGCATCAGACATGCTGACATTATGAAAATCTCTTTCTAAGGACTATAACATGTGTCTCAATCAACAATCAATCATTTCAGATCCTGTGGCTTTAAGTTATTTTGTAGATCCTATTTTTTTCTTTTGGTGAGGTGAGTTCATGCTGTTAAAGTTTGGCTCATTTTATTCATTGAGTCCCCCTCATTCAATGTCAGTGATGCTAGCTAGGTATATTCATTTTAGTTTTCGGACATGTATTACTATACGCTGTGTGAACTGGCATGAATTGGTCATCTTATTTGGTCAGCATAATAAATAACTTCACTATACCATCAACGCTGTGGACCCAGTTTCATGTCTGTTTCCTACAATGGCAACAAATACACCAGCCCACGCTACTAGCCTTTGACAGATTGTGCTAGCACAATTTTTGGCATAATTTGTCATAATGAGCACAATTTTCACAATTTTTCTGAAAAAAGCACAGCCGGCATAATTCGAATTTTTTGCTTGTTTTGGAGCGCAAAATAAGTCATTTTTTAATTATGCAATCAGTTTTGAACATGAGATCAATGTTTATATACAAGCACCTTTTTCTTAAGATTCTTTGTAAAGCAGCAAAATCAATTTTTGTCTGCTGTTTAGTATGTATATATGTTGGATATTTGGATAGGGTCGATCCTTATCAGATCTGAGGACAAAATCATTACTACATGGGAGTAGACGTGGGGACATTGATATGACAGGAAGTGACCCAGGATTCCATGCGCTTTGCTAGCCTGGTTTTGCAACCAAGATGGCATCTTGCAGTGATGGTAGAGATGAACTAAGTGATATAGAACTGCATGAGGAGGTTACAGAAACAGCTAGTGGCCCAGCGAGAGCTGAAATAACCCGAGAACGATCTGTGAGGTCAACTGGTGGGAAATACAGAACGAGGTTTGATTGAAGAGTTGCCAACTACCTTGCTGCAGCTGTTGTGGTTGTCCCCACTGAAGAAGAGAAAGTGGTGTGGTGGCACCTCCATGCACAGCAATTGCCCCGATAGTCTGCAGCAGTGAAACAGCCAGCATTCTCTCTGCTCACAGCTTCCTTCAGTGATCAGCAAGATCATGCGCTTGTAGACTACCTACAAGCTAGTGTTATGCTGCAGTATAACAAGCAGTGAGGACAGAGTTGTTGCACAAATTTACTATTGTTTCCCATTAAGTGACTGTTTTGCAAAACAAGCCGAGTGAAGAAATAATACAAACAGGCACCTCATCCTCATTAACACGCACACACATACACACAAGTCTACCTTTTAATGAATTGCTTAGCCTTGATGTTGAATTGAGACAGAAAATGTCCATGACATCTCAGATTTTTCTGAAATTTGCCACAATTCATTGAAACACAGTACAGATGAGGGACAGTATTGATAGGCCTACATATAGAGGCTACTTAACATGTATTAATATTTTTTAATTGTCTAAATTAAATTAATTTAAATGGTCTTTTTCTTAACATGACTATAAAGAAAGAGAGAATGTGTTGAGTCACTTCAATTTTACTCAGAATGCACTGAGAAAAGAAAATGCACGTCTTCAGGATGTGAATAAACAAATTTACATTCAAATTTAAATGAAAAAACCCTGGCTGGACTGGCACAAACTCATCACTGATACTTTAGTATAACCATAGATATGTATTAAAAAACTAGTGTTGTTATATTAGACTTAATGAGCCAGCCAATAAACATAACCATTAGCTAATGATAAACTAAACATTACATTAACAAACAGTGAAGTAAACATTAAAACAGCCATATGTCACTGTATGGCAGCAATACATCAATGTCATAAGAACTAAACGTCACATCACACCTCCAGTGCAATTCTTCTGGTAACTTTGTTTAAGACCTGGCCACTTTGTCCGCATTTAAGCCTGTTATAGCCAATTAAACATTTAACAATTAATCGTTTATAAGTCACATCCCTAGTACAGACACAATCAACACATAAAAAATGGCAAAGCCTTTTTATTTTACCTTTACCTTCACCTCTTTGATCCATTAACAGGTGCCATCACAGGGAGAGCTACAGTGAGATGGGCAGAGCTGCCCCTCCTCCCCCTACCCCTCACAAAATGGGCTAAACCTCAAAATAAGAGATCCCACTCTGATTTTTTCAGTGCTTAATACAGTGTAAAAAACAACATATTAAAAAATGAGCCAAATTAAAAAGGGTACTTTTCAGTTTTTCAAATTTGTATTTTTATTAATAGTAATTAATGTATTTCTGTGAATATAGAATTAGCAGCCATATTTTACAGTACACTGTGAGGGTTAAACTGACATCAAGACTGTATCTTTACTATGTTTAAATTAGAGTAACAATGTCTTTTTAGAAGGATGTATACCCCTAAAAAGTGTCAAAAATACCAACTTTGACCTCATAAGGAATATTAATGGTTTCATTTCAGAAATTAAATCTGAAATGTCATGGATATTTTCGGTCTCAATTCACCCAAAAATGCCCATTAGTTCCCCCCCCCCACAGATATCTACAGATTTTCATAATGCTTGATTGCTTGATTCATTCCTCCTGTTAAAACAGTGATATCTTCTTAAGTGTGCACTGTTTATTTTATGCTTATAGACACAACAGCTGAACAGAGGAGGAGCAGAAAGAGAGGTAGTGTTGAAGCTTTAGAGGGCATAGTTGTCAGGGCTCCGCCCCCTTAGCTGTGGTGTTTTTGTTTCTCCTTGTCCATGTGCTCTTGTTTTCCTTGCGTTCCAGCCCCGCCCTGCTCCCATCCTGGTCCCCGCCCACCTGATTTCCTCATTACCGTCACCTGCCTGCCTGCTCACCTGCATCCCATCTCCTCGTTACCCCAGCTATATATATCCCTGCTTGTCTTTGTCTCGTTGCTAGTTCTTTTCAGTTTTTTTTTTTTCCCACCTGTCTCTGCTTTTCGTCCCTGCTTTAGGTTCCCTGATCATTTGCCGCATTGCTGATCCTGCCTGCTGTTCTGACCCGATTGCTACCTCTTACCTGCCTGGTTCCTGACCCTGTCTGCCCTGACTCCCGATTCTGGATTTGCCCCTGGACTGCTTCTGTGTTTCGAGCCCTGCCTGTCTCTGGAATTACGAACCGCCTGCCGATTTCAATAAAACGCCTGGAACCGGAATACCCTGTGGTCCACATGTGTCCTAACCACCGGTCTAACAATGGTGCAAACCTTCACTGAACTTCAGCAAGGTTCAAAGAGGGAGTTCATGCACTGGATGGAGGAACAGGAGGCGGCGAGTGAGAGAAGAGGAGAGCAGGCAGCAGGAGGAAAGGGAGCATGAGATGCAGCTCTTCAGCATGCTGGGGCAGATGTTGATGGGGTGGACTGTTGCATACTTCCAAAATGGTAGTAAAACCTATGCAGCTTTGTAAATCCTGTTGAGTTCCTCTTCGTTATTTCATCATAAATCAGTTCCTGCTTAATCTCAACACTTTAGCCTTCTTGTATCAAAAATCAGTTCCTAATATTTCATTGTATTATTCTTATATCAGTTTGTGCAACTCACTCAAGCTTACTCTCTCTGAACATTTTATCTACAATATTTTTTTTTTTTAGTTGTGGAATGCTTTTGTTTTGTAAAGTACATTGCTACTGATGCATATTACCCCATTTAAAAATTAAACTGAATGTGACCTTTGATGTTACTGAGTTGATATTTTCTCATTAGACACTTGATTATTGTACTAGTGTTATGGAGTAGTTCGCAATATGTAGGCATCTTTTTAAGTGACCATTAAAGAGAAGATTAGGTAATAAGAATGTTTATTCAATACAAATATTAGATTTCAACAACTTATCACCCATTCAGGGCAGAGAAATCATTTGTAGTGTGTGTGTGTGTGCGCGCATATGTGACAGTTCATTGAAGGGCTCTCCTGATGACTCACCCAAATTGTGGAGCACACAGCAGGCAATGACAATGTTCTCAAGCTTCTCCAAGCTGGTGTCATTTCTCTTCATTAGTATCCTCCACCTCCCCTTTAGTCTCCCGAAGACATTCTCAACCACCATCCTTCCCTGGCTGGGATGGTAATTGTAAACCCTCTTCTCTCTTGTGAGTTGCCCATTATCACTGAAAGGCTTCATCAACAAGGGAGGCAGAGGGTAGGCGCTGTCACCCAGTATGACCACGGGCATGGTGGTTCCTCCCACCTCACATGGGTTTGGGTAGCACAGCCTTCCTGTCTGGCCTCGCTTGTAGATATGACTTCCCAAACACACGGGCATCATGGACACTCCCTGGGTATTTCACGTGAAGTTCACGTTCATAAAGCGATACTGGTGATCAACTAGACCATTGAATGGAACTCCTTCCTGTTGTCACTGAAATAGGGCTTTCATGCCTTTTTAGGAATGTGGCTCCCATCAACACCACCAAAGCATTGTGGGAAGCCCCACCTTGCTTCAAATCCAAGAACCACCTCTAGAGCTGCTTCCCCTTGTGGAATCCGAATGAGGTCCCTGTCCAAGACCTGAACAATGGCCTCACAAACCTTTATTGAAAATATCAGAATGACATCATCTGTTTTGTCCCATGCCCCCTCTTCTAGGTTAAGTGTTATTTTATACATAAGATTTTCACATTAATTGAAATTTTTGACAAAAATGGGAGTTTAGATATAAGCCTATAGTTCTTGGGCACAGGATCTAAGTTAGGTTTCTAAGGTTTCTAAGATCTAAGTTAGGTTTCTTTCCTATTGGCTGGATAGTAACATGCTTAAAATAGGAAAGGACAACCTGTAGACAATGAAGAATTAACAATAGCTAATACGGCGGTAGGGTGCGAGCTGGTCGCGGTGGAGCACCACCACCTAATTCCGCTCGACCAGCCGCACCCAGTACACGACGTCAGAGAGTCGCTCCAGCACCATGCACAGACCGACCCACTAGCTTGTGAGCTTGGGGGAGAGACCCTTCTTCTGCGCGTGGCTGTACACCCACACGAGTGCCCCTGCAGCAAGTCCTCCCCCGTGCATGATGTGAGTCGTATGCCCGCTTCTGTTAGATCCCGGCGCTGGAGAAAGCCCGTCTGGCCAGCTCGTGCACCTCCTGGAGCTGGTCCCGGAGGTTGTGGAGGTAATCTAATCCAGGCGCGGCCTCCACCTCAGGCTTGGGGGGTGGGCAGAACACCAGGTCTGCGGCGGTCCGAAGCTTGCGCCTGAACATGAGGGCCACAGGGGTGCAGCGAGTGGAGTCCTGCACTGCCATCTGGTATGCCCACAGGACCAGGGGAAGGTGGAGGTCCCAGTCCCGCTGCCGACGACCGGTGAGGATGGGGAGCTGGGTAGCCAGGGTGCGGTTGAACCACTCCACCAGCCCATCACTCTGGGGATGGAGTGGCGTTGTCTGGGTCTTGGCCTCGAAGTTCCACCCCTGGTCGCTGTGCAGCTCCTCAGGTGCACCAAAGTAGCAGAACTCGCTGACCAGGCGCTTGGCGGTGGTGGCGGCACTCTGGTTGGCGCCTCGGGCCACTTGGTGAAGTAGTCCATGGCCACGATCACGTAGCGGTTCCCCCGGTTGGTGGTAGGAAAAGGGCCCAGGACGTCCACGCCCACATGCTCCATCAGGCCCCCCACCTGGTACTGCTGCAGGGGAGCGTGGGAGCGCCGGGTTGGCCCCTTCCGGGCTGTGCAGGAATCGCACCGGTGGACATGGAGTTCGACATCCTGCCGACACCCCGGCCAGTAGAAGCGGGACCGTAGCCAGTGCAGGGTCTTGGCAACCCCAAAGTGGCCCGCCCCTGCTGAGCCGTGGTTGAGCTGGAGGACCTTGGGGCGCAGCTGGCGAGGCACCAGGAGCTGGAGGATGTCAGGGTGGCCCCTGGAGGACTGCCAACAGCGATGGAGAAGACCCTTCCGGCTAGTGAGGCTGGACGGTCTCGGGACCCAGTGCCGACACTGCTGCCCACGTCAGTCGTTAGCCTGTCTCCACCCAAGCCTGGACCCCTTGCCGCCTGCCGGAGAGGTGTTGTTGTCGCCCGAGGGGATGGTCTGCAGGGTCGCTACCACTGGGGTCGCCGCATCCCGGTCCTCGACGTGCTGACAGTACTGGCACTCCTCTCCCTCACAGGAGCATCTAGACAGGGCGTCTGTGTTGGTGTGGAGATGCCCGGCCTGGTGGCAGACCTCGAAGTGGTAGTCCTGCAGCACTTTGAGCCACTGAGCCAGCTGCCCCTCTGGCTCCTTGAAGCTGAGGAGCCAGGTGAGGGAGGCGTGGTCAGTGCACAGGACGAACCTGCGCCCGTAGCGGTATGGCCAAGAAGTGACGAAGCCCCAGGATGACGGGCAACAGCTCCCGATGGGTGACACAATAATTCCACTGCAGTCGGCTGAGGGAGCAGCTCCCTCCTGGGAAAACACCATGCCGAGGCCCACGTTGCTGTCGTCAGTGTCCACGATGAATGGACACTGGGCGTTGGGGTAAGCCAGCACGGGAGCCTTGACGAGCGCCGACCAGAGTACACAGTCTTCACCCCAATGGAACATCTGGCCCTTCTGAGTCAGCCAATGAAGCGGGCTGGTGAAGGTTGCGAAGTCCCGGACGAACCGCCGGTAGTAAGATGCCAGCCCCAGAAAGTTCCGCAGCTCTGCAACATTGCGGGGAACAACCCTTCCGGGCTGTGCATGAATCGCACTGGTGGACATGGAGTTCAACATCCTGCCAACACCCCGGCCAGTAGAAGCGGGCCCGTAGCCGGTGCACTTGAGCCAGGCTGAGCTAGGTTCCTTAGGAAGAATGACGCTGCGCATTGCTAAAATTTATTAAGCATTTATTAAGCAACACAGAACAAACATCACCCTGGGGGGGGGGGGGGGGGGGGGTTGGGGGGGGGTTTCAAGCCTGTTCATACAGTGCAGGGTTCTCCCACCCACCGACGGGAGTGGCGTAGTCCATTATATCTAGACAGCATTAACAGTACTCTTTGGTGAAGTACTAGAGACCATAAATAGAAGTCAGAAAGTCAGTAAACGCAAATAAAAACTGACCTGCTGGACCAGGGGGTCCATAAATTGAAAGACAATAATACAGCTTTAGCTGACCAACTTTTGTCAGTTGTGGTTCAAAAGTAGTAAAAGGCTCTGTGCTCACCAACTGGCAAGAAAACCGATTCTTCCAGACCACTAGACCTAGACCAGCTAGACCTCCACCGCAGCCTGACAGACGTGGAGTCCCAATAAATGAATAATCCATAGGGCACAATTCATTTAAATGGATAAATTCCATATTCCGTTGCCTAGTTTTAGTCAGAAACAGGAAAGCCAAATTTTCCCTTATAAACAAATCATTTAGTATGTAAGCCTTGTTCGCCACAGAGCGAGCATTATAGAGGTTGACTGATTGATCGGCTGGCCGATTAAACAGCCTGATTTTTGGCATTTTTTAAATAATTGGCATCTGCCGATTGTGCTGCATATTAAGCCGATTAATAGGCAGACGCATCTGTGGGCAGCTAAACGTTGTTGTTGTGGAACACGTGAAATGCTGCCTCTAGCGGCAATCAGATTTCCATTCTACCAGTATACCCCTGTGATGTTCCCCTCTACATGCTAACTTTTTGAAGAGAACTACCTGGTAACTTCCTAAGAAAACGGTAAGACTTAAATTTGTTTTTCTTGCTTAATCTAGCCTTATATATTTTATTGGTTAAATATGATATGTTACTTTTGGAGAGAGAATGCAAATAACATTAGGCTACTTTGGAACTGTATTGATAGCGAGCCTTCAACCAGCTGTAGTTTACAGGTAGGCACGGGTACCAAAACTTGGTAACGAGCCCTGCGGCTAAATTATTAAAGTAGCCTGCGTTGTATAGATAAGCTCCGACATTATCAATTCTGTTTTTGTACCAGAGAATTTCTCTCCCTCGGAGGCTGCTATTTTATAAGTTAAACTGGCTTTCTAACACCACCGAACTCCTTGCTTTAGCTCAGTAGCTACCTCAGCAGCTAGCCTACAGCATAACTGACATGACGACTTGCTGACAAACTTGACAGTTGCTTAACTTATTTGATTGACAGCTGATATCATTTTGTGTTGGAGGGGGTGGGACATCTGTGTATTTGATTTGATTGAAATCAGAAGAGGTTTCCAGGGTGCATTTATTTGTTGTTGGATATTTTTGTACATAATCTTTGAACCTTTTGGCGAGTTACTCAGGCAGTGAGCTACCGGTAGCTCGCGAGCGACGTGTTGGACACCCCTGTCCTTTTTTTTTTAAATCAAAATCATTTTTTTTAATCATCGCAGAATCACTGTAATTCAATACATCATATCATGTTATACATTTTTTTTCCCCCACCACCACCCCCCCCTCATTGGAGGACCTCTTTATTAAGCTCAAGAAAAAAGGCAACAGGATCAAGAATATTACTGAATTACAGCAAGTAGATGAAGGTGAAGACACAAAAAAGAGAAAAAAAGGATTATAACAGAATAAAATAAAGAAAATGAAAACAGAAAAAAAATAAAAATACATACAATATTTACCAATAGTCTTTTCTCTCACCACTAGCAAGTGAATGTCCTCCACCTATCCTCTACCCCAAACCAATGGTCAGTATTCCAATCTCTTCTCTAGTTATATATAACTAGGGATATATTTATAGTTATACACCCCTTTATATATTTATACTTGGAGACCCCTGTTCTAGGCTCATTGTTCACTAGTCTCCTCTGCTGTTGACGACTGACTGCCAGAGATCAGAAACATCTCAATTTCGAATTGGCCTATTATCTCAAAATAGTGAGATAATGTCTCGAAATAATGAGATACTATCTCTAAATAACGATATACTATCTCGAAATAACGGCATATTATCTCGAAATATTGAGATAGTATCATTATTTCAACAAATTATCTCAATATTTCAACATACTATCTCAATATTTTGACATATTATCAATATTTTGAGATAGTATCTCTAAATAACGACATACTATCTCAAAATGATGACATACTATCTCAAAATAACAATGTTATCTCTAAATAATGAGATACTATCTGTAAATAACAAGATGATATCTCTAAATAACGAGTTGTGGTCTGAAACAGGCTTCCATAAGAATTGATGCTGACCATGCTTATCATAAGTGCAACAGTCATTTGCATGTGAAAGTAGAAACGTGCAATTTTGTCAAAACTTCTGGCTAAAAAGTGCAACTAACTTTCCTCATTAAATGTGTCTGTGGGTCCTACCTAACCTCCATGACGTCATCGCTCGTGGCCCGTGTACTCTTAAGCAGATATGAGCAGCAGGCTGTGTAAGTGTAATATGAGTAAACTTTTTTTGCTATCACTCTTGCTATAACTCTTGTTTATTTATTTTATTTATGTAAGTTTTTGTGCACTAAAGCTCTATTTTTTTCATCTAAAAGCTTATTTGACAAAGTCTAGATTTTTGATTACCTGTTTTGTGCATTTAATATTTAACATATACATTACATATATTTTTATTTAAAATATACAAGTGCACTGCAAAGCAGACGGAAAATGCAGATTGGAGAGGCAGACCATAAGTGTTCAATAATTGTTTAATTTAAGCAATTTTCTGTATCACTTCTTATTACTTAACTGTTACATTTTATCAGATGAAGGAAAAAAAAAGAAAATCAGCATCATATATCGGTCATCGGCTGCCCTGATTTCTAAAGATTGGCATGGGCCAGAGAAAAACCCATACCAGTCAATCTCTAGAGCATTAATCAAGCACATTTTGATTGAAGAAGCCTCTGTAACATCATCAGCACAGGAAGCTTTAGGGGTGCGTGCAATTGGATGGATCACTCGGGCACCATGGCGATCCTGACCATAACAAAGGCGTGGGCGAGGTAGTTGCAGACCCACCAAAATCATGGTGAGTGTCGGGGAACACTGCACCGGGGCCATATGGCAACAGACTCTCCCACCTCAACACCAGGGTAGATCAGTGTGGGCCTTATGGTCGCGGGGATACAATTCTGGAGATTGGCAGCAAGGGCTTGCTTCCAGAGACGTCGGGATTTAACTTGGGAACCAACCCTGGTTCCTCACCTCCTCCTACAATGCGTCTTAGCTGACGACCCTAGTTTCCCCTCCAATCGCACAGCAGCAGTAAGCCATAGGATGACAAGCAAACAACTGGGAGTGGAGCTGGATAGTTCCCGACAGCGGACAAACTATTTATGGAGTTTATCATTTGAAACAGCATTTGCTGATCATAGACCAAGGCAGCCAAGACATCACGAATAGACAGGAGGAACAGCATAACTAAACACAGAACTATGAACAGGTGAGACAGAGACAAAGACAAACTAGCCATGGCAGTGGCAGAGCCAAACACAGGCGGCATTTTACATAATTAGCACCCTTACTTGTAAAACCATGTTAAAGCACATATGCATGTATACCCTTTAAATATTACGATTCCAAAGAAAATGGATATATTTTTCCAAAGGAATAAATATTACTTTCTGTTTTAGGAAGACCTTTGGTGCTTCCAAACTTCATGCATGTGACAACCCCAGAGTAGATGCCTCTGGTAACATGATTGTCGTGATACCTTTCCAAATTTGACAATAGTGCTTCATAATGCATAATATATAAAAATGAATTGAAAAGTAAAACATAGTAGGGAATCCAACACAACCCATGGGGCTGGACAGATATTGTTCTTTGTAAATTCAGGGAGTCAATAGTGACAAAAATGATACCTAAGTTTTATTAACCTACCTCAGAATCATAGGGCTATGAGTGATATTAGAAAAAAAATGTTTTCAATTGGACACAGGATATCTTGCTTTAAATGAAACAACAATGACTGAAGAGCAGTGCCAGATCATAGGACCCTTCTTGTTTTCTCCAAAAACAATTTTGCATATGCTCATTATTGACAAGTTACTAAATTGCCTATATGTTATATCGCATATGTCATGTGTCATATATCATTGACACCTTGGATGCATATTGACTTAAAGTCTATTCAGGTCAGAACAAGAAAAAAGAAACTGGGGAGTCTTGGACTCCAACAGCATTCTGGAGAACGTATTAATTAAATGGCTGACAGAAAGAGGAACTGTAAATCTTTGCTAATTAGATTCATTCAGTGCCGAGTCCTGGCCCCAGATGCATTGTGGGCAGCCAATTTGTTTGGAAGACAAAAGACATGCCCAGCCTGGTGGCTGAGTCCTCTCAATGAGGCAGGCATGCCAAATACATCCACATAGTCAGGTGATAGGAGAGCAGAGGAGGCATCAATTAATGCAGGGCCCAGGAAATCGCTCATCATCAGCAGTCAGCCAAAATCCACTGTGTTTATTCTAGTTATAATTTATCGATCAAGTGGTTCTGAATAATGGAGACATTCCTCAGACAAATTCTTATGCTCAATTAAACCAACTGGCTGTTCTTGCTTTGTGTCCCAGGTAATTAGTTTAGCATGTCTTGGTGTGATGTATCATGACCCCATCCCCTCCCTTCCATCATAAAAAAATCAGCAATGAGAGAAATACCACTCACTAAAATGGTTGTTAGTTTCAGTAATCACACTGTGTAGGGGGCATTTGTTGGCCTGAAGGTCATTATAGAGTAAACTAAATACAGTCTTAGCCTAAATATCTTTTCTTACATATTGATTTTCCATATGTCTTTGGCTCATGATCAGAACCCTCCAAGCAAATGCCCACAAGCAAACTCCTGCTGTGTTTGTCAAAGACATTGTGTTACAGGAATTGATTAGCTTCCATGGACCTTTCTCTCCTTGACCCATAAAGGTGGCATAGAATTTACAGGCACAGAATATTCTGTATGTTGTATTCTGTACTCTGTTCACAGTTTTCACAAAGGCAAGGTACAGCACATTCTCTCCATGATTTTATTTTATTATTCCTTTTCTCAGCAAATAGTTACTATATTTGAAATGAATAGGCAATAATATGTTGAAAGAGAGTAGCTGCTTCAGATCACTCCTTTGGTAAATTTATTATCACTAGTGTAATTTCTTTGGATAAAGTTTACCCTCCTGCTGATGTATTGTCATTGAAGAGTAGCAAATAATACATAAAAGTGTTTAGAATGACAATGTTGCATTTTTGTAAACATTTGAATGGGTTTTTTCTTCAGTTAGTTCAGGACACATTACAACACTCATGTGTGAAGCACAATCCACTTGACCCTGAAATGTATTTCTGAAGAAGAAGCAAAAAAGCACATAATCCTTTGAAATATGCATTGATCAGAAATGTTTTGCATATATTTTGTCTTTCACCTCATCCTGTCTCACTTCTGGAGTAATTGAAAATAGTGTCAACGAGTGTGCTGCTGCGATATTCATATATTACATAAACATAAACCTCTTTGGCATTGCCTTTGTGGGTTTATCATTTAAGACAGAGGTCCCTACCATTCAACAAGAGGTGATGTGAAAGTGGACAAAATCATGCTCGTATGATAGTTAAGTGATAATGTGACATTGCCGGGATATTTATTTAATTTTCAAGGATGACATTACCAATGTTTTTACAGCCTCCTCCTTAGTGAATCTATAATCTTTATTTATATGGCAGTTTTTATAAAAAAGGTTTGATTGCAATATTGCCCCAGCTACGAAAGCCGAGAACAGCCTTGCTTGCAATTATTTTTTTAATGCCATTATCGCGAGATCACAAGTTAATTATTTCATTATCTCAAGAAAACAAAAGGCCGATTTCTCAAGATAATGAGAATTTATCATGAGAAAACGACTTTTGTTTTCTCGAGATCACGGGATAATTACGGAGAACTCGAAAATGAATGTCTGGTTCATTTCATCACCGTTTCTCAAATCTCTCCTGGAGGACCACTTGTCCTGCATGTTTTAGATCTCTCCTTGCTCCAACACATCTGATTTAAATGATCAGTTTGTTATTAAGCAACTTCAGGAGTTTAGAACGAGTTGATCATTTGAGGACAAGGGGTCCTCCAGGAGAGGTTTGTGAAACGCTGCATTTAATCACACCTGATTTCAGCCTTCAAGATCGCTGTCATGACTGTCGGGGAGGATCTGAATGTTATCTCTAACAGAAAGACACAATGAAATTTCTGCCTATGTTAGACCTTGACTGAAGTATAGTCTGATGCGTTGATCAATAATGGGTACTCCTGACATTTTCAGCTTAAATCAGTTGCTACAGTTGTCAAGATGCCATCTATGCATGCTGGCATGGCACTCCTGATTTCTGATAAACATTAGGCCTATAAGTAATAAGCTGAATTAATTTTAAACCAAACCAGTGAGTGTTACTGTGTTGTGAGGCAAAGTCTGTGATATGAAATCCTTCCAAGGTGCAAAATCAAATGTAGTCACAGGTGAGATGACCAGGGGAAAGGGGACAGCTGGCAGGAGAAACCAATTTTGATTCAACCCCTAAAAACCAAAGCAACAAATAGTCTTTATAATATTAGCTAATGTAAGCAAGTCTAGTAATGTAGAGAAATGACTGGAAACACTGGTGTTACTGAAAATAACTAGCTAGCTACAAAGTTCAGTACTACATGAAATCCCATATCGAGTGTTCCTGTTCATTAAAAGCTGTGCTTAGCTATACTTTAAATGAATTCAGAGTTACACCAGTAGCTAGTTAGTTATATAAGACATACAACTAGTCTACCAGCTAACTAGCTCACTCACACAATTTCTAAAATATGACCCAGTCTAGCAATGTATAACGTTAGCTAACGTAAGCTAGCCTAGCATCTAGCGTTATCTAGGCCACATCGCAGCTGCAACATCCAGGAACTACTGGAAATACTTTTAGCGAGTGTTACTGAAAATTGTTTAGCTGGCTACATTGTTTATTGCAAAATACTAACTAACAGAATGTTACTTACTTTATTGTTTAACTAAAGTAATGTTTAAAATTAATTTGACATAACTTACCGAATCAAACAGCGGGCTAAGGTGCTGGTGCCAACTTGTGCTCTGCCAAAGCTGATGACATAGTTGATGACGCACTTCTGTAATTGCGTGCCATGTTTGCACCTCAGGGCTGCTCGTTGTTGTTTGTTCGTGTTTTGCACCTTTGGACCAATTACGGTGGCTCTGAAGTGCAAAACAAAAAGAAAACGCAAAAACAAAAACTTTCGGCCTTTAGGTGAAGATTGAGGTGCATTTTTTGCACTTCAGGGCTGCAGGTTTTTCTTTTTGTATGTTGCATCTGCACCTCAGGACCACTCCTTTATGTTTTTGTATGTTGCATCTGCACCTCAGGGCCGAAAGTTTTTGTTTTTGCATTTTCTTTTTGTTTTTGTGTTCTGCACTTCAGTGCCATCGTACTCTTGCGCGTGAAAATCCCAGGAGATCAGCAGTTTCTGAGATACTCAAACCACCCTGCCTGGTACCAACAATCATTCCACAGTCACTTAAGTCACTTAAATCAGAATTCCTACCCATTCGGATGTTTGGTCTGAACAGCAACTGAACCTCTTGACTATGACTTTGTGATTTTATGCAGAGTTGCTGCCAGACGATTGGCTGATTAGATATTTGAATCAACAAGCAGGTGTACAGGTTTACCTAATAAAGTGGTCACTGATTGTGTATTTTTCATTGCATGTAAATATATTTTGATCAACTGCATTAGGGATAAGCCCCCTACATCTGATTTGTAGTATAAGAAATTTTTCAAAATCCTCCCCTTTAAAAGAATAAATGCTGTGTTTAGAGAAGGAGGACCTCCGATGAAACTGGAGCCGTTTTTATTAGTTGTACCAGACCTTGGGCAAGTGCATTGTAATGTGAAACATACGGAATCTTAGTGTTGTCCTCCTCCTTTTATTGTTGCATATGTGTGCTTTGTCTGTTTCCATTATTTTTTCATGTGTTTTGTCAAAGTTTTTATTGTTGCTACAGAGACAATTAGAAAGCACACATAATTCTAGTACACTCTAGGGACATGGTTGTCCTCTTCTAATATATACAATAGAGCAACATATTCAGAACCCCTTGAGGCATGCTAGATAAATGTGTCATATTGAAAAAAAAACCTGTAAGTGTACTATACACCAAATCCTGTTGGTGAAAGTGCATACTGAATGTTGAACAAGTATATTCCAATAAGCAGCATTACAAGATCATACAGATTTCTGCACACTCATCTATATAGTCAAAATAAACCTGGAAGTACTGAAATATGCACCGCACAGTGAAACAGGGCAAAACAAAGTCTAAAGAATAGTGAAAATGTTTTCCTGTGCTCTGATGGGGCAAGCAATATCTGTCTGTTGATTGTCCCAGGGTAAGCCTCAGGCAGGCTCTTCCAACACTGCCTGCACCCAGGATCCAGGCCAATCATCGCCTGGCTGCTAATCAGACAGCAGACACTGTATGCTGCAGATCCTGGATCTGAGACCATGGGGCCCTGTTCCACAGTGTAAACTGCAGACTCAGCTCTTATGCAAAACTCTGAACAGCAGTCCACACACAGCCCACACCACACACAATCACTGTGTTTTAATGGCATAATAGCTTACCTACAGTTACAGAGAATAGACTGGAGAGTTCACCCGCAAAATAGTTCAGACATTTTTTGTGATAAATTAGCCGAACAGATTCAGCATTTTCAGATACCTGTTGAATTGGACCACAATGAGCCGGGAGGTTTTGAGTACATTTTAAGAATGATTCAAT
This sequence comes from Megalops cyprinoides, assembly GCF_013368585.1. Taxonomy (NCBI): domain Eukaryota; kingdom Metazoa; phylum Chordata; class Actinopteri; order Elopiformes; family Megalopidae; genus Megalops; species Megalops cyprinoides. The sequence goes on from NC_050590.1 coordinate 18,609,821, forward strand.
TGACAGAATCATTCAGTTGATTGAAATATATTGCTCTCTTTACATTATGCTGCTTTCCTTTGAAATATTGTGAAATACTCCAAGCATGCTATGGTGCAACATGTTTCCAATGCTAAATGGTCTGTGTGCAAGAATGGCCCTATTATAAATTGTGATTTAAAGTGAAATATTCACAGAAATGTTCACTGGTCCCTGAATGAATCATCATGGTCAAATGAATACCCTGGTAGTATGCTAAAAATGTAAATCAACTTTTACTTCTACAAACAACATTGGTATTGAAGGCTGGACTGTTTTGCAGCAAACTGCCTGGGACTCCTCTGGAGTCCTCTGAGGGGCAGTGTGGTGCATTGGTAAGGAGCAGAGCTTGTAATTGAATGGTTGCAGGTTTGATTCCCTGCTGGGGCACTACTGCTGTGCCCTTGAGCAAGGTATGTAATTTAATATTGCCTCAGTAAATATCCAGCTGTATAAATCAGCAACATGTGTAATTGTAACCTATGGAAGTCACTCTGGATAAGAGTGTCTGCTAAATGATTGTAATGTAATGTAAATCTCTTTATTACTTGCTCCAAAAATCATGAGGTGGCTCAAGTCAAGCATATGAGAAAGTCCATGCATCTAAACCTCTGCTGATTTCTTTGAGATGAAGTCATAGGGAAAAATATGCAAGTAGAAAAACTGAGAAAAACAGTCAATTAAAGGATTCTCAACTGCAATTAACAATTGTATGTACATCTGAGAGGAACAGAAGAATATTATTCTCCTGTAGAATTAGTGACAAAATATACATTTGGGTCACCATAAATGGAAGCTTGCTTCTCTGTGCAGTTGGAAAAATTGACCATACACATGGACATAGTCTTTTTTCCTTATGAAGACATGTGCCAGCAGAGCATCTTGGTCCATTCAACATTTCTGAGGTTTTCTCTGGCATGATCATAACAGCAGTTACAGTAAATGCAATGCTGCTTGACTGTAAAATGATCTCCTCTGCTTCACATGCACATTAATTGAGAGTAAGGCCTTTTTTGTGTGCTCCATGCCCCACCAGACACACCATGACATGGCCCAATGTCTTTGAAAAGGGGTCTAGATGTCTTCAATTTCTGTGAGTGTATATCTATAGCTCCACAATAAAAACCTAATTGCTTCTGTAAGCTTCCCAATCTATGGAGAGACTATTAATGTGGGACGACTTGGATGGCGGTGGTCAGGACTGTAGTCCCATGTCAACAGTTGTAAATGCCATTTAAGCACATTTCACATTGTCTGTGACTTTGTTAAGGAACTGCTAATGAACTACAGTATGTGATCTGAAGAATTAGTGATTGTGGTTTTTATAGCCATGTGCTTCTTTGTTATAAATATCACTACACATAAATATTCACTTTAATTTCTTTCCCATTGGTCAGTGGTTTGAAGCCGAAATGTATTCTGATTGCCAGCTCCATTTGATGAAAATAATTATGTAAGGAAATGAGTATATTCAGCCGAAGATGGACAAAATATGCTCATAAAACCCAGCTCGTGCTATTTTCATTATTCAGTCTTCATATATATTTGTAAATGTTCCATTTATATTTAATTTTATTCTTTTGTTCTTTGTTTTGAAATAGAAGACATGTCTTAATATTTTGATATTAATGATGTAATGAGGATCATGGAAATTTTAAAGTTTCCCCATTTTTCTCCAAGTTTTCCATTTGTTCAGTATAAATGGGCAAGAAAAATATGCTATATATATTCCATAATGATAATATCCATGTCACTGATGTGTGAATGCACTTGAATAAGGATGTCTTTAAATCTTTCACAGATGACATTTGGAGATCAGGATCTCATTATTGTCACATTCCAATAGGCTATTTCACTAGTTTCACTTTATTGCATGACATATTATTCCACTTCACAGCAGTTCTCACATAAAATTATCATATTTTCTCAAACATTGCCATTAAAAAAGCATTAGGTTTTTGTTCAATCAAACTTCAGTGCCCTTCGTCGTTAAGTAAATAATATTTTTCTGTTACCTGTAAAACATCGCTAGCTAATAAAAGCAGTGAATTAGCTATTACCATTACAAAAGAAATGATAAGACTGGAATCTTATCATTTTCTATTGCTTTTTTAAAAACTTGATATTTGACCTGCTGCTCATTACTTCATTTCACCCTGTTCACATGTTTTTGTGGTCAAGAACCACATAATCATGTAAGACATGTTCTGGAGCTTAGAACTGAGCAAGGAAGGCCTTGGCCATATTCCGAGCAATTGGAAGTACATAAACACAAACTAAATGTAAAAAACATAAGGCCATAAACTATACAATGTTTATTACATGTCCTGTTATTTATCAAGAGATATAAGGAAATGAACCCAGCTTCACATTATCTGTTCAGCATCCCACAATCCACGGAGGAATTTGAAAGGGTCATAGTTTTTCATAATTCTATCTACTCATGAATTTTTGTAGTCTGTTTTTATGTCTGTGCTTCATTTGCTTCAGTTCACTCGCAGTAAATTTATTTAGAATTGCTGGCTTGGAAAATTTAATAAGAAAAACAATTATAATATTAAGCAAATTCCCAGTCATTGAAGCTCCTGCAGTAAAAAAGTTCTTCTGATTATTGCAGATTACAACTGGGCTGCTTGATTTGAAACACAATTTACATGGAAATAGAAAAGACAAAATGGCTCAATAAAGGATAAGAAGTTCAAAAAATTAAACAGTTTCAACCTTATGCTAATAAGTACCTTTACATTCCCTTAATACCATACTTTATGGTTACAACTTAACAACTACAACTTAACAAAATAACAACTTTTGTTTCATTTATTCATGAAACCATTCAGTGCATTCTTGAATTAACAATCTCTTCTCCTCATCCTCTGAGAATCTACAGATCCTGTTGATAGTGGTGAGCAGAGACAACTGTTTTGTTTTGGTTTGTGATACAAGGGTTAGAAGAATATGGTATAATCATCAATGGACTCCATGAAAAGTGACTCCAGGAATAACCTCATGTTTGTCTATGTGTCAGTGGAAACTCTTTCAACCAATTAATACAAGAACAACACTAGTACAGCAGGAGGGATGACATTTTGTCTGTACCTTGTTTGTGGGGATTATTAGTACTTTTTCAGTTAGCTGTCTTCTACCCTATACCTTCCCCTTAAAAAAAAAAAACGTTAAAAATAAAACATTAACACGGAAGAGGTTTCTAAAAGCAATATTAGGTATCTATTTGCTTTTTGTATTTTCTCTGCTTTACTAGCCCATTGAATTAAAATGTAATTAGTAACAGCATGAATTCCTTCAGTATATTTCTGAGTACAGGAAAGATAGGGTTGCCTTGGCCCTCCTCATGTTCCTTGATGAATGAGCAATAGTAGCAGGCGAGACAGTTCACCTTCCTCGTGTTGCGTTTCAAGGAGACTTTTGATGATTGTTGTCAACATTGGCTAACCAGATTAAATGAGTGCCTTCGAGTTTAAGTTAGCTTTACCCTTCCAGAGGTCCAAGTTACATCTGTCTTCCATTACAATTAAGGCTAGCTAGTGATGGAGCAATAATGGAGGTGTCGTTTCAAGTTCCTGGAGTGTCAGGGAATATGGAGGTGGCTGTTAACAGGCACTCAATCACGGGCTGCCTGATGGGAGTTGTGTGGCAATAGATGCAGTATAAGTGATCCATGTGCCCCAAACTGGCCACCTCCCTGCTTTTGAAATCACTATTGAATGTAACTGTAATTGAGAGTTTTCAGGAGCTCCCAATGGAGAAAAATGCACCATAACTTTGCTCGGTATCTTCTGCAATTCAATTTCCTCTTGTTAATGGGATTGGAAATATAATTAAATGTTAATGATCTCAGCTTCCATTCTTCTTCTGATTACATAGTAGAAGGGGTGATGTGATTGAAAGGAAGAGGCCTTTTCCCACCAATTTAAATCAATAGCAGAATTACATAAGTTAAAAGACATTGGCAAAATAGTAGCATGTTACATATTGGGTTTGGTACCTCACTTATTGATTTCAGTTTGGGCAGAGGTACACACCATTTTAAACATTATTTTCCTATCAAACAGCTTGGACTATGAGAAGAAGTTCTCTTAACTCAAGTCAACTGAACTGCCATCAAGCTGTAAGTGGTCACACCAAACTTCCCTGGGTGTGCATGATGCCACACAAAAAGGAACATTTTCTTACAAAAATACACACACGCAATGTCCTTTTACACATAAATTACAGTCATACTATTCACAAATCCCCTCTCTGTGTGAATTGGCTGGTTCATTTCTTTAAGTATGTCTGGTCATGCTCTGTCTGTAGGCATAAGTGCTAAGGCGAGATTTATGGGTAATGTGACTGCTCTTTGCCCTCTGCCATGCAGCCTTACATGCATCCACAGTGGGTGAAATGAGAAACACTGCTCTGCAGAGATCATACTACTGTCCTTGCAACAGGATCCAGGTGACGTCATCACAGGGAAGTTGGCTTACTGGGAGGTGTCCGTCTGCCAGCTGCTTTGCTTATTTATTTAATTACTACACTCACTTGGACCATTTTAGAAAGCTGATTTGCTTTCTCTCTTGTGCCTGTTTTCCCACTATATGCACTTTTGTACATCGCTTTGGATAAAAGCATCTCCTAAATGAATAAATGTAATGTAAATGTAGAAAATTAGGATGTAAATGTGTACACACTCTACAAGCTTAAAATATTCCCTAAGCAGTGAAACTGGGGGTATGAATTTCTACACTATGATTGGAAATACATAAACATTTCTGATTATTTAACATCAAAAAAATGTTTAATTTGCACTGATAGCAACTTCAATGGGATATTATTTATTACCCTTTTAGTACCCTCACAAAGAAAGTTCTGTAACATTTATTTATTTTTGCATGAGTAAGACTTGATTCACAGAATTTCTTTGGTGTTTGTAACCATTTCCATGTTAATTGTAATGGGAAAATACTTAGTGGCATTCATCATACTGGAATGCGTGACTAATAATCTACGATACTGTGCTTTTGGAGATTATGTGTATGCAAACACCTGATCCTTGACATTACGAAGGATTAATTGAGTGTATGGCAGGCATTTAAATGAAATAATTCCAGGAATAAGTGTGAATAGTTTCACATAATACTGAAAAGCTTTTTCTGTGTGCTTCTTTTTAGAGCTCTTCAGGCTGAGTTCTATAAAATAAGGTCAGATGATAACCCCCCTCTTAATATACTGGAATGTTAATGAGACACAGATTGGAGCAGGAGCAGTGCTTTCACCACATGCTGGGTTTCTTTCAGTTTATCTTCATCTCCTTCCCACCCAGTGCTCTGAACTTGTCGGTCACCCGCTGAGTGGACCACAAGTGATCGTCACTCTCTTGAGTAATTATGTGTGTGTGTGTGTTCTCTGGGAAATTCTATCTCTGTTGATGAGACATGGTGGGACATGTCAACATTAAGATGTAACTGGGAGTGATGTGAACCATTCTGAAGTACAAACTCACAGCTGTAGAATTCATAGCGAGACTGCTCATACAAACAATGAAGTCAATTCAGATTTGAGATTTGTAAATCCCACTAAAGTCTTTTCTAGAAGAGTTGCACACCTCTATTACTACAAAACTAAGGCAGATTGGCCACTTTCAGGAACTTAGCAGCAATAATATACTGTAGTAAATAGAAATCTGACATAATTAGAAATCAGTATTGATTGACAGAGGTCATTTCAAGGACTTACTGACTTATTTATCATATTTATTGAGTGTGTGTAATTCACTGATAATTTCCTTGGGTCATGCATGAGAAATGAGAGGATAATTGAAAGTATATTTATTAGCTATTATATATGGGAAGAACTCTACATCCATACTGTTTCAAATGAACCCTTAACAGCAGGAGAGCAAACAAATTAGATGTATCTATAGCCCCTTTCAGACATGTACTGAAAGCCGGAACTTATCTAGCCATTAGCCGGAGGAGCTCTATGTGAGAATGCAAACGTCCGAATCAGCCGGACTGGATATGAAACGGACTTCGTTCTGCCAGCTCCGTAGTACAAAGTCCATCTAATGTCGGATTGAGTTCATTGCTGTATTCAAAACTGCATACTATACTACCAGTGTGTACTGATTTTGACTAAATGTAGTATGTAGTATACAGTATGTGAACGAAATTAAATTTCCAATACGCCAAAGATACCCGGATGACATACTGATTTGGAAAAATATCACCAGTATGCATCAGACCAGTCTACCATGTCTACTATATCCCATAGGGAAGTGCGGCTATAGATGTCAGAGGTCATTTTGAGGGTAAAAAGCTGAAAAACATTGCAGACAATGACACAGCTGTAACGTTGGAGGACCTCACTGGGGATTATATATATTATGTATTCACTTATAATTGATTGACTTGATTATGATCCTTTGTAATTCCATTATATGTAAATGACTGAAATCTAAAACTGTATGACATCTGTAATTAAACAATCAGTTGTTTCTCACAGAAAATATTTTTATTAATAAAAAAAATTTGATTTGTGAATTTTCATATAAATTTTTAACTTATTAATTATCTGACGACACACAGCCTAACAAGTGTAACACCATAAAAAGTTAGGCTTGCAAGCTAGCAGTGTAGGCTACTTACATTGAATTCATATTCAAATATCACGGCCAAAATGTTTTTTTTTGGTAGCAGGTCTTCTCTTCCTCTGTGCCACATTATGTGCCCGTATTACCGAACTCGCGAATACTTTTTGTGAACTCACCAGCACTTTCCACTAGTGAGAATGCTAGTGGCGTCTAATTAGAAAATACCACGAGGAAATCTGGAGGTTTCTAAACTTGCAATGATTTCACGCGACAATGTAATATACTACAAATGTAATCAGTAATGGTCACATACTGGGTACTACACTGAATAATAGTATGCAGTATATAGCATATACGTGTAGTACGCTGTAGCTACACAGTATGCAGTAGGCGGTTTCGAATAGGCCTACAGCCCATGTGTGAATAGAGCAGGTAATTTGCTGGAGAGTTCACAGCAAGCGAGTGGGCGTGTTGATGACGTTTCTATCATGCAGCTGGTGCGAAACCGGAAGAATACAAACATCTGCTTCGTACTGCTTCGATTAATAACGTTGGTTAGTAACGCCCCAACGGTTTGGCACGCATGTGAACAGCAGATTAATTGCAAAGTTTAACCATAATAGTGTGAAATACTGTTTTACTGCCACTGTTACTTTTTAAAGTAATAATTCCCTAAATCTTGATGCAGAATTGCAGTGAAAATATGCAAGCGCCATTTTGAAAACTAGCAACCTTACTTAGCAGAAGCATTGCGCAGACGAAGGCTGCTTCTGAAATCGTTCACCTGTTCACTCACTCACAGTCTTACAATAAATTAATTTTCTGGATATAGTTTTATGTTTGCAAGTTTGAACATTTGTATGAACATCTTTGTGTCTAACTGTGCCAACTAGCTAGCTAAGTGACTAGCTAGTTGCAACTTACATTAACCTGCTAGCTAGATAATACCGCTACCTATCTAGCTATCACTAGCTAACATAAAGAACTAGCACTCAACTTCATCTGTTCAAATTAGTTGAAACTAACGTTAGCTAGCTAGCTGGCAATTAAGTCCAATGATCAAGTGTAAAATGTACGCTCTACCCAGGTGCCACCCCTCGCCTAAACCAACCAGAATATTTCCAATATGTGAGAACGTGTCTCACCAATTTCTGAACTCCGACATTTGCCCGGAGTTCATGTGCGAAAATGGCTTATGTTAGATGGCTGCTTACATTTCCCTCAAATCACTACCATCATTAACATCAAATAATTAACATTAAATCAAATCAAGACCATAACTCTTTGTCAATTACAAATGTAAAATTGCTATGATTGTCATTTCCATTTAATCATGTATACAGTAACTATACAGCACCTGTATACCAAGATAGAAGATAGGCATGCTAATTTTGATTGTATTCTCTTTTAATAGAAGAAATGCTTTTGGGATATTAAATATGTTACATATGTGATGGTTGGAAGTTAAACTAGAACCAAAATGCTTTATAACATATAAAAAGACTTACTTAAAGGTACTAGGTGTAACTAACATCTCTGCCAATGTATATAAAAAGTGATTGGAAATGAAAGCACATGAAAGTAGAAATCAAACAACAAATATATTAGAATGATCATTCACATTTATAAGAACCCTTGAGCAAACAGAAATTGAAAACTTACTTCTACTGTAGTGTTCTATATCAGTAATTTATTCTGAATAGGGTGAGAGGAAAGTGCAATTTGTGTCTCCATTTCCAAGATGCAATAAACCACCATGCTATTCAGAAACAGTCCATTGGAGAGAAGTATTGTTCCTCTGGGAGAAGTACATTTATGGAATCAATTGAGCTGTTAAGCAAAGTTGACAATTCCTGCTTATTATTTCAAGCTGTCTTGTGATGGACTTTTTTATTCCCACTGTGAAACTACACAAAGCCTCAACAGCCTCTAAAAACCAAGGGAAAATGACAGATAATGCTCAACGGCTTTTTATGTCAATGCTATCTGGAAATATACATGGATTATTTACTGCATTTTTTAATGATTTATTGATCATGTACATGTCTGTCTACCGTGGTCTATAAAGACATGTACTCCATATTTACTAGGCATATATTTACTGGGCATACTGGGCATGTTTTTTCCTGTCATCAGTATGACATATGCACCCATTCTGATATTATAAGAGGTGTAAGGATGTTTTGAGGCATGACACATGTCACAGTAATACAGTAATGAAACCAAAAGTGATGAAAATTGGCAGGCGGGGAAAGAAATATAATTCTGTTTTGGGAGCAGATTAGGGGTAAAACTTAATTTAATGCAAAACTGGTATTTTACATATCACAGCTAGTCAACCCAGACTAAGGCTTTAGGCTATTGGGGGAAAAAAAAAAAATCATGCAACAGTATGCACTATTCCACCATGCAAAAACTCATGTTCCAGCAGCCTGGTCATAGCTGCAGCAAGCTTCTCAACTCCAAAGCTCACTCCTCTGCAGCAGCCACACACCAGTTTTAAAGATGTGTGGCTTATTAACAAATTGCTGGCTGCCAACAGATGATTAATATAACAATCACAGACAATTAACCTGTCTGAAATTAATTAATGGTATTCAGATGTGTTGTTTATAAGATGATGATGGGAAAATGCCAGTTGCAGACCCTGAAACATATAAAAGTCTACAAAAGAGTTATTCCCCAAAAAGCTCTCCTTCACACTTTCTTCCTTCTCTCCCAATCTCACAAACACTAAGATGGACAAAGCTATGGCTCCTTACAGTTACCAACAACCAACAAATGCCTCACTGTGTGTCTTACCAAAACACAAGACATCAGGAAATCCAGCTGTGTAGGCAGGCAATCCCCCTGTTCATCTTGGGGTAACCATAATATCCCCCATCACTCTAACAAGCCTGTCGAGGCTCCCAAGCTATCCCAAGCACACAGCTCTGTGTATGTGTGTCTTTATGTTCGGTACAGAAAAGGAGTGAGCCGTAGTTAGCAAGTAATGAGTTGTAGCAAGCTAGCTAATTAGTAACATGGTACATCTCAACACTGTGCCTATTTACAAGACACATTCATTAGCTATGTTAATCAGCTATAGTATGTAGCTAGCATGCAAGCAAGCTTTTATGTAATTTTTAAATAAATGACTTCTAGACTTGAAAATGATTGACATGTCTTTATTACCTAGCTAGCTTCATGGTGTAGTCATTTTCTGAAGCATGTGCCATACTTGTTGAAGTCAGCTAGCTAAATAACTTTCTATCCAGAATTGCTAGTTTTGTTGTTTAATATAGTTATTACATTCATCAGTCTGCTATTGAAACCATTAAACATAGCACATTTTGACTTGCAAAGTGAACAGTTACATTGAAAAATTACTCTAGAACCACCGCAAAAGTCCAGTATATGCTTGTATTAATTTTTTTAGTGTACAGACAATGATACCTAAATGTGCTAACAGAAATAAATAAATCTAATAGGCCTACCATAAATATGTATTTATTTTACAATGTATTTCAATTTCCACTTTTTCTATATATATTCACAAAACATTTACTGAGATAGTTTTGATTGATTTTTACAGGTCTTATTCCTCCATACAGTAGACCTTTATGTTAAAGAGTGATCTTTGCATGATCTTTTTCCTGAAGAGACTGGATCCCAGGATATCACTCTCACACATCTACACCTTGTTTTGAAAAGATCATGGGAAATACCCATGCAGAGAAATTGCCACCTATGATTAATCTCATTACATCTTGCAATGCATTAACTCTCCCTTTTTGTGACAATAAAATGAATTTGCATAAACATGAAGTGATTATCCTGTGACTGCATATGTATGAGACCTCTCATGCAGGGGGCACTCAAGCATAGAGGGTAGCACTTTCCTCAGCTGAGCTGCATTTAATGTATCATTCATTAATACCATAGGACTACAAGTGCTCTCAGCAGTGGGTTTGCAGTACTGTAGTTCCTCTGAAAACAGGAGCCTAAGTATACCAGACTTTTTGGGGTGTCTAATATTAATACATTACCCACCTGAAAAATTCCCCATTTACATCCATCACCTATCCTAGGTAAGTGTGAGATATTGTGCTTTCAGACTAAAACAAGTGCACAACAAATAAAGGTAGGCTCTCTGGCACTAGTGGGAACACAGTGTGCAATGTAGAGATAAAATAACACACCTGCTGCTTTGCTGTTTGTGTCCAGTATCAGATGTGACTGAAAATAATTCATAAACTTAGCATGCATTTAAGATCTATCCTTTTAACTGGGACTTGTCAAAAGCCTGTTTACATTTGACATCTTTTGAGAACTTCCCATTAGCACACAGGCATCATTCTTTATAATTTATAAATAATTCAAATAATTCAAATTTTGAAATGAACCCAGGCAGGATGTGTGTGCTGCCTGGATTGCCACTGGTTGCTTCATCACTGCCACAGTTTCATCAAAATTATCAATCACTTAATGAACTGAATCATTCTGTACCTAATTATAATTTTGGATGGCACTGTGGAGAAGCACTTTTCAGGGTAACAGTCAACCATGATGGATTTCACAACTAAGAAAATCACAGAAATCTGGAGGAGTGGGGTTTTCCCATTGCAGTTATACATTTGTTCACTTTGTACAACATGGTATTATCACCTTTGCATATTCAGTCTCTCCATTGCATTCACTTCATTATTGTATTCACCTCAGTCAAGTAAAGAATGCATTGTACATCAAGATTAGTTTTTGGCTTTTCAGCCTTTTTGGGATTTATTTTAGAGAGAGAGGGAGAGTGCATGACGGAGTGAGTGGTGGTGCTTCTCACTTGAGTGCTGTTCTAGATGCTGAATGTAAATCAGCTGCTCATTTTACCTGCTGAAAGCATGATTTCAACTTGACTCCTCTGGTCTTTGAAGACCACAGGGAGCTGGAACTGCAAGCAAGAAAGCCACCGCTTCACACCTCCTCAGGTACAATTTTGACTTTTGTAGCCTTCTCTTGCACCCTTCCTGATGCAAATATTTTGTAGAAGAAATTTACGAATTACATTTGGAAATTTAAATTTCCAGGAGTTAAAATTGCTCTCATATGCAAATGACAAACAGAAGTCCCAAAATGGTCCCGACCAGCCAAGTGTGTTGATGAACAAAATTGTTCTGTATGCTTTGTGAGAACTTGAAATAGAGCATATTCCCCAAAGGAACTGGTTGCATAGGTATTATGGGGTATTGTGAATAAGGATATAAATGAAATTATTCATAATACCACATAATACCATTCATATATCATTGTTCATAATACCTGATATATTTGGTTACTTGTAAGGTGTGTATTGTTTCGTTGCCAAAATACATAAGCAGTATTTAGGTCAAAGTTCTTCTGATGCATACATACACAGGCTTGTGCTTTCATGGTATGAGAATTTCCCTTTTATTGTGGATATGCGGTATGGTTTTTGAACTACATAATGGAAATGTAAAATGTCTTTTTTATGTCTTGCTTATCTTTATCAGTATGAGAAACACTGTGCATCATGAGCTACAAATGTGTATCTTAATAATGAAAATACTAATTAGCAATATGCTTCTGCTATAAATGATGTTTTCAAATCAACATTACAATGTTGTATGTGAGTTTATAAAGCAACATGGAGGATTTAACAGATTTTGAAACCAATCAAATAGTTGATGCCATTGCAGGTGCATTAGTCACAGAAACACAAAAACTACATGAGGAAGGAGAAGCAGTGGTCACAAGTCAAAGCTCACTGGCAAGGATAAACTAACACTTAACAGGATAGTTGATAAAAACAACAAAACAACAGCCTCAACAATTACCACAGAACTAAATCTACATTTCTGTGACCAAGTGTCAACAAAAACTCTATATCATGAACTTCAAAAAGCTGATATTTATAGTAGGGCAACCATATGGAAAACGGTTGTAACCAAGGCCAGTGAGCCAACTACGCATAACCTGGTGTAATGAACAAAAAACCTTGACTTTCAAACAGCATGAAAGTAATATTGTTTGACTAGTTAGCTTTTACTCCTTTTCCTACATTGGGATGGGTATAGGTTTGGAAACAGCCAAGGGAAGCCTGCAGCTCAGATTGCCTGCTCCCAACTGTTATTGACAGCCATTTTATGAGAGCCATTGGGTGTGATTATTACTCAGCATGGTAGAATTATAGCAAAGGAATACAAAGCCATTTCAGGTGACCAGGTGCATCCTATGATCATGTCAGGGTTTCTCACAACTGCTTCTCACAACAACCAGCAGGCGTCCTCGTGACAGCCTGTCTGGCCCAATGTTTTGTATGACCTCTGCATCTGGGTCCCCTGTTTCTTCAAGATCTCCTCATATACCAAGTCAGTAAAGTTCAGTCCAATTCAGTTCAATTTTATTTGTACAGTTCTTTTTACAACACAAGTTGTTACAAAGCAGCTTTACATTGTTCCCAGGCCTGAGACCCGCTGAGAGCATGCCAAAGGCAACAGTGGCAAGGAAAAACTCCCTATCAGGAAGAAACCTTGAGCAGAACCCGGCTCAGAGGGGGAGCCCATCTGCTTCTGGCCGGCATGGGGCAGAACAGTCCCCATGTACACTGCTAAGCAGATTCATGAGGGGTTTAATGGACACCAGGATGAAGTCAAACACCTTCTGTGGCCTTCCCAATAAAGGGTTAATCACTGAAACTTTATGGGATATTATGGAATATAACATGAGTAGATTTCCACCTCCATCATCAAAGATTTGGATGCTTTCTGTATTGGTCCAATATCTCACCAGAAACACTTCAAAAGTTGTATAACAGCATTCCACAAAGGACTGAAGGTATTCTGAAGGTATAGTTAATAATGCCAGACAAGAGCAAGACTCCTTATTTAATAATTCCTTATTAGTTAATGAATACCTATGTATTGTTTGGTGATTCCATTATTTTGTCTACCCCCTTTATAGAAATGGTTGATGAGCTATAACTTTGATTCAGCTTTGCATTAAAACGAGAATAATTTAAAGTGAAATATCTCAGCCCCTTCGTGGAGATTTCATTCAGCAGCTATGGTCATGATAAGGAACAAACTGCAACCACAGTTGCAAAATCTTGTGCAGTAGTTTTAAGACAGCTAAAACACATCTCCTCGGCCAAGCAGACTAGCTAGATAAGGTAGACTAGCTAGATTGACGATCTAAATCATATTATCCAATTGCAGAAGCAAACAAAAAGCCTTGTTGAGCATATAAATTTAAAACCTCTCACTTGATGATAATGTTTGAAATGATCATATCAAAACAAAAAGAAGATAAGTAAAACACTTGTATTACAAGTTTGGGAATGGTCAATGAGTGTGTCATTGTCTGCCCATCCATTCAGTGTCTTGCTTCTCACCTGTTCTATTTGAGCAGTGATTCAAGCAGCTACCTACTAGAAAGTAACAATACACATAATTGGTAAATGTTATGTAGCAACTAATGTTAAGTATATATAGTATGTACAGTATGGTAAAATACACATCCAAATTCCTCCTAGGCAGGTGCTGAACAAAGTCACAAAGAATGCAAATGGGAGAATGATGTCTGCACACAGTTATATTCATCAGACTATTCTGATGAAGAGGGTATACCTAAAAATGTCACTTCATGTGGTAGTTAAGAAGCAACTGTACTGGTAGCATATCAGTGTGTGGACATCATTCTACTAAGTACGTATAGTAACCAAATACTTACATGGTTATTTCCTTTATTCCACTGAGAAGTATATATTTTACTTTTTGAGGTAAAGTTTGAGTCTAAAGTTGAGTCTATAAAGATGTAGAGGTAAATTCATGAAATTGCTGGTCTGGTTACTGGTGAAGCTACTGCAATAAGCAGAATTCACTGTGACGTTTCTGGAATCATTCCTGGACAATCCTGGTCTTGTGGTATGGAGCACTATCCCACTGAAAAAGCCCATTGCCAGATGGATACACTGCTGCCAGGAAGGGATGCACCCGATTGGCAATGCTGCTCAGATATCCCATGACATTCAATCATTGCTCTACTTGTAAAAAGAGACCCAATGTGTGCTATGAAATGCGTACCATTACAACCCCAGCCTGGTTACTGTTTCTGTTATGCTCGTGATGCTCATGAACTGTACACACACAATCTATAGGTGCCCTCCTAACTGATATAATTAACATTAGTCTGAACATATGATGTGTCACTGACTAACTAGTCTATTTCTTCTTCTCACAGGTGTACCCAGTGAAGTGGCCAGTCACTTAACACTTTCATTAGCGTTATTAAGCTTCTCATAGTTTTCTCATAGTTTATATTTGCTATATTTTTAACATTAAATTGCTGTTTCCTCAAAGCTAAAATTAGCTAGAATTTTTCCAATATAGTGTTCTAATTGCACCGGTTTTACCGTATGCACTAAATGGCAAATCACATCGGTGTGACCGTATGCGCAAAAGGGTTAATAACAGGAAAAATGAACTGAATCAGGGGGCTCCGAATCAGGGGGCATTCAGTATGTGAAATGTGCTTTTGTTCTAAACGATTTGGCTTCCAAATGAGAGTAAATGTAGAAATTTTGTGGTTTTGCCGGTCAGTTGCTTTTCACATAGATGGTTAAAAACCCAGGAAAGAATAGTTCATTTATTGTTAAGGAGGGCATTAGAAATAAAGGGACACAAATCATCACAAGGACAAAATTTTTTTTAATCTTTCAAAAGAAACTTTCCTGTTTTGACTTTCCAATCTCACAACCCTTGCTACATACACCACCAATTTTTAAGCAGGCATTGTGTCAGTGCTCCGCCTCCTTAGCTGTCGTGCTTTTGTTTTCCTTGTGTTTTTCCTGCCCCGCTCCCCGCCCGGTCTCCGCCCGCCTGATTGCCTGCACACCTGCTTTCCATCCCCTCGTCTGCCCTGCCCTATATGTTCCCTGCTTTTCCCTGTCCTGTTGCTAGTTCGTCACAGTGTTTTTCGCCTGTTTCGTCCCCGCGTTTGCTTTATGCTTCTGTCTGCCTGTTTCCCGTTTTTCGACCCTGTTTGTACCCTGACCTCGTTTTTGCCTGCCTCCTTGCCTCGTTCGCTTGATTGCCTGCCTGTCCGGTTCCCCGACCTTGCCTGCTCCGATTTCCCGATCCTCGCTTTGTCCACGGACTGTCTCCCGGTTTTCGACCCTGCTTGTTTTCGGATTAGCGATTTGCCTGACGATTCCATTAAAGACGCACGGAACCCGACGCTCCCGTGGTCCGCGCCTGAGTCCCTGCCTGAGCCCCGACAGTACGAACTAGCCACCATGGACTCAGCGGACCTACCCCAGCTGCGGGCTGCACTGGAGCTGCAGGGCGCGTTGTTGGGGGGGCACCAATCCCAGCTGGGAACCATCGGCCGGTCCCTGGAGGGCCTCGCTGCCAGCCTCGCCAGCGTCACGTCCCAGCTGCAACAGCTGCAGCTGAGCCAGGGTAATCGCCTCTCGCCGCCTGCGGCAGCTCCCCCACCAGTTTCACCAGTACCCCCGAGCCGGGAGCCCCGTCTGCCTCCTCCCGAGTCATACGCGGGGGATCCAGGAACCTGTCGGTCGTTCCTCTCCCAGTGCTCCCTGGTTTTCGAACTGCAGCCCTCCACGTTTCCCACGGACCGGGCGAAGATCGCTTACGTCATTACCCTGCTGACGGGACGTGCCAGGGAGTGGGGCACTGCGGTCTGGGACGTCGGCGTTTCTTTCTGCCAGTCCTTCACAGCCTTTGCTGAGGAGATGAGGAAGGTCTTCGACCGATCCAGACACGGTCGTGAGGCTGTGAGGGAGATGCTCAGGATTCGCCAGGGGCGCCGGTCAGTGTCGGATTTTGCGATAGACTTTCGCACTCTCGCTGCCACCAGTGGCTGGAATACAGCGGCGCAGTACGACGCCTTTCTTCACGGCCTTTCGGAGTCCATCAAGGACGAGCTGGCCACTCGGGAACTGCCGGCCAGCTTTGACGCCCTGGTGGATCTGGCCATCCGTGTCGACCAGCGCCTGTCGCAGCGGTGCCGGGAGAGAGGAGCCAGTGGATTGCTGAGCCCCTTCAAAGAACTGCCCGCACCGGTTGCGCGTAGCCCCGCCATTCTGCCGCCTACTTCCCCGGAGCCGTTGCAAGTAGACCGCACTCGCATGACTCGCCTGTCCCCCGCCAAGCGACAGAGGAGGATTAGCGCCGGAGCCTGCCTGTACTGCGGTCAGCCAGGGCATTTCGTGGCGACCTGCCCTGTTAAAAGCCAGCGCTCACCCGTAGCAGGGGGAGTACAGGTGAGAGTGACCCCTTTAAGCCAGTCCCCTGAGATCCGCCCCCTGTTTTCGGCCACTCTGCTCATCGGGGGTCGTTCCCATGCTGTCTCTGTTTTAATCGATTCGGGGGCCGATGGGAGTTTCATTGATGCCGGCTTGGCGGCCCGATTGCAGCTGCCCCGTATCCCGCTGCACTCGCCGCTAGAAGCCCACGCCATCACCGGGGCCCCTCTGGTCCGCATCACCCACGCTACCCCCCCTGTGAGCTTCCTCATCTCCGGCAACCATCGCGAAGAGATCGTGTTGCACGTGCTAGACACCCCACAAGCTTCCGTGGTCCTGGGCCATCCCTGGCTAGCTCAGCACAACCCCCACGTTGACTGGCAGGGCAACAAGATTCTGGGTTGGAGCCCGTTCTGCCATTCTCACTGTCTTCGCGATGCTCTGACTCCGGTGTCACCTGACGCCGCCGCACCCGAGGAATTCCCAGACCTGTCAGCAGTGCCGCTGGAGTACCTGGACTTGAAGCCAGTCTTCAGTAAGTCCCGCGCCACCTCGCTTCCTCCGCATCGCCCCTACGACTGTGCGATTGATCTCCTGCCCAGCTCCTCACCCCCGAGGGGGCGCCTGTACTCCCTGTCTCCGCCGGAGAGGAAGGCCATGGATCGCTACATCCGGGAGTCCCTAGCCGCCGGGATCATCCGCCCGTCCTCCTCGCCTGCCGGGGCCGGGTTTTTCTTCGTCGGTAAGAAGGGCGGCTCTCTCCGTCCCTGCATTGATTACCGGGGTCTCAATGCCATTACCGTTAAGAATCGCTACCCCCTACCACTCCTGTCCGCTGCTTTTGAGTCGTTGCAAGGGGCCACCGTCTTCACCAAACTCGACCTCCGCAACGCTTACCACCTGGTCCGTATCCGTGAGGGAGACGAGTGGAAGACTGCCTTCAACACTCCATCCGGGCACTATGAATATTTGGTCATGCCGTTCGGGTTAATGAATTCCCCAGCCGTGTTTCAGTCTCCGGTAAACGATGTGCTCCGGGACATGCTGAACCGGTTTGTCTTCGTTTACCTGGACGACATACTCATCTTCTCCCGCTCCCTGTCCGAACACGTTCAGCATGTCCGTCGGGTTCTCCAGCGCCTGCTGGAGAATCACCTGTATGTCAAAGCGGAGAAATGCGAATTCCATCGGAAGACCGTCTCCTTCCTGGGTTTCGTGATCACAGCGGGAGAGATCCAAATGGACCGGCAGAAAGTGCGAGCAGTAGAGGAGTGGCCTCACCCCACTTCCCGTCGAGAGCTGCAGCGCTTCCTCGGTTTTGCTAACTTTTACCGCCGCTTCATCCGTGACTACAGCACAGTAGCAGCTCCCCTCACGGCCCTGACGTCTACCAACAGGGCATTCTCCTGGTCTCCGGCAGCCGAGGCGGCATTTTGCAACCTGAAAGGCCGTTTCACTTCTGCGCCCATTCTGACACAGCCTGATCCTGCCCGTCAGTTCATCTTGGAAGTGGACGCTTCAGACATAGGAGTGGGGGCCGTCCTGTCGCAACGGTCGGCTGCCGATAACAAGCTCCATCCCTGTGCGTTCTACTCTCACCGCCTCACGCCCACCGAGCGCAATTACGACATCGGCGACCGGGAGTTGCTAGCGGTGAAGCTTGCTCTGGAGGAGTGGAGGCATTGGCTGGAGGGGGCAAAGACGCCGTTCCTGGTGTGGACTGACCATAAAAACCTGGAGTACATCAGGTCGGCTAAGCGTCTGAACCCCCGACAGGCCCGCTGGTCCCTGTTCTTTTCCCGGTTCGACTTTGCCCTGTCCTACCGACCAGGAACCAAGAACGGGAAACCTGACGCCCTCTCTCGCCAGTTCGCGCCAGCAGGCGAGACCCCAGAACCCAGCACCATCCTGCCTACCCGGTGCGTGGTTGCGGCGGCGCAGTGGGACATCGAGACCACCGTCCGTGCCGCCCTCCGGACCGAGCCGGGTCCTAGCTCCTGCCCCCTTAACCGCCTCTTTGTTCCTCAGTCTGTCCGATCCCAGGTCCTGCAGTGGGGGCACTCGTCTAGACTTGCCTGCCACCCTGGCGCCCGACGTACTGCGGCATTCATCGGTCAGCGGTTCTGGTGGCCCACCATGAGGGAGGACATCTCCAGCTTCGTTTCCGCCTGCTCTGTCTGCGCCCGGAATAAGACGTCCAACCCCTGCCGGTTCCCCGACGACCCTGGTCCCACATCGCGTTGGACTTCGTCACTAGCTTGCCCCCGTCAGACGGTAACACCACCGTTCTCACCGTCATCGACCGTTTTTCCAAGTCTGTCCACTTCATTCCGTTACCTAAGCTTCCCTCTGCCAAAGAAACAGCGCAGCTGCTTATTCATCACGTTTTCCGGCTGCACGGCCTGCCCTCCGACGTGGTGTCTGACCGGGGCCCCCAGTTCACCTCTCACTTCTGGAGGGCATTTTGCAGATTGCTGGGCGCTTCAGTCAGCTTATCGTCGGGGTTCCACCCCCAGTCCAACGGCCAGACCGAGCGGGCGAACCAGCAACTAGAGACGGTGCTGCGATGTCTGACCTCCCAGGAGCCGTCGGCGTGGAGCCAGCACCTGCCCTGGGTGGAGTACGCTGTCAATTCCCTGCCGTCTTCTTCGTCGGGGCTGTCCCCTTTCCATTGTTGCCTGGGCTACCAGCCCCCTCTGTTTCCTGCCCAGGAGGAGGAGGTCGGCGTCCCCTCGGCAGCTACGTTCATCCGGCGATGTCGCCGCACCTGGAGGCGTGCACGGCTCGCCCTGCTGCGAGCCTCAGCCCAGGCTAAGCGCTTCGCTGACCGCCGCCGCTCCAAAGCACCTCGTTATCGCCAGGGTCAACGAGTGTGGCTCTCCACCAGAGACCTTCCCCTCAGAACGGACTCCCGCAAGCTCACCCCACGCTTCATCGGACCGTTCCCCATTGCTAAGGTGATCAGTCCCACAGCGGTCCGGTTGAAGCTGCCGCTCTTGCTCCGCCGCATACATCCCACCTTCCACGTCTCCAGGATCAAGCCCGTCTTCCGCAGCCCGCTCTGTCCTGCACCCCGGGCGCCCCCGCCACCTCGCCTGATCGACGGATCGGAGGCGTACACCGTGCGCCGCCTGCTTAAGGTTCGGCGACGGGGGCGCGGACTCCAGTACCTGTACAGGAGTCCGCGCCCCAGTACATCTTGGACCCCGCCCTCATCCGAGACTTCTATCGCCAGCACCCTGGCGAACCCGCTGTGACGCCTGGGGGCGTCCGTAGGGGGGGGGTACTGTCAGGGCTCCGCCCCCCTAGCTGTGGTGTTTTTGTTTTTCCCTGTCCATGTGCTTTTTGTTTTTCCTTGTGTTCCAACCCCGCCCCGCTCCCCGCCTGGTCCCCGCCCACCTGATTGCCCCATTACCTTCACCTGCCTGCCTGCTCACCTGCATCCCATCTCCTCATCAGCCCAGCCCTATTTCTACCCTGCTTGTTCCTGTCTTGTTTGCCAGTTCGTTGCAGTGTGTTTCGTACCTGTTTCGTTCCCGCAGTTTTTTGGATTTCCGAATTCTCGGTGTCTGACTCTGCCTGCCCTTCGTCTTTGTTTTTTGCCTGCCGTTTTGTCCCGTTGCCTGATCGTTTGCCTGCCCGGTTCCTGACCCTGCCTGCTTCTGTTACCGACCCTGCTTTTGTCCACGGACTGCCTTCCGGTTTTCGACCCTGCCTGCTTTTGTTGCGCAACTTGCCTGCCGTCATTAATAAACCCGCCTGGAACCTGAAGCTCTCTTGGTCTGCGACTGAGTCCTTGCCTGAGCCCTTACAATGACAGTGAAGATGCATTGTCTTCATACATTCTTCTTCCTCTTCCAGCCTGGAAAATACATTGATAGGTGCTTCAAACAGAGCTCAAAAATGTTACAATTAAAAGTCCCTATCATGATGATAACAGCCCTCACCCCTCCAGGCACATTGTGTCTTCTGTGGATGACCACCATCCATGACAGTACGCAGTCCTCCCATGAAACCTTCCCTTACAAAACAGGATCAGGAGCCTCTTCCCACCAGATCTCCCACCTGCAATCACAACAGCTTTCTTTCCTGAATTCCAACAGGCTTGGACCAGGGGTGCTGACCTTCTGGACTTCCAGGAGTGTATCATTCTCAACCTTCAGACTGGCATCTCTCAGAGCTGTCTTTGCATTATAACAGATAAATGCAAAATGTTAATAATAATGTTCATTTTTTACAGTGACAGAAAGCCTTGATGGACCAAACAGTTTTGTCTGATTACACAATTACATAATGTCTATCATATAGACATAAATATATATAAATAAACAAGCAGCCCCATGTAATTTAATACTCTGCCCAAAGTGTACTCTGGGTACACTTTGGCCTTGCTCCAGCATAACAGGCCTCCTCACACCATAATTATGATTTCCAGCCGCAAGATACATGTATTTTTATGGAAGAAAAATGTATCCGGCCATGGCTGAGTGGAGCCTTGGATTATTATTTTTTTCCTCAAAAGTATTCAGAGATAGATTTCACAGTATTTTGGCAAGAGGTTGTAAGAGAAACCATGGCCAGATTTCGGTCAATGTCTACTGTAGGCAGTTTTCCCACAAAAGGCTAGTCAGCACAAAGTAGGATACTGCACTGTATTCTATGAAATGACTTGCTACCACAGTTTTTGGTGCTTGATTTCTTGGTGACCAGTCTAGCTGCTGGTTTGGGAAGAATATTTCATGAGTCATTATTTTATGACCAGCATAAATTTTGTCTTGGAGGCCTATGAGGATGATACGGTAGTAATCCCTAGTTTATTAAGATTAAGATTAAGATTAGTTGATTAATCACATTTACATCCATTTTACATCACATCTGTTTTAACTTACATTCATTCTCTGTAATGTACCTTATGATATGTATTACAACAATCGCTTTGTTAAGAGTGCTATGTTAAGTATGTAATGTGGTTTTAGATTTATCAGAATGTATTTGTAGTTTGTTAAAGGATCAAAGCTTCAAAACATCTGAATACATTCTATTGAGATCTGCCCAAGTGAAACTGAAAACAAAAGAAGTAACTGTATACCCACTAGCTGTATCTTTTGTTGTTACTGAGATAGTTGTCCTCAAACATAATACTAACTTTAAGCAATAACTGCCCTTGCCTCATACATTACATACCTTTTTGGAAAGAAATCATTCCATTTGTGTTGCTGGAAAAAAAAAACATTGATGAAGATATTCTTTACTGTATGTATGTTTATTTTTTCTATATTCTTTAAAAAAGATGCTGTTGCTTTAAAAAAGAGTACAGGTCATAAGGCATTTCTGAATCCCACCCGCTCCACACACACACACACACACACACACACACGCACGTGCGCGCGCGCACACACACACACAGATAGATCCTCAGTAAGGGCCTATTCATAACTGAGATACATGCATGTAAAACCCTGCCTAAATGGTTGCATGGATACTTGCATGCCTCTCTTCTAAGTGCATTCAGACATGTGCCACTTAAGCTCCTATGTGGGAGATGCACACTGGGGATATTGCCCAAATTGATGGTATGTTGCTTAAAAAGGAGGGTGGCTATTTATTTCCCAAGATATGTATATTCTGACTTGAAACTGAAGTCTGTTTTCTCTCCATAACAAGTCAGTGCAGGAACTCGTGCACTACAGTGGCCAACAACAGCACAGTTGGTAATTAGGCATGCAATGTCTACTGAAAATAAACATATAAAACTGAGTTTGTATTTGACATATATTGAATTTTACATCTGAATCAGTTCACCACATTTGATATTCCTGCATAATTAGTCTGTCAATGAAATGTTGAACTTTTACTTTCTTTAAACATGGCAGACATTTTTGTCATCTGACAGTTGTAGGGTCAGAGTGCAAGACACATACATTATTGAATGTTTGACATAACATGCTCATTGGTCATATGTGTACACATACATGACCATAAATACCTGCAAATGATGCTCTCCGTCATATGGTGTTGGATAACAAGTTATCATGTTCCCTGTAGGTATTATGCATTCATGAGGTTACTGACTCAGTGATAAAATCTCTCAAATCAAAAACCTTTTTCTCAGAAAACAATAAATAGCTAGCGAGCAAACACAAAAGGAAATAATTTTATTGCAATACATTATGTTACAATACTTTCATTTGAAGGGGGATTGGCAAGACATCTATTTGACAACATTTCCCATGGTTTAAACAGTCGATGGCTTCAGACAGTGAACAGTTGTGCAAAATAGATGACACAATTGTCCCTGAATTGCTTGCTAGCTAGTCTGAATCGTTCACAACTTCAGATCACAGACAATCTCCTCTCTATCAGTGTCTAGATGCTTCCACCAGTTTCTAGAGCGCATAGATGCCATTATAAAATTCCTATCAACTCAACTTTAAGTTGACAGTTTCATATGAAGGATTCAACAATGCTTTCAAATGTTGTAACTCATATGGCTGGTATGTATGTACAAACATCCCTATTGTTTATTGCTGTCGCTGTGCTATCTACTCCATGAATAATATGAGAGTTAATGTAGAACTCGCAATGCAGTGCTGTTTTTTTCTTTTTTAAATAAAGGGTTTTCACAATCTACTTCTTAACTTGTCACATTTTATACAGACACACTGCAGTTGCTCATTTTGGTTCTAGAACAGCAGCTTTATTTTCTCAGAAGTATCTGCTCAGCTTTCATAATTAAAGTCTGTATCTTGAAAATTGTGTTCTGCAATGAAGGCTAATAACTCTGAAAAAATCTGTCGGCCACCAGGCTCCTGGCAGGAAAGGGTGGTTTCTAATGGCAATTTACATTCATTCACAGTGTGCAATTTTGTACCATCCATTTGTACCATCCATTTCTGGGCAAGATGTGAAAACCTTGAGTCTGAATGAGCCCCTCAGAACTCAATTATTTCCATATACAAAGGTTTTCAATTTAGGTAGTGATCTTGCAGTTTGTTTGAGTTAAAAAACGTATAAGGTGGCTCATTACTTTTTTACTGTAATTGCCTCCAACTGTTTTATGCACAACAAATTAATTTCTCTTCAACCCCAAAAACATTGTCGACAACAGTAAGGGGGTGCCAGTTGCAGAGCCTGCTTCATAGATGGTTGTATTGTAGGTTACACACAACAGATGGGTGAGATGGCATATAAGTATCTTTTTTGCTCCAAGCCTTTAAGAGAGTGGCTCTTCTCCTTCAGTCTAAATCTGCAGTGCACTGTTTCCAGAATAGATTTACAGGCTTTAATAAAAACAATTTGCGGTCAGACTCTAGGAGGGAGGTATTATAATTACTTGCGAACCGTGACTACACATAAAAAATGCTATGTTTTGTTGTTTTGCCAAATGTATACTTCTTTTATGTCCTTTGAAAGCTGAAAGGAACTGATTTGATTTTTTTCAGTACCAGGAACCTCGCATGCTTTACTTGAATCCATTTTCACATATGTGAATTACTATGGAAGCATTTGTTCTCATATATTGTTGGAGAATGATGTGGATGGTACAATTTATAAAATTGGCAAAATTATTAGTTTGATTGTTTTAAAATGACTTATTTAATGTTTTTAGGCAATGTTATTTTACCTGCTTATGTTCAGCAACGCTTAGTCATAGTTAATTGTTGAAATCACTGTCTTTGTTGCAGGACAGATCTAAAATAATATTGTACATTATACCTTTAAGTTTTAGATGGTTTTCCAAGGAAAAATCTGATCCAGATGTTGCTGGTTTATGTCCAGCACCTGTAATAGAAATCAAATTTGAGAACCTGTAGTTGAAATTTATTGCTTCCTATTTATTAAGCTCCTGCCTGACTTCCCTCAGTTGACACAACTCATGCATCACCAACAGGATCCATTTGTCATTAGGTAATTTGAATCGGGGGAGAGGAAAGGGAAAACATGAAAGAAAGCCTTCTTGTCTCTTGATGTATTACGGCAGGAGCGAACACCCTGAGGCAAATTACAAGGGTGGGAGCAGGGATGAACAGAGAGAAGGATACGGGCAGAAAAAAGGTATAGTCAACACAAACTATTAATAATTAATCTAACTATAGTGACAAGACATACTCAATATATTCACCAGTTGAAGAATTACTATAAATTCAAACATCAGACTCTCTTTACTAATCGAAAGCAGGCAGCAATAAAGAAGATTTCCAGCCAGCTGGATGAGTATTACAAAATCTGCAAAGCAGACCATCCTTAAAGCTAACCACCTGTTCAGCCTGTAGACTGTTGGCTCTTTCTCTGACAAATTATGAAGAGTGATTCTCTTGTTATCCCAGGGTCAAACCATGAGGCTTCTATGCCCTCTTCTGTGACTTGAACCGTATTGAAAGTCTTTCTGTTGTAAAAGAAGATGCCTTAAAAAGCTTGGGGAGTTACCTCTTGCCATTCCCAGATCCACTCAAGGAACCCTCCTTAATGGCACTGTGCCTCTCCCTCAGATTCAATCAGCTGGTGTCACTGTGCCCTGCCTTTATGAAACACACGCTGTCTGATCCTCTTGGGACTACATCTTTTTTATTCACCCATGGTGATCAAGATTGCTCTGAATGTGAGCTGAGTGCCTGACTAGAGCCAACTGGAGATTTGCTCTAATAGACCCTGAGAGCTACACTCAAACATGGGGCAACAGACAGAGCTTTGTCTTTAAAATGACAACTCTAATACATAGTGTGATATGAAGTGTTGATCAGAATTCCAAGGATATAGGGAAAAAAAACATCAAAAAATAAAATATGGGTTAGTATAACAATAAATTGTAAATATAGAAATTCTGTAGTGTGTCAGACACATACATATTCTCTCACAGGTTTTATTACTTAATACACATTGCTTTTATATGCATCTACAGTATTATTGTTTATATGTAATATTACTCATATAATATGGTATGAATGCCTGTTCATACCCACTTGATATAACAAGAAATATGCTGAATAAAGAGAATAATTACACAGATAGGTAGTACTGTATCATCACTTTTCTCTTTTCAATTACCAATCAACTCTAAACTTCACAGCTACAAGCTTGTTATCAGATTTTTGGTTTGTTCCTCGGGTGTGGATCACACCATAGTTGATGATTTCCTTGTCTCTGCCAATCCCAAAAACCTCTGCCAAAAACTGTTTCCATCTACAACTTTGTTGCTCAGGCCTTGCATCCCTCTCCTCTCAGTATCAAAAAAGACTGTCAAAGCACACTTCACCTTTATTTCTTTCGGTACTATCTCTGTAAAATTTTTAAGTAAGACTGGCTTTTCTCCAAAGCATTTTCAAGCCTTCAAGACAACATCTAAAGATTTTGATTGTGTATCAGAACTCTTCCACCATTACAACACACCTTTTAGGTATGTCCTAATGAATGGCCACTCTAAATGGATGTGTTAAAGTGAGACTGTTCCAGTGTACCAGGCGAGGAGTACATTTTGGGGATTAACATTTCCCAGGACTTAAAACCAGACAGAGTCATCTGACCCATATACTGTCATTGGAATTCACAATTGCAATTGTGTTTTAGTCAACTAAAAGCCTGTTAACATACACTTATCATAACATGTTCTCATTGAACACTTTGTGTCATCTGTACTTTACAAAGTATCAATGGTTGTGCCATAAATTTTCTTGGTTGACTCTGAAATAGAGTGACTTTTTTCATTTGGAGTATAAGTGCGGTTTATTTGCTGTGCTATTTCACCATATTGATACTCTGCTGTGCAGTGTTATTTGAGGGTTTGGTTTCTTCGTGTAGTTATTTATTGCCTTTGTAACTGCTTTGCCTATGTCTGAACTGTGAGTGGCTATTGGCATTGTCTGCCTCTTTTTAATGACAAAAGAATATAATGTATCAAACTTGCTTACTTTTCTAACTGGTTTGGTCTGTACTTTTGTTACTGAAGTCCCACTCCAGATCTTTTGGGTCTTTATTCAGTAGGTTTGGGCTTATTACATTCATACTTGTCTTAAAAACTTATTTTTGTTCCAAGAAAGTCCTACAGAAAGGTGCTTGATAAACAGGGGCAAAAATAAAGTTGATATATGACTGAGATTTATAAATCAGTTTGACTAGCACTCAGCAGCTCATGCACTAGGGCATGAAATTGCCTACTTTATCACGTTCCAGTGGGCAATTGTTATTGTGATGGGTTTTCTATCTTTGCAAAGGCCAATGGTTAATACAAGAATGTGTTAATGCACATTATCTTGGTACTCTTGGAATGCAGCAACATTTGTTGGTGAATGCTTCTTTCTCTTTATCATGAGCTATGTCAGTCTGCCTGTCTTTGCAAAAGTCAATTTGTGTGCATTTCTTTTATACCAATGTTAGACACCTCCCAGGAGTTCATGAACAATCAGCTGTCTCAAGGTATATACTTGATCTCTCTCCCTTTCCCCCACACACATATCCAGCTGAGTGTTAGCTCATTGTCATTTATATGAAAAATACTCACACCAAAAGTGGTCTCCAGTTATTATAACTGTTCACATCATGTCTGCTTGCATGGGGGAAATCATTTACATACAAATATATCTGTATGGTATTTCATTTTCCATTCTGTATGCTGATCTGCTGGTGCCAGTATTGGGGCGGAGTCGATGGCTCATTGCAGAGGGGGCGAGGACCTGTAGTGGGCCCTTATACAGCCTATTATAGGCTGTATGGAGATGCAAGACAGATCCAAGGGGAAACTTACGGAGACAGAAGAGGCGGAACGGAGAGAAATGCGGATTACAATGAGGTGTGCTATTGCAGCACACCTCACTGCATGAGACCAATTTAAAATACCGCAGCTCCGTCAGCAGTGATGGCGATAAGAAATAAAACAAGACAGGCAGCAATCGCCTAGTTCTTACTTTGGGACTCGAACAGAGGGCGTAATTTTTCTGTTTGTACACTTACACAAGGATACTGGACAGCGAATAAAGTTTTCTGTAACTGTCTGCTCATTCAAAATAAATATCGCAGCGAGAAACTTAGCTATGGATCGGGATCCATTACGCCCTCAGTCTGACTTTTTATTTTTTTGCCGCAATCAAGACACACAAACTTTATTCAAAATACTCAACCAAACAACAAAAATGCATGTTCAATCAGGCAGAGTGGGCCCAGGCAGCCGCACCCTCTGTCCCCCTGCTCGCTCCGCTACGGCTGGAAAGCAATGGGAGAAGAACCTGATCCTTTGATTTGGCTATACACACCTGAATGCATTAGGTGGATGGTGGGGTTTCATTTTTAGCACTTGGATGAGTGGTTAACACCCCCCGCCCCCCTCCACATTTCTTGCGTTGTACAGTCACCCCAGTGTTCAGAAAGTGCTCTTAGGCCAGGTTCACACTACATGATTTTCGAAGTTGTCAGATCGCTGTACTGTTCACACTACACAACTTGCCGTTTTATAATTGGGACTGTTGAAGTCATTGTGGTTTGCACACTACATGCACTGATCAGCGATAGGGGGTCACACTTTACAAGATCTTTCACCAGGAGGAATCTCCGACGAGTCGGTCTGGTCTCCAAACTACGTTTTGTCACGAAAACACACGCGAGAAGTGACACGGGGAATGACACGATACCATACGCGAGACAGGGATTTTTTTCTTCAAAAAATGGCTACTAAGATATTATGCTCTGCAAGCAACATGGCCAAAATCTCATCTCACAATATTTGTATTTTGACGGGGTACTGCTATTATTGATATTGTTTATGTAAATTGTAATGTAAGAGTCACAGTCTTAAGTCATGAATTCATATTCACAGTACTGCAGGAATTTATTTTTTGAAAACCTCAAAGGCATTTGTGCTCCTGCCAAAGTTCAACCAAATTTTCCTCCATTTCCTGGGTCCAAGCAGATCGCGGAACTTCTGTTGTAGCCATGCTTGTTGATGTTGTACAACTCCTCCCCCAGGTTTCCCCTCACCCCTTGTCTTGCGCTCATTGGCTGTAGCTCGTCGCCAAACTCACTGGCAGTCACAACCAGGTCACAACATTTTTCACACTACAGGATTTGGACTCTCCGACAGGTCCAGATATTTAGCCTACGATATCTGTGAAGCTTCTGCAAGACATCGGCGAGTCTCTCGGATGGCTTCTTTGAACAATTCACACATAGTGATCGAGAGCCGATTTGCGAGCCCCGAGTGAACGCTGATTGGCTTCTGATCTGGGGCTTTTCTTGGCAATCTCCAACAACTGTTGGCGAGTGGAAAATCAGGGCTAAAATCGTGTAGTGTGAACCTGGCTTAGATGCATCAGGGTCTCCCTGTGCCCATATCGTTTTCCAGTGCATGCAGCTGGAAAATAACATTCATTCAAATCCTTTAGGGCTCCTGCATGTGTTTACCTAGCACAGCATTTCCCAAACCTCTCCTGGAGGACCCCTTGTCCTGCATGTTTTAGATTTCTCCCTGCTCCAACACAGCTGATTTAAATGATCAGTTTATTAAGCAGCTTCAGAAGGTCATAACGAGTTTATCATTTGAATCAGCTGTGTTGGAGCAGGGAGAGATCTAAAACATGTAGCACAAGTGGTCCTCCGGGAGAGGTTTGGGAAATGCTGACCTAACATGTTCCCACCAAGTTAAGTTAAAAAACTGGTGGGATGGGAATGGGAAAAAAGAGAAGTTCTATTATTTTATATAGTGGAAGATAATATAATAGAATTATTTTTGTCAATGATTTTTCTATGAAAGACATTTTCAGAACCTTTTTTGTACAGACAGTGTGTCAGGGATCTGAGAGAAGGATCCAGACGCAGACCAGACTAGTGAAAAGTCTGTGTTTAATGACAGTTCGCAAAACAGTCCAAGGTAAACAGCCAGGAGGGTTGGAACACACACACAACCAATCCAAAAAAGCGTGAGGCAAAATCGGAATCCTAGGCTGCATCCAAATACTCAGTATGCGCTACCGTTGGTTAAGAACGTACTACCCGACCATTACTGTAGTACGTACTATTGAGAATGCGAGCGAGTACTAAGGACACAATTTGGACGTACTCCGCTGCCATCTTACCTGTCCTTTGACCAGATGTTTAAATGTTTACATGTTTTAAAAATCAGTCTGCTTTACTTAGCTGACTGTCAACCTGAGGTAAAACGAAAACCTAATGTTACATAACCAGCCAATTGATTTGTTAGCTTAACCAAGCTGACTACACCACCGTTGTCTTTCTCTTTTTCCCCAGGGAATTCTTCTTCAGTTATTCGGGCTCCAGCTGACTTATGGGATAGTGTAGTGCAGTACGTTCACATACTTCGGATGTAGTAGGTCATCCGGGTACCGTTCAACTACTATTAAATGCCTACTAGGTATTCGGAGACCCTACGGATTGTGACGTACTGCTTTTTTGCGTACTATATAGTATGGAAGTATTCGATGCAGCCCTAGTACAGGTGGAGTTCATCAACAGGGGATCAGATCAAACAGGAAGGAAGGCAAAAACACTGAGTAAATCTGACAAAGAACTGGGAAAAAGGGAGGTTTAAATACACAGACTAATAATGACAAAACAGGAAGCAGGTGAGTAGAATGAGCTTCAGGTGGTGGGTGTGGCAGGAGGGCAGATGGACAGGACAGAAGGTGGGATGATGGAGCACATGAAGTCTGTAAACAAAAGCACATGCAAGACAACAAAAACACACCCACAGAGACAGACAGGGGAAAACACATAGAACGGTAGGACCTCAGACAGAGGTCCTGACAAAGTGTTGTTGAAGTAGTTTGCCTATGTTTTTTTTTTTTTTTGTTACAGTTCTAGTGGTATTGTTATAAAATGTTATGCTGAGATGAAGTCAATGCAAACTTTAGATGGTAAAAATAAATCAATCTTAACAGAAATACTGAGACATGAGATCACCTAAAGCCTTTTTTTTAATTTGCCAGCATTTTCATAGCAGGCTTAAATATACATGACTGTTCAATCAGTACATGTGGCCACTGTAATGAATGTATTTTGGTGTTCTTTGTTACTTTTCATATTAATAGCCCAACCACACTGTTGGATGAATTGAAAGTGTTTATTTAGAAGATTCAGGTCTTGCTTTTGGAACAGTCCCTCCCCTAGTACTTGGTATAGGAGAAGAGGTTAATGGGCTCCTTGTGTCTGCTCACGTCTTTTTTTTTTTTGGAGAAATGCACTGCTGGTCTGCAAAAGCCTGGAGCTCCACAACTAAACCTGAGTGAATCTATTTATTATCTAGTCTCATCTGTTCTCTGCTTGATATTGCCTCTATGGTGTGGAATCTCAAGGTAAATTAATAAAAGATTACATTAACAATTACAGTGTGAAACTTTCTGTACATTACACAATGGGATTTTTAAACCACCCCAGCACAGCATGCATAGCAAATGTCAATAGTTAGTTAGCTTTTTTATTTCTTATTGTTTTATTCATTAATATTAGTAATAATTAATCCTAAAGGATTACAGCGGACAACAGCTGTAGGCATTTTGTGATTTTCGTAGATATCTCCTGTAGATTTTCAGCTGAGTGATGTGTGAAATTTAACTCTTTGTCATCCCTGTGATACTCAAGTTGAGCAATATTTGAGTTGATTACAAGAATGTTTTGGTAGTTCAGTAGTGATAATTATGTGAAGAGGGGAAATAGATTGCTCAACCTCTGCTTGTAAAGTTGTGAGTAGATTGCCTGTATTTTTGTTGCAAGTTCTTCCTCTCTCCCTGGATCACTGTGGTTTGTACACCTTTCAATTGGACTAACAAAAGCCAAACCAAGATTCAAGAGAACTCCCTGACAATGCCTGCACAATTAACCAAACATAGACAAACATTGTCCCATCCACAATTATACAAAAATACCACTTACCACTTACTTTCAGCATCAGCTGTTCACAACATCCCTTCACCAATCTCTACCCTTTCTCTTGTGTTTATGATGTCCAAGAGGAGGTCAACAACTTCCGTCCATAGCCAGAAGTGGATTTCCTCTCTCCTTGGAATTCCAGGCATATATAACCGTGGCAAGACCCATAATCAAAATTTGTGCTTTGATTGTATGGAACTTCATATCAAATTTTATGTAAATCCAGATCAGTAAGCAGGGTGTTTTCCTTGACTGCAGGTTGAGTTCTACAGTCTGGATTCAAAACCAGCAATGTCATTTGCCAAGAATGACCAGAATTCCACATTGGCAGAACAAATTGTCATTGTGCTGCCAGGGATAGGGGTAGGTTGGCTAGAGTTTCCTCGTCTCACCACTCTCAGGCACTCTTTATGCTGCCAGGTGTCCATGATGACGTTAGTGGCGTAGTGCCTATCCTCCAATGAATGGCCACTCCACAGTGTTATGGTGAATATCAGCTATTCTTCTTGCAAGGATTGCATGTATCTTAATTCAGCGTTCCTGCATGTGTGCCTAAGTTGTCACAGTGAGACAAGCCTGATATCTAATGGCAATTAAAAAAAAAAGAAGAAAAATGTTGCATAAAGGGGGAAAGATCACCTTTATAACTGCATGGTTACAGGCCTGAGAGGATTTTAAGTAAATATGTAATAGTTATTTACATTTATATTCATTCATTTGCCAGATGCTTTTATCCAAAGTGAGGCAGAGTACAACACAAGCGAAAAAATTTAGTTGTCACTAAATAGCTGTGAAACATTATCTAGATGAAGCAGCTAGCGTTCAGTAACAAATAAGGAATGTCACCATGTTACTATCCTATTGTAAACTTGCTTACATTACAGTGGCAATTTATACCCCAGATATGTGTACAATATCCAATGTTACAATGTTTTTGTTTATCAATTACACCCATGTGTGCAAAGGAAGAGTAGACTAAACTGAATTGAAATGAAGGTCAGACTTTCTGCAGAATACAGAATACAGAATGCCTTTATTGTCATTGTATTAAAAATACAACGAAATTGCAGTGCTGCTCTCGTAAGGTGCATCCAGAAAACACACAGTAAAACACATTCACTCATTAAATACTTCACTTAAAACTCATTCACCCAATAAAAGCTCATTAGAAAAATAAATAAATAATAATTATGTAATGAATGATAAAAATACATAACTAATTTAAATATGTGTGTAAATAAATGAATTACTATGTGTCTTTGTGATCAGGACAGTTTTGTGTGATTTAAAGCATTTATTGCTTTAGCAAAGAAGCTGTTTTTCATTCTGCTGGTCATTGTTTTAAGACACCTGTAGCGTCTGCCTGAGGGCAACAGTTCAAAAAGCGAGTGTCTAGGGTGGGAAGTGTCTTTAGAGATTTTTATGGCTTTAGAAAGGAGTCTGGAGTTTGCAACTTCTTCCAGGGAGGGAAGAGCACAGCCAATGTTTTTTTGAGCTGTGTTCATCACTCTTTGTACCGCTTTTTTATCTGCTGCGGGGGACCCAGCGTACCACACAGTAACACAGTACCTCAAGATGTTCTCGATGGTGGAGCGGTAAAAGAGCACCAGCAGTTTTTCACAAAGACTGTTTTTTTTGAGGAGCCTCAGGAAGTGCAGGCGTTGCTGGACTTTCTTTACAGCCACCGTGGTGTTGTCGTTCCAGGTGAGTCTGTCAGAGATAAGGGTTCCCAGGAATTTGAATGTGTGAACCCTCTCTACCTGGTCTCCATTGATGGACAGAGGGAGGGGGTCAGCACTGCAATTCCTGAGGTCTATGACAAGTTCTTTGGTATTTTTAGTGTTGTCAGGTTGTTCTCTCTGCACCACATGACCAGTCTGTCGACCTCTGCTCTGTAGGCCGATTCATCTCCCCCTGAGATGCAGCCGACCAGCGTAGTGTCGTCTGTGAACTTTATAATGGTGTTGGTGGGGTGGGTATAGCAGTGGGCTTAGCACACAGCCCTGTGGGGAGCCGGTGCTGAGCGTAAGGGTGGAGGACAAGTGGGGGCTGAGTTTGACTGTTTGGGGCCTGTTGGTGAGAAAGTCCATGATCCAGCAGCAGATGTGAGAGGAGAGGCCAAGGTCAAACAGCTTTCTGATGAGGATGTCCAGGATGATGGTATTAAACGCCAAACTGTAATCAATGAAAAGCATCCTCACATAGTTTCCACTATGTTCCAGGTGGCTCTAGGCTGTATGGAGAGCTGTAGTGATGGCATCCTCCGTGGATCTGTTTTCTCTGTATGTGAATTGGTGTGGGTCCAGGGTCGATGGGACACAGGTATTGATGTACTTTAATACCAGTCTCTAAAAACACTTCATAATTATGGGGGTGAGTGCAACAGGTCTATAGTCATTCAAACTGTCAGGGAAGGGCTTTTTTGGGACTGGGATGATGATGGATGCCTTCAGGCAGGATGGGATGACGGCTTGTGCGAGGGACAGGTTGAAGATGTTGGTAAAGACTGCTGAAAGCTGGTCAGCACATGCTTTAAGTACATTTCCAGGTACTGTGTCTGGGCCCGCAGCCTTCTTCGTGTTCACAGATCTAAGTACCCGCCTCACGTCACACTCCTGCAGTGTGAGTGGGTTGGTGTTGGTGGCAGGTGGAGATAGTGTGGCCGAAGTTGTTCTTTTGGCCTCAAAGTGAGCAAAGAAACAGTTTAGCTCCTCTGCTAGCGAGGCATCAGAGTTGGTGGGTGTGGAGTTGCTACCCTTGTAGTTGGTAATGTGCTTTACCCCCTGCCATACTCGTTCTCCATCATTCTCCATGCAGTGTTCCTCTATTCTCCTCTTATAGTCCCGTTTAGCCTCCCTTATGCCCCTCTTCAGGTTGGCTCTGGCGTTGGACTACCAGTTCCTGTCCCCGGATCTGAATGCCGTGTTGCGGGTCCTGATGAGAGTCTGGAGCGTATTATTCATCCAGCGTTTTTGATTTGGAAAAACCGTGACATGCTTTTTCATAATGACAGTATCCACATAGGTAGTGATGTAAAACAGAACATTTTGTGTGTATTCCTCCAGGTCCTGTTGTGCAAATATGTCCCATTCAGTGTGCGTGAAACAGTCCTGTAGCTGTGCAAGAGCCCCCTCTGGCCAGGTTTTCACAGTCTTTATGTTAGGCCTTGTTCTCCTTTTGAGGGGGGTATATGCTGGGATGAGCAGCAGTGAGAGATGGTCAGACAGTCCCAGGTGTGGTAAGGGCACTGCTTTATATGCATGCTTAATAGTTGAATAAACATGGTCTAATGTATTTTGACCCCTGGTGGCACATTTCACATGTTGGGTGAATTCAGGTAATACAGTCCTCAAGCATGCATGATTAAAATCACCAGCTATGATGTGAACCCTTTCAGGATGAGCCTGCAGCTGTTTGTTTATGGTGCAGTGCAAGTGGGCTAGCGCTGTGCTAACGTTGGCGTCCGGGGGGATATACACAGCCGTAATAATCACAACTGTCAGTTCTCTTGGTAAATAATAAGGCCTGCACATGACCGACAGGGCCTCTACGTCGGGAGAACAATGACTGTGTATAATTCTGCTGTTTGAGCACCAGTCGTTGTGCACATATACACAGAGTCCTCCTCCCTTTTTCTTCCTGCAGTCTTTGCTGCGGTCCTGTCGGTGGATGGTGCGGCCGGCTAGCTGTACCACGGCGTCAGGGATAGCTGAGTGAAGCCAGGTCTCAGTTATTACTAACACACAGCAATCCCTCACGCAGTTGTTCTTCGCTAGCTGGAGTTCCATCTCGTCCATTTTGTTGACAAGGGATCAGGCATTGGAGAGAGATATGCTTGGTAGCGGTGGCTTGTGTGGTTGTTTCCTTAGCCTAGCTAGTAGGCCCGCTCTGCAGCCCCGCTTTTGCTTCCTCTCCCTTCGCCGTCTGCGCCGCTTGATGGACCCGACAACAATCCATGTAGAGTCCGGTGGTCTCGCTATGTCCACAGGGATGTTGTCAGCTCGTTGAAAGTCCTCCGTAACAGCTCCACTGGACAGCAGTCCCCAATTTATTAACTCCTGTCGGCTATAGACAGGCTTTGCATTGCAAAGCTTGGCCATGCACACCATAAGAGTCACATACACTCCGCAAAAAACATACCATACAAGAGGGCCAAAAGCTGCTGCACTCACACGCGCCTACTCAGTACTCAGAAAATGCTCTTAAAGCATGCTGAAAAAATATCTGGGAGTTTTTTTCCTTTCACTCATAAGACATACACTATACGTCCAAAGGTATGTGGACACCTGACCATCACACCTATATGAGCTTATTGGACATCCCATTCCAAAACCATGGGCATTAATATGGAGTCCCCCCCCCCCCCTTTTCAGCTATAACAGCCTCCACTCTTCTGGGAAGGCTTTCCACAAGATTTTGGAGCGTGTCTGTGGGAATTTATGCCCATTCAACCAAAAGAGCATTTGTGAGGTCAGGCACTGGTGTTGGACGAGAAGGCCTGGCTGACAATCAGTGTTCTAATTCATCCCAAAGGTGTTCAATGGGGTTGAGGTCAGGGCTCTGTGCAGGCCACTGGAGTTCCTCCACACCAAACTCGTCAAACCATGTCTTTATGGATGTTGCTTTGTGCACAAGGTCACAGTCATGTTGGAACAGGAAAGGGCCTTCCCCAAACTGTTGCAACAAAATTGGAAGCATACAGTTGTCTAAAATGTATTTGTATGCTGTAGCATTAATGTCACCCTTCACTGGAACTAAGGGGCCTAGCTCAAACCCTGAAAAACAGCCCCAGACCATTATCCCTCCTCCACCAAACTTTACTGTACATTCCGGTAGGTAGCATTCTCCTGGCATCCGTCAAACTCATTCATCCATCAGACTGCCAGATAGTGAAGTGTGATTCATCACTCCAGAGAACGCGTTTCCACTGCTCCAGAGTCCAGTGGCAGTGTGCTTTGCACCACTCCAGCCGTTGCTTGTCATTGCGTATAGTGACGTTGGGCTTTTGTGCAGCTGCTTGGCTATGAAAACCCATTTCATGAAGGTCCTGATGCACAGTTCTTGTGCTGATGTTGCAGCCAGAGACAGTTTGGAACTCTGTAGTGAGTGATTCAACAGAGGATAGGATGTTTTTACATGCTACGTGCTTCAGTACTCGGCGGCCCTGCTCTGTAAGTTTGCGTGGTCTACTGCTTTGTGGCTGAGCTGTTGTTGCTCCTAGATGCTTCCACTTGACAATAATGGCACTTACAGTTGACCGGGGCAGATCTAGCAGGGCAGAAATTTCACGAACTGACTTGTGGCAAAGATGGCATCCTATGACATTTAAAGTCACTGAGCTCTCCAGTATGACCCATTCTACTTCCAAGGTTTGTCTATGGCGATTGCATGGCTATGTGCTTGATTTTATGCACCTGTTAACAATCAGTGTGGCTGAAACACCTGAACTCAATAATTAGGAGGGGTGTCCGCATACTTTTGGCCATATAGTGTATTTTTATACTTATGTGAGTGTTTGGTTTATGTCATTGCATGCAAACATGGGTCCTTGATAAGGACATCTCTTTTTCTACCACTTGGACAAAATATCAATAAGGAGTGGTGTTGAGATGAAGACAATGTTGAACATAACACATTATATGATTGGTTGATATAAATTACAACTTTAAGTACTTCAAATGCTGTACAACTAGCTACATGTTCACATAGCAGTTAGCATCCTAGAATCTCAGCCCAATCAACTAATTGAAGGAAGTCCAGTTAGATTCAAGAGCAAAGCTGTTCTACCCAATGACCAAAATGTCATGTCTTAGCTCTTTACCCAACTCATTGGATGAAGTAATAACTATAAAACATCATAAACGTTGGGCACTTAAGCCTGTATTGTTTTATTAAGAGGTAATTGACATGTTTTGGAAGACCTTTCTGCTATGAGAATGGATAGACACTGAAAAGTGGAGTGAAATGATGAAGTGGATCTGTGTTGTCATTAATATTTAATAGTGTCATGCTGGTCATGTTTTAATGATGGGAGCTGTGTGTACACCCCACACTGAATAGTTGGACATATGTATACAACCATGCTATGTCCCATGAGAGCTTTCTGCTGTTGTAATGATTGTGGCCCACATTGTTCCCTCAGCTGATTCCGTCATCCCTGCAGAACAAGCCACTGGGGCTATGCACAATGGCACTTGTAAACAGTCATGCTACCCGCACACCCCTAATATTAATTCTAGGAAGCTTGCTGCTGGGTCAGGTGATGTTAGCTCAAAGGTACTGCATCAATCAGTTGTGCCATATGGTAAACTGTCTTATTTCTTTGTTAAAATTAAAGTTAATGCTTATATATTTATTTCAATATTCCCTTTTAGGATCTTCTGCTTCTGCCTTCTACACAATAGGCAGCAGCTTAAACCAGGAATCTTGCACCTCCAGAGGTCTTGTGATGATTCATGGGATGCAAAAACAGAACAGAAACTGCATTGCATGGATAATTAAGTGTGTGCTGTGGTGTGAAAATATATAATTATATATATATATATATATATATATATATATATATATATACACACACTGGGGTCCAAAATTATTGGGACTCACTTTTTTCCTGAAAACCCACAATATTTTTGCTGCATATTCCATCAGACATTGGGAAAGCCATATTTATGTCAATGTCAATTTCAGCTTCATCTTCTGTGACCATGTTCCAACCTTGTTAGGTTTATATAGGCTTCAGTATGAGTGTTCAGTTAGGGGGCAGGGCAACGTTCAATCACATAAAGAGATGTTTTGAAAATGTTAGTAGTTGCCAAAACATGTAACTGTTTTTGTCACACCATAAATTAGGTTCAAGTGATAAAACTAATAGCTACATGGACACATCCACACTTAACCACAAAATGCCCAGGTGTCCCAATAATTTTGGACCCTAGTGTATATATGCACGCACAGATGCTCCTCGTCTTACGATGAGGTTACGTCCTGATAAACCCATCGTAAGTTGAAAATATCATCATCTATCCTACCAAACATCATAGCCTAGCCTACCTTAAACATCCTCAAAACACTTACATTAGCCTACAGTTGGGCAAAATCATCTAACACAAAGCCTATATTATAATAAAGTGTTGACTATCTCATGTAATTTTGTAGACATGATGGGATGCGAAAACACAAAACACAATACCGATACCGATATTAGAGTATCGGTTGTTTACCCTTGTGATTGCATGGCTGACTGGGAGCTGCGGCTCGCTGCTGCTGCCCAAAATCGCGATAGAGTATTGTACTGCATATCGTTAGCCAGGGAAAAGATCAAAATTCGAAGTATGGTTTCTACTGACCCAAGATTCTGCAGTTTTAGTTTCCAGATTGTGATGATAGGTAGTCTCTGAAATTGTCATTCCAATTTTTCAGACCTTTATAGAAAATAAATCAGGGAACATGATATTTCAGTAAAACCAGACATAAAATATTGA
Organism: Megalops cyprinoides; assembly: GCF_013368585.1. Classification (NCBI taxonomy): domain Eukaryota; kingdom Metazoa; phylum Chordata; class Actinopteri; order Elopiformes; family Megalopidae; genus Megalops; species Megalops cyprinoides. Next base: position 18,649,035 of record NC_050590.1, read on the forward strand.
AAGTTTATTTCTATGTCAAGGGTGATTTAATTTTCACCAATGCCTCAGCAGCTGTTTCAGATTTAGTGAGAAATTAAAGGTATAACAGTTATATTCAACCCAATATAAAAGCCTAATTCATATTCAGTATAAATTTCAGGCAGCAGGAGGGTGAACAATAACCTTTACAGATTTAAATTTATCACCCACTGTGGTCATTGACATTTTCACTACCAGAATGCATAAAATCTAAGCTGAAACATTTTGGAATTCAGTTGTATCAAATGCTTTACAGTTTTAAATAAAAAGTATTTTTATGTTATCAAGGTCCAGTCAAGACTGGAACTAAAAATGATGTCTGCTACCAAAATAAACTTGAACCTCAGGTTTCAGTCTGTATTTTTATGGTCTCATTTTGCATGTGTTAAGGTGGCACTGCAGAAAGCTTGGTTTTAAAACATTGTGGAAAACAGAATGCACATATAAAATCGCTCTTGAGGGAAAAAAAAGAAAATAATATATATATATATATATATATATATATATATATATATATATATATATATATATATATATATTGTCGCTCCCGTTCAGTTAATCATCGACACAAGGCGTTCCTCTGGTTACAGGCATTTATTTTCCACCTCCATATTATCAACACGCCGTGGAAAATGTCGTAAGAACTGAATAAATAAACAAACATAAACATAAACATAAAATTAGCTTGGCGTTACACAGCACTTTCACCGAATATATTATAAATAAATGTACATACCTCATTGGCCGCATTAACTACAGGGAGGTAAAAGGAAACTTGACTCCAGTCTTCATTTACATTAACAATAAAGTAACGTGACTTAAATGTCCTCTCTTGCACCGGACTATCCACACGGAACGATACTCTGCCTCTCAAGCATGGTCAGGTGAAAATGTGTGAAAAACAAAACAACCCGACGCTACTGCGACAATAGAACATTAGTTCCGCTATGTAAACACTATGCAGATTCCCGTTTAAACATTTATTTCTGTGTGTGTCTGTGTACCTTTTAATTACATCTATATGAATTAACAAAAATATATTCCTTTATTAACGTAAATAATTCTTATTTTTAACTCAAAATTATGAAATGAACTTAAACAGTATAACTGACTCTGATGGCAGCTACACTCCCACCAAATCACTGGTGATTTCTCCAATGAACTTAAGATTAGGATTCCAATAAGAATGTTTATGATATTTGGTGTGAGGAAAGGTAGTGAGAGAACAAGGCTGCATTACTCAGCTTCAAGCAGGGTAACCGTCTTATGGATCGGCCTAACTAGGTAAACTGGCTTGGTGAATCGCTTTCCTTGGTCATCAAGAGCTGAGTCACTGACAAGCAATTGCAGCTTCCTCACACATCCATCCTTGCCAGGGTACACTTCAGTGACCTTGGCCAGCATCCACTCATTTCGTGGTGCAAGGTCATCTTGTACAATCACTACATCATTGACTCTTGCATTTCGATGTGTCTTGTACCATTTTTGTCTCTGTTGCAGGTTTAACAGGTACTCCCTTTTCCATCTAAACCAAAACTCATTAGCCAAGTGTTGCACTCTACGCCATCTTTTGCGAAGATAAAGGTCCTCCTTCACAAACTCTCCTGGTGGTGGCAGGACTATGGCAGACTTCATCGTCAGGATGTGATTGGGCGTGAGAGGCTGTGGCCCAGTTGGATCATTGAGTAAATGTACTGTTAAAGGTCTGCTGTTTATGATTGCCATGACTTACAGGTAAGTTGAACTGTCAAGTGTTTGTGATGACTGATCCAGAATGGATGTCAATACACTTCGGATCGTCCTGATTTGCCTTTCCCAGGCTCCACCCATATGGCTGGCGGATGGAGGGTTCATGACAAACTCACAGCCCAGTTGCTTTAGACATTCTTGGTTCATCTCCTTTACAGCTTCCAGAAACTCACGTTTTGCACCAATAAAATTAGTGCCCTGGTCAGATCGAAGTTGTCGCACATTTCCACGTAAGGCGATGAAAGCACGAAGTGCATTAATAAAGGTATCAGACGTCATGTCATCAAGTAGTTCAATGTGCACGGCACGAGAGCACAGACAGGTGAATAGCAACCCGTAGCACTTCAGCTCCTTTCTTCCCTCCTTGACATAGAATGGACCAAAACAGTCCATCCCACAATAAGTAAAGGGAGGAGTTGTTTCCATGCGTTCACTGGGTAGGTCTGCCATCTTTTGTTCTTCTGTACAGCGTCTGAACTTTCTGCACTTGACACACTTGTAAATGTAGGACGACACAGCATGACTACATCCAAGTATCCAGATGCCGTTTGATCGTAGCTCATTCATTGTTATGCCACGCCCTCTGTGTTGCACTTGTTGATGATAGTGCTTGATTAGTAAGGTCGATATGTGGCTGGTCTTTGGCAAGACTGCTGGATGTTTGATGTGAGGATGTAAAGCAGCATGCTCTAGTCGACCTCCCACCCTGAGGATGCCCCGTTCATCCAAGAAAGGACTCAATCTGTGCAGCTTGCTAGCCTTACCTTTAGCAGTGATCTCCTTCTTGCATTGAAGAGCTTGGATTTCCTCAGAGAAGGTTGCCCTTTGGACAATACCTATGATGGTAAGTTCTGCATCCTTTCTCTCTTCGAGACTTGTTGCTTCATTGGTTCTGGATACCAAACCCTTAAGCTCTTTGACCCACCGTACGAGTCTGGCGATGGCTTGGACTAACCTTGTCCAACTGGAGAACTTTAGGAAGCGATCAAGCAATGGATCTTCTGTTGTTAAGGTCTTGTATACAAAGGCCTTACGAACTTCTGGGTCTTCAACTGCAATGTCTCCCACCTTAATGTCTCCACTGGGAAGCTCGTCATGCCAGAGAAAGTTTGGACCCGTGAACCAGTTAGAAGCAATGAGCTCCTTCGCCTTGAGACCCCTTGATGCATGGTCAGCAGGATTTTCATCAGAGGCCACATATCTCCGTTGACTTGGATTGGTACTTTCCTTCATCCGCTGAATTCGGTTTGCCACAAATACATGGAATCTTCTGGCCTCGTTGTTGACATACCCAAGGACGACCCTTGAGTCTGTCCAGAAGATTTCCTGGGCTTCTTCTAGTTCCAACTCCTTTCTAAGCAGATCACTTGTGCGAACAGCCACAACAGCTGCTGACAGCTCAAGCCTTGGTACTGTAGTGACCTTTGTGGAGGCCACTCTGGCCTTGCCCATGACCAAAGAACAGTGGATTTGTCCTGTTGCACCGACTATTCTCAGGTAAGTGCATTCTCCATACCCTGTGACACTTGCGTCCGAGAAGTGATGAAGTTCATATCTTTGCACTTCACCGAAACTTGCCGGAAGGTAACATCGCTGAATCTTAACATCCGCTAGATTCTGTAGGTCCAAGATCCAGGACTCCCATTGTGACCGCAGATCATCAGATAGTGGTTCATCCCATCCGGTCTTCTCTTGGCACATCCGCTGGAGTATTTGCTTCCCGACTAGAATGAAGGGTGCTACAAAGCCAAGTGGATCATATACAGAAGCTACTGTAGACAAGACGCCTCTTCTAGAAAGTGGGCGTTCATTCACAACCACTCTAAAGAGGAACTGATCTGAAGAGATGCACCATTTAACACCTAGGGCCCTCTCAATCAGTGGCTCACTCAAGGCTAAGTCTTGATGTCTGGCTGTTTCCACACACTCTTCTCTGGGAAGTGATGCAAGTACCTCCTGGCGGTTGGAAATAAACTTGTGGATACGTAGCTTGCCAGTGCTGCAGAGCTGCCTTGCCTCGCTGATCAGCCGTATCGCTTCCTCAACTGATGACACACTCATCAGGCCATCATCCACGTAAAAGTTCCTTTCAACAAAGTGGATGGTTGCTTCACTGAAACAACCTTGCCCTTGAGCTGCAATGTGCTTGAGGCCATAGTTTGCACACCCTGGTGATGAGGCGGCCCCAAACAGGTGCACTCTCATACGATAGACTGATGGTTGGGCTTGAAAGTTTCCCTCATCCCACCAGAGAAATCTCAAATAGTCTTGGTCTTCTGTTCTGACATGAAACTGATGGAACATGCGTTCAATGTCGCACATTACTGCTACAGGACCCTTGCGAAACCGGCAGAGAACACCTACCAAATTATTCGTCAGTTCTGGCCCAGTAAGCAGGTGGTCGTTCAATGACACGCCTTCAAATTTCGCTGAACAGTCGAACACGACCCTTATCTTCCCTGGTTTCTGTGGGTGATATACCCCGTGGTGTGGGATGTACCAAGCAGGGCTGTTGTTGATGTTTTCCTTTGAAACCTTCTCAGCATCTCCACGAGATATCGTTTCACTCATGAAGGCTACATAGTCCTTATGGTATTGCTTGTCTTTCTCAAATCTCCTTCTCAAACATTTGAGGCGGTGTTCTGCACATTTTCTATTGTCTGGCAGATTGGGCCTGCCTTCTTTAAATGGCAAGGGCATTTCGCAGTGACCATCTGCCTTAATCCTGATTCCCTCCTCCATTATCGACAGGAAGCGGAGATCCTCTTGAGAGAAGTGAGCATCTTCTGCGCCCCTTTCATTAAAGTCAGACTCAAGTGCTTTTATCACATCTGGTGGAGTAAAGACTTCCCTTACTTGTGTTCGACATATATATTGGACTTCACTGGTCAGATTAGCAGGTGAGTGCTGATAAGGTGTCACTTGTCTGACAACAATCCTGTGGCTGCTTCCAATTGCGTCACCATAGTCAACACAGGGATTGACACAGCCAACGATACTCCAGCCAAGGTCTGTTCTTTGGGCAAAGGGCTCATTATCCTTGCCTGCCACAACCTCTCTGGGTAGCAGGGCTTGAGAACAATTGTAACCTATGAGCAGACCAATGTCACATTCAATTAAAGGAGCAATCTCTTCGGCAAGGTGCTCTAGGTGAGGCCATGCCCTTGCTGTCTTAGGTGTAGGAATATGACTGAGATTGACAGGAATAAAGTCTCTTGTGTAGGTTACTGGGAGAGGGATTTTCTTTGATGAATAAAAGCCTCTGACCTGCAGCCCAGTTAGCTTCTGACTTGGAATGACTGTACTTCTGGATGACAATGTGGAGAGTTTCAATTTCACAGACTCCTTCTGAGTATCCAGAGTGTCTGCCTTTTCTTGCAAAACGAAGGTGGTGTCACTTTGATTGTCCAGGAGTGCATACAGGAGAACTTCATTATCTGGGTTACTTGTTGTGGACAACCATACTGGCATAACCGAAGAAGTATGGGTGCTGTTCATATCTTGTACCACTCGGTGAGAGGTTGCTTCATTTGATGTTTCATCGGTCTGTTTAGACTCTGTCCTTTCCTTTGACCTTTCTTTCTCCTTTGAGTGCTTTCCACTCTCCTTTCGTTCTTTGTCCCGATGTTCTTTATTTCTGTCCTCCTTAGCTCGATCTTCGTGTAAACATGTTGGGTGTTTCTTTTTACATGTGTTGCAGACACTCCTCCTTTCGCAGTTCTTTGAATGGTGTCCTGGTTTCAAACATCCAAAACACATTTTTTTTGTTTGCACAAATTTGACTCTTTCAGCAATCGACTTATCCATGAACCTTCGACATGTGTGGATGCTATGGTTTGACTTCTCACAAAATACACAAACTTTAGCATCTGGGTTTTCTTCAGAGCTGCTTGCCAGCACCTTTACACCAACACTTCGGGTCTTTGGTGTCTTCACCTTTTCACCATCACTAGACTTCAGAGCATGAAGAGAGGTCACAGGACTACATGCTATCTTGGCTTCCTTTGCAACAAACTCAACAAACTGACTGAAGGTAGGGAATGTCTTAGCTTCTTCTTCAATTACCCTTCTGTTCCATCTGGCTATCAACCAATCAGGAAGTTTGGTAAGCATTCTTTGGTTTTCACCACAGTCATTTAGGACTTCAAGAATCTTAATCTCAGACATTGCTGCTTCACAGCCTCTAAGGAAGTCTGAGAACTCTCTTAGTTCAACACTATCCTTGGATCCTATCTTAGGCCATGAGGTGAGTTTATCTCTGAAGGCTTTAGCAATCATGAATGAGCTTCCATACCTTTCTTCCAGGACGTCCCATGCTGAATGGTAAGCTGCATCCGTGCCAGTCAGGAAATAACTCTCAATGGCCTTCCGTGCAGGTCCACCGACATACTTACGGAGGTAGTAGACCTTCTCATTTACTGGAATGTTCTTCCTGCCTATCAGTGTTTGAAAGGACATCTTCCAGTCTTTATACCGTAGTGGGTCTCCACTGAAGACAGCAGGCTCTGGTACTGGGAGACGGCTTGCATTGATGGACTCTGCTATTGCACTGGCAAGTGTTGTAGTGCTATATTCTTGATGGGCATTAATAGCAGGCTGCTCTCTTGTATCTTTGCAGAGGACAGGCTTGAGTGTCTTGAACTTATGCTTAAGCTGTTTGTAGACTTACTTCCATGAGAGCTCAAACTGGACCTCTGAGATGCTGCAGATAAAAACACTGAGCCAGTCTCAAACCAGTATGCTTGTTCATTATTAGAATCTTGTGCTTTGTCTTTCTCTTCACCCAGATTCCATTGCAAGATCTTTCTTGTGACAGCATCACATGTGTCTACTCGACGGCGAGTCTCTCCATCAGGTGCCCTATGTTGACGCAAGTCTTCATAGGCTTGTTTTACATCTGTTGAAGCACGGTGAATCTTGGTCATGTGATCTTGCAGGATCTCATTGGGGAGAGATCTGTCAAGTGCTTTCTTAGCCTCTCTGGCAAGAGATTTCCATTTGCCGTAAGTAACTGTGAAGTTATTCAAAAGCCTTTTAGATTTGCTTTCTTGGAGTTCTTGACCCTTTTCAGTGAGTGTTCGGACGCTCTGGCTTCTTCTGGGACCTTCTTCTGCAGCAGCTTGTTCCTCAGCACCTACCTTTCTCTCTTGTAATGGATTTGTGTTTAAAGGTGCATGATTAAGGTTTTTAGACTGCTGCTGTAACTCTATGGTTTCACTACCACTGTCACACTCAGCCATGTTCAGCATTGCTTGAGTTGACCTTAATTGTTCCTTTGTTTAGTTACTTAACTTAAATGTATCTGAAACTACAACTAGTTAACTAGCTTAGCTTAAAGGTTAATTAATATGTGTGTTAAATTGCAACAATAATACAAATTGCAACTAACCTAGCCCTTTAACTTTCAGTTTAACCAACAACAATTATACAGTGTCTTAATATCTTACACCCTTTCACAATACAAATGAGCTTATTTTCACTTGCAATGAATTAAACCACTTCCTTTACACTTAACAACTATACCAAATAATGGTTATACTGTGTTAATGTCTTTAAATGGCATTGCACTTTAAACTGCTTATAACAAATAAATATGAAGAAATCAGAAATGACTTGAACTCTAATCATGTACATAACGACAAAAGCTTCACTCTTTTAGCACTTATAGAGTCCCTTTAAGCTTTTTACGAAGCTAATCCACTTGTTTACTTGCAGCTCCGTCGACGGCGGGTGCAGACATCGTCTTTTCACCTCATGTCGAGCAGGCTGAGTTCTTACTGTCGCTCCCGTTCAGTTAATCATCGACACAAGGCGTTCCTCTGGTTACAGGCATTTATTTTCCACCTCCATATTATCAACACGCCGTGGAAAATGTCGTAAGAACTGAATAAATAAACAAACATAAACATAAACATAAAATTAGCTTGGCGTTACACAGCACTTTCACCGAATATATTATAAATAAATGTACATACCTCATTGGCCGCATTAACTACAGGGAGGTAAAAGGAAACTTGACTCCAGTCTTCATTTACATTAACAATAAAGTAACGTGACTTAAACGTCCTCTCTTGCACCGGACTATCCACACGGAACGATACTCTGCCTCTCAAGCATGGTCAGGTGAAAATGTGTGAAAAACAAAACAACCCGACGCTACTGCGACAATAGAACATTAGTTCCGCTATGTAAACACTATGCAGATTCCCGTTTAAACATTTATTTCTGTGTGTGTCTGTGTACCTTTTAATTACATCTATATGAATTAACAAAAATATATTCCTTTATTAACATAAATAATTCTTATTTTTAACTCAAAATTATGAAATGAACTTAAACAGTATAACTGACTCTGATGGCAGCTACATATATATATATATATATATATATATATATATATATATATATATATATATATATATATATATATATATATATATATATTAACCTCAATTTTTCATTTCAGTTTGTTTCAAACATGTTAGCAAATAGCTTATGAGGTTCATAATTATGTGCTAAAAGGTACACTTTATGTAGGTATGTGGACAGTTTCATGTTGATTTATTACCCTGCAATACACCATTTTTAATTGATATTTCTGTATCAACCAATCTTCCCAAAGCATATGTGCTCTTTATTTAACCATGGAATCATGTTTTTTTTTTTTAGTCATGGAAACATGAATGTTAAAATTTTAGCTGCATAACAACAAAAAAGGACACAAAATGATATCAATGTCATATAAAATTAACCAAACACTACATAATTTAGCCCAGCAACTGCTGGAAATGTTCTCACCAAGGTTGTAAACCCTAGTGTACAATGAGAGCAACAAACATGTTAAAATCTAATTGAAATGGCTTTATCTACAAATATTACTGTTTCAATAAATTGTTGACAGATTATATATCACAGATGTTTTGTTTCTTCATTTATACTTATTCTTCTTGATGTACCATATGGTTGCTAACTATTTTAGCTGTGCCTTTAGCTAGCTCTATCCTACCCAATAACATTCATCACTGTGGTGTTTTACTGTGATACCTGTGACTGACTGAAGGCAAAAGCCAATTCTCTTTAACTGAAGAGAAGGCCTTTCTGTCAGACAGAGTGACAAATTCAGAGCATGAGGTTTTAAGTTCTGATCGAACAAGACAGTTGAGCTTCTACCCCCAGGGGGTGGGGGTTGGGGGGTTATTTCCAGTTAGCAGAAAGGTGTGGCAGGTGTGATTAATTTCATGCAAAATGTTTATTTGCATAATCACCTCAGTAAATTTTTCCAATAAAGAGGAATCACCACTTACCCACGTTGGCAGAATGAGCAAGCTCTATTGGTTGGCATTGAAATGAAAATAAAATGAAGATACCATTCTGCACTGAGCTAAATCATAAATGGCAAACTGCATGGATAACACTTTAATGCACATGAGCCCTTCAGTTTATTTGTGCAGCATCAGTTACATGAAGACATATCTTGTGTGATAGTAAAGGGTTTACTCTACTTGTGTTCCCTTGTATTACACTATGCCCTGCTGTTATTCTGTTTTCATGTAGTTCCTTTGAATTACTGAAAGCTCATTAACATCCATTAAGAAACTGCAAAAATATACAAGCATCCCTTTGCATCATTCAAACATGATTTTAATGAGCTGTTTAATTAAAGTCTAATTGAGATATATCTATCATGGCTACACAGTGAAGGGCCCTTCTAAATGGTGTGAAATGAATGCATTATCCATTTTTCCATTTCTTCTTTAAACTACGCCAGTAAAACTGTTTTATCAGACACAGTGACAAAGGAATCCATTCTTTTTTAAAATTTTTACTGAATACCGAAAAGGTCAGACACAACACCATTCATTTTCATTGACAGTGTTCATCCATAGGAATATCTCTGATCTATTTATTTAGATATATGCAACTGACGTTTATTAATTAACAACCACTCCTGATAAAACACTACTATTTTAGTCATTTCTGTGTACTAAAATGCATCTACACCTCAAATTACCATATACCAGTGTTTGTTGAACAGTGTATGTTAGACACAAGAGTGTTTAATCAACAGTTCCTCTACAGTTCATTACAATGTGTACACAGTAACACATTAAAATGGGCTGGCACCAGCTAATTATAGAACACCTGTAGGTGATGAACTTGGCAAGGTAGGTGTTGAGCTGGGGTAAAAAAGGCACCTAAGATGTTTGCACAATGTCATGGGTAGGCAGAGACCCAGCAGTGCCCAGAGTAGTTATAGATGATAGGGCTCAGATATTTCTGATTTTCATTGCATGTCAGACAATGGCTATTCAATTAGAGCCCTAGACTGAATAGGAATCTGGTTACAAGCAACTGTACTACCCTCTGCTCCATTCATCTCCTGGAGCAGGAGTGGACACTACTTATAATAGTGAAAGTGATTTCAGTCAAGGTGTGCCTGGCCTAGCTCAGCCAATCATTGCATTTTTGACACTGGTCTATGAGCACACAATCCACTGTGTTTTCTAATTACATTTGAAACAGATTGATGCACAAAACCAAGGTTGAGACTGAGACTGGAATTGATGCTGCAAGAAAAAGAAAATATTAATAGCATTTGACAATGTTTTAGTGTAATGGTTTACTGTGTGACCAAATTAATTGCAAGGGCACAGGCACTCATCAGTACAGGTATACATTAGGTAAATCATTGACTTTCACTTGTCCCACATTAAGAAAGATCACTGAAATATTTCCTGTTATCCTGGTATAGGAAGGCTGATTATCTCCTCTGCTGAAATGTTTTATATGCGCAATAATTTACACTGTCATCACACATCTACACATCACCTCACTCACATATGCACCTCAAAACATATTACATATAAACACATGTAATATAAAAATATATTTCTTTATTTGTGTGTGTGTGTGAGTGAGTGAGTGAAAGCCTCCGTAATGATGCATGGCCTGTGTGAAGGAGGATATGTGGAGGCAATCAACCACACAGTTCATTCCACACATCTCTGCAGATGGAATGACAGAAATGGTTCCCAGCACTTTGGCTGAATGGTTGAGGTTTTGCCACCTAGAACAATCAGTAAAGATGTTGCACTCATTTTGTCCTGTTGTTGCTGTTGATTTTTCTTCACTGAACCCTTGTCCTCTCTAATCCCAGCTGGAGCATTTTGCCCCTGAGACCTTGGGTGTGAACCATCCCATTCTTAAGCTTACTGGAAAGAATCACACTCTGGTTCTGTCAGAATACAGCCAGGCAAAAAGACAGCCAGGGAATTAATATCCTTCATTGGTCTATGAAATACTTGTTTTGCACCCTTCTCTTTATGACATTATCATCCTGAGTTGATTGTGGCTCCTACGCATAATAGCCAGTGTGTTGTCAGAGCCTGGCCAGCAATTGGCACATACACATGCCACTGGCCCACAGGGCTGAAAGCTGTTGATTTTCCACACCATTAATCATTGTCTGTAGCTCTCAGCCCAGTGGGTGGCAGCAGTGGTGTCTGTCTCTATGATACTTCTTTCATATCTGAAACAAATGAAAGTTTCATGCTATAATTTGAGTAGATTTTGTCAGACAAAAAAAAAAAAAAAAAAACTAGACAGCAATGATCTGGCAGCAGCCAACAGTGAAACGATATCATACTAACTTTAACTTGCCAATTATATCTAATTAAAAATTTTGCTAAGCAACCTTATACCAGCGGTATTTTCTCAGTCTAGCCATGCATGATATTTTCATTTGTGTTAACTCAAGATGTTCATTTTTCAAACATTACATTCTGTTGTCAAATGGCATCAAGCAACAACAGACACATTTTACACAGGTTGTCAAACTTACTTCTTTTAATCTAGACAGGCATCCTGAAAACAAAACAAAAAAAAAACACTGATTGAGATAAAAATGAGATGACACACATAGATGAAGAAAATATCCCTTAATTCCCATGCTTCTGTCTCATGTCCACAAAGGCTGGTAATCAACAAAGTTAATCCTGTACTGCTAATCAAATTGTCACTGTGAGTATCCTAATTTTGCACAAGGATATTTATGGCAAAGAGATCATGATAATTTATTTCCAATGTTTATACATCATCAGCCATTTTTAAAAGTACTTCACTGTTATAAAAGTATTAATGTGTGGGGCCAATCGGTTATAAATTGATTGTAGTATGTGAGTACATTAGTGTTAGTGTACATTAGGCTTGTCTTACCACAACAATCTCTGCAGGATCGCTGAATCAAGATGTAATAAAGATGCAATCCTCCAGTAAACTTTCTTTGTTTTCAAGTTTAAAGAAATTCCAAATAGCTGACATGATTCCAAGTTTGATTGCAATACTAGGGCTCCACTGTTAGTTTTGTGGCACGCCAGTGTACTTGGAACTTTAAATTAAAGCATTAAATTATGATGCCGATACCAAGTACGAGTGTTTACCATGCTGTATCAGCCCGATACGAGTACCAACGAGTAGTATCAGCACATTTCTAGAATCTGAAGCATGTCTGTCTGCTCTATTTGACAATCTTTGAAAGGCTAGTCTTTTCCTCTCTTTAAATGGGTTTTATGCCCTAAATAGTTTTACTGTAGAAAGATCAAGGTGAACCCCTACATAAATTATTTATTGGATGAAGCGACAGAATAAATAAGTTACAGATTTCTGTTCTTTTTCAATTTTAACTGGAAAAATATGTGTATATTTTAAAAAAATATGTGTATTTTTAGACAAGTCATTTTACTACTACCCACATGTAACAAAGCGTGAATAAATTTTCATCTCCAGAAGGTTTTCCATACTAACTTATCCCTGATAATGCTTTCAGATTGTCTAAACAGGGCAATTGGAGGTAGATCAGGATAGATGGGGTGGCTGCTGAAGGCATTACAACAGTGAGATCCAAGATAATCTGTGTTATATGACTTATTGTTGCACTCTTCCATGGATAGTGTATACATGTTGTAACCATCAAAAAAGCTCCTATTTCAAGGCCCCACAGTATATAGTTGTTATCTGATGTAAACATATGATTAGGGAAGGCCTGAAAGTGGTGGCCACATATCAGCTGTTCTCAGTATTCTATAATTTCCTTTTCTGAGACATAGTCTAAGGAAATGCTGACTATGTTAAGTTAAAATGCATGTCATGGTATTTGTACAGAGGCCTTTTCTTCTCTGTTACACACACAATACATTATGTATCTCTCACAGTACACAACAGTCTGAAAATTAGTATAGTGTAGTGTGTTTACACTATACTAATTTAGTGTGTAGTATAGTTTCTACTGTGCAAAATAGAAATGTACAAGGGAAGAAGGTGCATTGTTGTGCAATGTTGAAAAAACAAATGTAAGTTCCATGTGCAATGAGCAGTCTGGGGGTAAGGGGAGAGTTAGTGTCCCAGAAGAGAGTTCAGCAGGCCAACAGCTGAGGGAAAGAAGCTGTTCCTGAGGCTGCTGGTTCGGCAGCAGAGGGTCCTGTAGTGCTTCCCGAGTGGAAGGGGGGTCAACAGTCCGTGGTTGGAGTGAGAGGTGTCCTTGATGATGCCTCTCACTCTCCGCAGACAACGCTTGCGCTGGATGTCCTCAATGGTTGGCAGCTGGACACCGGTGATGTGCTGGGCGGTTTTCACCACCCTCTGAAGGGCCTTCCGGTCAGATACTGTGCCGTTGCCATACTACACTGAGATGCAGTTCATCAGAATGATCTCAATGGTACTACGGTAGAAGTTCGCCTGGATCTGGGGGGAGAGGTGAGCCTTCCGCGGTTTCCTCAGGAAGTAGAGATGCTGTTGCACCTTCTTGACCAAGTTGGTAGTGTTGAGTGCCCAGGAAGGGTCCTCGGAAATATGGACACCCAGGAACTTGAAGCTAGAAACACGCTCAACCACGACCCCATTGATGTGAATAGGGAGATGTATGTGACTTCTCTTGGTCAGCCGGTAGTCCACAATGAGTTCCTTGGTCTTCTGGGTGTTGGGGGCTAGATTGCTGTTGGCACACCACCTCGCTAGGTGCTGGACCTCCTCCTTGTAGGCAGTCTCATCATTATTGCTGATCAGGCCTACTACCATGGTATCATCTGCAAACTTGATAATGGAGTTTGAGCCATACACAGGTACGCAATCACAGGTGAAGCGGGAGTAGAGGAGAGGGCTCAGCATGCAGCCCTGTGGTACACCAGTGCTCAATGTGAGGGTGGAGGAGGTGTGGGTGTCAAGCCTAACAGACTGTGGTTTATTAGTGAGGAAGTCCAGGGTCAAATTGCAGAGTGATGTGCTGATGCCAAGGTTGGTGAGCTTGGAGATCAGCTTGTTAGGGATGATGGTATTGAACGCTGAACTAAAGTCAATGAATAGCATCCTAACATAGGAGTTGCTGTTCTCCATGGGTCAGGGCAGAGTGGAGAGCCGTACTGATGGCGTCCTCTGTTGACCTGTTGGGGCAGTAGGTGAACTGATGAGGATCAAGAATGGAGGGCAGGCAGGATTTTAGGTATGAGAGGATTAGCTTCTCAAAACATTTAGCGATGATGGGGGTGAGGATAACCAGACCAGAAGATTTTCATTAGGATGTGTTATCGCCACTGCACAAGGCAAGATACATTTCACAAGATCCTAAAAGCAATATTACAATATAAATTAAAACCTTGATAGGATCTGAATCATTTCTCTCTGATTGTTCACAATCACTGCCACGCACCCAGTTGCCAAAACCATCTTTTGCCCTGTACTTCATTATTCCTATGTGGTCACCAATTTCGCCTTGTCTCTCCCTCGACCATTCCCATGTTTTTCTCACTCCCCAGTGCTGGCTTCTTGCAAGTCCTAACTGGGGCATAGCCATATTGATTTAACTGTGACCTAAATACTCACCGAAACACCTAGCCCCTCCTCTTGCGCAACACAATAAGGACACTTGGACAATATAATCTGGGCTGCTAGCTAGGTATCCAAGGGGAAGATGGTGCCAAGACTAGGAGTAGGATAGCTTCCCAACACAGAATTTTACTTAAGATGACTGGATAATGGTGTCATCCCTGAGTAATAGTACTCTGTTCTTGATTTTGCCATGCCTGTTACTTGCTAATTAGCTCACATTGCATTGGATAGCTAGCAAACACAGGGTATCTAACTAGCTGCATAAAATGTATTCATATCTGAACACAGTATATTTATCTTTTCTAACACTGTAATATGCATGACTGCAACGTAGATAACTAGCTGGCCAACACCAAGTAAGCATTCTTGATTCATGAAATCCATCAGTGCAAGCAAGATTCATATATTACAATTAATAAGTCTGTAAGACTAGGCTAACTAGATAAACCAGACTAGAAAAGCTGGCTAGCCAAATCATGTTGATCCAACTGTCCAAGCAAGCAAAAATTTCTTGAGCATGCAAAACCTCTTACTTGATGATAATGTGTCACATCATGGTCCTGTAGTAGCAAGCCAGTCAGCTGCCCAGCATAATAATATTGACAGCTGTGAGTCAGTTGGTTACTTGATGTGCTAAAGAATTAGCATGTAGCCTATGCTAATGTTTATCTGCTGACCTCAACAACCATGGTACTCAGTCCTCCATTGCAAAATACATTGTTTCCAGCAGATTGGAAATCCCTAAAGTGTGGCTGTATAAGGATTTAAACAGAACATAATTACAATGCCAAAATAAGGTTTACATAACAGAGGAGAACAGTTCACTGCTCTGCATGTGTGCTTAATCATAAGATACATTCTCTCTGTTTGAAGTGACAATGTCAAACAGGAAGATCAGAAGCCAGACACTTACAAGTGTAGGATTGGCCTGAAATGTGTCAAATTCACTCCCTCCCATCACTGTCTCACTTTTCCCATTTTGTTTGAGAATTATTTGCAGAGTACAGACCCAAAACATGATGAAAACTAAGTTTTACTTACACTTACTTACTTACAGTCTGTTCTGGGATCAAGATAATGGGTTACATGATACTAGTTACCTTCAGTTATACTAAATAGACTCAAGCTTGCTGTAGGCATGGGTGGCCGATTATGTCTAAAAGTAAAGAATGAAATAGGTGAGGATCTGTGGGGGTCCTAGCCCCAGAAAAAAAAAATGAATTGTGAAATCTATTTTCCTGCAATCCCCAATTCTACACAATTTTCCATCAGGAAAGATCTTGTTTACTATTCCACTACAAATATTATGTGGCATTTAACACATTTAATTACATCAAAGTTCTGTATGTGTGTGTGTTTTTTTTTTTTTTTTTTTTGAAAGATAATCATATACTCAAAATCATGGCCCCTAAACAAACTACCAACACTCTGGTTCAACAGTCCCCTTTTCTCCAACCTGATTGGATTAAAGCCATCTACATTTTCACCCTACACAAATTAACATATCAGTTACAGGCAAACAGTTTGGATTACATATGACATAGATCTTTATTACTGTATATCAGAAAATCATATCATCTAAATGCCAACTATATTGAATCAAGTATGTTTCTTCACATATCATCAATGACAACATTGCTGCTACTTAATCAAATATATATTACACCTACAGCCCACAGCAAGGAATATTTCATTGACAAGTAGCCTGAATTAAATTAATTTTCATTTCAGTGATTGTCTACAACAAGCAATCAGAAAAACATTTCAACACAAGTCCACTTACGGGAATTACCATTTCAATTTCATGACAACTCATGTCTAACGTTTATAAAAACTATATCATGACAAGTATCACAAATAGTCATCAATGCATAGAAAAGTGTGTGTTATTGCTAGTGTTGGGGGCATTGGCTAATCTTGTGACAGTCTTCTCACAAATAGTCATCAATGCATAGAAAAGTGTGTGTTATTGCTAGTGTTGGGGGCATTGGCTAATCTTGTGACAGTCTTCTCACTTTCACCTTGTATTCATAAAGGTATTCTGCAGCTTGACTGAACAGACTTACAACTGCTGTGCTATGGCATATAGGTCAACAAGATCTATTTCAGTACACTGAATATGAAGAAGGAGAAGACAGTTCAATCTTTTTTGTGTCTTTGGACCTCTCAGGTATGTCCTGACTCTCCTTAATCCTGAGAAACCTTTTTCAGCTGATACTGCAAAACACAGCAGGTCCAGAAGGATCTTCCGCAGTGTTTTTACTCCACTGAATATCTGACAGCATCCCTAGACTGTTCAGAGCTATGGAAGTTGACTTTACAACTACACCGTTACAGGAATTCTGGTCCATATTTGACACCACAACAGGTAGCATTTGCCCCTGGTGAGCTAAAGGAAGAATAGGGGGTCCACTGCCAAGATTGGGTGTCTGTGGAGGCAAGTTGCAGGTAGTTTTCTGTACTGTTTTGTGGCATGCTGTGTGATGTGAGAAGTTATTTTCTACCTTATTCTAATAGCTTATGTGCTTACCAGTGCCTGTTGTTTTGTGGAGTAGCAGCTTACCCGCATGGGCTCCTGAGACAGCCAGGGTACTGGAGAGAGCGAAAGAATGGCGGGAAAGGACACCATGTTACTGAATGTTTTAATTTTTTATGAATTGTTAAAATAAAGTTTATTCAGTCTTCTACTTATCTTGTCCTGTGTGTCGTTTGCAGGCTTGGTGGTTGGATCTGCAGTGTAGGGGAAAAAAAAGCCAGAAATGGTTAAATGCATGGCAGACTGTGGACGTTTTCCCCCTGACACATGTTGTTTTGTATATCATGTCCTAGATACCTAGCAATAGTCCTCATTGTTGTGACCCCAGTTGAAATGCCCTGTTTTGCCATAAATCTTAAGAGAATTTTCCTCAGAACGGAGGTAGCCATTTAGTCAATTACAATGTGGGATTATTAGATGGCCAGATTGAAAGAGACATTGGAAATCAGTGAACCCCCTTTGCAAGAAGTGCCATGGGATTTTTGATGACCACAGTGAGGAAATCGGTTTAATGTCTCATTCAAAAGATGGCATTTGCACCAGCACAGCATCCCCACTGTACTGGGGCATCTTCCTGTAAGGTAGAGTTTTAACATTAATGATAACGTTGTACACATTTTTAACCATTTAATAATTAAAATGTTTAATTTCTAAATGTCCTAAATGAATGGACATGAACAAGGCAAAATAGGAAATGTAAGCACATTTTCAGTAATTAAGTTTTTAATACAACATTATGAGCCTAGGGCAAAGAAACTACTAGGACTCTAAAATCTTAATATCTGTAAGAGGAAATAATATGATTTTTTACCCATAGCAAGCATTCATTGTCCACTGAGCTGCAATAGCACCCTGTATTTTCTTCAGAAATAAAAGTATTGCTAAGCTTTTTTATCTCGTCAATGGGCCTGTTCTTCAGCTGAAGGGCTGACTGGAGTGGAGATGAATAGAAGCAGTTTCTAAGGATGTCTAAATAATCTCCAAATTCCATCTATTACTGTATGTATGGGTGTACGATTCCTCCAAATAACAACATTAAAGTATGGCAAAGTCTGACTGTTCCTTTACGAGCCTTTTTAAAAAAATATATATTTTAAAATTGAAAAGAAAAATTATATTGACTCCTGAAGGCAGCACCATAAGTGTCTCGATAATGATGAAATTGAGTGAAAGAAATCATAACAAAACTAACACTTTTTTGTCATGAAACCCCACCAGTTTGCAAGACTAAATTGGCAAAAAAGAAAAACACAGATAAAACTAAAATACATGGTTAAGATAAATCATGAAATATCTTACTTCAGAAGATTAGGTCTCCTTTTCTTGCTTGTTTTTCTGTTTGTAAGCCCACTGCAGCAATTGTGTGTTTGAAAAACATACGCCACATTTCTACCTAAAGAAATATGACAAGCATTGCCAGAATTTACAGCACACAGATTCTCATGCATCTTTTTATCTTGACAGACCTTCAAGCAGAAAGGAGGAGTGCCCAAACTGCAGGACCAAATTTTTTTTATTATTCTCCCAATTATGTGATTTGATGCCAACAGATTAGTTTAACTATATATTTAACCCCACTGTCACAGTCAGATGCTGTGATGTGTGACATTAAGTGGACATTCAATGATTGTAGCACCTCACACTTTGTACAAAACATTAATATGATTATTCACTTAGCCGGAATTTATCATGTGGATCCATGGATGCGTAATGTGCTAGCTTGAGCAAGTTAGTGTTACAAATACTTCTGTGCAGCAAATGTGATGTGGTATTGGTAATTTGTGGTTATAGTATTTTATTTGCAGTGAGAGCATGCCAGTTTTACAAGCACAAATGTGTATGTCATTAAATACCATAAATTAAATGTCATGTACAATTTTTACAGCATAAACTGACCATACCTGCCAGCTAGCTAGTTATGTGTAAACATCTGAAAGGTTCAATGGTGATAATGGTGCTTTTTCTAGAGGAGGGCAGAGGGGAGCTATCGCCAGATGAGCAGATAATGGGGGATTTATTGGGTATTTTTCTTGAATATAGCTGTCAATTGCCCTTATTTATTATTAATATATTTTTAATTGCCCATTTATTTTGGCAAAGTTTACTCAGTTAATTTATACTGTATCATTTGTTAAACTTGTTTTGAGGGAATTAACTTAATTTTTTATTAAGTTTTGGTTTATGCTTGTGGGTAGGGCTACAGCTACCTGGTGGAGGTAAACAAAAATGTACTGTTGGTCCTTCTATGCGTATAGCTATTCCTGTCAACCATCTATTGACAGAATCTGTCAGGTGTCATCTATCATCTGTCAGATGTTGACAGCATGTTTCATTGTTATTTTTTTTTTTTTTTTTTGTTCACCAGTCAGTCTGTCTGTCTTCCTGTCCACTGAAAATATTATGTACTGCTCTTTGTGACAAGCACTCATAAATAAAAGCAATCTGTACCTCAACAGTTCTGCAGCCTCTAGCTGACATCTTTTGCTGGGTGCACTGTAACACCCACTCCCATTAAATTGATGGTGCTTGCAACTATGACAGTTTGTTACTGACAGTGCATTATCACTCAGTTTAACTAGAAAGAGCAGAAATGTGGTTACTGCAACCTTTTCAGAACTGAGATAATCCCAATTAACCTAAATCAATCACCTACCATCAAAGACAGTATTTTATTCCATTTAAACAGCTCATTTTTATTCCCATGGAAATACTCGAAGTGAATACAGTGACATTCATTGCATACTCTTATTAGACGTTGTCTATATTTAACTTCCATCTTGTCTTAATTTAATAGGAAAATAACATGGGATTTGTGGCCATGGGTCCTAACCTTTCTTTTCATCCCCTCTTTGTGTGCTGCCATAGTTGACCTCTTCTAATGTCACACTACCCCATAAATTATTTCACCCAAATTCCCTTGTCTTCCCATTTTAACCAATACCTGCCCCAGATTGCAAATCTACCCCTCTGTATTTTCTCCTGGCACCAGGCCTGACCATTGCTGCACCATCCGCTCTCAGAAGAAGGGTCCTTACTCATAACCTACCCAAGGCCAACATGCAATCCCCTGTCCACCTCATTGGCTGTGGAATGGAACTGTGATAAACCATTATAGTCTTGACAAATTATTTCCAGGCTCAATTGACCTGGGTTTTCAGTTTTTTTGATTCACTCTGAAAAAAAACAAAACACTGAAAAAAACAGTATCCTACACGTACAGCAGTTTGTGCTTGTAAAAATCTTGATTCTAAAAATGTCACCATAACAAAAAGACTGATTGATTGAAATCAGTGTAGATAAACTGATGTTCCTTTGAATGCAACCCAAATTGTTACTTTTTCTGGGGACAAATTTGTGATTACATCAGAGAGAGAGAGAGCACAGAACACGCTGATGTCTTCTATATCATAGTTAGCTAGGAGTGTTTTTGACCCTGTATCTTCTTTAAATTTGGCATCTTGTTTGTTTATTTAATTTAGGCTACAGATAGCACACAGAGCACAGAGCACATAACTGCATATTTAACTTTCTTACAGATGTTTTTTGTTTTTTGTGTGTGTATATTTTTGCATTAAGAAACTATGACAAGAGAACCACTGTTCCTTTGTTAAACATTACATTTTGTACCACTAAGACACATCAGACCAAAACCTATCACGGTGAGTCTATCACATCAGTCTATGGAGGGCAATAAAAATGGATTGGGATGGGAAGCACAAACCAGGGTGGGAGAAGAACGGAGTCCTGGTCTTTCACTCCACAATGCAGCGACATTACCAATATTACTTTATGTGTACATGTATGTGTATATGTGCACAAGTATATACGTACTATAAATATGCTTACTAATAGTGAAAATCCTAATGTATGTACTCCTATAGAATAATGTCCTTATGGGTTGGCCTCCTTAGTGCATGTGACACTTAAATAAAAGTCAATCTATCAATTGATCAGTCAAACCACATCACTAAAACGCCAGGCATCATAACAACGTGGAAATATCCTGCATAACCAGTGTTGTCACCCTGTCCAGAAGTGTGATGGACAAAAAAAAATCAATAATGTAATGTTTTTCCCCTTCACTCAGTCAGTTTGTACATTAGGCTTGTCTCAATATTATAGCCTCTGTACATGCAAGGGGCCAACAAAGGCAATCTGCTGACACATATGATACACATGCATGCCAACCATACTGTTTTTCCACACAGAATGTTCCAAGGAAGCAGATACCAGTGAAAGGAATGGTGTATTTCCCTGATGTCATTCAGAACAACTCAGAAGCCTGAAGGAAACTGAGAGCGATTCAACAGGGGAATCCTGGCCACCCCATCATGACCAAAAGGAAGCCAATTTGTTACACTGCTCTGGGCTTCTGGTCAATGTGAGCAGAGGGCATGGCTGCACATGATCCCATGCCATAGTACTCATCCTGCACTCTGAACAAGCGCCTTAACTGAATGAGCCACTGAGAAGCTCCACATTTACTTTTATTGGTTAAGTCATTGTCTGTTTTTGTATTGATACACAGTCTCTACCAAGTAAGAAATTTCACAGAATTAAAATTGTATTCACAGAGCTAATTTACCTCACTAGATTAGTGATACCTGGCATGGTGAAAATGACCAATCAAATTTCAGTGTTCTGTTCACTCCCATGTGTCTGGCATGTGTCTGGTGAAGAAAGTATTAAAGCAATTGAAGGACCACACCAGAACCAGAGGGCAGAGGAAGTGGGGGAGTTTTTCATTTTTGTAGGTGGCTTCTGTTCTGTGCACCATAAGGAGTGTCATTAGTGCCTCACTCAATCACTCTGCTTGACCAAAAAGTCAGTCCCCTGCTTACTGGTTAGAGACAGTAAGAAGAATCAGCATATAAACGTGCAGATATTCACAGCCACATAAAGAGTAATCTTTCTCATGAAATGGTTAGACACGCAAACTAATAAGGAAAACATAACCAGATAGATTTCACGGCATCAAACAAAGCAAATGAGAGCATATTCATATGCACTGTCCAAGCATGAGAGTCAAAACAGCTCGGTGTGCTGTCACCTCTTAAACAAATGTTATCAGCCTTCAGACTATCTCATGTGTCTTTGGGTGAAAGATTGATGTTCAATGATATGGCCTCTGGAAACAGTTTGATTGACTACTTCATTGCTGGGGTAATATCTTTGAGTCCTCAGCATGAGTAAATCAGTACCTGACAATCAGATATTAGTAATGAGACTCCAGAGGAGTTGGAGAAAATGGATCAGTAAGTAGTATGACTTTTCATCCCTGTAAGGTATCAGACATTCTCAGTTTAATTGATCAATCCAAAATGTACAATCATGCGCTGCTTAACGTCCATGATACGTTCTGTGAAATTGGACGTTATGTGATTTGGACGTTGTGCGAACACCATACTATTTATTAGCAAACCTATATGGAGTAGGCTACTGTAGATAGATAGATAGATACTGTAAACATACAGCACCGTACTGTATTTCAGCTAATGTATCTGGTAAAGTACTGTAATATATGGGTTAAGTTGGTTAATACTATACAATACTAAACATAATACACATTAATACACTGTACCGTTATACGCTTGGCAGCACGATCACTTTATTTCCATGAGACATGAGAGACACGTGTTGTGTGCGGGAAGCGCTGCCTTCACTACGTCCGGGTACTTCCATTACGTCCCGTTCTGCGATCGGGATTTTTAAACTTTGTTATAACCTTATGGGACTACTGACGTATATGCGAACAGACGTTGTCCGAATGGATGTTAAGCAGCGCATGACTGTATTTAAAGGAGGCTACACCAGAACATAATATTCTTATGGATAGATAAACTCTATGACAAATTTTCTATGATACAGAATGTATTTAACAGTTGAAAGCAAGACAAAAAGAGATGAGATTGCATAAAGTTCGAGTATAGCCCTAACAGAAGTCCTAATAAAGTGACAATAGAAATGGCTGTTTGGAAGATGGCAGTAAGGGCATTGGTTAGCTTTGCAATGTCGGGTCTGCTTGCAATTTAAATCTCAAATTAACTTTTAATGTGGCCTTGATGATTAACCGGAGATTTACTCTAAGCATCAAATCTGGTCCTTTTAGGGAAACCACAGATACATTACAAGGCAATCCTTATATCACTTTTTGATAGTGTCTTGCTAGTTTACCAGTGAATATGCCTGAAGGTCATGTTTCAGTTGAGTCCCTGTGAAATGCCATCCAGCAGAGCAAAACTGACCTACTACCTCATATACACTTGAAAGCAAACTTGATACAATTTAACTTGGAGAATATTAAAACCCAACTCTTGACTCTGTCACAGCATAAACATACAAGACATACCAACTCATGTCCAGCAACTAAAGAAGAACAATGCCTGATTCCAAATGAAGGACCATCTTTCAATTTTACCATATCTTTGTATGGTAAAAATCCGTGAACTCTCTATTTTGCAGCTCCTTGGTGAACAAAACTTTCCTGAACCCATTTCCATCAAAACTTTGCATCGCACCTTGACGACTTGCCAGCAGTCGGGTGGGGAGCTAAGGCCATTCCATAACCACTACAACATAATACCTCTGCAACGCTATAAGAAGAGCAGAGAGGAGAGTAAATGAGGCTATGTGCACATCCTTTTGGGTTTATGGTGTATTCATAAAGTTCTTATGCAAAAGAGTATGGTTGTTAAAAGAACCACATTCCTTTGCCTCTGTTTGTGCACACCACCCCCACCTATCACAGACCCCTTTTTTACAACTGTTTACAACTCGAAAGCTGCACCGGTCCTGATGCTCCCCTTGTCAGCAGGACCCCCGCAGGTAACCCAAGGCACAGGCGCACCCCTAAAGACAGCCCCCAGGTCACCATTTGCCCTCTGACCTGTCTGTATCCTTTGGCCACCAATAGGATATGGGAGTAGTGGTGTCCTCCCCCACCTCAGTGCTGCACCAGCTCCTGTGGGGTGAAGAAGTGGGAACACCAACCAGCGTGTTGTGTTGGTGTGTGTTTATGCCAATTAAACCACACACACACACACACCCTCCACACACACACAAACCTCTCAATAAAGTTCTGAACTGGAAACCTGACTGCTGTGTTCTGACCGACACTTCTCCTGAACCCAGTTCACAGGTGAAACTGCCCCCTCAGTTTCAATGGTATTAATAAAAAGTTGAATGTACAAATTAAATTCAATAAATCACTAGCACCTATCAATGTTTCTTAGAAAACATAGTGGCTATATATTGAACGTACAACTCTGTCTGATGATTTTTAATATTTGCTAGCTATATCAGTTTTAATGTGAGGAAGAAAAAAATGATAATGACAATGATAATTGTCTTTACTGTAAATATTAACGCATAGTGCACTGAAGCAGCCAATGAGAATAGTGTTTGTATTTCTATATCATTCATTTTTTGTAAACATTTTTAATTTATATCTTTATATATTTATCTATTTTATAACTTTCATATTTATTTATTAATTTATTTGCAGCAGAGTGCTGTCAGTAAACATTGGTGATCTGTTTTACGGATAATTCCAAAGTGGCGTAATAAATAAATAAAGAAATAAATAACAGTCAGGGTGCAATGTACCTCTATACCAATGACCTCAGCCCCATATTTATGACAGTACCAGTTTCTGTTACTTTCCCTTGTCATTTCAGGACATACAATCATATCTTTTCTTCCATGTATTACAGACATGGATCTTACAAGGTGTTCATTATGCCAGCAAAAACAGGATGGTATACAACAAAGGCATATTCTACACCAACTAATAGCTGCAGTATATTCAGATGCACATCTCTCTGAGCTCATCTGACTACATAGACAACAAGACCAAATTCAAGGGTTAGTGAAAAGTTTTTCTTTTCATCTGCAATGTAATTCCTGATGAACTGATTTATCATTACATCTATTTGAATATATCACTTAAAATGCGCATACCTTTTTGCATTGATTTTATACTGGTATTTATGTAAATACTGATATATTGTTTGCAGCATGTTCAAAATAAATAAAAGACAGCGCTTTTATCCAACTTTTGCATTTTGAGAATATGTTTGCCTGAGACTCAACAGATAATTTTGTCATTACCATGCAATGGAATGTCCCTCAGACATGGTTATTGCATGTTCACTATCTGGACAATATATACAATATATATCAGACTCTATAGATGTAAATAAGCTGAGACAATTACTTTTGAGTGGAGTGGAATTCAATTAAACACATTTTTTTCTACAATCAATAATTATTTAAAAGGAAGTTTAAATTATGAAAGAGCACATCAAATTCCTTATGCCATAGTCAGAGCTTCTGATGGCATTTTGCATTAGAAAAATTAGGTCTGAATAAAAGGATACATGGCATGTGTGGTTATCAATTACAGATTGAGAGTAATGTTTCAGAGCCACAGAATCCAAACCATCTCAAAACAGGGTGCATACAATGCAATGCAATAATTATGCCATGGATATAATCACTTTTCCTTACTGGGCAGTTGACATAGCTAGCTATTGAATAAATATTTGTGGAATAGCTTTTAATCCAGTAGAGTCATTTTAAATTATGTCATTTTGATGGTCACAATGTACCACCTACATCTCATGGAAGAGGCCAAGCAACAGGTACCCATATACATTTATGTATTCAGGCAGAGGACTTTGGGAAGTGCAGGGGTCACATGGTTCATATTGGGAGATTATCTGTAATAATAACATTCCTTCTCTCATCTCTGTTAACAGATCCCCAGGTTAGAGGTTAGACACAGTATCAAATTCATCAACACAAGAATACCACTAATGAAGTCCTTTGTAAAGGGCAGAGGCATGTATTTTTAGTAGACTATTATTATTAAACAGAACATTATAGTTTTATCTGGTAATCTTCACCTGTTAAGAACAGTATATTATATGGTAGTGGATACTGTGTGGTTATATTCAATCAAATATCATACAATTATAATCAAACAGATTCAGTGAACAATGAAGCAATATCATTTTAATAAGCACACATTCATCAAATGCAATTTGAAACACACAGATATTTGGGAAATCTGAATGGTTAGACCTGAAAGATGTTTAACATATAAATATGCCATGATGAAAGAAATTGGGTAATAATAAATGTGTCTTGCTGGACTTAGATGGAATCAAATTATACCGCCCATTAGTTTTCAAACATTTTATCAACTGTTCCTTTATCAACATTCACAATGTTCTTGCAACTCATGCAATTTGCAAGAATTTGATACATATTGATTTATAAGAGGACTGCCACATGAGATGTTAAATTATGCAGGTGTCACTGATCTTTAACATCTGGGCTTTGTCCTCGCACTGCACCCCTGTTTGGAAGTGTGATGGTTTTAAGATTGAAGGTGCATGCAGGCACTCGCAGTGGTTGCAGATGAAGTTAGGTGGCACTCTATGGCAATTCTGGCAGGGATGAGGACAGAGAGAGTGATGCTAGAGACAGAGCGGAGGTGGATGATAATTGGGTAAACCACAGCACTGCGTGGCAAAGTAGCTGCTTGAAGGGGGAGACTGGTAATCCCTCCTACCCTCCCACATGATGTTAGGAGATTTTTCAAGGGGTGCATCATCATCCCCACCAAGTCCATTACAAACTCAACTGAAGAACAGACAGCTAAAATCAGCCTCCAGGATCTCAAATGACCACTTCAATCCAACAGATTGCTGGTAGAGCACAGATGCTCATCTTTATGATAAATAATATATTTGTGTAGCACCTTTTTTGTAAAAAGAACTCTTGGCAGATGTTTCACAAGTCTTGTTTTCAGAATCAGTTATCAGGTATAAAGTGAAGCTTTTAAGCGAAGAATTAAAAATTTGAATGTAGGAGGAATGCTCTACAGAAAAGCCATCAGTTGTTCAAGGCATTAGTATCACGGGTGTTCAATTACACTTGGAGTCAAGGGTCACATCTAGGTAATTGGAGAACGCAACATGCTGTAAATTGAGGGCGTTGTGATGCTCTGTTTTAATTACCCATAAAAGCAGAACAAATCAGAAATTCTTTTCATTTCCAATCATTAAAACTGAGCCTCTGGGTATTGAGGTTATAAAAACAAATGCCTATCATTCACAAGAGTTCCCTTTTGGATGCTTTGTCACTTGAAGTCTAAACAATTGTAATCAGACCCCTGCTGGACTCATACAGCTATTTCAAGAATTAAATGGATGGAAAATTTCAGAATTATCTGTCAAGCTGCTACATTTAAAAAGTACTTATCTCTTTCCTCATATATACATTCCTCAAATATCCACTCTGCTAATGAAAGCAACAGTACTTGTCATATTGCCCTGAACATTTTCATTCCTGAAGCTAGTGAATGAGAATGCTCAAAAAAGGTAAATTTAGTACTAATGAATTGTACAGTGACATTTAATTCAATCACTTAATTTTATTCTAAAGTCACGCAACATCATTTCAAATGATCAGATTTCCATTTTGTTTTCAAACAACAAAAGTATTTATTTTTGAAAAAAAAAAAAAATACTAGAGAAAGTAGCACAGGAGAATGGATAATGAATGTATGTGCTAATTCACCACCCTGTGTTTTTTCTCTGTCATAACAGTCAGGATGGATTAGAATTTTAAACATCCTTTCCTGAATGTGGCCTCTGTGATGGATGACTGTCTCTCTTTGTGGTCCCTACTGTTCCACAGGTTGCTTGGAATATAAAGTACTGGAAGTGTCTGTTGAGGCTTTACATAGTGAGCATTTGCATAGGTAGGAAACAGACATAGTGCACCCATTTATTTTCGTTGTACCCCTATATCCATATAAATACAGCTTAAATTGTTTAAGCCTTTGAATGAAAGTTGTTGGTGCAGCATATCAGCAACCAAAAAAGGGATCCACTCTTTCTGTTACAGTAATGTCATCCTTGGAGGAAATTTCACATGAAGTCAACCAACACATTATAAGCAAACTATTTATCTGCTCTTCATGAGTTTTAGAAGTGGGGTAAGGCCTGTCTTGATTGGATGAACTTTATTCTTTCCTTGGCTTAGAGGTGGAGTATGTTACAGACTTGAGGCAAATCAAGTGAAAAAATAAAAGCAAAACAAACAGCACTGATGCAACATTGCTAGGCTAGTTGTTGAGCCATAAAAAATGTCCTCTCTATGAAAATAAACAGCAAAACCTGAATTATTCAGCTGGCTCAGTTATTGCCATCTAATTGCTACATTTGGTGCTGGCTAGCTGGCTAAATTTCTGTGAATTCATTTCCTCATATCATTTGTCTCTGGTTCCTTGTCATTTTAAATGCCAGTTATGTCAGTTGAAGAACTTGTTGTAGCTTCTGAGGTAATTCAAAAAGATAAAAAGAACTAAAGAAGATCCTAGCAGAAGGCTGTATTTTTCAGTAAGCATTTCAAAAGAAAAACAAAAACTATGACATTATGCAAGCAAATGAAGCACTATAATGTTACTGTGCAACACAACTGAAGTGTTCTTTCTGTCTTTTCCTCATACATTACTTGAGTTTTCAACATACCTCTGTAGCAACAGTCTCAATTGATTCCTTGATTCTGCTGTACTGTCAAAGTCACTGGTGTCCACGGAAGAGATTTACCACAATAATAAGGTGTAATAATTCTAATGCAAATTAGTTAACAAATGCACAGTTTGGCCATAAAGTTGCATGAAATAAATCTGAGGTCTACTTAACTAATCCACTTCTGCTGGAAAAAAAAAAAAAAACTCTGTATATGACATGTTAGATACTAATCTTAGTATCTAATCACTGTATGTGGAATGTGACATAATGTAATGTAGGTTTTATAGATCACTCATAGGCTCCAGTAGCATTACTGTCATGGATGTTCACTTGGCACCTTTATCATATGCAGTAAAAAGGTATTTCTGCTCTTTTAGTAGATCTTTAATAGGCTTTATGTGTGCTTTAGTATAATCTAATGCAACACTGTTAAGAGCTTCAATTTTTTAACCATTTTATCATTTACTGTGTTATTGGCTCATGTCCCGTTTGCATTGGTTCTGTGATATTCATTTTAATTTATACATATGTCTTGCTGCAATGACCTTTAAAGGCAAAATGGATGGGATTATCTGTCAAATAGAACAATGAATGTATAATGAGATGTATTCAGCAAATTGCAACAAATCATTCTGGATGATTTGTTTTTTGTACTTAATAACTGGGTAGAGATTATTTTATTTCTTAGGGAGAAAAAAATGAACTACACACTGGAAAGTTATCAGATAAGAAAGCTGTCAGCTGACATATTAAAATAAATTTAAATTATTAAAATTATTCTAAACATTTATTCATTTATTCATTTATTTATGTGTTTATTTTTAAATCAAAAAAGGTATTATTATTATTTTAAATCAGCTTTCGTAGTCCATAATTAGACAATTATAGAACCTTGTAACAGAGCTACCTGGCTGTTATGGAATGCCTGTCACAAACCCCTATCTAAGGAGATAAAATAAAAAGTGGAGTCATTTTTTGTTTCTTGAATAAGTATTGTTTGTTCACCATTTGCTGCTGAATGAAAAGTGCTTGAATATGAACATAACAACTTTGTTCAGTTAACCAATTTACTTTTGTCCAGTTTCTATTGTATTACACAAATAAAACTCTGTGGCAGTTTCCGAAGATGCCTCAGTCAGATCACTGCCCTCATATGGGGTGGTGGTGCCCCTTGTCACAAATACAGATATTATGTTGTTAACTAGTGCTTTCCCCTATATACATTAGATGTGCTTTACGATGTAGATTAGGGTACAAATTATTAATTACTTTTATTATTATTATTACTTAATTATTATTATTAATTATTATTAATTAATTACTAAGTTATGAGTAAGTACTGGCAAGTAAATTGAGAGCACAAATTAGTAGTGGGTATGGATTAGAATATGGGTATGAATTAAAAATCTTATTTCTTGACTGCACTGTAAATATTTAATATATATTTATAGATATTATTATTATTATTATTATTATTATATTTTTTGTTTCAGGTATAATCAGTAGTAAATTGAGCTGGACACTCTTCTGTTAGTGTAGAATTTAATTTTGTGAAAATGTTAGAGGGATCAGTAGTTTCAAGAACCCAAAACAAAATGCTGTTTGTGTGTCTTCTTTATTACCTATAGATAAAGAAATGTTACTTGAAAGTGTCCTTTAATGTCATTGTCAGCCTCCACTGTAATGCTGCTTATGTCCTGATGAGATTATGCTCCACTGTCATCTTCAAGAACTCCAGAAAATGAGATTCGGGATGAAAGAATTTAATCAGCAAAGTTGCTCAAGAAGTAAGGCAACAGGACAGCTGCGTAGTGGGAGCAAGCGTGGGCACAAACAGTACACCAGCTGGGGCTGTGTGTTCATTCCTGATCTGAGCTTTCCCATCCCATTGTTTGCCATATGAAGGACAGCCTCTGGGAATGTGATCCATTTAACAGCTTCATCATGAAAAAAAACACATAACTACTGCACAATCTTATCAAACATGGATATAATGGTGTACAGCTCTAGAGGTATTGGTGAACTGTCCCAGCTTAACTCTACGTGTGCCTTTCTTTCATTCTCTCTCTGGGCTTTAAGATTGTTCATGTTAGTTATTTATACAAACCCAAAGAACACAATTGAGTTACCAGCCATGAGTTTCAAAAAGCAGGTTTGATGTACTACTGTGAAGTGCTTGCCATTAGGTTAATAGCAGTGTTCTGAGAATCAAACAGTACGGGTGCATGGGGCACTTTATCTTTTCATCTTAATGAGCATGGAAAGTCCTTATGGATGCCTGTGAGTGAGAGATAAACTTGAGAAACTGGATAAATAATGGAAACAACACTGACTTTCTTCCATTGCCACAAATAACTTTACAGGCAGCGGATACAGTGTCTAATGAACCTCAGTAGGTACATGCCTCTTGACAACCTCAACTGGTACATGACTGCCACATGTAGTTCTTTTTTTTCCCCCAAGCAGCCATAGTTTGGGCAAACTCTACATGTTAGATTTTCCCTGAGCTCAAACAGGTGGTTCTGTATATCTGCAGTCTGTTATATCATTGTGATTATTATTTTATTCTTAAATATAAAAGTAGAAAATATAAAATTTTATGGGGATCGTTATCTGTGCAGGCAGTGTGCACCCTACAACTTCCCCGCCACAGCGCATTCGTTCTCTGTTGTTGACTGAGACTTCCTCTTCTTTGACTGAGTTGCAAGTGCCATGGCATAGCCTTTCACCTTTTATAAAGTTCTTTGAAATGGAAATGGGAAACTGTTGTCTACAGCAAAGCCATTGAGTACAAATCTGAGAGTATGTTGACAGGTAGATAAGTACTAACATTATGATAGCTAGTCAACTTATCTGTCTATCTATAGCTAATGTTAATATAATTTTATCGGTTGTCAGTAACATTACCAAAGCTAGTAAGAAGTTGTAATGTTAATAATTTTTACTAGCTAGCTAATAATGCACCACTTCCAGTATAATGAGATAGTAAATAAGATGCAAGTTATATTAGGCACATAAGTGTTTGCAAGCTAGCTGTTGGCATTTTGTTTTGATAAATGAAATTTCTCAGTTCTGAGAGAATTCTTTTATAAGTCAAATGCCTGAGTTCATATTTTTTGATTTATGGCAGATACTTTGTATAATATAAATCATTATGTTCAGTAATTTATGACATTGAATTTGTACTATCATTTCACATTTTCTACTAGTAAAAGTTGTACAGTTGTTTAGTTACAGGAGGTGCCTGCTCTTCAGATGGCTTTTTGACCTTTTCTAAATGTGTGGCTTTCTAATAGTAGCATTGCTGTAGCTAAATTACTTCAACTGTAGAGTAATTGGTAGCCTAATTAATTTCATTTGCAGAGTAGCTTCCCCAACACTGGGATGAAATAACTGAGCTTTCTTCACATTAGTTATAATCCTGGATATGAGTGTTAGGGTTTGAACATACATTGCATTCAATGGTGGCTGGCTTGTTGAATCTCAGCGTTCAAGCAGGCTCTGAAGAAATTCAAGAGGAGTGAGGTAAGGGTATCTTGTGCTATTAACAACTGTTGGGAGAGCAGTGCAGCAAAATCCCTGGCCACTGTCTTTCTCTTAATCTTCCCTCACCCACCACCACTCTTTATAGCAGTTTGTTGATTTAGTTAATGTGGATTTGTGTCTTCTACAGAGTTAAAGCTTTACCTCCATTCAAGTGACTCTACACATGATTATGCGCACTTTATCTGACTTTTTCAGTCCCATATTTCTGAAACCAATTAACCATAATTGAAAGCAAACCTGCACCAAAGAAAAGTGCCAAGGTGAAGACTTGCATTTCCCAAGGGACATGGGACTCTACAGAGATTTTCTGAAAATGAAATGCAATGCACTGATTAGTTCACAGCAGAAACAAAAAGACCCTGTCACTTGCATTTTATTGCAAGACCACTGCAAACCAGATCACATATAGTCTTCACGCGCAGCTAATCTATGTTCAGACATCTTTCACCCACATGGACAGATGAGTTGATATCGATGTCCTTGGAACTGCATCACTGTTTTCAGTTCAGTGCAAGCTGGACAAGAGGGCCAGTAACTGCACTGAACATGCGGCACACAATGGACATGGCTGCCCAATTAGATTACCTTTTATACCCACAAGTACTGTGCCTGATGCCTGCTCCTACTTCCAAAAAAGTGGATTCCAGATGAAGATTCTTTGAGTGAATTCAGAAGATCTAGCCCTAAGCTTCAGCATTGCTTTAAAATGGGCAATAGATAACCATTTGTTTCTTTGCTTTAATGATGTGATTTTACTGTACACATCAATATTAGATCAGTATAGTATGTCTTCCTTTAGTCTATGTGTCCACATTTGTCAGCAAGATGTACAAGCTAACTAATCTGTAGTATATCTCTGCACTGCATTGCTGCATTTGAGAACTCCATTTCATGTTATAATGTCAACACTCCATGCATGGGTTTCAAACCCCAACGTAACTATGACTGCTCCATAGACCCGTTTCACATCAACATAAACTTTATTTTGACCATTGTGTTAACATTGGTGAAAGATTGGTGAAAGATTTAAGCCTTAAAAGTTAAAAATTAGCACTTGATTCTTGTGACTTGACCCTTGTGAATGTTGTTTCTAAACACTGTGTTGCAAAGGGTGAGAGCAATCACCCCACCCAGCCTCGAACCCCGGGGTACCAACCATGCGACTCTGACCTCGACGCCAAAGAGCCAGGCTTGTTGGTATGGCATTCAGAGCGCATACTCAACCGTAGCGATGGCCCTCTGTCACACTGCCCATTTTTTTGTACCACAACTATTTGGACAATTTGTTTCATAACTGTCTTTTATAAGGCAAGTGTGCTTGTTTGCATTGTTAGTATATGCACAAGAGAGTTGTTAATGTCTTAGCTCTAGGTATTGCATTTACCTTTGGAGTCTTTTGCTGGTGGTTGTCAAAACAAGGACCAAAGAAGATTAAGGAATACTTCAAATTGTGAAGAAACCACCCTAAAATTGGTCCAACACATCATGAATACTCTCCAGGATGTTGGCATAGATGTGTCAAAGCGTACATGAGAAACTACTCCAGGAGAACTTGAGACGGTATACTACAAGATGCAAAATACTAATAAGCCTCAAGAGAAGAATGGCCAAGTTACAGTTAAAATATAAGTAAAAGAGCCTGTGGAGTTCTGGAAGTCTAATGGTCAGATGAGATGAAGATTAAGCTCTACCAGAAAGAAGGAAAGAAGAACTGCCTCTGATTCAAAGCATATCACCTCATCACAGAAACATGGTTGAGGTAGTATTATGACTTGGGTATGCACAGCTACCACTTGAAATGGCTCATTTGTTCTTTTTGATGATATGACTGCTGATGGCAGAAGCATGATTTGTGAAGTGTATATATGTATAAATGTAAATATGTTGTCATCATGCAGCAAGACAATGACTCCAAAACACTGCCATAGCAACCAAAGAATTATTAAGGAACAAAAACAGCAAAATTCTTGACTGGCCAAAGCAATCACCTGATCTGAATCTAACTGCGCATGCATTTCACATGCTAAAGCAAGAAGTAAGGCAAAAAGACCCTGATATATGCAGGAAACATAAGATGGCTACAGTACAGACTTATGCTCTTTTGAGTTCATCGTAGATCTATATGTTTTATCAGTGCTAACCATTCAATATCAAACACAGACCCCCAGATTATTAAAAGCAACATAATATGAAATTTTATTTTATATACATTATCAATGGATAATGTATCAATGAAGCACCCACATACACACATAAAAATACTTATTTATTGATTCCTTTATTTTATTACCTTAAAAGAGCATATTTGGAAAGGTCCTCTGATCTTTTCTTCTACCACGTTCATATCTCAAACTTACGTTTCAAGATTAGAGAGTTTTTTGTATGTGATTAGACATGTTGAAGTTTTTCTTATTATAAAAATAAAAGCAAAAAGAAACTGCTAATTTTTTCATTCTAGTTTGGCTGACCATGGTTATTGGGTTATTGTATATGTATACAATATCATGGATTTATCACTGAAGTCTATTTTCTGTGATTAATTTCCACTGATACGCGGATGACACTCAGTTATACATATCAGTCAAACCCGATGTCCCTCTGAATATTTCAAACATGGAGGCCTGCCTAACAGATGTAAAGAATTAGATGGCCCGAAACTTTCTCCTCCTCAACCCGGACAAAACCGAAATATTGGTCATAGGCCAAAATTCAATCAGGAGCAAACTCACTCATTTTACATTGGACCTTGATGGTGTCTCCCTTGCCCCGAGTGCAGCCATCAAAGACCTTGGTGTTGTTATTGATCCCGAGCTCTCCTTTGAAACTCACATAACTAACACCTCTAGGACTGCCTTCTTCCATCTGAGAAATGTTGCTAAAATCAGGAAAATCGTGTCAATTAACGACGCTGAAAAACTAATCCATGCCTTTGTAACATCCAGATTAGACTACTGTAATGCCCTCTTGTCAGGATGTGCAAACGTCTCATTAAAACCCCTTCAGCTGGTGCAAAATGCAGCTGCTCGAATCTTAACTAAAACTAAACGCTTTGAGCACATCACCCCAGTTCTGGCCTCTCTCCATTGGCTACCTATTAAATACCGGATCATTTTTAAAATACTCTTACTCACATTTAAGGCTTTAAATGGGCTTGCCCCCCCCTATCTTAAGGACCTTCTTCATCCATATCTTCCGCAGAGAGCCCTTCGCTCCCAAAATGCCGGGCTTCTCACCATTCCAAGAGTGGGCAAAACTACTGTAGGCGGTAGAGCCTTTTCCTATCAAGCCCCTCTCCTGTGGAACAGTTTACCCTCTGAGATTCGGGGAACAGACTCTCTCTCCACCTTTAAGTCTAGGCTCAAAACATATCTATATAGTAAATCCTTCAGCTGAGGGACATGGCCTGGTGCTGGCGTGGATCATAGAGTCTCTGGTGGACTAAGTGGTCATTGCTCTCATGGACCCTGCGCCGTGATCTGGTGTTGACTGTCTTAGGGTCGCCCTCATGACTATGCCGGTCCCTTGCCTCCCGTCCCCTAGGTATGCTGCCATAATGTTAGCCTGCCGGGGTCTTTCCTTGTTGCACACCTTTTTCTCTGCCCCTCCTCTCCTGCCTCTCTGTTCTACATCCCTGCCATTCTTATCATCCACTAACCACTGTTTTCTGTTTGCTTCCTATTCCCTGCTCCGGGCTCCTGTCCGGAGCTGTAGCCCAAGTGTCTCATCTCGTTTTCCAGTCCTGCTACCTCGCTGCCCTGCCCATCAAAGCCAACTGCATTCCAAGACCCGGACATTCTAGGAGACATTCTTATAATCACTCTACTGTTAACTGCTATTGTTTGTCAATAACAAATGTACATTGCATAATTTTGTGTCTAACTCTATCTGCCCAGTGCCGGCCAGAAGCAGATGGGCCCCCCCATGAGCCCGGTTCTGCTCAAGGTTTCTTCCTGATAGGGAGTTTTTCCTTGCCACTGTTGCCTTGTTGGCTTGCTCTCAGGGGGTCTCAGGCCTGGGAACAATGTAAAGCTGCTTTGTGACAACTTGTGTTGTAAAAAGCGCTATACAAATAAAAATGAATTGAATTGAATTGAATTAATATGTGCAGATTTTATTAAATCACCTTTGCAGGGTTGGGAGGACATTTTCATAACATCACTACATTTGAGAACCTTGTATTTACCATACCTCAGACAGGGGTCTATTTTGATCAAATGTGCATGCTGGCAAGGCAATAGGGAGCCAGAAGGATATTCTGTGAATGTTCTCTTCTATTCTAGTCTATGGTAGTTTGTTTAATCAGCATAAAACCCCTTTAAGAACAGTCAGATGCAGAACATTAAATTTAATGACACAGGTAATGACTTTGTTACACCAAATTACTGTTGCCGGCTGGTGCCAGAAGAAAGCTAGACCTTTATTGCTGGCTCATTAGAAAATGCATAATGCAATAATAGGACTTTTTCCATAGGTAAAAGTTCTATCTATCCCCAAGAAATGAGTCATCTTCTATGCCTTCAGTTCTATTGATGTTATGCTGCCACAACCCTTATCTTCAAATAACATACATGCAGAAATAAACAGGGCTTATTTAGCCTTCATTTTACAGTGTAGCAATGTGAAACATTTAGTTAAAATGAAACTCATATTTTTAGAGTGTCACATTTTAAGCTGTGATACTCGGTCATGAGTAATTCTCAATGCTTTTTTTTCAATGCAAGCCTTTTTTACAGTTCTGATAATCTATGACTGTTTTCAGAATATTGTTTAGTATTGTTGTCAGGATTTGTTTACACACAACCATTCATGCCGTTTTCATGATAAAGATTATGAAACAGTGTTAAATCATAAATCAAACTTTAAACATATAAATTTAGAGGCAAGCATAGAATGCTTCTTGACTATGCCCCCCCCCCCCCCCCCCCCCCCCCCCCGCCCTGCAGCTATAACAGCCTCCACTCTTCTGGAAAGGCTTTCCACAAGATTTTGGAGTGTGTCTGTGGGAATTTGTGCCCATTCAGCCAAAAGAGCATTTGTGAGGTCAGGTACTGGTGTTGGACAAGAAGGCCTGGCTCACAATGAACGTTCTAATTCATCCCAAAGATGTTCAATGGGGTTGAGGTCAGGGCTCTGTGCAGGCCACTGGAGTTCCTCCATACCAAACTCGTCAAACCATGTCTTTATAGATGTTGCTTTGTGCACAGGGTCACAGTCATGTTGGAATTGAAAAGGGCCTTCCCCAAACTCATGTCTTTATGGATATTGCTTTGTACACAGGGGCACAGTCATGCTGGAACAGGAAAGGGCCTTCCCCAAACTCTTGCCACAAAGTTGGAAGCATACAATTGTCTAAAATGTCTTTGTATGCTGTAGCATTAATGTTACCCTTCACTGGAACTAAGGGGCCTAGCCCAAACCCTGAAAAACAGCCCCAGACCATTATTCCTCCTCCACCAAACTTTACAGTAGGCGCTGTGCATTCCGGTAGGTAGCGCTCTCCTGGCTTCCACCAAACCCAGATTCGTCCATCAGACTGCCAGATAGTGAAGTGTGATTCATCACTCCAGAGAACGCGTTTCCACTGCTTCAGAGTCCTGTGGTGGTGTGCTTTGCATCACTCCAGCTGTTGCTTGGCATTGTGTATAGTGTTGTTGGGCTTGTGTGCAGCTGCTTGGCTATGGAAACCCATTTCCATAGCCAAGCAGTTGGGCTTGTGTGCAGCTGCTTGGCTATGGAAACCCATTTCATGAAGCTCCTGATGCACAGTTCTTGTGCTGATGTTGCAGCCAGAGACAGTTTGGAACTCTGTAGTGAGTGATTCAACAGAGGTTAGGCTGTTTTTACATGCTACGCGCTTCAGCACTTGACGGCCCCACTCTGTAAGTTTGCCTGATGTACCGCTTTGAGGCTGAGCTGTTGTTGCTCCTAGATACTTCCACTTGACAATAATGGCATTTACAGTTGACCGGGGCAGATCTAGCAGGGCAGGAATTT
Source organism: Megalops cyprinoides (assembly GCF_013368585.1). Taxonomy (NCBI): domain Eukaryota; kingdom Metazoa; phylum Chordata; class Actinopteri; order Elopiformes; family Megalopidae; genus Megalops; species Megalops cyprinoides. The sequence continues at coordinate 18,687,303 of NC_050590.1, forward strand.
CATGAACTGACTTGTGGCAAAGATGGCATCCTATGACAGTGCCATGTTTAAAGTCACTGAGCTCTCCAGTACGACCCATTCTACTTCCAAGGTTTGTCTATGGAGACCGCATGGCTATGTGCTTGATTTTATGCACCTGTTAACAATTGGCGTGTCTGAAGCACCTGAACTCAATAATTAGGAGGGGTGTCCACATACTTTTGGCCATATAGTGTATATTTTTAGGACCTATATTATTACAAAATGGTGGATGATGCTAGTGATAATTAAAGTGTTGCATGGACTTCTGTCCCATCTCCCATCAGCACCACTGTAAAAAATCTGTCAGCATTAGTCTATTGACCTCATCCTTGCTGTGAGAGCAGAGATGAACTGGAGTTACCTTTATCTACAAGTGTTTTTTGAACATCCTATGGAGACAGGTCCAACCCAGTCCTTTAACAGTCCATCCCAAAACTATAGAAATTCTGATGAAATGTTCCAACTGTCAAAGTTTGACTAAGATAAGTCCTGGATGTCTATTAGACTTTTTCAATTGATACTCTTGATAAAGTAGTCTTAATTAGCTCAATCAAAGTCATGCACTGAATAAATGTCAATTGCTTTGTAAAACCTCACCTCGCTACCCAGAGCTTGGTGGCCTTGTTGCAGTACACATCTGGAAACTTAGTTATGAATGCTGAGCAGATCTGAGACAATAAAGCACTTCTGTGACTTAGATGAACCTTTTCAATATTTTTACAAACAAAAGTACATAATAAAAACGTAAATATCAAATATTTTTACTTTAAAAAGGAAAGCACCGCAGCATACTTGACACAGCAAAGACAATCAAAAATATTTTTATACACAATCCAGTCGTGCAGTATTTGAACAAATTATTGAATTCTTTAAATGAGATGGTAAATTTAAAACTGAATGAGGAGGAATTTTATGAAGGCATTTGTGTGTTGTAGCATAGTACACGGGGACTGGTCGAAGCACCTGGTCACTGATGGAAAGAAGGTTGTCTGTAGTCTGACCTTTTTAGTCTGCATTATCTTGCAAAGTGGCCTTTCAGGGACAATTATGTCAACTCTCACGTGGCACTGTGTGTGGTCTGGTATGATTTTTTTTTTCCTTTGCAACTATATCTGTGCAATATAAATGTAATGTATTACAACTTTCTCTATTTGCTGGAGAGCCAGCTGTGTGTGCATGCATGACATAACCAAATTCATTAATCATACAAGTTGAGTTAATTATCAAATGTTCATTAATCAGTGAATTGTATCTTGCCATGTGTGCCTCCATGTTTCAGACCTCAGAGAGAATATTATGCCTTTCTCCCACTCTATGCAACCTATTTCTGGAATGGCCAATTGTATACTAGGCTAGTCTCACAGCACCAACCTCTTCATTACTTCAGGAGCACCGAGGTGAGCTGAATGCAGTTCTTCAATACACTTACAGGCAGCCAATGGCTTTTTTCACTGCAAATCACACACCATACTACAGTGAAGTGAGATCTAATTGGTGTACTGACAGTATTCCATTGGCATCATTTGAACAAGTTGGAGACGAGTTGTAAGGTGCCACTGAGTGGTGTACTTTTGCCTCTCCATTGTACTCTGTTATTTCTATTGCATTATCTACTGTTTGTTATTTTGGACAACCATACATTGTAACAATAAATTCATTTATCGTAACTCGATGCTCATCGTCCGTCTTACTTGCTGCAGCTGATCACTGTACAGTAAGAGAACTGCTATTTACGCGCTCATAGAATCATTATGCTATTGGTATATTCCGTAGTCCCTCGCCTATTAAACTAGTGTCATTTTAGGTCAAGCTCAGGCCACAGGCATGTATGCATCTCCATGAGAGACTGCAACCCGTATAGAGCAACACTACGCGAGACCAGAGGCTACAGTCCCTCGGTTGCATATATAAGCATTCTATCTTAGTGATTAGCAGAGAGGCATCTGAGCAATCTGGTTACTAAATTGGAATATGTTAACAATAACAAAATTGGAGTCAGATGTATTAAAACAGTTATATTTAATGAATTCTGTTCCCAAACTGCCAAAGGTAAGATGGCACGCCATCCTTCGCCACTCGGGCACTTCCATCCTTGGTGTGATCGAGTGAGAGCTCTACGGGCAGCTCTACAGTGGTATTTTTATGTCCACCATATTCCCTTCATCAGGGCCGGCCTGACGCATAAGCAAACTAAATGCATGCTTAGGGCCCCCAAGAGCGCTTGAAATGTCCCACAAGAGAGCTTGATGTTTTTTTTTTTTTTGTGATACATTATATTATGTCAATTATATTATATCGTTCAAAAACACAATATTATGTTATCGAGCTGGCTAGCTAATACTACTGGTTTAATCAATTACCGCTGCCTCTGTCAGAGCTGGTGTCACGTTCCTGCACATGCGCACTGTAACGGACATTAACTGCATTTTGATGCAAGCACAGTCAGTCAGACCAGGGGTGCCGTAAGGGGGGGATTAGGACAATTCCAAGGGCCCACCACTGACCAGGGGCCCTCATAGAACACTGTGAGACTACTAGAACACCTAATAGAACTTATTATTATCATAAGTAAGTCAATGTCATTACAATTACAGTTTTATCTATTACTTAACTTACAGTGCAGTGTCAGTGTCATTTCACTTAAATCTTCGGCAGGTTAACTTTATCGCCACCGAAAATGAGATGAGTGCAATTTTGGTCCAAATATAATTAATATAGCTCAGTGAATTTGTAGCCAGCTAGTGCGCACTCTTGCTATAGCTAGCTAACTAGCATACATGCTAACTAGCTTGTTCACTAATCAGGTCTGCCCTCGTCATGCACAGATGCAGCTGCAGGATTAGGAACCCTTCCCTCAACCCACCTCCCAGTTGAAGGAGAAGGAGGTGAGCAGTATTTTGTTGATAATGTATTTACAGTGCAATCCATGAAGCTAAAAGTCTTTGGAATTAAGGCTCATACAAACTGGTTTTGAATATTTTAATGTATGCTGTATTACCATGTGAGCAGCTAGCTAGCTAGCAAGCATGGAATACAACTGTAGCTAATAGTCACATTTAGCTCATCTAGTTCTTCCAGTAATGAATATTGACAACTGGCACATTAAAATATAATGGTTATAAACATATAAACAGTTAAGATAGCTCATCCGGTGTAAAGGGGGTATTGCCACTTTTATCACCCTTTTTATGATTATTTTTTTCCAATCAACCACCGAGAGAGAGCAGCAGATTTGTATGGGGCCTTTTTTTACAATTTCAATTCTCTCCTTATCTGTCAATTTATCTGGCCACAATGCAGGGTTTTCACTAATGATGGCAGTCTCACTCACAGATTTGCTGCTCTCACTGGCACTGCTCAGGTTGCTCTGTGATGGTGGTGGTGCAATTGCTGCTGCTGGATGCTGAGCTGGAGCGGTCCGAGCGGGTGTCTAGTTTGTGGTGGGCTGCTGCTGTCTGTCAGTGTCACCTCTGACATTTTCCTCCCACACTGTAGCTGGTTCACTGCAACCAGCAGAGGCACTAACGCTAGAAGCTGTAGGTGCTGTGGGTGCACAACTGGCTGAAGCAGCAGTAAGGCTGCTAATGTTAGCTAGCTCTGCTTCAATTAATTTTACACCTGTTGTAAGGTCAGCTACTTGTTGCTCCTCCGTCGTGGAGTCTCTGGCTGTTTTATTAAAGAATTTCGTCAGTTTAGGCAAACTTTCCTTAAACTGGACATCTTCCTTCTTCCTCTTTCTTTTCTCAAATCCACTTTGAAAACGCTTCATGGCTTCACAAAGATAGTGACTGTCTCTCTGATGGTAACTCGAATTGCTACGTCATTTGATTTGGCGCAAATGCAAAGGTGGAAGGTCAAGGTGGAATAGTCAATTAATTGTGAAATGTGGGTGATAATAAATACTGTATTTGCAAATATAGATATTTAATTTGATAGGCCCACATTTACATGTAGACAGATTTATTTTTATCTATTACGGATTATCATTCGTTTGGAGTGACAAGAAAGAAAAAATGTTTTATAAACAATTTTAAAACAAGGAAACACAAATTCACGAGGCGGACGAGGCCCCAAGCAATTGGCTACCTATGCTGTATGGTAAAACTGCCTATGATAATGACATACCCTTAAGTGTTCTTATATCTAACTGTACGTAAATCTGCAAATCTGTAAGCATGTACAAGAGCACATTAAGATTGTTCTATGTTATCAATTGATGTGCATCTAGAATAGTTCTCCAAAAGAACTGAACCTCAGCTGTTTAAACAGATACACTTGTATGGGTTATATATGCAGTGTGCTTGTGATATAGTGCATCCCACCAAACCAATGTATTTTAAATGTATATTAAAATTAGGGATTTATCTCTTATTTGATATGGACATATAAAGTTGGTTTTTGGTTTTCAGATAATAATTCTAGATGTGTTTCAAAGACACCTCATGTTCATATCACAGATGAAAACATATCTACAGACATTATCCAGATAACACTGGCAAGAAAGTCAAGACTATACCACAACTGAACTATCACAGAAAAGACATGCCACTAATTGTACTGCACAACTGAAACAGAATTTTTATGCTGTCTTAAATTTGCTCTTTGGGTTATTTTGCATTATCAGCTTTTCAGATGTGTGTGGTATAGCTGAATATATGGATACTTTTCTCTAAAAAGAGATATACATTATCCTAGGAGGTTCCATGTCATCTAGAACAACAACAATAAGTACAAAATAAAAACTGTACATAAATATTTTTTGTTAGAGTCCAGCCTTGTAATTTTGAAAATGACGATAACATTCTTGTCTCTTGACAAAACTCCTAATGGCAACCCAGAGAGGCACATATGTGTATCCACGTAAAGGCAATGACATGCTGGTGAAAAATAAATCACATTCAAGGCCAATTCCATAATAACAAGGCAAACTGCACTCTTCAATGGCAAAATTGAATATAGCTCCATAACAGAATCCAGCAAAAGTGACTAATATGTCTGTATCGCTCAGAGCAATTCAGACCATGCCAGACCAGAGCCATTTGTCTTTAGCTTGACTATGAACTATTCCAAGTAACAAAATAACACAATCTGGAGTTACTGTCTGTGTATACTCTTGATTTTATGTCATGATCTCAATTTCCTCCTTACCATGTTTCCCACTAGTATTAACAGGAAATAATATGAAAATGATAAAACCTTTTAATTGCCCCTTCTTGGTGGATGGAGTGTAATGTAAAGTAATATGGATGTCTCAGTCTACCATGTGTTGTTAATCATGCATGGCAATAATTTTTCAAACAATTATAATTCACCTATTATATCATTCTTAGGAGGATATTTCAACAACCTGTTATAATGAAGTTACACTTAATCATCACAGATTTTATTGAGACAAATGTGTTGTTACTTGAAAAGCAGATTTGAAAGCTCTCTCTTGCCCTGGATGGATTTCTGTGGTGTGATGCCTCTTGGTTTACATGTAAGCAGCCCATTACACTGAGTGCCAGACAGCCAATATCATGTCTTTGGTGTAACTCAAGGGGACACAAACTTCAGGTGTCAGAGTGTCAAGAACAGATTGTTGCATAGTGTAAGAGACTCAAATGACTCACGTTAAATGAGTCCAAGGATTCAAGTTTTGGAATATATGTACCTGTCAGGATTAATCTGACTATAGGACTTAATGGTCCTGTATCCTTCATCCAAATGTAGCCCTCTCTTTTTCTGGAATAATCCTGCATTATTAATGCCACTAATGTGCCTCAGAGGTTCCATGTTGTGTTTCAGGAGGAGCACCTCTGTTGACTTTCACAAGTGAATTTTTCATTTCACACTAAGAGAATGCTCTTCTGTCTATTGCACATATTTTATTCAGGCCTGGCTTTCAAAACACAGGTTTAATTGAGCATGTTCTCCCCTTCTTTTGATTACAACCATATTGTCTCTCAGAAGTGTTCAGGACTATACTGTGTCTGACAGTGAGTAAATTACATCCTGGCTAAATAACTAAATATCACCTTTGCACTATCTGTAGTTGTGCATCTTCACTAAATGTCGTAGTAGGAACATTTCATTTCCCACCTAAAACTTGTAATGAATGCATACAAGAAGAAGAAGATGAAGAAGAAGAAAAAAAACTGCTGTGTCTCAAATAGTAATTCAAAAGATTCGAAAGTAACAAAGTGATATATTGCCAACTTTAAATAACTGGTTTCCTCTTGATAATCTGCATTTCGGCACGGCATGCATCAGTATGATCACTAACCGTGCCCAAGCACGGAACTCGAACAAGACGTCAATGATGCGACTGTCCCATTTAATATAGCAACAGTTAGCTAGATATCTGTTAGTTACATGGCCAGTTGTAATAATTCCTTTAAGCCATCATTTGATTAGCCAGCTGACTTCCTTGAATATGACAAGCTGGCTACCTCCAAAATGCGATTGGTTAGTTCTGTAGAGCTATACCTATAAATAACTCTGTGGATCCCCACATTAGCTTGATTACTAGCAAGCGAAATAAAACTAACCATACTTTACGTAGCGTAATGTAAGCATTGCTGTTGTCAAGTACTTAGTCAGAGTATCACAAAGGAAGCAGCCAACCTGTTTAAGTAGCTAGTCTTCAACAGTCGTTCAGATAGGTAGCCTGTTAGCTAACTAGCTATGTTTGTCAAATCTATCGCTAGATAGCTAATGTTAACTCCCCAGCCAGTTAGCATCGATTATGCAACGCAGCGATTTTCAGTTAATCGTGCTGCACGTATAAGAAGATTTTTACGGAGGCAGCTGACATTGAGGGAGGAATTTGGAGCTGCTTTACTTGCAGACTACAATTCACATTCATCAATAAAGTGAGAACCAGACCCATTATTAACCCAAATGTTCTCGAATGAATTGAAAAGTGTACTATCCAAGCAGTAATAGAAGATGTTTGTTGTTGTAATGATGACAGTAGCGCACACACAAGTAGTAGCCCTAACTGGCATTACCTAACTGGGCCTAACATTAGCTAACATTATTGTGATTAGGCTACTGTAATCTGACACAAAATATTGGTCTCTCCCCTTAATGACTGAAATGTCAGCTGCCTCCGTAAAAATCTTCTTATACGTGCAGCACGATTAAATGAAAATCGCTGCGTTGCATAATTGATAAATCTATACGGCATGTGAGAGGGCCGTGTGTCACTCCAAATAAGCCACAAAGTAAGTACAATCATGAATTCCATTGTGCTGTGCGAGAGTGCTTTTCTTCAACACAAAAAAAAAGTTGCATCGTGATGACGTAAGTGTGCTCGGGCTCGGAATGTTAAGCGCAATGTGAGCGCAGACCAGCGGGGGAGTGGGGAGGGGGGCAATCGTGCTTGGGCACGGTACAAGGAAACCGGGCCTAGTGTGAGTATGCCCTTACTCATGCAATGAAGCCCATTCTACCGTTTGAAAACCCTGCTGTTGAAAAACTGTGGCAAAACCATAGGCAAGTGAATGTTGTATAAAATTAACAAGCCATAACGATGAAATACTGTCCAGTATTTAAGACCATTTATTCCAGTAATTGCAATTAAAAATGAAGAAAGGGTTTTTAATACAGAGAGGAAGATTGCTGCCAGGTGCTTTTCCTAATGATTGGGCGGGGCTTTCTGTGCCAGTAATTTTCCAGGCTCCAGTCCCTCAAAGTGCCCTGGGGTTGCACCACATTGCACTGGTGTATCTCCCATCCAACAGCAGCTTTCTGACTCCTCATCTGGTTGTGCCACAGTATATGTGAAATTTATCTATTGAGCACATGTTTTATAGAGTGGTTTGTGGTTAAGCTGTACCAATTTCTGACACTAGAAGAGAATCTCAGCTGCACAGTTGTACAGTTACATTACTATTGGGCATATGTAGTTGCTAATGAGTCGAGATAGTGGTGGCTAATGCTCATATTTTATCCACTGTTCCTCATTTTTTATACCACACATATGGTAATGATTGTTAGCCAGAGATGAATATTTTAACCTACCACCACAATCCAGTTGGCCCCTTCTCAATATAAAACACACTATGTTAGGCTGTTCAGACATATAAACGAAAATGACGAGTGACTTGCAAACTTAAACAGGAAAGAAGAGGCAAAGGAAAAATTTCACCGTAACAGATAGAAGACACAGGTAAACACACTCATGTTGTATGAGTAGGAAAACTGCCGATTACAATTAGGCATGACATATAGTGATAATGAAAAAGGATAACTCAAGGATGCACAAAATTATCAATATAGGACCTTAAAAAGATACCAAGATACTCAAAGGTGTGCAATGGAAAATCTGTCTTACAATGAAACGTAGGTAACAAAAACCAGTGGGACCTCTCAAATGCTAAATGAAAATGAGCAGCATGATTCAGCAGTCACAGCGCCTGCAACAGGTGGTCTCACTATGAAGGGCTGGCACAACTGCTTAAGAGTGGGATGGACTCTAACTAGGCACACATAGGAGGCCTGGTCCTTTTGCATGGATTATTTTGCATTGTGTTGCAAGTGTATATTAATAAAACCTACTTTGTAAACAGAATCTATGCTGCATACCTAAAATAATGGCCATTCTGTAGGCAATTGGATGAATACTTACACCAGACCTTTACAATTTACAAATGTTTGAATTTGCTAAAAGAATCTTTACAAGATTTACTAAAATAATGCTCTTGTTAATCACATTTTTTTTTTTTTGCAAAAATTGAAGATGTGCTAGGATGTGCAAAAAAAAAAAAAAATCAAAAATCAAAAAATTGGGTTGAGTGGTCATCCTTGTGTCAGCAACTGTGGGACAGGAGTAACAGCAGGCAAGTGCAGGTGGTCAAGGTCAGCAGATTTCTGGGAGAGGTAGATCACCTCTTAATACAATGGTGCTAATCAACACCCTACAGTCATTGCTCAGATTGGGGAATTAGGAACTTGTTTTTATATACAACTTGACATATTTTTGTGTCCACCTTATGGAAGCAGCAATATTTCTTATGAATAAATCAAAAATTGTAACTCATGGAGAGATGTGAAGAATGGGAGAATTATTCAAAACATGCAATTCTCTTGTAACCTCTGTGCACAAATGCCATAGATATGCTGTCATAAATATTTTCAGACATTTTTTTTTCAGTTTTACCAGTAACTGTGATGACCAAATCAACCTTTTTCAGTGGGTAGAAATATTAATACTATAAGGGGCATTACTGATGATGATGGTAGAGGGGAACAGATCTTTGGCTTGTAGCCTGAGGAAGGGGACACACTTTACCGTGTGCCAAGTTTGTTGACCACCCATCTTGTCATCATATGTAGGAATAGAAACAATGAGGCGATGGGGAGGAGAGGGATGCCATAAATGCGTCTATACAATGAGGACAGAAGTCTTAAAACTAAATGCTATTTCAAATAATCCTATTCATTGTATCATGAACGCCTGCACAAGAATTAGGGGATAATAAAAATATGTGAAAGTGACAATAAAAAAAACTTAATCCATTATTTACGTTTATTCATTTGGCAGACGCTTTCATCCAAAGCGGATTACAAGTGAGGTAGAGTACAACACAAGAAAAAACAAAAGGTAGCACAATGTCCAAAAAGAAAATGTAGGTTTTGTCTTAAACTATATTTTCAGCTTAAAATTTCATCACTTTGGAACTTTACCATATCCAGTAGACCATATCCAGTAGATGCTTGATGTCAACAAATTAAGAAATTATAATAATCATTATTTTTTTTTTTAGTAATTTTTTTAGTAATTTTTTTAGTCATTGCAAGCTATTATTTTTTTTTAGTCATTGCAAGCTAACTGAAACTGCATAACAAGGTAAAAAGTGATTTATATTCTTTTCCTGTTGTGGTTGGTGTTTACAGCATTATTTACAAAATTATGAGTTGAAAGCAAAAAGAGAGCTGTCAGATGGTCACAGTGAAGTATGGGTACAAACATCACTAATGTCTTCCATCACCTTTTCAGATGGGTTGATGAAATCTCTTGACAAAAAAGTTCCTTTTTTCCCTTAATAACTTATAGAGTATGGGAAAATATGTACATAAGCAATTGCCTTTTAGATCAATAACATATATTTTGTTCTGAGTTACAACAAAGTTGGTAAATTAACATTTGTGGAACTGAATCACTTTCCCATATTGAAATAAACTGTCAGTGTTTGACAGTGTGCGAATTACCCTGCAGCTCCTGGGGGGGCCCACCTTACGGATGGCACTCTGTACACAGTACTGTATAACCTCACAACAATTACGCAGGAAACAACTACTCACAGCAATACAGCCTAGGTATACATTGCCATGAGCACTGCCACATCATAGATGAACCTCTGCCACACACCATAATAACACACAGGTAGCATGAATTATTACTAAATGCACATGGATGCATAAATGGAGAGATGATACGGAAATGAATCTCATTAGAGCAAATACTGTACGTGAGGCAACAATTACCCACAGCAATTGGCCACATCTATAGACCAAAAATGCCACACACCATAAACAAAAACAATAAGAAAATCCACCCAAATGCATAGAAAGATTACTATCACTATTAGTGCTGAACATAAAGGAAACAATGTGTTAACATGTCTGCAAGAAAAGCAGGCTGCAGAAAGGATCTGCCTGAAACATCTGTGCGGCATTAAAATTTTAAACATTAAGTTACAAGTCAAGTTGTGCACACCGTTACTTCATTTCATTCATTTTCACTATTAGTGCTACGCATCTCAATTATTACGCACAGAAATAATAGACGTTACAACATTCACATTCACTGACCATTGCCACTGACACACAAAAATACATCGTAGCACCAGTTATCACAAAATTCACATGCCTTGTGTACACACGACAGTTTATCAGCTCACCTATTGGAGGTCGTCCCAAAGTGGCCTCTTGTCCTCTTTCTTGGCATCTTTTCCAGTTTTCCACACAGTTGAAGGACGATGTCCTGCCTTAAACCATGACGTCACGAAAGGCTTCAGGTTGAATTGCTCCAAAGGAGGTCTGTTAGTGTCCAGAAAAAGAAGCGCCGTTAAGTTTTGCTCCCTTATACGGTTTCAGGCCTTGTTGTCAATATCATTAAGCGCAGAGAATCCTCTCTTGCATTCTGCTGAAGTGAGTGGAAAAGTTTTACCCGCAATTACAAATCTCTTCAGGGTGTGTCCTTCAGGTCCCCCCTGCATTTTCCAGGCCTGGTACTCCTCAACAGCCTTCCTGGATGGCTCCCCGAGCAGCTTGGCTAGGTTGTGAACCTCCCACTCTCCAGATGAAACCAACTCGCCACGATCAGCTGGCCAGTATCGTTTGTCCAGTGATTTAAGCATCTGCTCAAGGGTTGAATCGGGCAGGAGTTTGGCTAGATTGTCTATTACAGCTTGGTGAAACTGCAACCTGTTTATTTTCTCCTTGCCATCCACCAGTTGAACTCCTTTAAACGTTCCTGTTGCGATGTGCTCCTTGGCTGCCTGGGATGATTTATCGCCCGAGTCGTTCATTGCTTGTAAAACCTCCATAGTCTGTGTGATATCATGGCTTGTCTGGGTCAAGGTTGTATCCCTTCTCTGTAGTTTTTATGAAAGGCTCTGGAGTTCACGTAAAACATCCTTCATGCATGCAAGGTCAGCTACAAAGCCTTCGCATACAAGTTGCTTATGAAGACCACCGAACTGCCGCTTGTCCACATCCATGCAATTCGGGTCCTCACTTGCCTCCTTCAGCTGCTTGGCTAACACAGTATAGTCTTGCCACACTGCTTTGACAGTTTTGAAACTGCTGGCAACCCAATGTATGGTGAAAACCTGGCCTATCTGCAGAAGTCTCATATTGAGTGCCTGAGCAGCTTCTCTCAGAAGTCTTTTGTTCTTTGGGGATTGGTGGTAGACTGCATAAAGCTTTGAAACGAAAAACTCAAAATGATTGCACCCCGTTACGGCCTTAAGTGAGTCGTGGATGGCAATTTAAAGCCAATGGGCTAAACAGTGTACTGCTTGAACTGTGGGGAAATCGCGTTTGAGCCGTGCTATTAGTCTGGACACTTTCTCGGTGAGGACGGAAGCCCCATCTGTTGCGATACCAATCAGATGCTTTTTCAGCCACTCGTCATCCAATCCAGCATTCAGTAAGCTTTCTCTCAGAGTGTAAATGACGCAGATGTAAATTGACGCAGCGTCAGTACCACGTTTCAGTTCAACTAAGTCCAAAAAGATGTTTTCCATGTCACCATTACCACTGATGTCTCAACTAAGATAGATGATAAGATAACTAAGCCCATGTGTTGTGCTTTCATCTACAGAGATGCTGATAGGCGAGTTTGCTTTTTTAAGAATGGATATCATTGTACGTCTCATTTCATCGGCTATGTGTACTGATATTGTTGCACATGAGTGGTCGGGCCTATGTACCTGTCCCATTTTAGTCCCGTTTTGTTCTTGCAATGCGATCAAGTGATTCATTTTCATAAAAGAGAGTCACTCTTTTGCTATACAGTAAGCAGTTCGGAAAGATGCTTCTGTTTCCTTGAACTGATGTGAACTAGCCCTAATAATAATGTTAGGAAGTGCGTCTCTATTTCTCTTCTCAACTATTTGCTCTGCCTGTTTGTGCGCAAAACTGTCAGTATATTTTATTTTGCATATGTTTAGCATTGTCAGTACTCACAGTTCCTTTAATCCATCCATTGGATAAATGAACCCCCTTCTCTGCTCCAAGAAGATGTTTTGCTTCTTTACAATTCAAACACCCAACATGTCCTTCTTTACAGAATATCCAGGGACACTGCTCCTGCCATTCCTTACATTGGCTTGCGGTCCATACTTTTGCAAGGTCTGTCACTCGGTTTGGATGATCCACTTCGCTGCAGCTAGAGCTGGTAGGCACAGGCCCATAGATGTTAGGCTCATCATTTTTGCCATGAGGTGGGCTCAGGCTGTTGCTACTTCTATTGCTGGAGCCTGGTTGAGCCTGTAATAGTTTGCTGGCAGTCCCACCAGTTCCTTCAGGTTCTTCGTTATGCTTTGCACATTTGGTAAAACCAAACATGATTAAGTCAATTTGCTTTTGTTTTGACATTGTTGTTACTTCCTCTCTCTGTTACTAATAATTTATAATTTGGATTTTTTTTCAACTGCTAGCTAGTAGCTTGTGCGAACAAACAACAGTAAAGTACATGCGAGCGTGATCCTGCTACTGCCAGAGAGTAGCTGCTGAGCAGAAACAGTGCTCCCTGCAGTGTGGCTGAAAATTACACCCAATGACATGGCAATTTATCACACCAGTTATAGAATTAACGAATACAAGGAAAGAATTAAATGCCCACCCCCACCCCCCACATTGATTTCAAATGGAACTAGGGATGCCCTGGCCAGAACTAAGGGGGGCGGGCCATCCCGGGCCTCAGCGTAATTCGAACCTTGGTGCTTGATATAGACAGACATCCATAGTAATAAAGACAATGCACAGTTCGAATACCATGAATTGGGATAATGATGTCAAATAATTGAATGATAAATTATTAACTATTGGAAAATGAGACAGAATTAGATTCATTATAATAAAAATATGAAAATCTTCTCAGTCAGAAGAAATGTTGTCATAAATTATTTATGCAACAATACTAGAAGAAGATCTGTGGGGTTTTTGTCCTTGTCCTTGAGGAATGTAAAGAAACCGACTTGGAAACAGAAGCAAATGGAGGAAAAGAGATAGCTTCTTCTGACAAAGTTAAGGCCAAAGCAAACTGTGAATATGAAAACTGCTTGAGTCACTAGACTAAGAGTAGACATGCTATTGGCAAATGTAGTGGGACTAGATCCCACTGTATCGTAATAGACCCCCACCACATAGTAAATCTTTGCATAGCAATAAAAGCAAATGTTGCTGGTTTGATTCCCAGGTGTGACAATGCCATTATACCATTGGGAAAGGCTCTTAACCCACACTGCCTCAGCAACTATCCATCCAACTATACAGTAAATGGAGAATGAATATTTCAGTCTGTGTTGATGAAAAACCACCTGTGATTTGTGCATTTGAAACTACACTCAGAGACTACTTTATTAGGTATACGTGTACACCTGCTCATTGATGCAAATATCTAATCAGCCAATCATCTGGCAGCAACTCAATGCATAAAATCACAAAGACATAGTCAAGAGGTTCAGTTGCTGTTCAGACCAAACATCAGAATGGGTAGGAATTCTGATTTAAGTGACCATGGGATGATTGTTGGTGCCAGACAGGGTGGTTTCAGTGTCTCAGAAACTACTGATCTCCTGGGATTTTCACGCACAAGAGTCTCTAGAGTGTATAGAGAATTGTGCGAAAAACAAAAAACATCCAGCAAGTGGCAGTTTTGTGCGCAAAAACACCTTGTTAATGACAGAGGTCAGAGGAGAATGGCCAGCCTGGTCCAAGCTGACAGGAAGGCGACAGTAACCCAAATAACCACACGTTACAACAGTGCTATGCAGAAAAGCATTTCTGAACACACAACATGTCGAACATTGAGATGGATGGGCTACAGCAGCAGAAGACCCTTCCTGGTACCACTCCTGTCAGCTAAGAACAGGAAACTGAGGCTGCAGTGGGCACAAGCTCACCAAAACTGGATAGGTAGATGATTGGAAAAACATTGCCTGGACCGAAGAATCTCAGTTGCTGCTGCAACATGCAGATGGTATGGTCAAAATTTGGTGTAAACAACATGAGAATCCATCCTGCCTTGTGTCAACGGTTCAGGCTGGAGGTGGTGGTGTAAGGGTGTGGGGAACATTTTTTGGCACACATTACGCACCTTAATACCAATTGAGCATTTTTTAAATGCCACAGCCTACCTGACTATTGTTGCTGACCATGTGCATCCCTTTATGACCACGATCTACCCATCTTCTAATGGCTACTTCCAGCAGGATAGCACACCATGCCACAAAGCACACATCATCTCAAACTGGTTCCAGGAACATGACAATGAGTTCAGTGTATACCAATGGCCTCCACAGTCACCAGATCTAAATCCAATAGAGCAACTTTGGGATGTTGTGGAACGGGACATTCACAGTATGAATGTGCAGCCGACAAATCTGCAGACACTGTGTGATGCTATCATATCAGCATGGAGCAAAATCTCTCAGGAATGTTTCCTACCCAGTATTACAGAGGTGTACCTAATAAAGAGGTCACTGAGTGTGTATATCTATAAACATGCACCTACAGCATTATTAACTGATGACACTGAACACAAGATTCAATGCTTTCTGGGTGAATGAAGTCTTCAACCAAGCTGCAAGTGGGTGCTTTTCATAATGAAGAGCTGAAACTGATTCACAACTTTTACCATGGCTACACTTTCTATGGCATGGCCATTATAAAGGGAATAGGAAAGGAAGGAAAGAAGACCTGCTAATCAATGTCTGTGTGGCATGTACTAAAGTAATAGTGTACTTACGTTACCACTATAAACAAATCTCAAAAATTAGTGACCAACATGTGTCAGGTAATCAACCAATCAATCAAATAAATCAGGAAGATTTTTATATGAGCATAAGTGTTTTCCACAGATGTTACAATCTGCCACATGCCTAATAAAACAATAAATTAGTCAAACTAGAGACATTTGCATTTATTCATTTTTTGTATTTAGGAAAATGTGCTCTTTTTGTTAACTACTACAACCTCAGCACCAACATGCCATATAATGTAATATTATAATACAACCTGTACACTAGAGCTTTAGAGTGTCTACCTGTAATAGCAATTGGATATTACTTCTCTAAATACTTAATACTATATGCTCTGGTTACAATCAATACCTTTCCATGACTGGAGGGCATACACAAAAACAGTGGTGTGTCAGACTGTACAACTCTGTGTTCCATTGAGAATATATGGTTAGGTATCCATTGTGCCTCAAACTCTTAAAGAGAGAGCAACTCATTGCTGCCTTGAAGCTGAAAAAAAGTGTGCTAAAATGGAAACCAGGTACTCTCTGAATGAGCATTTCAGTTTGACAGAATCAGATATGACTTTTTGAAGTGACTTTCTTGATGTACCTGACTGTCAGTATTTGTTCTGTTCAAATTCATGATGAGCAGGAGCAGCTTTTGTAGATGTGTTCTCTGTCTTTCAGGAGTGTGACAAATTGTCCCCGGTGAATGACAGATACCTTGTTGGAGGAGTAATAGAATTCTAACAAAGATTCTTGGGCTTGTATTCCTTGACTTTAAATTCATCATGTTACCATTGCTTGTAACACACAATCAGAGACATGCAAAATAATAATAGTGAAAACTCTATGCAAGGTAATTTTCAATTAGTAAGGGAATTTTTTTAATGGATGTTCTTTTGTTTTGAGTTTTGCTTTTAAGTTATTATTGATGTGCACACTGATCATATTTCAAGGGAACCAGGCTACACACCAAATATTTACCAATACATTTTCATATTATTAAACATTAAGTACTGTTTCCCAAAAATTTAAGACAGAAATAACAATTGTATTTTTGTAGATCCAAGAGATGCCAAACAACAGTTCAACTGGATTTCAAGAGAAAAAAAAATAACAAAAAAGAAAACCCAGTGGAGACTCAGACAAACTCCCTGTGCTTATAACATATTGGTAATCAAGAGCAAGAGAGTTACCTCTTTTAACACCAGACACAAATCTGGAACAGAGGAAGTGAATACGTCTGCTAGGAAGTTGTGAAAAGCTTTCTCCTTAGGAGGAGAGTCCTCTGTAGGGTAGATGACATGGATACTTACTGGACCATATGTCTGTGGTATTGCTGCAAAGGGCAGGCTTCCTCCAGGAATCTTAATTTCTTTTCACTCAACAGCTTAGACAAACTGCATCAAGGTGACAGTGGCAGTAAACAAGAAAAAGGTTTTCATACTACATACTTTCATACTACAAACAAACCTTAAATTGTCAGGAGAAAGGGAACTATGATATACTATTTTTTTGCTATGTTCTCTGCTATGTACATATGTTGTATGTAAAGTAGTGATGGTCACCACCCTAAAATGACAGCGTTTATTGAAAAATTCACTAGGAATTCAATGTGATTAACACATTACCCTTTGCACATATTGAGCTGAATAATTACTGTTATGTCAAAATTAAGATATGCAGGTTATCCTGAATAAAACCTTCTGTTACATAAAAACATAATAAACTGTGTGATTTCAAATTTTGTAAGAGAATGAGAATGTGTGTTTGTATTGAGCTGCATGAGAAATAGTCCCGAGGTGCAAATAACCATACTAAACAGTAATATGTTGAAAGATAGTGAAGCTCAATTGTTCAGTGGTAAAAGATGAAAATTTGCAGATACATGCAAAGTCAAGGTGAGAGGACAGTACAGGATTCTTGTTGGCTAGGGCAGCAGTAATATAATTCCATGCTGTTCATATCAAATAAAAAACAGCATGTGCAAACAACAGGGATTAGAGTGGACCGACAATGTTAGAGACCCTCTCAATCAACTATTCTAATGTTGGAAGTAACCAGTGGCTGTCTATGCACCCATTATCACAACCATGTCAAAATTGTAATGGTTTTCTCAAAAATAACACTGTGCTACTAAGAATGTACATGACAAATTGATGTAATATTGTACTGTGGTCACAACACCACTTTTTTACTTAAATAAAATGTGTTCATCATCTTCTGCCAGCACAGGGATATTCTGTACAATGATTGATTTCAATGCAGAAGAAAACCCAAATTTACCAATATAATCATCAATTATAAAATAAATTAGTGATTTCCATACTGATCTTCATGCAGAGTATTTTGAATGAAAAGGGAATGTTTTCTTCTACTTATCCATGTGGAGTTGGAAAAAAAAAATAAATAAGAAAGGAGGCATTGCACAGAAAAGTAAATTGCACAGACATCGTGACATATATAACCACCTTTGGTTTTCATCTGGTTCTCATTCACTTTGACTCTGGCTGGGAATTATCATGGCTTAGAAAGGTCAAACCTTACTAGATTGTAGCAGGACACTAATCATCCCTGTCACTCCATTTCCTAGACTAACATTCTCTCATTTGTTCTGAGTCTTCGACTGGCTACAAAGTGTTAAGAGCCACAATTGGTGTTTGTTTTATGGATAAATAAGAGGGAGACACAGAGGGAGGGAGACAGGTGATGAAGCACAAGCAAATGCTTCATCAACACTGTTGCTTCTGCTGCTGAACAGAAGGGCAGACTTTATGTAAAATTTATTCTGTCTGTCTTGTAAATGTCTTTTGAAAATGTGACTTGTCAACTTGCTGTCTGATACCAATCTGTAATACTAGTGTTGTCCAAGCTGGGGCTCTGCTCTCCAATCTTTTTTAAAAATTATTTATGTATTTATTTATTTATTTTATAAAAAAACAAGTGGAGGTTGAGTGAGGATGATATATTATTTTTTCTTTCTGGCCTTCACACTCTTTGTAAATGATATCCCCTTTGAATTATTTCTGGGTCTAATTTACTCAGATTAGATTATTCCAACAAATTAATATATGCAGAGTAAAACATGTGCTGCACCAGATTCTAAGATTCTGAATTCTTATTAAGAATTCCATTTTGAGATTCAGACTGCACTTACACAAGTGCTAGTAGGGGTTATAAACAAAGCAGTAGATATAATATATTTTTCTTGTTTTCCTTTGTTCAGGTTCATTTAAACAACTATACTTTACATATCATACATTAAATGGCTGGACACATGCAAATAGTTACAAGTTCAGGTTCTTTGCTGAACAGCAATGTCCTGGGGATATGAACTTACAAAGTTCTGCTCACAAGTCTGGTTCTCTAATGAGTCTGAACTACCATGAAGACCTTGCTGTAGTATGAGTGGCTGACAGTTGTTACATCATACACAGTATAGTATCCCATTCCCCTGCATTCAATTTCCTCTTAATAGCAATCACCCTTTATTTTGCTCTCCAACAAGGTCCACATGACTTGTGTCCCATTGCAATTTCTCAAATAGTAGAAAGTGGAGTGAAGAGTTAACAGTTTTAGAGCAATACCTTCCATTCACTTAATTTTTCAGAGAAAAAAAAGATTACTTCATTTCATTAAGTACAATGTGAACCAATCAGAGGTAGTGAGGCTGATCCATTCAAGCATGCTAATTGAAGATATACACGTATTCTCCAATTCATGATCATATGTGCTTTCAACATTTATAAAAAAAAAAAAAAAAACACATACACACACACACACACACTACCAGTGACAGTTTGGTCTAGGTCTATGTTTATGAGGAGAGAGGGTGGTTGAGTGAGAACTTAGTAAGAAAAACAGTCAGAAGAAGTAGGGAAATAAAAGCAAAAGTGAAAAGGCAACAAACCCTCCCCACGCCTTACCGCCATATTAAGGATCTTTAATTTACCTTGATGTGCTATTGTTCTTATCTTAGATTTGTTTTTTTGATTTAGTAAACTCATCTTCAAACCTGAAAATGTTTTATCATTATTTTAGCAATTCAGCCATTGAGAGTGTATGTGCTTTCTTGATTATTGTGATCATGTTCTCTTCCCACTTGATCCTGTTGGATGATGGAGCCAAGGAATTTATAGGACTTCACTCTGCTGACCATGGTGCCATGTATTGCCAAAGACGGGTGTGGGGTGGGCTTTTTCCTATAGTCAATAGTCATCTCCATGGTTTTTGTGTGTTCAGCTCCAGGTTGTTAGCTTCACACCATGACACCAGAGATTTTTCTTGCTCCCGATATGTGGACTCATCACCATTTGAGATGGGGCCAGTCAGAGTAGTGTCATCAGCAAACTTAAGAAGTTTGACAGATTCACTGTTAGAAGTGTAATCATTGGTGTAGAGTGAGTAGAGCAGTGGGGACAGCACACATCCTTGAGGAGCGCCAGTACTGAGGAAGAAGGGGTCTGAAATGTAGTTACCCACCTTGACGTACTGTTTCCTATTGGTTAGGAAGTCTTGGATTCAGTGGCAGACAGGGGAGGGCACGTTAAGCTGTTTTAGTTTTTCCAGTAGTAGGTCAGGAATTACAGTGTTGAAAGCAGAGCTGAAGTCTACAAAAAGGATGCAGGCATAGGACGGCATGAGGGACGTCTAGGTACTGCAGTATATGGTGCAGAGTCAAGTTGATGGTATCATCAACACACCTGTTAGCTCTATCTGCAACCTGCAGGGGGTACTGGAGGGCATCAGTCGTGGTTTTGAGGTAGTGCAGGATTAGTCTCTCAAAGCACTTCATGACAACAGAGGTTAAGACAACCAGCTTGTAGTCATTCAGGCAGGAGATCTTCTGTTTCACTAAGCATTTTGTTAAGCAATCTGTTTTGCTTTTATCCAGATGGTCCAAATCATCACCATTATTATGTGTATGGATACTGTCTCCAGCCTGTTAAGGGATAAAAGCGTGGTTGATTTATTTGTTCACAGACAGGCACCTAAATCTGCTGTTGTCATGACTGTAAACAGCCCTCGCTGAAGGTTCACTGCTGTGGATAAAAGTCAGCAGGACAGTGTGTGCCAGGAAATAAGTCTCAATCAGTAGTGTAGAAATTGGTTTTCTGAGTATGAAAATGAATGCAGATCCAAGTCTTCTTTTTCATGTTTCAAAATGGAAATTTTAATATATAGTAGAGGTACTAGTGGGTCCTCTCCCCATGTATAGAAAAAAAAGACCCCAGCAATTAGAAGACACTGCTTTTTAAGTTTTTCCACCCCCTCCCATTTCTGGGGTGCACATCTAGGCCATTGTCCTGTTCAGAGTGGACAGTGTGTCTCATCATCACCACAGGATGGAATTGTTTGCATACACAGTTACCCTGGGAAGGAGTCTTTGCATTTTAAAAGGTGAACTTAAGCAACACCTTTCTTCAACTTCCCAGGATGAGACTGACCTGGCAAATGGCTAGCTGCAAGATTTTTTCACTTAATATACTGTATCCTTCCACACAACATTTCAACATGTAGTCCTGACTCAGAGCAACCAATAATAATCATAATAAGCCATTAAAAGTAGATTAGCACTCGTACTACCATAGATCTTTACATAAATAATTCATTACAATCAATGTGTTTTTAGAATCACGATTCAACATCCCATTGAGGTTACATATTGACTTGGTCTGCACATAATGATAATTTCCATTCATTTTCTCTATGCCACATGTATCACACATCTGCAATTGATCTAGTCTTGTGTAAGGCTGTGGGTTTGCATTTGGCTTTAGGAGATGTTGAGCAGCATAAAGGGTCACCATGGTCTGGGAATGCCTGGTGCACCAAACTCATTACTGTGTTGCGGGAGTGCATTTAGATATGTTTGGAATGTCTGGAGTTCATAGTGGTGACCAAAGACTGATTGTAATTTCTTGCAGGCCTCTTCATAATCTTTTTTAACATCATCGAGGAGACTTTCCAAATAACTCAGTACCCACTAATCTAGATGGAAGTACTGTAGCAAGCTGGGCTTTGACCAGTCTAACAGCAGACTTGGAAACAACAAGCCCACAGAGGAAAAACCTTCACTGCCCTCCCTTGTGAAATCTAGGGGTAGCATAGTCTTGAGCTGTACAACAGGCATATTTGCCATAGCTTTAAGCTTATGTTTTGCTGTCCTTGAAGAAATAAATCCTTCACCTTTTCTCTGTTGGTTTCTTCTCCTTTGATAGCTAGCTTGTGGTGATAAAAACATGGCAAGCATGCGCACAGCCTTTTAATGATAACTAATATCAATTTACAACTTACGAACAATTTGTCTTTCACAACGGTCACCATGTCAGAATAGGCAGTCATAGTGCCATAAAATCTTGCCGCGTCTTGGTTGGAAGACTGGCAACACTACAAGTTTGACCCCGACCAACCATCGTTCTTCTTGCGTGTCGTTGGGGAGTAGAAAGGTCAAGAAAGTGCCAATCATTGCTACAGAAGCACTATGTGTGATGCTGGCGGTCTTCTGTTCAGAAAAGAAGAAGAAAAAGAAAAAACAATTGTGGACCCATTCCTGGGTGTCACGAAGAGGACAGTATGGGCTGTCTATCCTTCAAAGAGAACTTGAGGTAACGAATGTGTTATGTCAAGACCATTACATAAATGTAGCTAGCTATAATGTTCGCTGGATGTACACAGAGGGTCTTGCAGAGGAAAAATTATTGGGTTTTGGCAATTGTGTACTCTCCCTGGTAAATGAAGATACAAAGATATGTTTTAATATCAGATGGTTTCACAATCACTATAACTGAAATCAAGAAAACGGTAAATACAGCTCCAGTTCTTTTCATTGACCACCACCTGAAATGATCCACATCCGGACCGACCCTGCCCATACCTCGTGTTATGAATAAAATAATACGTTATGAAGTGTAACTTTTTCTATTTTGAAATAAATTTTCTATTGATCAATAAATGTTAATGACATGGCTTATTTCCTTATCATTGACATCATTGTCATGGCGATGTTAACTGCTGGAGAGTGTTGTGTGTTGTTGCTGTCGAGCACGCATTAACGTTACATCGGAGAATTTGCTATCAGCTCCTAAATCGCAGACACACAATGTGTCTCGTCTCTAGTACAGAAATTCTATAACTAGTGTAAATGTAGTTGTAAGTTTAACAAATATAATAATAGGCCTACTGATTATTGTTATTACTGTAACAACATGCAACTGACAGTTACTGTAACACTTTGTGTGTAACCACAATTACAATAATATTACAGATGTTTTTCCATGTTTGCAGAGATCACTCTGTTATTCTATTGGTCAACTTCAGAACACGTCGTAGGAGATTCTCAAAAAATTCTGACATGCTAGACTTTTTGTTGGGGTGTTGTGGGGCATCCCAGACACCGCATCACTGTTCTTTGATTATGTCACATTACAAGACCCGTTCATCGTTTGGTGTTGTTCTCGATGTTCATATTTGGGCCCAACGCTGGAAATTTGTTGGCTACGACAAACTCGTATCAAAATCAGGCTGAAATTGTGTAGTCTGAACCTGACAAAAGTCACTGCAGAATTCAGAGGTGTAAACTGAACTCAGGTTTATTTTCAAGGCTATTCTCGAGGTTACTCAAGTCTGTAAAAATAATGAAAAAGGAATACGGAAAGCAGTCCCCATCTCCCATTTTGCCACTCTCACTTCTCCTTCACTTCCTCTTTCTCATCAGCCCCTCGACATCCTCACCAAAGACCGCCAAATCATATACAATAAACATAAACCAAAATCCAATATGCTGTGTCAAAATAAAAGTCCTGAAATAAGAGTCTCACAGTAGTTATGGTTTAGATATATGCACACTGCGGGGTAGGGGCTGTGCTTCAGGGGGCTACATAAATATATGGAACAAATGCTGAACTAATTTTTATTTATCTATATTTTATTTATAATTAATATCCATTATAAAACAGACAAGATAACAAAGTGGAGTTTTTTAGAACAAAAATGTTATCAGTGAAAACAAACTATATCCTCTGTCTATGTTACTATGTCTATGTGGTAATTCTCACTCAGAACTTTTCATGGTCAGGTATTCACCATTGATTTTAGAATTGTGTTTTTCAGACTACGGAAAGCAACCACAGCCAAACTTCATCCTGGACTATATTTAAATGTTTAAATACTTTTTAGATTTTTTACTATTATTGTAACTAAACATGATCAGACAAGTATACATATGTACTTGTATGGCCTTTGTTTGACATTTATATCCTCAGTTCTTTGCAGAGTGTCACTGTGAATAAATTTCTATTAGGTGATTAAACTGTTGTGTCCAAATTAAAACCACAAATACACTGCTGTTTATCTAGAGTGTGTAATAGGACAGGAGTGTGCACAGCTATTCCAGCGAAACCTTGATTTACCCAAGTGTAAAGTAGTTAAAGGATACACATGTTTAGAGGTTTCACAGTGGAATTGAGGTGGAAGCCAGAACATTTTCTGTGTAAATGCAGCGTATATCAGTTTGATATTTCCACCACCTCAGTGTCATGAAAGATTCCTTTTTAACAGCAGTGTGTCATTCAATACAAGACCATGAACTGTGCACTTCTTCTGAGACATTCATTGTGTGTAAAGTCATCAACTAGACTCTTCATTTTTATGGCTTAGAGGCCAATTGAAGCTCTCCTGAGAATACAGGGGATGAGAAGATTGCTCCATTCATGGCAAGGTCATTAGACTTTTAATGCTACTCTAACAAACAGCCTGACATCTATGTCATCCCTCAATGGCCACAGCCACTTACTATATGGCTATACACTTTCCATCAATGCCATTAAAAAAGAATGAATATGAAATGGCTCCCCAGAGGTCTCCTTAATCTGCTGCAGTGGCTTAGAGGAGGCTGTGTGTTGCAATGGCCACTTCTGTATCCCTGTTCCACTTCTCTTTAGCAGGATGTTTGATCCCTTGATCTTTCTTAATACCAGAGGCTGGATTCCTACTGTTATAGTTCTTTGAGGACTGCCTAAGCATACAAGTCAAAAAGGAAGAGGAAAAAATAAAACTCACTCCCTGTTTCATCCACCTGTTCCATGGCTTTGTCTTTCTTGCTCTGTGGCTCTTATTTGTTTGTCTAATATACAATATACATCTCATACACTTTATTATTCTTTAAAGTAGTTTGACAGATTACACTGAGCAGTCTAGGTGGACCTTTGCACTCAGTAGAATTAAAGGCATCATTTTGTTGTACAATGGATGTCAATTTCAGGCAACTGCTTTTCTTTTCAATCAGATTCATGAATGCTTGGTACTATACCACATATCCTTTACCAGTGCTTTTGAAATAAAACATAGTGTCTTGGTTTTGTCTGTTTAGAAAGAAACATAGCTATGTACTACCTACTTTAGCTATCAGGGTCTCTCAGTGAACCTAACCCTATTGTTGAGTTAACATCCCAGTTAGATGAGTTAACAAGTTTTTTCAAATATTCCCACATCTTCATCCATAAAAAAAGTAATTACAAACATAATGTTTGTTTTTTGAAGTGATTTCATTTTCCAACATCTCTTCTAAGTAAAAAAGAGATGTCTGCTGTATTACTGTATGTAAAACTATTTTCCACAAAACACCAGATGATATGTTAATGAACCTTATATAAAGCTAATAATTATGTCATTTTTTTCAAAAGACACTTGTTAAATCATCTTCATTTTACAACTCATGTCTGGTGGATGCTATTGAAGGCTTCAGGCTTTACATTTTCCCATAGAATGCTTGCACCAACAAACAGTTCTATTAACACCTGTATCACAACTTGTGTTTTTATGAAGTTCTATTATACCACAGCCTATCACTTTGTGTTTTTCAAATTCAAATGTTATTCTTTAAATGAACAAAGGATGAAAGTATACATAATAAACAGTGCAGTATTGCTGAGACCCATCCCTCTACCCATCAATCAATCAATCAGCATTGTCATGTTACAGTACTTCATTATATTACATCTTGTTCACAATTTGAAACCTTGGCACATATTGTGTATGACATATTTTTGCAAATTCCTATAAATGGAAGGATTTGTAGCCAAAGTTTATGAAAGTTCAAATTCATATAAAAGTAACCATGCTAGGCACATTTAGCTCCACCTTGGAGTAAACATCATATCACTTTTCAATAAACAATAACTGTATTTAATTTATTTCGAAGAAATGAAGTCAGTTAGAACTCAAAAAAGACACTTTAATTAGTTGAATTGTTAGTTTTCCTCCTGCCCAGTGCAGAATTTCAAGTAAATAATGCAGGAATTAATCATTTGGAAGAGCTAAAAGTGCATGTACCTTGGGAGGATTCGAGGGAGTCACCTGCTGTCTAATGTGAGTCCCCTTGGGCCAATATTCAGTCTGTGCCGTGTGGTGGAGCGCCATGGTGGCACAGTCTTGTCACTCAGGAGTTGCTCCATGCCCCACCTTGGCTGTGGGAGAGAGTTTATTGGAAGCCAGCTGGCTGCTGACTGCTGACTCCCACCAGAGTTGAATTTGGAACTCCTGCATAATAAAGTAGCAGCCTCCGGCTTATCTGTTATTGTTAACTGATGCACACTAAAGCAAAATAAAACAAATCATTAAACTCACTATAAATTTTCCTGAGGCACCACTGTCCCATAAATTTCCCTTCGTATATTCATTTCAGAATTATGAAATGCTAATAAACATTTGGCTGAATTGTGGTAGAATAATTGATGTTAAAACATGAGATTTACCAACAAGGCTCAGTTGTGAGCTGTTTGTGAACTGAGACAGAACTGAGGTAGAGTCAGTGCCCATCTTTGCACCTGATGTATTTTTTTCAAATACATATGTATAACTGAAATGAAAGCGGTAAACCCGAGAGTGAATTCTATGCATAGGGTCCATTAAGTATTTAGCAGAATCTACTAAAGCGTTTCTGTGTAAAGACCTCATAATTACAAGAGATTTCATGACCTTTCTTGTTTTCAATAGAGCAAATTTGCCAATAGCACCATAGCCTAAAACTAACTATTAGTTTAGAAATCTAAGATAGGTAATGTATACTTTATATTACCTTATCAATACAATACAATATTATTTTTTGTTAATTTCACATCATATAGAATAAATATACAAAAAACAATTAAACTTTTTACTGTCACTTTTTCAGTACAAAACCCAATTGTTTTAGTTAATTGTACTGTGTAATTGCTGAAATTCCTGAATGGAGTTTTTGAAGAAAAAAAAAATTGTCAAATTTAAGGACAATGTTTTATTGAATTCAAGCCTAAATATAAAATATAGATGCCACTGTCAAGCAAAATCAAATTCAGCTATATTTATTTGATCTTTGGATTACTGTTTTCCTATTCATGGACATAGGTGTTTCTTTGATTGATAAATATTTTTTTCTTAAAGGTATTGCCTTTTGCTAGTCTCTTGTTAGCATAACTGGACTGCAAAAGTTTGACATAAATAGCATGTATCTTTAATTACTAATTAACTGAAGCTTTCATTTTACCATTATGCCCTTATAACGTCAGCCAAGTAATGTGCTGTCCATTGTGTTTTGAAATGTTAATGCACATAATTTCTGTGTGGTTCCACCTATCAACTGCAACAACAGGGTGTTTCTTTGGATTGACTGCATAATTAGTTGTTTTGCGTAACTAGCCTTTGTAAATTGGTCATGTGTCCACAAACACATGAAACTGCATCTTCTTGTTCTTTCTGGTTGTGTGTGGACTATTCTTACTTTATTATTAAGTATTGTAAATAAATGTCACCATATAAATGCAATTAAATAAAAAAAAGATCATTGGGGTTTCTGGAACTCACTATCAAGGAAAGATAATGGTGGTGTCTTCAGTATGTGACACAATTGTGACATTTAAAAAAATGTGAAACTAAAATTAAATGTCAGATTTTTATTTCCTGTTAAATTGATATGAATGGATTTGGACAAAGTCTTGACTTTGAACCTGCAGGTTTGACATGCAGACACCTTTGCTTTGATGGACACAAATGGTTGAGGGACAAAGCATGGCTTGAGTTGTTCAACTCATGGCCTCCAGCTGAGCAGGGGAGCAATTCTATTACAACACTGGGAGAGTGATTGACAGGCATGGCCCGAGTGGAGACTTCCTTAATGAAAAATAACATTTTTTACAAATTACCATTACTGTCTCATCTTGAGGAAAAAGTACAAAAACAGTGCACTTCAACACAACCTTCTACAATCCTGGTAAGAAAATAAATTTGAGATGATAATATTAGATAATATATTAAGGCAATAAAAACATGTTCATTGAACAAAAAATGAGTAAACACACAAACCTGTACAGATCTTAATTGATTTCCATGTTACTTGCCACTATGATAATCCACATGTGATGATTAACACATTTATGTGATAACAAATCTTATGTTTAAATTGTTCTACTACTACCAGTCAAAAAAAAACACATCTAAAAATGTGCAACTGTTGTTTATCATACCTAAATTTAATTGATACATACAGTTTATTTCATTGGTTTAATGTCTCAGTGAGGTAACACAGAGAGATGGAGAGCGAAGCAGTTATATTTCTTCTAGCACTGCATAAAGACCAACTGTCTGCATAAAGCCTCTCTATCTAATCACAGATTATCTAAGTCAAGCATTATTAAAACTGACCATATACTAGGTTTAAAGGCCCAATCTGAAACCAGGACCTGAGGTAGTAATCTATTAAGAACAAGGTGACATTAATGTTAGAATAATGTTATCATATTATTTGCTGGTCCATGCGAGTATAATACATCCACCAAGTCTGGTCCATTAACTCCTTACCTGTCGTGAGAATGAGAGCTTCACAGGCATGTCAAACAGTAATGTTACATCTTACTTTAGTTCATTTAACTTAGTTCACAGAAGAGCTGTTCAAGTTAAATATCAGCCAAAATGAAGTCTTTCTTTATAGGAGTCATACAAAGTCATATGTTCTAATTTATACGTTTTCTGTTAAATTGAGCGATATGTTAACGGAGTCTAGAAAGTAGTAAGGCCGGCAGTCACTGAACTCCAACTCCAGAGTGTGTATTTTCGGAGCAGTGGGCTTTGTTTTCGGGATAACGGGCCGTCAGACTATGGGCTTTTGGTCCAACAGAACATTTTTCAAACCACTGGGGTTTCAGAATAATGGGCCTTCAGACCAATGGGCAGTCCCCCTGTTCTGCAGGCAATAAGGCTAATGCATGTAGCTAGCTTTAGCTTCACTTAAGATGGCTTTAGTTAGCTAATTTTTGCTAAAAAAAGACTGAGCTTGTGCTGAATCCCAAATCTCTCTAGGTTAGTGGGAAATTATAGTCACTCACACCTATAAAACAACATTGTTCTCACCAAAGAGCTGACTTTGTGGCCTTATGTGGGTGCTCACTGAGGTGGTCTGGTGTCTGCTTCATGCCTGATGTTACAACACATATACATTAGATTAAGTCTACTACGCTCAGTTACCATAGGGAAATTTGAAATGGGTAAGCTAACAATGTCTAGTCGCATTGTAACATTATAACCACTGTACTTTTAGTTTTGATTTACCATTAAACTGCTTTGCCTGGGATTGCTTGTTCAAAATATTCTCTGAAAATTCTCTCGAAAACTTTATTTGGGGGCGTGCAAACCAGGCTAATACACGGTTAACTTACGTTATGTTAACTAACAAGCTGAATCACATTTCAATTTTGTAGGCTATTTACGTTCAACTTACGTATTATGGATTAGTGGATGGACACCGTTGTTGCTCCTCTGCTTCCGTCATCAAATGCTGTCATGTCAAGATCCTCTTTCAAACTGCCTTGTGTAACGCAATCCGATATCAACAGTATTTAACTGTAAGAGGCATCATCTACAGTCAGAACACAACTTGCCTGTAATTTTACAATATGTTACTGTGGAAAAATGCTGTCAGCTACTGTAATTATTTTGGACCCATGAGCCATTGCGATATACAGTTTAACTTTGTAAAATGACAGAACAAGAAGTTACTGTAAAATTTTACTGTAGAAATTACAGCAATTTGTTACAGTGTAAGTACACAATATACAGTAAATAGTTTAAATACTGACATTTTAAAAAACATAAATGCATATAAATGTAAGCCAAAATATTCCTTAGAAAGAATCAGTGGTACATTCTTGCATTATTGGTTTTACATCATGTCTGCTTAGTAGACACTCTAATGGAGAACAATTTGCATACCCTTTACATTATTCATTTATATATCACGGATATGTACTGAGACAATTCATGTCGAGTACCTTGCCCAAGGATACAACAGTAGTGGCCATACCAAGGAACTGAACAAACAACCTTTGGGTGACAAATCCTGCTCCTTTTCACTATGCCACACTTACATGAACTAGCATTTTCTTTCAAGACTTTCTTAAAAAAAATGTGAGTAAGTAAGAGATACAGTACTGCCTTAAAACTGTTACTTTAAAGGTGTTGCCATGACTCAACTTTTGTGTTTTGAATCCACCCGTTTGGCT
Source organism: Megalops cyprinoides (assembly GCF_013368585.1). NCBI lineage: Eukaryota > Metazoa > Chordata > Actinopteri > Elopiformes > Megalopidae > Megalops > Megalops cyprinoides. Next base: position 18,717,318 of record NC_050590.1, read on the forward strand.
GGTAAGAGAACCTGTTTGAAAGTTAAACCTTTTGATTGAAACCAGGCTTTATTTTATTGCTTTTACTACAGTTTTCAGATGAGGCTGAGTGACTGTGAATTTTTCTTTCCTAATTATTAATTTGATTGATTTTAATACTGTTTTCTGGCCAGTTTGCACACTTCAGCAGAAATATATACAGACAGAAGCTGAAAGTTCAGCGGCAGATTGTTGCATTTATTTAAGGGGCAAATTAAGCAAACACAATTATTGCTTACCTTCAGTTCTATGTAAATGTGCTTATTGAATCAATATTCCGTTACTAATATTTACAATACTCAAGCAAGGATAAGCAAGCACATAAACCCTATTACTTGCATGTGTGTGTTTGTGTGCAGGAAACCACACAACATATAGTGAGTGCATGCTTTTATTTGCATTGACATTATCTAGCTCAATTAAGATGTAGCTTTTAGACCCCTTCGTTAGAGAGAAAACATCATTTTATCATATTAGGCTGGATTTTCTGGTCCCCCTTGGGCAATGGGAGGAGAAACATTAGATGGATCTCCTTTTAACAAGATAATTTTCTGGTTCTGCCAGGCCCTGCCCCCTCCACTGATGGATCCCTGCAGGGCCCAATCCTATTTACTTGGTATCACAGGCACAGCAGGCCCCTCCATGTGGGCTGTGAGATTCACACTTCAGCTCAGCAGCTTGTTTTATTTCCATTAGGCGGCACAGTAAAGCTCAAAGCTCATTTGATTACATCTCCTGTTCTGGCCACTACACCTCTAGTCCCCATACTTTTGGGATATTCTGACCATCAGCTGCATTGGCTTTTCAAGAGAACTGCCTATTTATTTACAGAACCTATTCTATCCAAATTGGGGATTTTAAAGCCATACAATGTCACTGTAGTATTTTATTGCAATAAAGTATTTTTATGTATTGAAGAGACAATTGATGAGACAATACAGTACTTTGTGTTCAATACAGTATGCTCAGCATTATCTTGACCCAATGGAGTCAACTGTTGTAAATTGTAATGAATGTCCCTAATCTGTGAGATGAAAATAATAGTAATAATGGTAATTTACTGAAAAATAGATTCACATTGCTCAATCATTGCTGTGCAGGTAGTGACACTTGTTTCCACTGCAGGAGTATTAGTGGCAGAAATGAGAATACATTTGATAGGCTGATATGAACTGTCAGAAGAAATTTATATGGAAAAATGCACAATTAAGAAAATTAAGTCAACGTTTCCTACAAATAATTTCTTTGTAAATACCAATTTCCCCATCTTTATAATATGCTACTTTATTTTAAGCATATCCCTCTGTGCTGTAAGTTGGCAGATATATCGGTTAATTGTGATTATTTTAGCTGTATGAAATGGCAACAGCCTTAATTGTATATTTGTTTGGTCTATGGTGGGCTACAGTAAGCTAATTATCTCACCACTTGAAAAATGTGTTAATGTAATTTTATCTCTTTTCATGATAACCCATCACTTTTAGCTTGTGATAACCCTTTCTCTTGGCACAGCATAATCACTAATGTCCAATCCAAATCTAAAAAAATAAAGTGAGCTCAATTTGATACAACCCTATAGCTGATAGTGTCAAATCTTTCCCTTCATGGGCTTATCAGCCTATTTCTGGTCTCTCTCTCTCCACCAAGACAAGTCATCTCTAAGTTTACATGTGACCAATGGAAAATATTTCATCTGTCATCAGAATATCTAAGAGTACCTCAAAAGCTGTCATGAACAACTCTGTGTGATCTTTCAAAAATCAAACACCTAATAAAATATCCTGCTTTTGTGCTTCAAGACATGAAATAGTCAAAGAATCTGGAAAAATCAAAATTTCCATATGTTTATATTCTAACATCCACATTTCCAGACTGCACTTGAAAGAAGCATTATTTTGTATATCTAACCATCTTGGGGTTTTGATGGACCAAGACTGATACTTATTGATTCAAGGCAAAGACCATACATTTACTTTCAGCCCAAAGAAAACAAGATATAAAACACTTCAGCATAGCAAGTATGCTTAAATGGTGTTTTAAAAAGAGGACATTGCCTTTACCTGACATCTAATTTGTGCTTTCAAGGAAGCTGATTAAAGCCTGACATATTATTAATTGCAGTGCCATCATGGACTGTCACCTCAGAAGCTGGCTTGTTTTTTTTTTTCCCCTCTTTCCAGATAGATGCTGCTAAGTACAGCACCATGATCAGTCAATCCATTACTCCAGCGACAGCCTATTTCAATTATTAGACAGGCTGATAGTCTAAACAAATTGACTGTTCGCAACATTTATGACCAAATGGCCATTAAGACATGGATGCTGTGCAAGATTCCAAGACATTTATACGGGAATAGCACAGTTTTCACCTTACTTCTGAATATGGGATATCATTGGATGCATGAAAATATAATGGCATTGTATTAATAGAAATTGCATAAAAATATTAATTTCAACCCTGACAACATGGGGTCATAATATGACATGTGGTTATGATATGATGTTATAACTAAACAATGCATTAAAGCAGATACATTTGTATGCAAATTGGCCATTTTTTTATCCTCAAAGGAATACGAGATTTTCTTTTTAAATTTTGTACCATTTGGCCAATGCATTGTAAATAAGGTTTGCCAAAGCCTTGGCACAGAAAGTCAGAAGAGGACAATAACCCTGTCATGTCTCATCTCATAATGAACAGCAGAGAGAGAAGAGAAAAAAAACGCCATCCACTACTTTCTCCCCATCTACAATGGATTCTAGTCTACATCTCACACTCTTGAAAAATACTTCGGGACGTCACCTCAAGTGAGTTACCACAATTGGCCTTAGACGTTAGCAAATGTGATTGATAGTTGTTGTGATCAGCATGATAATACATAAATCCACGTTCTTCTGCTGCATTAGAAGCAACTGAAATGACACCATAAAAAGTGTACGTGCGTTGTTCTTCTCCTGGGAGTTACATTCGGTGCGAGATACAAGGCGGCGAACAAATGTGTGCACATTCTATACGAAGAATAAAACACCTTAGTAAAATCATTTCAAGACGTGCTATTTGTTTACTTTAGGTAAAACGAGTGGGACATTAAATCCTGCTGGAGCTAGCAAATGCGTCCCTTCATTTTAATTTTAGATTTTACACACACACACACACGCACGCACGCACACACACACGTATGTGTATATTCATGCAATCTGCTTAGTCTAAATAATCGTTTAATTTGTCAGCGCACATACCTGGTAGGCTATTGTTTATTTATTTATTTCCACCGGACGTCTTGAGAAGGCGTGGATTTTTTCACAATACTTCCCCGAGTGCTTGGTCCCCAGGGAAGGCTTTGCTGCCACCCGAATGTTTTCATTGGGCGAAGGTTTCTGAACCCAGTTTAACCATTCGAGGTATTGCTGCGCGAACTGGGACTGCTAGACAGATGAGAAACTGCTTCCATCTGGAAACGGAAAAGAGGGCAGACTCGTCATAGTCACAACAGCAGAGCTCAGTGGCTTTCATTACATTAAATAAGCGTCATCCAGTCTCACTGAAGGGGGCGAAACGTGCGCTAGCCAGCAGAACGGATGCACAGGATTGATCGCGGAGGGATGCTACAGTTTTATTCTGTTATCCAGTCTTGTCTTTAACAGACACTGCGTTTCCCAATTTTGTATCTTTCCCATTGCAATTCGCAACCGCACAGCAAGCAAACCTGTTTGTGGAGCATTGACACTAAGACTGATGGTGTGGGATGTTCGTTTCTTGTCACAAAGAAGTAGTCGCAGTCTGTAGTCACTAATGGGACTGTCATTTGGAGCACTGAGGTGGCAACCGTGGCTGGCATTGTAGAGAGGTAAGGTCTGTGTTTTTTTGTTTTACTGTTTTGGAAATTTTGGAAAGTTTTTAAGTTTTTTCTTTTTTTTTTTTTGCTTTATATGATTATTTTCACAATAGTTTAAACCTGAAACCCGTGCCGTTTGATTGGACCTCTATCGCTCAAAGTCAACGAGCCAAGAGGCTCACCACTACAGGAAGGTTCAATAAAATATTTAGCTGAAAAGGGGAAGCACAGAAAGTTTAGGCGCAACTTGGATCCTGTTTCAAATACGATTTTAAGCATCTTGTCATGGATACTGTACTTCCTGTCGTCATGTGTGAAGAAATCACCACCCATTAAGTTAAAAAGGTACTTTCATTTGTATGTATCTTTGATATGTATTTTACCCAAAATGATATTCGCTACTTTAACAATACAAGAGAGCTATACACACAGGTACTAGACTGATATCTTACACTGTTCATATAGATTTCTCTTCTTCCATTTTCAGATAATGGAAGGATGGAAATACAATGCAGTGACATCAATTCAATGATATAGAGACGAGTTTGCAATGCCGTAACTCATGGAATTTTAATATATGAAATTAACATAAATCACGAGGAGTGAATAGGCACTACCGCATCGTAAGAGTAGCCATAAAATACAAATAATAATAATAATAATAAATTTAAATGTAAGGACAATGTACATATATGGTCAATTTGCTGGTGTCGTATGCGTCCATCAATTACAACCAAATATGAAAGATGCAATAGTTGTAGCCATGCGATACTTTCACATAATTCGCTGAAAACATAATTACAAGTGACATGGAGAAGAACAGCAGTAGTACTATTGGTAGGTTGTTGTTTTAGCGACGTTTGAACAAAATACAGAAAAGGCTATGCTTTATCGAAAAAAGACAAGACGTAAAACCAAGAGTGTAGTCCACTTCCCATCACTTCGGTTTTATGTATGACCCTCTCGGTATTCTTGCGGACAGCTCAAGATCACTGCGTTCAAGTTGTTAGTAATTTTATTGCCATCCCACCCTAACAATCAGCCGTGCCTAAACACTGTTCTCGGAGAACGTTCCATGGGTCATTTAGAATCGTGCTCTTTAATGAACAGGCAAAAACTGGGGCTGCGTGTTACGGAGGTCGCGCATATAGCCTTCCAGTGTATTTTAAGTAAGCAAATAACTTCTTGTGTCTGAAAAGAATCGGTACAGCGATTAGTCTACTAAAATTCGCTGGGGGTTTTCGTTCCATTAAACAATCAATAAATAAAAAAAAAATGTGATTCTTTATTAGTATGAGAGTTTTAGCACTACCCAATGACGTACTTCTCAGGCATAAATTGTTGAAGGCATTCTCTCTGTTCGTCAGGCTTTTGAGAGAACTGATGTCAGAAGAAGCGAGTCGTTTTCTTAGGAACGCGGCTATCTGAACAGTTTCGTCACTAAATTGATATTGTTAGACTTAGCCTCAAGAATCTTAAAGTATTCTGGGAAATAGTTAACTTAAAAGGGAGTTCTTTATATGTTGTTACTAACATACCATGCACAGTACACTAAAAGAGGCAACAAGGGTAAGTCTTATTTAGCTACAGCTGGACCTTTATTTGCTGTTTGTTGAATAAAAGGCCGCCAATTGTCAACACAGTGATACACTATGTTCCCTGCATTCATATTTTAGTCTATACCTGCTGTTGCAATCTTGTTTTACTCAAATTAATAAAGTAAAACAAACATGACGGTTAATAGAATTAAAATGTCATAAAATTCAGTTTCAAAGCACATACATTTCACTTGAAACAAAATGCACAAAATGTTTCATACTACATGGTCTGTGAGAAACCCGTTATATAACCAAATTAATTGCATTTATAAATTAAATAAACAGCTCCTCAAAATATGTTTAGGATATTACTGAGAATAGTGGACCACGGACCACTTACCTGCAGGGCCAAAGCTCTCGCAATAATCCTTGGGTCCACGTCGTCTGGAAAAAAAAAAAAAAAAAAAAGCATTCTCCTGAAGTGAGTCTTGGATTTCAATAGAGGGTGCTGTTGTTCTTCTGAGCGACCCAGTTTGGAACATGGCAGCTGTCTCCAAGGAGCACTCAAAAAGATGGAGCGCCACCACCAGTGTTGCCTGTGGTCCCTGGGGATGCAGAATTCAATCTAGCTGCGGCTCGGGCTAATGCTGTGGCACTTTGTCAGGATTAATATCTTTCTAGTCAGTGGCTTCTGTTACCTTCAGTGTCACATTACCACGTTGGAGTCCTAGGGAGAAAAAATGAAGCTCTCCCTTCCTGCTCTGGACTGCTATGCTAGTGTTCACATTAGTATGGGTCGATAGAGGAAGAGACTCAATCATTTTCAACAAATAAAGGCATTTGTTATTTTGCTGCTAGAGTTGTTTCTTTTTAAGGAATACTTCTGCCTTCACTGGGTGACATAGAATCACTGAAAGGTATTATGTTGGAAATGTAGGTTTACTGACTAGCAGTTTTCTGAATATGTTTCAAATAAATAGGTGTTTTCTGTCTGATGTCTAGCTGTATGGCAGTTTGGTATGTTGTGGCATGTATTTGCTGGCACATTTGCATTCCTCAATGAAATTTTATAAGAAAGTGAAGCTTCATGAATCCCAAAATAGGTGAAGCTATCATGGTTAATCAACGAGTCACTGCTTTGAACCAGTCATGCTGCTTGGTTGTGGTGAGTAAAATATTTTGGTTCCTACAAGTGAATCATTGACAGTAATCAACATTATTGCTGTGTACTCATTATCAGGATTGTGAAGCCTTAACCATCAGGGTGAATATTACAAGGATGTAACATTTTTCAATAAATAGTGCTTGTAGTCACTTGGCAGCACAATGCTAACCTTGATTCCCAGAAGGGGGTGGCTTTCTTGCATATAAATTTTATTGCAACGAGAGATTGTATTATCTTTTTAGGGTCAGTTGAAGCAATCCACTTTTCTGTGTGCTTCCACTGAAGTGCTTATCATTGTTTAGCACCTTTCATGTCATATTTTTGGAGGCACATGTTTAAAAAACAATGTAAATGTAATTTTTTTTTATCCTTACCTAAAGAGGTCTGCTTAAAATTGTTTTGAACAACAGCCTTTTCAGGATGTCTGTCCATTGAAGAGCCCAGTACAGTTCATAGGTGATGTGATTTGTGCAGATAAATTCATTTTTTTTCATTTCATTAGCCAATGCCACTGAACAATGCCTTCACATATCTCTGTCAAGGCTTTATTCTTTGTGTGAGTACTGAATCTCAAGCATGCTTAAATTAAACTGATCATATTGCTTGCTCTTTCCAGCTGACAGAGAATTAGGTCAGAAAAGGTTACTTTTCACAGGCTGTGGATGCTTCTGCATGTTACATGTATACAACAAGCAGTCTCCAAGAAATAACAGAAGGCTTGCCAAGATGGGTCTAAATGATGACCTTATGGGTATGTAGCAACAGTGTAAAAACTCAAAAATCAAATCAAAAAGCAAACAATTTTACAAAACTATATGTGGTCCTTTATATTGGTGAAATAGGGTTTCATTTTCATTGAGGCAATATTGTGTGACTCGCAGAACTACAGGATCTTAGTAAGAGGTGAAAGGATCTATTTAGTTCATTATTTTACACAGAGGGATTATTAGAAACAGCATGCGTGACTGCAAGAGAAGATGATCACAGTTCTTTTTACTTTGAGCAGTCTTGTGACAAACTGATGAGCATGGCTGCAGTGATCGCAGAGTGGGTGTAATGGATAAAATTTTCACTTTGAAAAACAACAATTACCAATGCTTGAAACATGTAATAATTCATAATAAATTTATCTCTGTGTGTAATGTTTCCATGGTTTTGTTTTCTTGTTGCATTGGTTATTTTTTTAGTAGATAATTGTAATGGAAAGTTAAGTAGATAATTGTAATGGAAATTTTAGCCAAGGGAACCTGGAAGATTTGCCTGTATAAATATGCAGCCTCAGAGAAACCCTATAGTCTCCTTTCATCACATCTGTGGGCATGTCTGCGATAATAAAGGATTCATTTGGTCAGAGCTTTATTATTTGTTTAAAAGGTTGGACAGTCTTTCCTCTAACTTGTTAGTATCATGCTGTCACAGGTGCTCAATTTGTAAAGGAACTGAAGTATGTCATCACAGTGAATTATCTCAATATACTGTATCTTCAAGGACATTCAATCTGTGACAATACATGCTTTGCATTGCTGGTGAACTTTGACACATGCTATTTGCTGATAATGCTAAATATAGCAAGTTCTAGCCTCTTAAAGCAGTGGCTCTCTGTTGGAGAGACTGGGGTCTGTTAGGAAAGGTGTCTGTAGGAAATTCTAGAATTGCATATGTGTTTGAGTCAAAGACACCCATTCAGAACATGATATTGACTGATGTTTGATGTATATGTATGCATTCATGAACATTCTCTTCTGGTTGTGCGGCTTACACTTTTCATGTCAATCAATCATTTGCAGGCTATAAATAAATGTGAATAAGTTAATGTGGTTCTGTTACCACCATGCAAAGAACAACTAATCACAGATGAGGTTAGATAGCTACATCTTCTCATCGCTACCATGTAGCAGTTTGGACAGCAATGTGCAGTAATTACAGCAAAGCTTTAGGACTTGAGGAAAATTTATAGCAATATTTGTGTCACTGTAAAAAATGATCTAGCTTGAAAACATAACCTCTGTTCTTTCATGATTCACACACTGTAAATTATTTTACTGCTGGTGAGATAATGTTGTTCACATGGCCATCTTAGATTAGTTAGCTAGCTAGCTATCACTCCAACATATAGATTGATTTGTTGTTTAATATCTCTAAAATAGCATCTATCTTATTAATTATCCCATTTGTTGGATAAATTTGAGTTAGCTTTCTGTTTATAGGCTATTAAATTCCATATGGGAGTTCTGATCAGTAAATAAACATGCTGACTGTATAGAACAATTGATTCTGGATATCCATTGCTAGTTTGACGATAGGAAGCCTCAATTTTTTTGAAGCAATTTATTTGGAAAATATGCACTACCCCTTCAAACTTTAACTGGAAAAAAGGAATGAAGTATATTGGTTTTCAGCAAGTTAAAGCATCATGGGGATGAATTAGGAGGCAAAACTGGGCACTATCCATGTTTGTAGATTGGTGATTTAACTGCTAGGGTGATGAAAAAGTCTTTTCTTAAAGAGTATGTTGCTTTCAGAAGCAATGTGCATACATGTGTGTGAGTGTGCATTAATATGTGGTAGCACTTACGTATCTGTGATTCAAGGGTATAACTTAAAAGGTTTCTTGGAGATATGACATGTTTTTGAGGCTTTTGATTTTTAGTCCAATACAAGAATACATTGAAATTGATTTTTGTGGAGGCAGCAATGAACACATAGTCTGTGTCTAAAGGGATGTCACATTCATGCTTTGATCAAAGCATACATTAGAATTTATTGCAAGATTCCTCTCTTTCTGCAGTGTGTGCTGGTCAAGATGATTTACCTTTTCAAAACACTGACAACCAGGGGTCATGCACAGCAGAAATGTAGCAGAATACCATTCCAGTCGCCTTGGTGTGATAGCAATTTTTGAAAATACATGAAAGCATACATGATTTCCCACAAGCAATTTTACACAGAGCTCTTCCTTTACCAGCTTTTCATAATCTTACCCTTAGGTCAGTAAGTCTCACACAGCCTACTGAAGAAGTTATCAAGCCCCCTGGATTAAAACTTCACCATGCACTGTCAGAAGTCAGGAGTAACTTGTTCCAGTTGGTATAGTGTGCACTGACAATCCAACATTTTCCTTATTTTACTCAAACATTACAGCTTTTCATATAATAGACTGATGGAAGAAACCCTAGAGCTTATAGATTTAAATTTTCAGAAGGAAATCTGTGGTTTGAAAATGTCTTTTCTTTTTCCTTTCAAAATGTATTTTAATCAGTCTGTAAAATAAATAAGAAAATAAACAAAAGGTTGTTTCAATGGTTCATGACTCAACCACATTACTTAGGACCTTACCCAAAATGTTTGTAATATATCCCAAAGTGAATTTACACATCTGTATTAATGCAATTATGTGTAATACTAATTTGGCCTCTGTTCATTCTTCTGAAATGTTGATTTGTTAACATTATATACATTTTAGGACCTTTACTTTGGTATCAAAAAAGCATAAAATATGCCATCAATATCCAGTATAAATCCTTTGTTGAGATTATCAGATCACGGTTAGTAAATTTAGTATTTTGCAGATTATCTATCATTTTACTTAGGCCAGATACGTTTACATAAATAAAGGAATGCAGAAAAGTTAATTATTATAAATATACCATTCCCATTCACATATTCTGATAGGTTTGTTTATCTTTCTGAATTAGAAATTCCTAACCAGTAGCCATTGAGGGCACTCTCTGTGTTCACAGTGAAGCTAACTGAGTGCACTACTATTAAAAAAAGAAAGTTTAAATGGCCTGACTGAAAAGGTTACACACATAAATAAATGTTATACAGCACAAACACTGTGAAGGACATTGAAGTACCTCAGTATAACCCCTGCTGACACCTTTAATGCATTATGGATCATCTTTGCACAGGAGCTGTGTCATATAAATTGTCTCCATTTAAAGTGTGAATGTTTCTTACTGCATGCAGTATAACTCTGGATGTCAATATATAAATATTGTATGTAAGTAAGTAAGTATATAAAGCTATCAAAATTAAGTTAACTTGTGCAAAATGGGCAGCAGCTAAGTTTGTTCATAAGCACATGATATTTTGGGGAAGTATTTATATTTATATATCATAATATCAGAAATTCACATCCTTGGTGGATCTGAGCTTACAGAAGTGGGTGATTGATTTCGAAGTGTTTGTCAAGGTTTAATTCTATTACTGAAAGAATGTATTGTTCAAACTGCTTTTTGTCTGTGCAAATGCTTGATGCTAAACGTTTTGTCTTACGGACCTTACTACCTACATATTTCACCATTCTTAAGTTTCTTATGTACTGTTAAGAACTTCTTAGGAAATTCTTTACTACTACTCTATTTGTCCACCCAGTGCCAGCAGATCCCCCCCCCCCCCCCCCCGTTCTGCTAAAGGTTTCTTCCTATTAGTCAGGGAGTTTTTCCTTGCCACTGTCGCCTTTGGCTTGCTCTGAGTGGGTATCAGGCCTGGAATACCGATGTAAAGCTGCTTTGTTACAACTCCTGTTGTAAAAAGCGCTATATAAATAAACTGAATTGAATTAAATTGAATTAAACTTCTGTGTGACTTTGAATGTAACACATTCAAAATAACATTATCATGATCTATATTTACATTTTCTAATTAAAAAATGTTGCTGCATGCTACTCTGCAGCTGAGGGTTCTTTCCAGGAAGATTTTTTTCTTTCTTTTTTAATCTGGCACAGATTTTTTCATTAATTTATACCTTTTAAGATACAATAGAAGTAACACTGCAGCTAACCTGGATGAGGACTGTTTGCAGGTACTGTATAATATGTGTTTCTGTCAGATTTACTTCTGTTATAATTATAAAATTATAGTTGTAAAAAATGTACTTTGGCAGGAATATTTTAACTGTTGCACTTTGATGCATACCTCCAATCTTTAAGTTTGTTCAGTAGGATGGTTGTGTTTGATACAATCTATGTTAGAAATAGAGTTATATTATTACAAAGTAATCCAAAGAGACTATTCTACAAAGACATTGACCAAAAAAAAAAAAAAAACACCAAAAACAACTTGGCCTGAAACACAGTAAGAGAAATATATTTACGCTCATGCCAAAGTGAACCTTTAGGGTGCTGATCCTACGAAGGTAGAATGATTTTGAATAGTGTTAATACTGCAACCTTAAATTATTTTTGTTTTGCAACTTATAACACATACATACCGTTAATATAATTTACACAAGAATTTTTTTCCAATTAATCTCACAGTCATTATATCATTTACAGTTATTACCATGCGGTATTGCCAGACACAGAGTGTGTATTTAAATGTGTTAGGACTTTAACCTCAGATGTAATGACACCATTCTCTAAGCTTAAGAGAGGGGCACTAAAAATGGATGAGCCAGCTATACAATGCTGTGTTTGACCTTTTGTACGATAGTATTACTCCCAGGATCCCATTAATGCCGCACTGTCATATTTTATTGTGTACTTTGATCAAGAAAACATTTACCCTTGACAAACCACTAAACTATACACCTTGTTCTTGATTTTGTTGAAATTTTAAGTCACACAAAAAATCCTACACTATTCAGCTACAACTGATTGTTCCAACAGTCCTTTCCATAACTTTGTAAAAATGTGATAGCAATGCTCCAAAATTTTAAACAATCGTCTTGGAATGATATGTGTGGTTGGTTTCTGGAATTCAACTTATGATGCACTGGAACCATTTGTCGGGATTGTGAAGGTTAGGAGGAGGAATTGATTAGCAATTACATGCTTCATTACCTCTTTCTACATCCGTAATCAGCCTAATTGTAGTTCTTTGCACCAGCCTGCCCCACACATACTGTAACACTGCCCCCACCCTCTCAAACAGGAAAAAAAATACATAGTTTTGGCTATTTGCTCCAGAGGAACCAATCAAATGCGACATCCATTTACAAAACCCTTCCTTCAAGCTTTAATTGTGAACCAGCATCTTTTTAATTTACAAAGCACCCATAGGCTGCAATCACAGTAGTAAGTGCATAAGGTTTGTTCATTATCTGGTGGCACATGGTGATACATTTGCATAATCAGCTAATGCTCACTTCTCCTCTGTCCCATTTATCGTTCTTTGTGCTATTGGCAGTTTAGGATTTAACACAATTAAACTTTTCAGAGAGATGTGTATTTGTTGTTCTGTAGCCTAATTACAAGTTGGGGGATAATAAAGGGGAGAGGGGAAAAAGCAAAAAAAAAAAAAAAAAATCATAACCTGTTTGCTGTTGTAAGTTTTGAATAAATTTTGAAAGTTGTTCTAAATATAAAAGATCCCCTTGTAAATTCCCATCTTAATTATTCAGTCGTACATAATCTCTATAAAATATTTATCTTGCTTCAATGGTTTATGAAATTGGTAAGCTGTGAAAAAGAGACTGCCATGCATGATAACTATGTCTCTTAACATATTTCAGCTTTTTTCTTTGTGATATTCTGCTGCAGCTTTGAACTAGGCGGAAGAGCTTTTTCTCCTGTTATCACGCAAATCAAGCATTTCTGCAGCTGCATTTCCCCCACTTTTAAATCAGCCTCTACAACATTTCAACAACGGGCCTACTGCTGTGGCCATAATTTTAAAATCAAATAAGATTTGACATTGATGACATCGAAACACTAGTGTTTTGTATAACAAGTATATAATATTAAATTGTAGTTTTGATGGATTGCTACCGTAAGCATCAAGCTGTAGTGCTACCCACATAGGTCAAAAGATCTTTCATTTTCTCCTTTTTTTCCCACAGTCTTCATAAAACCACAGCTTCAAAATCATCCCTCTCAATATTACATGTGATGGAGGGCCTGTGGGGCTTGTAATGAAGGCGCGGTCAAGAGCTGCGGCTGATTTCCCTCCTTCGAGTCAGAGTCTAAATGTCAGCCAGGCAGTAATGAAGGATTCTGAACTTTCCCTGTCTGTCTCCGCCTGCCTCTTCTCCTCTCTACTCTTCTCTTAAGTCAGAATTCATTACAAGCCTTCCCACTCTCAGCAGTTCATCCTGCTAGGGAAGGAAACTCCCTCGCTTTGCATTGCCACATCAACTAACGTCAATGCTCTTCTGAGATGGAATCTCTCACAATAATAAAAAAGCATGTTGGCTGTGTCTGCTGTCACAGCTACGTTTGAGTCAAACTGAGAGTATACTGATATTATTTTGAACCCATGACAGCTTTGTGAGAGCAGGACAGCAGGATATATTTGGCTGTACAGCGGGCCCAGTAAGACTCCTTCCACAGCTGAGATGATCAACAGACACTCTGTATCTACATAGGTCATTTGTGCTCCTGTGTGGCCTGGGTATCTTTTGTAGCATAAACTAATATTTAATCCCCCTGAAGCTAACAACATAACCAGTTTCCACATGGTTCTCTTCTGAGCAACTTCTACAGGAGGAGGCAAGGTCAGGGGGCAGCCATACTGAATGGAAATACTTTTTTCTGTCTACACAAAAGATTTTAAATTAAGGTTGGCGTAACACTGAAAAGATGCTGAGAGATTCAATAACAACTGGTCTAATCCTGGTTTAGTGCCTTGGTGGGAAAACTTTGATTTTAAGTAGCCCAAACTAGGGAAAAAAAAGAAAAATCCTACAAAAGATTCAGTCCACACCCACATGATACTGAAAGCAATCAGACAGCAAAGATTTTTGCACACTGACCTTACTTCTTTCATGAATTAAAATGATTGTTTGAATTTACTTATTTCTACATATTTGAGACTCATTTCCTTCAAATGTCAGCAGACACATGACACAGGACTGGAACATCTGGCAGCCTACTAATTGTTTCCATCCTTTTTATTGCTCAGATTCTATTTCTTGTAGAACATAGCAAACCCTGACAGAATAGGAATATTGGTTTTTTTACAGATTGAATATATATTTCTGAAGTCTCTTCAGCCAAGTAGAAGTTCTCTTTATTTGTTTTATTTATTTATTTATTACTAAAAGTCCGTCAAATATGCCCAAATAAATGTCTTAATAATTAATATAGTTAAGCTTCTATTAGTTTTGGGAATTGGGAATTATTTAGTTTCAATAGTATACATTTGTAAATGAGGCAGATGAGCTTTTGGGCTGACAAGGAGAGTTTTGTTTGACAAGAATCTTATTGTCCGCTGTTTTGGTTGTCAAGTGCTTAGGGTACGTAGGACATGTACCATTGCCACAAAGGACCTTTCAGCCAAGAATTTCAGATGCAGTGAGATTCTGTCCCACCTCTTTTCAGTGCTTCTAATCTCTTTATCAGATGGCAACAATGGAGAATTCAGCCCAGCACTGCTTCTCCAGGGCCTTCCTTTCACAGCATAAGATTGTGAGGGACATGGTACACTGTGACCGTAGGCTTACCCTTGTCAGCATGCAAGACTTTGAAAAATGTTCATGTTGTCAGTTCCCATTTCAATTCTGCTGAATGACAGCTGGCAAGCAAAACCAGAGTGAAAAAGCAGCAGGGGAAGATGGAAAAAAGAAAGATAAACTTCTTCAGAATTTACCCTAACTCTATTATAGCATGGTTTGTTTTGTGGAGAATGTTAAAGTAGCTCTGCATCAGTGAGTCCATTCATACCCCAGATATATGCACCAATTTAAGTCTGCAAGCTATATATCTGTAGGGCAGCATTTTGCTTTGGCTGCCAGTGCTATTTGTCCTCTTGTGATGATCGACTTTCCCATGTTTTGAAACATGGATAAAATTTCTCTCTGTGTTTTTGGAAACAGCATAAAGTATTGTAGCCTTTTTGTATATGCCTACTATTAAGTTAAACTACATTTACAATTCCATAAGGATGCAAGCACTATTATATGTGCTTCTTTGAAAGCACTGACATGAAGCCAGATTGGCTGTAAAACCAACTTAGGCCTGCAAAATAGTGCACATTATTTGATGTGAAGAATTTTAAGGTAAGGAATTTAATGGCCAAATCATAACTTTATTTGACAAAGACAGACACTCATTAAGGAAACCAATCATTTGCTTTTTTGATTGACATGATACTGTGTCTTCTTCTTTTGGCTGCTCTCGTTTAGGGGTCGCCACAGCGGATCATCCATTTCCATCTCTTCCTGTCCTCTGCATCTTTCTCTGTCACGCCAACCACCTGCATGTCCTCTCTCACCACATCCATAAACCTCCTCTTTGGCCTTCCTCTTTTCCTACTGCCTGACAGCTCCATCTTCAGCATTCTTCTCCCAATATACCCAGCATCTCTCCTCCGCACATGTCCAAACCAACTCAATCTCGCCTCATTTGCTTTGTATCCAAACCGTCAAACCTGGCCTGTACCTCTGATATATTCATTGATACTGTATAACGGGAGTATAATGATGACAATGCAGGACTGTGATTTGCACAAAGGCATCATCCCTCAGAGATCAGTAGCACATTCATGAACATATCAGTCAGCAAAGTGTTCAAAACCTCAGTCTCAGTATTCCAAAGGGACCTGTCCCCTACTGTTTAACTCTCCTCAGCCAAACACCCCCCAGAGGATAAACAGGGTCCAGCTTGTGTTTGCCTTTGTATAATTCAGCTGTCAATGGAGGTCCCATCTAAATAGACAGTTCTTATCAGTTCAAAAGTCCCTAGATCCTTTTCATTGCATGAAGAAAACACCCACAATATTCTATGATCTTGGTGTGTCATTGCAGGCCCAACCACAGAATTCTTCAAAAACTTTTTCTTTGGAACTCTAGAGCTGAAACCTACAATGTGCCATTGCAGAAAAAAAGAATGAAATCATAGTCTGTTTAATATTCTGATAACAGTATAACTATATTCAAAAGCGGCCCATTGTATCTGATATTGGTCTGGTCATGAAGTTACTATTTGCAGTAACTGGCAATAATTACAGAGAGTATAATGGTAGAGTTGTTCTGAGAGATGAAGCAAGGTCTTCCCTCTCTGCCTTAATTTCTGTTTGATCTCACTTATGAAGTCAATGTCCAAAAACAAGCAAGCCAGTCTTCCATATTATTAAAGTTGAAAAGAATTTGTGAACTGCATGTTTAGATTTGCATGCAGAGGAGACACTTAGGTGTCATGTAGTCTCATGCTTGGAGACTTTTATCAGCTCCCAGCCTATGTTTTGGATTAGGAGGTTGCCATGGAAATTATTTAATGAGTGATGTATTTGAGACTTTAAACAGTAATAAAATATCATATTCTCCGTTTGACTCATAAAAATCTCAGGCAAATATCCCATTGATAAGTAGTTCTTGGCTTAATGTGTGTGCTACCATGTGAGAACTACCATGTGGGACTATGGGATATCTTATGATGAGCTAGGACATAGTATAATTCAGTGATACATAATCTTCTCTCTTCACTTCGGAAGCTGCATAAGAGAGAAGCATACACTTCTTGATGGGCTATTAAGCGTCGGGGCAATTATGCTACAGTCTGAAATATTGACTGGATATTTGGAGTGAGCTGTGCAAAAAAGCAGCAGAGAAAAAAGGATGATTTGTCTTTAATCAAGGTTCTTTACCTGGTATAAGTCAGCCATGTGTGACTTTTGGCATGTGGACCTAATGTTAATAGAATAAATGCTAATGACAAGAGAGAGGTTGTGCTTTTAGATATTATTGTGCTCTTTTTTAAATCTCAGTCTTGTCACAACATAGTCAGTTAATGAATCAGATGCATGATTTGAGGCGTCAGTTTGATTTTAAATGCATATTGCTGCAGGAGGAATTTAAGCAGCACATTGTAGTTACAGCAGGCAAATGGGGTCCTTCATCACCAGCCTCTGCCTTGAAAGCAAAACAGCACCTGGGGGCCATACTGAGAGTGGAAGGAAGAGGAAAAGAAAGGTAGAAAAAAAACAGTAACAGAGAAGTCTGAGTGTCTGGGAAAGCCATTAAGAAATGAAATTGCACAGCCTCACCAACATAACAGAACAGTTTTGCCCTGACTTCAAGGATTTTCATGACCTGAAATGTTTTCTCACCTAGAAACCCAGCCCCATATTCATCTGCAGCACATTTTTAAACATCAACACATCCCTTGCTGCAATTATAAAACCCGGCTCCACACTCACACATCCTGACAGTGACAACACACAACTTTCTGAATGGATTCAATAGAACGGTTGTCTAAAGTCTGCAGATCACAGTTGAGGACCTCGGCTTGGCCTCAGACTCAGTAATGAGGTTAATAGAATTGGTCGGGGCCTCACATGAATTACTTTGCCCGTACTCACTTTCCGACACTGAAAAAATCTAGTCACTAAACATGGCTTTGGAATTACATACTGGAGCTGTTGGGATAAAGTTCTTGGAACAAAAACTGTGACATAAACCATTTATACTGCAGTTCTATCATGGCTCCAAGCAGCCGGGACAGTTACTTTTTAAAAAGAAGTAATCATACATGGTTTCAGGGAAAAATATAGTACATGGGAGCCAAGTGATGGTACCTCACTAAATTCATGCAGTGAAACAAACAATAAAAAGACTATCCACTCTCTGGGAGATGAGTAAGCTTTGGGAATTTCCAAAACTCCACTGGAGTGTGAGAACTCTGAAAAGTACATATGTGCGTTAAGAGAGTAAACCACAAAATATACCTGAATAATTGATTGCCTGAAGAGTTTTATAAAGGCCAGCATTTTCAATCATTGCAATTTCTGTGGTGTCTGCAATGACAGAAATATTTATTTTGTAACCATGAGACAGAATGTCAGTACTTTGAATTTCACAAAATCAGAAAATGTTTTGTGTATATACCACACAACTTAAATTAAAACATCATATCAACTTGTTAATTTTGGTGTCATAATTTAACGCAGTAAAATGTCAATCTTAAGTTCAGCCAATTATGGATCAATTTTATAAAAAATACACATGTAAACATTAATTGTTGATGTAAAAAATAATGCAAGTTGAACCAGTGTGAATGAATCAGAGGCAAAGAGTACAAGTAAAATTAGCGGTCACAAAGATAAGCACAGAATCCTTTTCAAGAATTTTTAAATTGAACACCCCTTTGTGACATTTGGAATACATCAATACTGCCAAGCTCACCTCTAGCCAAAGTGATGTAAAATAATGACTTTTCTGAACATGGAAGGCGACCTTAATGGAAGGTTATTTTTTGTTACGACTCTCTCTGACTCATGTCACTTGATACTCATTGGAGGTTGTCAGACCACATCCAGCAAAGAGCTTAGACTTGACAAGATTTGAATTCAGTGTTAGGACTTCCAAGTATTCAAAATAAATAAATACAGTAAGTCATGTTCAATAACAAGAAAAGCAAGGGAAATACATTCATTACCATTGACAAAGGAAGATAATTTATCTGCAAAGAATGACTTTGCTGGCCCTAAACATTTAGAAGGAGAATTATGTATGCATTAATGCTAATTACATCCCAGTCTTACATTGACTTTTATAATCAAATATGACAATGTTCAGTAACTTAATGTTCAGAAGATAAAGAGGTAGTTCAGCTTATTGAAAACATATATTTGCTTGATGAAAGCTGTGTGTGTGTGTGTGTGTGTTACACCACAGTGCCTGCAATATGCTGCTATATTGAAATTATTTCCTCATTTATTTATTTATTTTTTTGTAGAACACTGTTTTCATTGGGAATACAGAATAGTGCATTGACATTGAACTTACCAAGACTAAATACTTGGTCAAACCATATTTATTCCCTCAATGGCTGATTTCCACAAGCAATACATTGCAGCCAGAATTTCTCCTTGAAATCAGTTGTAGTGAAAAGGTGGAAGGGGAATGATTCAAAATATAAATGAGTTGGGTGGGCAGCCACAAAGACAGGTCCCCAACCCCTTCCTGGAGAAATAAAGGACGGTTCTTTAGTGCCATACCTTATAATCTGCCCAATATATATAAACATCCATCCATACACATCACTGAGAGGAAAGTAATTAAAGAATGCACAAAATGAAGTTACATCTTACAGGAAGCCAGGATGGGGAAGCAATTTTCTACAACTTCGCCCCCCCCTTATAATAGTACCTGTGAAACCTGCTCTGTGGTTCTTTTCCATTGTCATTATATACATTGACACTCCCAACTTGGCTCATTAAACATCAGGCTGGCTTAAAGAAAGTTGCACAGTGTCTTCAGTAAATAAAAGGATTTGGGGAGAAAATAACCTCTTTACTTGGTGTGCATCCATTCCTAAAATCTATCTAAAAAGGTTATTAAGGGCATTGAACCAGCCATTCCTACAGACCTCTTACACTTCTGTGCAGAAGGAAAAAAAAGGGGGGGAAATTGACTCAAATAGTCTCATTTTATCAACAACTCTGTGATAGCATAGGCCAGTGAAAATTCAGTCTTATATAAAAGGCTGCTATTTCTGAAAGGAATGGGAAATGAATATTTGTCAAAGCTTACGCTTAGATCGGCACTCTCAAATTATCTTTTTCTATGCAGGGGCTGATAATGGTTTGTTTTGGGGGATCCTCATGAAGCAGAGCTCTCAGAATATTAGAATGGAACATACACTGTTATGCCTCCATGTTTGCTCAGATTATTGTTGTGTGCACAGCAAAAAATCGGCTGGATGCCTGTATACCCAGGCTGCAATATTATCAGATTGGACTGTCCAGCGTATTGGGGCCTCTCCAAATTGATGGAGATGTATTTTGTTTTAAATGTGTCACTGAGAGTGCTATTCTATCTTCCTTGAGAGATTTTTACTCATTCAGCCATTCCATTTATCAGATTTGTGGATACTGTTGATACTTACATCATATTTGGATGATTCTATATTAAAGCCCCAGACAGAGCTTCTGTGGTGTTACTGTGCATGTACCTTCTGTGAATTACAATTTTCAGTGCAGTGGTTTGAAAGCACAAGTTACTATATCACTATGATCTATTCATGTGAGAATATTACAAGAGATCCTTCTGTTATGTCTAGTGTTACATTTTTTCTCTCATGACACCTATTCTAAAAAGTAGCTATGAGACAATGTAGTTCACAATATGAAATGATTACAATATTTAACAATATTTCTCATAGAAATATTGCTGGTAGGTAAATAAAAATATGACATAATTTAACATATTTTTGCCATTTATTCAAATGCCATTCTTCTTACAGGTTTCAGTGCTATTTCACTTTTACAAAACATATCCATAATTGGCTGAACTACTTAGCTGCATAAAATAAGTGAAGAGTTAACAATTTAGCTGCATAAAGTAAGTGAAGAGACTGAATTTAGCAAGTTATATTCATTACATAAAATTACCAACGATAGCCGTACCTAGTGTGCTACAATATTGTTGATGTAGTAACTTTCCTAACATTATCTAAATGGTCCTGTTGGATTCGTTAGCTAGCCAGTGAACAAGCTAGCTAACAAGCTAGGTTTTTGAAACTTCTTTGTATATTTCATAATTATAGAGTAGAGTCCAATTGCCTGCTTCAAGTTTCCATGTTTGGTAACTTAGCGCTTGGCAATGTGAAATGACGTTGTGTGGTAATTTTGGTTTTGTGGCATTGTTCTCAGGGCCATGAAATGTTTTGTCTTTTCCGATTCTGCAAAATTCAATATTGTGACATGTAGGGCTGTCAGGGTGAAGGAATTTCCCCTGTGGTGATTTAGGGTGGCTCAACACTGCAATATGTGATATTACCGCCAATTTATTTATTTTTTTTTTTTCAAATTACTTCATTTATCCTGATTTTAGTGCTATATAAATAAGCTTTATAGTTAGGCTATTATTAGGTATATTGTTGCTTTTTAAATGACAAAGATGACACAGTTTTAAAACAAATACCGTGAAACTTCCAATAAAGGCAGAGGCGTTTATTTGCTTTAATTACTTAACTTTACCGGCATTTATTGGAGACTCAGCGATAGTGAGACCTGCGTTTATTTCACCTAAAGCCCTTAGGCTTCTGCAGTAGCTGAACTGACCAGGAAAATTCACCATGTTTTTTTTATTTTTTTTTTACTTAATGAACATTATACAGCGCTCTTTGGTAGCAACTCAAACAGGAATCACTGATAAAATAAGTTAAACATTGCCATTGCAACCTATGATGGGACAGCACAATCTGTAAGAATAGCACTTACAGACTGTGTATAATTGAATTCACTAAAACAACCTCATTTAGCCTAATGTTAAAAAAAACCTCATTTAGCCTAATGTTATTTCGTTTTTTTAACCACAAAAAATAAATAGGACTACTGTAAGCATTTTAACCCACTGCTCTATCATTTTATAGTCACGAAAAATAAATACAATTTTTTTCCAGTGTTTATTTGAGGCAGGCATTTATTTCAATGAAAGGGTTGCACATACTGGTGACTATAAGAGGCCTGCGTTTATTGGAGACTCTGCTATTATTGGAAGTTTAATGGTAATTGTTTATTGCTAAATCCTAAACACAGAAGGGCAATGAGGCACAATAAAAACGCAAGGTAGGCTACACGCCTTTTCTCCTTTATCAAAAAAAAGGATTAAGCCTAGCCTATAGCCTAGGCTAGATATATATTGTGAAACAAAAATAAATAAAGCTATTGTTTAGGCTAAATCTTTAAGTGCAAATCTACGGAGCCCCTAAAGGGACATGAGCAAAAAAAAAAAAATTAGGGGATATGAGAAAAAAAGATTCTTGTGCACATGAGAAACTACTTTAATTTTTTATTTTTTTTTTTGCTCAACTGAAATAGTTTCTCGTGCACACGTGCGGTTGTGTGGTTGCTTGCCATCCCCTGCGGTTGGCTTGTCAATACCGCCGATGTTGCAATATTGAGGTTATCACGACAGCCCTAGTGACACGTATGCTTACTAAATGGTGTTTATATGTTTTATGTGTACACTATATAATAAAGTTATATGAAGCATGTGTAGGGAACCTTTTACTTTTCTTAATTCCATGTGCTTCAAAATAATATTTGGACCTGAAAAGTCATGAAATTTGTGGAAGCAAACATTAATAACTTAGGGAAAGGGTACTGATGAACTTCGCACATTGAGAGCTTATTAAAAGACAAACACAAAAACTGGCCAGTGGAATATCCCTAACTTTTCAGCTGTTCATTTCTAATTATATATCTTTGTTTTTTGTTATTGTTGTCTGGATGCCAGCTGGCGTGGTTGCCCATACCAGTCATCCAGTGCCTTCACTGCCCGTGTGAAGGGGTCTTGGGCCTTGGAGAAGGCGAGCACCAACCGCCGGGCCTGGTCGACCTTCAGGTGGTCCAGGAGGTTGTGGTACTTATACTGATCGGTCTTGTCAGGATCGAGCAGGTTGTTGAGGGCCATCCGGAGCATGGTGTACTCATCCTCCTTGGTCAGGTCCAGAAAGGTTGGACCTTGCACCCTCCTGTAAGACCGTCTCCATGCGTGCTGTTCCTGCTGTCTGTGGCAGAGCCGTCTTTACAGTTCCTGGGTGATGCATTTGCCAGTGGGAGGGAACCAGCTGTGGGTAGGGCGTCAGGTACAAGGGCACGTGTAACCTCCAGAGACATCTGTCTACTCTTTTAACCTCATTTGCATGCATCTGTACTTGGTGTAACCAGCCAGTTTGATATCCAGCTAGTTTGCTAATGATATGAAAAGCATTTAACAGCATGACTTGTCTTGGGTCAACCAGTGACTAACCGGTTTATATCCTGGAATACAAACATTAATGTCAAAGAGAATTAGTATCTCTTTGTGAAAACTAGGTCTTGGTTTCAAATGAAATGATATTGATAACGAAGTAATCTGTGTTCCTTTCAAACTGACCTGTCATGCAATCAACTGGAAAGTTGGAAGTTGTAATCAATCAACAGCATCAGTCCACAATCAGCAGAGGATTGAACGTTGAAACGGCCTGCTATAACCCTCCATATGTTGCAACTTTTAAGTAGTGGCGTGGCCAAGAATGTAGTAAAAAAAGGCAAATTCTGGAAGCCTCGCAACTGAGGCAACAGGGCTGTTATATGTAATTCACTTACTCCCCTTGTGAAAACAGAATTGTCTGGTATAGTAAGTGCATTTTTTTTCACATTTCAGATGTCCAGGTTTAAAAACAACAGGTCTACAATGCATTTTAACAGTCAATGCTTTGTTTAAATTTCCTCAGATTTACTGCTACCACTACTTTACAAGTTTTCTCTGATGTAAATCAAGTGAAGGTAATGTGTCTCAACTTCCATGGTATAATTGTGGAAATGTCTTTGCAATGCAGAGACCACAAAAGAAAATGCATGCCTTGTACACCTACTGCATTGTTGCTGGACTCGGGCCAGATATTGAGCTGTTCATATATTGGAAGTTAAAATGCAAAACAGACGGTTGGGTTGTCGAGGTAGAGCTATATGTCTTTGTGGAGATTGAAATTTGTGCCTGGGGATGGATCACAGTACCTTTTCTTCTGGTGTCCTTTAAATTTAAATAAGTGATATTTCAGGGAGGAGGTTTCATGCCACGATGTCACTAACCTTGTGAGTCTTTGGAATGTGGCAGTAAACCAAAGGATCCAGACATAATCCAGAGAGACACAACAGCAACAGCATGTAAACTCAAACAAAGAGAGATGCAGATTCAAGTCCAACTCTGGATTTATGGGACAATGGGGAAGAGGAGCTTAATTACAAAATTTTGCAGTAGAGTGACAACCTTTACAGGTAAATTATTACTAAATTATGACATTGTTTACAGCTGTACATGGAGAATAGCCTAACAATATAAAAATAAATAATACTGAACAAATAGTGAATCTCAAAAACCTCATTTAAACTTTAATTTATGAACAGCATAAATATAGCCTGGAAAATAGCCTACTCATTACACTGTTTGAGAACACTACTGTAACAATTGTTCCTGACTTGATTTGTGTAAGTTGAGAAAGATGGTAAGAAAGGTGGTGTCTTGCCTTTTTATGAAACTTTTGAGAAGAAGCATTCATCTCCGCCAGTATGATAAATTAATCTGTCTACCCTAACATGCTCATTGGTCATATGTGAGCACACATGTACATAAATACCTGAAAATAATGACTCCCGTCATATGTGTTCTATACAAACAACTTGTCATGTGCCCTGTAGGTGCTATATGTACCTGTAGTTTTTGAATCAGGAGAAAAAACTCAGGGTTCCTCTGAAAACAATGCACACACAGAAAATGAACTAATTTTATTGTAACATTTGCACTATAATGCTGTGTTTTGAAAGGGGAGATGAGCATGATGATTCAGTCCTCTGTTTGACAACATTGCCTATGATGTAAAAAGTAGCCAGCTCCAGACATGGTACAGTACTGTGAAATAGCTGACACAGTTGGAACAGTTGAAAAGTGTCTGTCACCACATTGCTAGTTAGCTACCTAGCTAGCTATATGTTTGAAGTGCAGAATATTATCTTCTGTCTCTAGCACAGGGTCTATACAAAAATTAATTGAAATGGGGGACATTCAGTTTTAACTGGAAGGCCTGCTTTGCGCACCCATTTGAGACTAAACTCACATATGTTCCTACATTACAGACACCATCATTACATTTGTGGGGGTGGACAGAGATGACAGACTGTTATTACACTAACACAGAAGGAATATGGGAGAGGAAGACTGATTTCACGTCAGCAACACAAAGCAAATCATGCAAGTAATAAGCAGTTGTGGAAGCCTCTAATTTCTAACAGGAGGGATCTGATGTCCTTAATCCACAAAGTGACTACAGACACAGTGGCTAGATAGCCCGTCTGTCTCTGGTCAAGTAGTCACTTTAGGCATTCTCCCTTACACTTCAAGGCAACAGAAGACTTTCTAAATAATTTGTGCAGGGAGCTACAAATATCAAATAAAGTCCATAATTGATTTCTCTATTAACAGTGACAACCACCACATGCAGCTGGTTATTTAGGTAATGCACATAATGTTTACAGTATTTATAGTTATTTATTATACAGGTTTCTTTTTAAGTAACTTTCAGACCCCTCCATGCTCCCTGGACATCATTGAGGCACCATCATACAAATGTCCCTGATGCTGCTCCTGATGCTGCTCCGGCAATGGCAAATGCAGCAGAGCTGATTGGTACACAGCTTCTACAGAGCATGAGAGTGAGAAACCCCGTTGCCCCATTGACTGTGTGGCTCTTCTCTGAACCCCTGAAATTTGCACTGCAGTCTTGGCTATGCTGATAAAACAGTGTCCATGTGTTTCAACCAGTTCCCACATGGGATGCTACGGCACATAGATGCCTTCATAAAATTCCTCCACACTGAATTTTAAATTGACCATGTCATATAAAGAATGCACTAATATATGTTCAAATATTATTATGATTATGGCTGGCTTGCATTTACTGTCTTATTGAACTAATGTTACCTGATGAATAATGTGAGCAAAAAAACAACTTTGAAATAAGTACCCTATCATGTTTTTTTAACAATGAAAATATTTATTGGTATATTATTAATTATTATTTGTGTTATTAATATTTATTGTTAACTTTTGCCATTTATACTGAAGTATTGAAAGTATAGTTACAGAAAGTATTGCTCCAGAAATGCTTTATTTCCTCAGAAGTATCTGCTCAGTGTCTTGCGACTGCATTTTTCAATGAGGAATGCATATATCAGGCGTGCAAAAATTACTTATGGCCTTACAGCCTGAATTGACTGTGATGGTCTCAGTTGAATCGGTCATCTCGCATGGACCCCATGACACTGTTTTTCCAAAGGGCAGATCTTTAAAACTGTAGGAGTATAGGCCAAGAACAAAGAACTTACTGTTTTCCAGCAGTAGATTATAGATTTACTCATAGCATCGCAGTGGATTGACTAGATTTATTGTTTTGTTGCCATGGCACAAGACTTATTGTCTTCTGGACAGTACTCAGTTTGTCACTAGAAATAGACAAACCTGCTTGCTGTCTACCTAAAGACCTTTACCTTGCCAAAGGCTTTTATAGGATTTTTATTTGGGCTACATTTATTCTCCCAGTATACCTGTGTTATTGATAGCTAGGAGTTTGATTAAACAGAGATACAAAACTGAGATATTAATGTTAAAGTTTCAAAGATATAGCATGATGCTTATGCCTCTTAACTGAATTTGTGTGGGCAGACTGAAAACTACAGAAGGATACATTTATTACATTATATTATGTTGTGTTTCAGACATTTTATAATCAGAAGCATGGAAAGTCGTGGCCAGTTAAAATTAAAATTCAGAACTAATTCATTATTCTAATTAAGAGTATCAATGAGCAACTCTCGCTCACATTAACTTTTACATTTAATCATTTAACTCATGCTCTTATCCAAAGTAACTTCCAATGTGGAAAAAAAAACTTCTTTTTATTTATTTGTACATTTCAGCAAAATGGAGTGAGGTCGATTCAAAATAAAGGTGTCCTTGTGGATATGCTTTTTAATATCAACACTGTTCGGCAAATAATTCGAAATGGTCTACAAGTATTTGCCCAACTGCATAATGATATATTTCAAAGCAATGTCATCACAGCCCCAGCAAAGGAAAAGACGCTGTTTGGTGGATTAGCAGAGTTCATAAATCCCAAAGAAATCAAATTCAGAGATATAGAAAACAAACGTAAACCCTTGAGGATTAACAATCTCATCTTCCCCACTCATGAGAACTGAAAAGAAGATTTCCTAAGTTCCTTTGATGTCTGTCACATTAATAATATCTCATTCATTTCAGTGGTTTCTGTGAAAACATACTTGGGTAGACTGTGGTTTGGATGGCTCAGGTCAAACTTTGTAGAACCACCTTCCTCTCCTCTTTACGTTAATGCCCCTTACATGTAAGATTGTGCTAACTAAGTCTGAAAGTCCTAAACAGCATATAGAATCTTGTCTTTCCTCTCAGAAAAGTCCTTTATATGTAATAAAGAATGATTGGATAAACCTTGAGAAGACCATTCTAGTACAGAATGTTAGATTAGACCTAAAGAATAGGGAGAGTTTAGCAGCTCCAGAGAGATGGACCTAATGACAAGTCAGTATCATCTGTAAGCCACCCCAGACGTTAGTGCTTTCACCAAGCATAATAGCAACATCACAAATGTTTTGAATGCATCAGTTGATATCTGGTTTAAAATTGATATTGTGAAGCTGACTTTGATCATAAATGTACGGGTATAATAGTAACAACACCAAAACAACAGTTGTTTTGGTTCATTGGCTGTTTGTTGTTGCAGGTGTCTATTGTTGCACACTTTATGCATTAAAAATTAATTCATTTGCCAATTATTTTTGTAATGAACACTTGAACACTTAAAATGAACATCCTATCAAATTGGAATAGCAAGGGAAACTATTAACATCATTAGATTTTACCTTGGATCTTGAGAAGCATAAACAAACAAGAAAATTGTGTATTGAGAAGAAACCCTCTGTCTTTACACTTTACTTTTAATGAAGAGCTAGACCTTGATGTAGTGGGAAATCATTCAAAAAAATTATACCAAGGGAATGAACAGATCATAAGTCTTCAATCTAAGTCATCTTTTGAGATACAACTCGCAATGTTCCAACTTTCATTTTGTGTCCAATTAGATTCCACAATTACATACTATTCAGTACAGTGCAATGGGTATTTTCCTCAGCTGAGACTCCCAAAGCTTTAAACTAGATTTAATTGACATTGTAATATGGCTCATTAACTTGGGTCTGTGGAATTGATGGTATATGATCTATGGGATTGTTATTCACAAATAGACATATTAGCCCTGGGCATGAAGTACATTGCTAATTAACCTGAATAGCTATACCCAAGAAGCATCACATTGCTCTTTCACCTTATTTTTAAAACATTACCTATTGCTCAAAGCTTGTGATTCAACAACAGAACTGTGCATATTTTGAAAGATCTGCTCGAAAATACATATGGGAGCCAGTCTGAGAGGGTACTCTCCTGAATGGGCGTTATCAACAGATGTTTTAACAGAGAGGAAATGCCTTTGCTGAATCTGCATCCTGTGAGGCCTATAAGAACACTCTCCCCTCTCTGTTAAAAGGAAATCACATGGCTTTTTAAGCCTTAATAAGAAAAAGGTTTAATTGCAATGTTGCCTTGGTGGAAGCTGCTGTCCTGTCCATTGTGATGGCATTTCAGATTTTTCAAAAGCAACTTATGCTTGCCTTCCCCAAGACACCCTTGGCACAAAGTGCAATCATTTTCTGTGGCATATTCTGTCATCATTGGAGGAGGTTCATTTTCATTTTCCTTATTTTACAGTAATGTCTAAGGGCTGAGATTGGGTTGAGATGGCCAGAATTTTTTAGGATTAGCTGTTTAAGTGACATGATGTAGCAGAGAGTATTTAAGACTATGGACAGGGGACACATTTATCTAACTTGCATCATAGTCTAACACATAAAGGGTCATTTTATGTGCAGACTTAGAGGAATGTTTTTGTCACAGTGGGATATTGGCAAAAAAAAGAGATTTTCTCTATACACAATCCATGCTGTCTTCATGTTGGCTGCTGAAATTATAATGTACCAAAAGAAACACACAACTGCTTAACCATACAAAGTTCATTAATGATAAAGCACCCTACAGTTATACTAATTATGGGCCTTAGTGGGACAGCTAAACATTTCCTGCTAAGACAGACAACGTCCCACTAAGACTAAAAACACGTTAAAACAAAAAATGGCCCTGTATGTAAGACAGTGATGTAAGACATTGAAATGTAATCTATTTTGTAGACTTAGCCTTCAAAGGTCATCATTGAGAAGAACACATGAGAATCGCCATTGTAGTCTCCAACTGTCTTTTTCCCTGTGATTTCTCCTCTCTGCCCTTTTTTCTATCTTTCTCTGTCTCTCACCTTGATGTCTTTGTTTAACAGCCATGCTGACAGTGTCAGGTTTGCTGCCTGGAATAAGAACTGTCCAGCAGCTATAATAACAAAATGTTATCATTTATATTTGTGCTCCTGGAAAACCAGATTTTGTATCAGAATTTAAGACATGCCGGCCACATGGCTGACATTATTATTATTATTATTATTACTATATTTGTTCTGTAGTTGTTTTAAATGTATAATTTTAAAAGTATATCAGTTAATAAACATCAAATAAAACCAGTGGCGAACCGTGCCTATCAGAACTGGGCCTTCTGTACCTCCCAAAAAAGTGGGGCGTCCCTGCCCATTTTTGTGCTTTGGGCAAAATATAATTTGCGATTAGAACACGAGATTGAAAAAAATTCTAGCTAATTTTAGCATTGAGGCAACAGCGATTTAACATTAAAAAATATAGCAAATGGGGCGGTGAAAACTACAAGAAGCTTAATAACACTAAAGAAAACGTAACGCACCATGTAATGTAGACTAACACCCGCTATATAGCATAAAATACGTGAAGTGCAAAAGGGTTGAACTGATCTGCTGTGTTTTGGTGTTTTTGTGCAGCAGTTAAACAGCTAAAATTCTCGTAGCCCTTCCAGTTCCTCACACCCTTGCTGGTCCCAAACAACAAGCACTCCCAGCAGTAGAGCCTCTTGTGTCAAACTCCTGTAAGCCTGTAAGCCAAGTGTATCGTTCCCAGTTATAGCCTGGAAATGACGAACATAGCCTGCTTTTGCAGGTTGGGCGGCCTTTTTAAACAATGTCCATCTTTTCATTGAACAGTCGTCTTGAAAAGGGTACTGATAAAAAATCCGTGACAATATCATCTCCAGCTGTTGCCATTTTCGACGTTGGCTATCAATCGCTAGTTAGCACTGAGCTAGGTCTCTTGTCTGAGGGTCTCTTGTCTTCTAGAATACCTGGAGCTGTAAGAAAATCTGAAAGAATACACCCATTGGCTACAAATCCAAATATGATTGTTTCATACGTTGGAAATTCATGTTGAAAATTGGGGGTAGCACTGGGTACGTTGCTGGGCCCAGAGGGCGTCCTGTCATTGAACATCAAAATTTTATTGGCTGATGATTCTGTTACTAATGCTTATTATAAATCAGATGTGTGGTCTTTCAACAAAAGGCTAGCAGTATCTGTAGTGCTGGCCCCAGCGAGCTGAAATCACTGTGAGGTGTTTAAGTGACTTTTTTGATGTAGGATATTCCAGTTCAACCTCAACAAAACTAACCATAAGAAATTTTGTGGACATTTTACTAATGAAACTGATAACTAAATACTCAAGAAAGACATTTTACACACACTTGATTTTATTTTTTATAGGGCCAGCAGAGAAGGCCCTGCTGGCCCTGTCAGCCCACCACTGAATAAAACATATTAAATGCATGGAAAGTTGAGAAGTAAAACTTATCTTGTGTCACAGGTGAATTACCCATCCTTCAGAGATGAGTCTATAAAGCACAAAAATTTTGCCTTGCAATCATGAAATCACTCATAAAACGCATGTTGTGCTGTGTACACTAGCACCATTTAAATACAAAATTTACTTGGAAAACCTTTGATAACAACATTTTTGCCATGTGTTTACACTACCTAAATAGGGAACAAAGTAGTTTTCAAGTTATTGAAAATTTACATTAATACAGATGTCTCCAATGACTTCCTTTACAATCAAATCCTTAACATTAGTGGATATGCTTGAAAACAATAATTACATTCTCAGTGTTGACAGTTCAATTAACCATCTTAAATTTGTGGCACAAAAGTTTTTCTGACTGAAGATGCAGCTGTGGTTGGTCCTAAACCTGCTATGGAAACTCTTTTTATGCTTTGAATGCAGAAGGAAAGGAATTTGGCAGATGTTTTTTTTTTTTTTTTTTTTCTATATCGATGTACTCTGGATTCTAATTTGACTGGTCATTTTGAGCTAGTTTGTTCTGGGTTCTCAGATAGTACTTCAGCTGTGTGTGCTCATTTCATATTTTATGGTTTTGACCCAACTAGATGAAAAAATAGTCAATCTTTAGCTGATTGTTAAAGGACAGTAGTTGAATGTAGCGAATTAAAATTAGTCAATTGGTATCATCAGAATAGCTTGGCTGGTATTCCTGTATTTGTATCCGAGCATTGTAAGTCATTTATTTGTCAATCTAGTTTGGCGCTGAGCAGAGATCAAACATGGTGCATTATAGAATTCATTGGGGAAGATATTATTCATTGGTACTCATTAGTATATTACAGTGTTTTACAAGTTCATTTGTTTTCGTAAACATGAAACATGAATTCTAATAATAATTCTCCACATTTAGAAAGATGTCAGAGCACTTGATCAGCCACATTGTTTGGATTATTCAGGGAAGGTGCCATCAAATTTAAGAATTTCAGAGTGAGAATTCAGACTGTTGTCAACACTAATGAATGAGTATGTGTCCTGCATGAATAAATGATGATATAAAGTGTTGTGAACTGGGATGAATAAAATAAACATCATCATAAC
Source organism: Megalops cyprinoides (assembly GCF_013368585.1). NCBI lineage: Eukaryota > Metazoa > Chordata > Actinopteri > Elopiformes > Megalopidae > Megalops > Megalops cyprinoides. The sequence continues at coordinate 18,749,228 of NC_050590.1, forward strand.
CATGTAGGTGCTAATCTAGATCCTTAATTGTTGCTGTAAATACTGCTAAGCTTGTGTACTGGCTGAAGAAGACTCAGAGGCTCCCTCTCTTGCATAGGCATGAGAGGCAAATGATAGACAAATGATTCAGGCCCAGAGACAAAACCTAAAGTGGCAGTTTATGTTGCAGAGTCATGTTTGCATTCAATGTGGAACCCAGTGCTCCCCTATCCCCTATCCCCTTGTCTATTTGTGTGAATATGGATGCACTTTCCTAGCTCTGGTAGCTTGTCTGGTGTCTGGTTCATGTCCTTCCTCTTTGTCTCAACTCTTCTCTTTCGCTCTGTGGTTGTTCTTCATTTAACATTGTAAGGAGTTGCTGTGAGCAGCTGAGTTGAATATGTGTTTGTTCTCAAATGAAAGATAGATTTTCTGCTTTCAGCTCCCTGACAGAACTTAAAGGCATGTATTTAAAAAATGCTGAGATTTTCCTGTTGACTCTCTTCTCTTACACATCGTTCAAGGTAACTGAACCTGACTGCTGAGCTTTGTTTGGCACGGTAAGGTGATCCGCATCCATAACGCTTTCAACTCCAAGGGCATAAACTGCCTTCTTGAACATTGAGGAAGAGCTGAGTCAAGGGCTATTCTGAAATAACATCACTTAAAGTGCAGGTCCTCTGCAAGGTCGCCACCTCCCAGCTATCCTTGGTCATCCACTGTCCATTGAAGCTGTGGTTTCCGTAGCAATGCTGTCTTTTCCCCTGAGCAACAACAAGATTCACAATGTTCCTTCTCTTCTAGCAATTCTGGAAAATACCATGATGAGATCATTACCATATTTCCTATTTTGGTACAACTTGCACATCAATCACCTGTTTGAATACAGATTTCTTTGGCTCCACAATGCAGAAAACCAGTTCAGGTTATTTTGGTTTCAAACACCTACACCGATTAGTCTTAGTAATTGAACGGCAATTAAGAGTCGGGTTCCTTTTTCTGAACAGAAGGTATTTTCTTTAAATTAATTTCTATTAATGGCCACAGGAAGCAAGCTTCAGTAATGAGAAACCAAAAGCCTTCTTCTTGACAGCAAATTAAATAAATAATAATAATAATAATAATAATAACTACTGGCTTAAAGACCCCTCTTTGCTAAACAGGAACAATAGAATAATTTCTTTTTTTTTTTTTTTTTTTTAGCATTTTTCCTTATTATTATAGGAAGATTTATGGATATATTTTCTTGTTTTGTGAAAAAAAAAAAATTGAAATGTATTTTTCTTTCTTGAAGCAATTCGTTAAGGTTTTACAGTAACATAGCTGCATTGAAAATCTGCAGCAAGATAGCATCTTTTCACAATATTGCATCCAGATTATGTTTTTCACAGGCAAAAAAGTTTCAGAGTATGCTCTTTGAACAGGCTTGAACAACTGCAGGAGTGGGTGCACTTGCCTGTCAAAACATGAAAGATCCAAATGCCAGAGTTCATGAGACAACTGCTTGCAGTTTTGAATATTTGACACCGATCTACTTAATTCCCCATCAGCAACAGAGTGATGTATACATGTCTATCAGCAAAGGTAGACATTGAGGTGAAGATGAAGAATGCATCCTCTGATTGATGGGTCATGAAGTGCACTCTAAAAATAGAGCACTCTTAGAGGAAATGATTCCAAGATATAAAACATTCAGTGTGTAACATACAGATGCAAAATAACCTGATTTCTCCATTGAAATGGTATACCAATAAGCATTATAAAATGAAGTACAGAGGGGGCTTTTGGTCCAATGGACATTGTCTTTAGCAGGATGTCAAAGAAAAGGAGAATTTAGCTTCCTGTTGTAACACCAGAATGGCACAATTTTCATTGAGAAACATAGTCATATTTGTTCCATTTCTGTGACAATATTATCTTGGCCACAAGACTCTGTGTCCTTTTCATTTTGTATTAAAGGGACAAAGATGTGAATGCTTCCTTTCATTTTTTTTCTCGTGACTGTTATTAAATTTGTTGTGAATAACAAAAAGAAAATAAATAAAAATCTAAACGTTGTGGGAAATGAAAGGAGTCTAGGTCTAGTAGCTAACAGAAATTAATTTGCTTTTTCTCTGAGTATTTCTAATTCAGATCAGTCATGGCAAGATGCAGCAGTGGAAGTGTAAGCCAGTCTTGAAGTTAATTTTTATTTCCTCCCAAGCTGTATTTTATATTTTAGCGCTAACCTTTTCTCTGCTGCTTTAAACCATGCCATGACACTTTAGAGACTGAGTAGAAGAGTATGGAGAATTAATTTAGATGTTATAACATCCCTTGTGGCAAGTCAGTCTGTAATGATAGTGACTCCTCACACTTGTGACAACAAATGTCTTGCATGTCTTCTATTTCATAAGACATTCCAAGTTTATGATTTACTTCTGAAGGTGAATAAGATGCTCTATCACCCAACCCACTCTGCTGTGGGAAAATATCAGGGATTATTTTACAGAGCTGTAGGGTTTTTTTTGTTTTGTTTTTTTGGTACTTTAGCTGTAGAGGGTAGGAACATTTCAGACCTACATTCCACTGAGTCTTTTTTTCTGCAAATAGCATATAAATTGTGAGTGGTTAACGTTACATAATAAACAGCATTAACATATACTGAGACTGGTAGTATATACGGCACATTATATGTTTAATGAAGCAAGGTTTTTATTGACAAAGATTTTGTCCCTTATTTGCAAGGTTAGTGGTTCCTTGTAATTGTAGGCCTTGAATGTAATTCACCACAGAAATTATTGCATTTTTTCCTGAATTGCCAGTCTGCTCCATTTTTCTTCTTTGCTGACTCTGCTCCTGACTCCATATGATGGAAGCAAAAACAAAAGGAAGAACTACTGATTAAACCAATAAAGGCAAATGAATGAATGAAGTGATGACAGACTATGCCTTGAGTTGGAATTCAATTAATAGAGACCTTGAAAGTGGGGTGGGTCAAGCCTCAAGAATAAAAGTTGCTCATATCAAAGAGCTTCTCAGCTCAGTAGATGACAGTCATGTCAGTTTAACCTCAAACAAGGAAGCTCAGTATGTGTCTGAGACTTGTTTAATGTCTGCCTCTGTCCTTTGATTTGACGCGAATTGAAAATTAATTTGCCTTTCTGATGCAAGCCTGGAACAGTTACCAATTTCTTTTTTTTTGTCTCAGTGCTTGGTCAGAGGACATCTCAATTGAGAGTGTGTTGCTGGACATGTAAGGAAAACAGTATGTGTTATTTGTGAAAAAAATTCCACAGCAAACCTGCCTCTCGGGATGTAGGCCTCAGACAATGAAATCACATTTGTTTTTTTTTTTCCTTTTTCCATTTTCTCCCCAATTCGGAATGGCCAGTTCCCTGAATTCTGGAATGCCCAATTAGTTATCATCGACGTTTGGTCCCATTGCACAACCCCCACTGTCAATCCTGGAGAGCGTGGACAAGCACATACCCTCCTCCGGGACACGTGATGTCAGCCGCTGCTTCTTTTTGCACTGTGGTCCACAAGCTAAGCTAGCACAGAGATGAGTCGAAGGAAAACGTTTCATATACAGGTTGGCACGTGGACCACAGGCGCCCGATCGACCAGCAGGGGTCACTGTTGCTAATGGGACCAAATCCCCTGCCGACGTACCCACCCCTATCCCTGGCGGAATGAAGCCAATATGCTCCGCCTGTGAGCTCCCGGTCACTGTTGGCTAGTGACACAGTCGGGTTCTAACCTGGGCCGTAGCATTCAGTCTACACTCAGAATGAGTGATTTTTTCTGAGCCACTCGGGAGCCATGAAAACACATTTTAACACACAGCACAGAACTTTGATGTTTTGGTGACCACTCAATAACATAAGAAAGAAAAAACATCCTCTTTTCAGAATAACTGCCAATTTACAGCCAATTGGAAAGCAAGAAGTGTTATCAGGTGTTTATTATGGGGGCTGACAGAAGAGTGGCTAGTCGAGAGTTAGGATAGCCATTTTCCTATTTCACTGGTAGATGCACTTTATTTGGTCTAGATTTATTGGTCTGACACAGAGCTGGAAGATTCGGTTTGCTTTCTGCACTTGACCATATATTGGCCATGGTGAGCTCTGTCTTTAAGCAATTTGTGAAACTGTAGTCTTTGAAGCACTAGGAACATAACAGTCAACGCAGCTGAATGTTATTAGCAGTTCAGTGGATAAGAAAATCCCCTGCAGGCTCATTTGGTACACTGTCTATCATTGATTGGCCAAGCAAAAAACTGATGAAAACATATCATGGGACTGGCTTTGACACCTCCTCTCCACAATTTTGTGGTGTGAAGCACCAAAGCCATTTACATCAGATAAACTCTGTATTGTTGCTACAGATGTTTAAATTAGTGCCATATTTTTAGCAATTATTTAATGATTTTAAATCTGTTGTTTGCACATAACCAGGAGTTTAGTGAGCCATTTGTTTTAATTTATGTATATGAAGTAAATAATGAATATCTGTTTTCATGCATTGAAAAATGCTGGGTACTTTGAAATCATATGTAAAAAGAATCTTGAGATTTTCTTGCCTTTGTGAACATGTCTGGGATGATATTTCAGCATTAAGGCTGAAATCTTGGATGTAGTGTACTCCATCCTCCACAGCTTTAGAAAGGAAAGGCATTTTTTGTTAACTCCATTAATTAGAGCAGCATACAGGAGAATAAAATTATTGGTTAGATTTTGTCAAAACAATTAAAATTTCATTTCACCAAAGGCTAAAAATGACACACATATATACGGTATTTACTCCAGGATGTCCCTTTTGATTGATAGTTGTCTTTTCTGTTTTTTTTTTTTCTCATAACAGAATCTGATCCAGAATCCAATTGCATAAGAGAGGGAATGGTTACAATGATTCACAAAGCAAACCTTGGAATTCGGGGGTGAGGTCAGGCCTGGCCTCACAGCAAGTATCAGGAACGTCTTTGGAACTTCTCCAGGATTGTATCAGGTCCCAGAAGGACACACAGGAAGAGACTGGCGAATATTGTCAGGATGTGGGAGGGCTTTGGACTGCAGGTGTTTCTGCTATGTTTGGGTTTGGCAATATGCAGCCATGCCTTCATTCCCTCGGAACACACACACCGGCGATGGCTATCATTGCATAGACACAAGGAGAGGGGTAAGGAGGGTCAGGTCCTCCATCGCTCCAAAAGGGGCTGGGTTTGGAACCAATTCTTTGTTATTGAGGAGTACACGGGACCAGACCCTGTACTTGTGGGACGGGTGAGCACAATTTCAAACTTTTTTTTCCTCAGGTTAACTGATGATGGGGTTTTCATTGCTCACAGAGTCCTTGCATTATCCTCCATTCATTCCAGAAAAGCAATCAGTGCCCTAGTTGATTAAAGGTCATAAATTGGATTTCCTTCTTCCCCCAAAGATACAGGCATCTGGGAAAAGGAGTGATATATTGGTCCAAAGAAATAATGATTATGAATTTGCTTCTTTAATTCCTCAAGGGCCAGGCTGGTGCAGTTTTTGGATGGAATTATTTAGGGTCAAGAGGTCCTATTGTTGTATTATGTTTTAATGATTCACAGGCCTTTCTGGAAATCAGTCAATAAACTACAATAAGTACAGTATGAAAAGAGTACCACATGCTGAGCTTGTCAGTTTTCCTCCAGTCTGATAAATAAAGCATCTGCAACTCTGCAAATATAGGGCACAACCAAAAAAATGTTGACTGTGGCATTTCGAATGGTAAAAAATGGCAAATTTATTCAATTTATTCATGTGACATTACTGTATGTGCTTACATTTAAACAAATTATTTTAATTTACACTATTCTACACTATTCTCTTTAGTTGTGATGTATGGTTCGCAGCTCTTGGCCTTTAAACTCAAATACTGATTCTCTCAATGTATGCCATACTAACTGTTTTCCATCTCACCAGCTTCATTCAGACATTGACTCTGGAGATGGGAACATCAAGTACATTCTTTCAGGGGAAGGTGCAGGTACTATTTTTGTTATTGATGACAAGACGGGGAATATTCATGCCACAAAGACATTAGACAGAGAGGAGCAGGCCCAGTACACGCTGACAGCACAGGCAGTGGCCAGAGACACCAATAAACCCCTGGAGCCACCTTCGGAGTTCATTGTCAAGGTGCAGGACATCAATGACAACCCCCCTGAGTTTCTTCATGGCCCGTACTATGCCACGGTGCCAGAGATGTCCAATGTGGGTGAGTTTTGTTTTGTCTGTTTAAATGGAATCTTTTTCTCTCAGCAGTTCTTTCCCAGAATCAGCTTGGTGCCATGCATTTTAGACAATGTTTTCAAATATTACCAGGGCAAAAAGAGCAGAAAGTGTTACTGCTGTGGTTAGAAAGGCCAGGCCAGGTCAGGTCACACCCATGCTGCTGGCACAGTAGTAGTGAGTGGGTATGAGCTGCATAAACCCAGCTCCCTGCAATGCATCATCCTTAATGCAGACCTGTCGCTGAGTAACGATCTGTTACCTTGCGATTCCGCCAGCTGACAATGTAAATGATGCTCCTGTGGGCTCAGGACAGGATTCTGAGCCAGGCCAATTTCAAATATATTTATATCTGCTGGCTGCTGTAAACATTGTGAGTGAATTGATTTGAAATGATCAAGACTTGGGGAATTAGTTTTGCTCCTTATAATTCTTTCTGCCTTTCATTGATAGACAATAAACTCTGCACCGTGCACTGGAGGACATTGTCTGCACTAACTGATTATTTAGCATGATGCATCAGTTTTAGTTAACTATACTGCCATATTTTCAGATCACAATTTCATGTTTTAACATGCTTGTGTTTCTGTTGCTTTTGTTTGGGCAAGACCCATGAAACCCAAAGAAGCAAACCCTATCAACTGTGAATTGGTTTGGCTCTGATCAAATTCCATCTGATCATACTATAATTCAGGGCTTGATTGCAGTGGATTTGTTCATAATCTACACAATGTATTTATTACTTCTTGTCACTCCATTAAGGGTGTCTGAAAGCTGTTTGCAGTAACTCCCCACATTGCTTGAGTGGTTGTTTTTGTTTTCATTGTATTTTGTGGTCTTTTGGTGTCCAGGTACTTCAGTTATGCAGGTGACAGCCACAGATGCGGATGACCCAACTTATGGAAACAGTGCCAGACTGGTATACAGTATCCTGCAAGGTCAGCCATATTTCTCAGTGGAGCCACAGACAGGTATATGATTTCAAAACCCTGCACATAATAGAAGTGTATATACAATCATCACAGTAATGGGAATATATGATACCTTATCGCTGTAATTAATATTGCTATCATAGCAACTAATTGGATTCTACATGCTGAAAAATAAAAATGCAGCATTTTTTTTTTCCTTTGATTTTGTAATTCATTTGTTAATGCTGTTGTAGCTATATCACACAGTATATATTGTGTTTTTCTATCAAGTGCATTGTAATACCTCATTGGAGATTTGTTCCAGTAAGAGCTTTATGAGGGTAGTTCTCTCCTGCCTTGGGATTCTTTTCATGCTAGGCCGTAGTCCACCTGTTCTCTGCCAGACCATTCAAAACCCTGCACATAACAGAAGTGTACATACAATCATAACAGTAATGGGAATATATGATACATTACCCCTGTAATTTATATTGCTATCATAGCAACTAATTGGATTCTACATGCTGAAAAATAAAAATGCAGCATTTTTTTTTCCTTCGATTTTGTAATCTATTCATTAATGCTGTTGTAGTTAGTATATATTGTGTTTTTAAGTGCATTGTAATACCTCATTGGAGATTTGTTCCAATAAGAGCTTTGTGAGGGTAGTTCTCTCCTGCCTTGGGATTCTTTTCATGCTAGGCCTTAGTCCACCTGTTGTCTGCCAGACCAATGTAACTTGCAACTAGATTAGCCAAGCAATATCCTGATTGGACAAAAACCCTCCAAGTGCCAGACCTGCTAGCCAAATGGAGACAGCTCAAAGGGAAAAAAAAACCTGCTAATAATCCAAAGCTGAAACTATATTGCTGGATCACGTCCAAGATTCAAATTCTAATTCGTTTTGGGCTTATCTGCATTTCAAGCATAAGGCTCAGCTAAATATCACAGAGGAACAACTGTCCTCATAATATTCTGTGTTACAAGGAGTGCCAGCCCGCTTGCTGAAGAACCTGCAGCTTAATCACAGTTCCAGTGACAACACAATTACAAGCAATCCTTAAAACACACATAAAGTCGTATCATTGCACAGTTACAAAAGTTGCAAAAAATGAGAGAACATAAAAACAGGCAGACAAAATGATCAAAAAAGCAAAATTGCTGATCAAAATGGATTTAGTCATGACATCTTTGTAGAAATGTATATTCTTGGTTTGATCAAAAAGTGAACATTCTTTTTACAAAGTAAGCACCTGCATAGTAAACAATATTCTTCTGAGTAACATACACAGTCCTTACAGGTTATATTTGAGTTATATCAGAGTTTTTAGTCATTCTCATTCTTATTAAGAAGGTAGGTTAATAAAGACCACTGTTCTCTTAATCAGTGATCATCAGAGGTGGACACCCTGGCTTCAAAAAGTAAAAGTCCTGCCATGTATTTGTTCCACCCATGCACTACACCAGCTGAATTTAATTAGCACAACTCTTCAGCCAGGTAGAGGAGCTAATTAGTGAAATCACCTTATTTAGTGAATGGGTAGAACAAATACGTGGCAGGAATTTTACACAGGGTGTCCACCTCTGGTGATCATCTAGGGAAATGTGGAGTGTAGGGAAGGACTACATAGCCTGTTACCTCTAGGGGGATGCAAAGTTGTTTAGGTGACCAGATTTCGAAATAGGCTATGACACTACCAATCTTTTGATAAGCACAATGTGTTCTTGTATGACCACATTTAGTCAAGAAGTCAATTTAATGTTTCATCTGAAAGACAGCACCTCCTACAATACAGGGTTGACATCACCAGACTGAGGCCCAGATTCAGATTGATCCAGAGAGAGGGGTCCTCCCTTCTGGCCCAGTATACCATCCAGCTGCAACCTTGTTTTCTCAGGAGGTCCACTATCTAAGTGGTAACTTATCCCAGCCCTGCTTAGCTTCAACCACTTGACATCAGAATGCTAGAGTAGTATGAGTGCAGTTTGTAAGTTTAAGGTCACATGCAGAGCCCACCTGACCTAATGCCTTGTGTCCACAGGGATCATTAGGACAGCCCTTCCCAACATGGATAGAGAGGCGCGGCAGGAATATGATGTGGTCATACAGGCCAAGGACATGGGGGGCCACATGGGGGGACTGTCAGGGACAACAGAAGTGAAGATCACCCTGACAGATGTCAACGACAACCCTCCCAATTTCCCTCAGAGTGAGTGCGGAAGAGTGGTGGTTCTCCCCTTAACGTTGACCCCACTCTCAGTATGTACACACCCATAGGTTGTCACATCAGTCCCTATTTACATATTCAGCAGGAAATATTTGCTTTTGGAAGCTTCTCGGGGCTCTTTCAGGTTCACCCTCCAATATTAAGATATCAACATAACCATAGATGAGTAGTCTTCTTACATCATGTGAAATGCTTTTATTTATAATTTTTATTTGTTCTTTAAATGGAACTTCCTGGAAACCCTTCAGTGAGGGACTCATGATTTGTCTCCTGGCAAAAACTGCTGTTAATGAGTGTGTCTCTGTGTGTAGACTTGTAAATGAGAGGAATCTGTGTATGTGTGTGCGTATATATGTGTGTATGTTAGCACATATATCTTATCTCTCCTCTCTTGTAATATCACCTTCATTAATTTCTGTGGAGCTTAGGGCTATGCTCCAAAGACACCCCTGTCTTTTTCATGATCTCACCCCCCCCCCACCCCCCCCCCAAAAAAAAAAAAAAACTTGGCTCACCTTGCCCAACTGGGAGCATTCCCAGTTAGGACTGGGGTCATTTGCTGAAAAGACAGAGAATCTGTATGTTGGCCCTGAGCAAGTATTTAGCACAATGCTGCCACAGTTTGTGCTTGTTGGCCTTTTCTAAGGGTGCTAATGCACATACACATAAATGCAGTCGGTTTATCAGGGCATGTGTGAAGAGTTGATCAGTTTCTTTTGTTTTCATCTGAAAACATTTCAAGGTGAACTGTGTCAGAATAATATGTATATTTGTTTTCTACACTGTATTCCTTAACATTTACATTGCACGAAATGTACATTAATCTGTTCCACAAGTCTTCCTTGGCCATTTGAAGTATTATTTAAGTTGTCTCATGAAAGGAGCCTTTTATATTTATGTAATCTGACTAAAGTGGCAGACCTGGCTTTCATTTTTTAAAGGCTCTCTTCCCATGTCAAAGATATTTTTACATGTGGTTGAAGCATTTGGCTCCAAGCACTTCAATAGTCAGAGCGGAGGAGGTGGGAGCCATATGGTACACTTGCTCCGCCAAGACTTGTGTGCCTGCTGCAGTTTCATTGGCTGAGTTTCACATGCCAGGCAGGTGAACCATTCTCTACTGTAAGAATGCCTTGGCCAATGTTAGAGATTGCAAATATAATTTGATCATGATTTAAAGAAGCCCTTTGACTTGGCTCCAGTTTTTCAGCAGCAGAGGATTTTTTTTTTTTTTGAAATGCGAAATTTTGTGTGAGGAAAATAGGAGCATCACAAAATCAGATTTTTTTTCTCATAATGAAGACACATATTTAAAGATTATTTTTTTTCTTTGGTGTAGTCTCCAATAACTGTTTTATGGCATGAACTCTATGCTACTTTTGCCCATCATGCCAGGTGTCTATGCCATGTCCATCTCAGAGGACAAAGTGCCTGGTGAGGAGGTGGGCAGGCTGAAGGCTAAGGATCCTGACCTGGGGGAAAATGGACTGGTGACATATCGCCTGATTGAGGGAGATGGGATGGGCGTGTTTGAAATCACTACAGACACTGAGACCCACGAGGGTGTCATCAAATTGAAAAAGGTATGCACGAATAGCTGATTCTTTCCAAGTCTGGCAGGGTCCTGTTTCCCATTTTTTCAATCTATGATTGCAGTGACATCAGCACAGTTTCTTATTATGTGCATGAGCACTGACTTTCATGCCTGGCTGTCACAGTGAGAGCCTCCAGGTCAGTGGTGAGATTTCCAGCTAACTCCCGTAGTCCTCTCTGCCCACCAGGGCAAGGATTACTCTGGCATTGACACACCTGAAGAGGTCAGACCTGCCCTGTGTGTGTTCAGAGGCAAGTGTGAGCCTGGAGCTACCTGTGATGGACAGGCATTAGCCAGCTGTGCAGGGAGAGGGACTCAATGCCTCCTCACACAGCAGTAGGTGGGTTGGCATGATGCCCCCTGGAGGAGTGCCTTTCATTTCAAAATTCTGCCAGCTTTTGCTTCTCACTGAGAGGGATCACAGACCTCAGTCAAGATCCTGTTGCCCTCCACCCCCTGCTGCTGCCCCTCTGCTGAAGCTGCATTTGAAATTTTGTACTTCCTCTCTGCCCAGTCTGTGTTATCTATGTCTCAATGAGACAAAAAGGGCGCTGCTGAATAACTGACATGGAAGGGTTTGTCAAGGAACTTTATGAATTGTTGAAACTAGTCACATACAAATTTTTTGTCCCTGTGGTAAACTGAGGTCAAGTTGGATGAGACACCACAATCCAGTGCCACTTTGCCTGAAATTTCTGTGCAACAGTGACAGCAAGTAACTTTGATGTCAGGCTGCTTTTCAGTAAAATAATGTCTCCCTGATACACCTCTCAGGAAATCATCACCTTAAACTCTTTAATGCATATTGAAAATCAAGTCAAAATTACTGACAGAATTGCTGCAATTTTAATCAAGTATTCTGTTTCAACTGCAGGCAGACAGCACTGCCTGAATATTAAGAGGCGGGCAAACATTGTGGATATTATCTACTGCTGATTACTCTGGGTCAGAGTTATTAGGTGCCAAAATAAAGGATTGGAGGGGGGATCCATGGTGTCAGGAGATGCAAAAGGCTTCTCTGAACCTTTTGGAAGAAAGAACTGGGTCAGGCTTGTTTTTCGGTCTTCACAACTCCATTACAAGAGATTACAAAAGTGAATGAGAAAGAAAGGGGAGAGAAAAAAGACCTTGTAACCAATCACTGCAGCTGAAGTAGGGGAATCTCACAGCACTTCCCCCACCAACTGCAATTCTCATTTTGTAATTGGCTACTGACAGGCTGGAAGACAGACCCTTAAACTGACAACCGGAGAGCAGAGCCACCTTATGAAAGTTGTGAGGGTTTGCTCACACAATATATATGTTTTTTTTACATGAAACAATTGTTTTGGTGCACAGTCAAGCTTTCTTTTATTTCTGTTCTTGAAATATAAAAGGTAATGAAAGACTTGTGTACAGCACATAGCTAAACAAGACAAATGAACTCCCTTTCAGCTTGGTCCCTTTTGCGATTATCTTTGTGTCAGCAAACTATGTGACAAGTATGTTATATTAAGTATAAGTAGTAAAAAAAAATTAAGTAGTATGATATATTATCATTATCATATAATTATTATGTTATATATTAAGTTACATAAATTACATTGACACAAAGACAGATGCTAAAGGGGCCGTGCTGAAAAAGATTTTATTTGTCTTGGTGGTACATATTCCACTTCCAGCTTAAAAATCTTTAGCAACAGCGCCATCTAGCCATTCACTTTTATACCAACACTGCATGTGCATTTCAAATAAAACGAATAAATAACACAGGCAAGTAAGTGTAGTATACTCCCAAATTTCACACATTCATTGCTGAATATTCCATGCATATTTTGCAATGAAAGTTTAGCCATCCATATATCTGAAAATGGTAGCATTTAAATTATAAATCTGGAAGATTCAAGATAAAGTCAGGATAAAGAAAGCAGTCAGGGTAAAGAATGTACAATGTACCCTGTTGTCTACTTGTACCAAATGTCAAGATCTAATGAATAGTGGCTTGAATTATACAAAGGCTTAATTGTGCATCATGGCAACAGATTGTTTTTAAAAAGGAAGGGAAAAGAAAGATAATTCTAGATAAATCTACTATAACATCTTCATTTTCAAACCTAATTTTATTTTTTCCCAGTATTCTCATGGAATACAGTGACAGCATTTTCTACATCTCTGCATTCAGCAATCCATACTGTTAAATCTGCTTTGAGTCATGAGTCAGCCTCCATAAAGACAGAAAACATCTCTCCTGTCTCCTTTTCTGTAGTCACTACTTTGTGTGCCAATAAACTAATGACTACTTTTCTGTAGTCATTAGTTTAATGGCACACTTCACTTGTTAAGTGATTTTTATATATAATATTTGTAGTATTAATACAGAGAATTACAGTTGGCAAACACTATGATGATTTCATTTAGTTGGATTTCTTCTGGGCATGTGTTTTGTATGTGAAAAGGGGAAACAAAGTGATTGATCCTTGCATTTTGCACTTGTAGGCAGTGGATTTCGAAACCAAGCGGGCATACACCCTGAGGGTGGAGGCATCCAACATGCATGTGGACCCTCGCTTCCTTTCCTGGGGCCCTTACAAAGACACAGCCACCGTGAAGATCATGGTAGAGGATGCAGATGAGCCTCCCACCTTCACCGCACCTTCCTATACTTTTGAGGTGGAAGAGAATGCCCCTGACGGGACAGTGGTGGGACGGGTGCACGCCAAAGACACTGACCTCACTAACAGTCCTGTCAGGTTGGAATCCTTGCCACACACTTCCAGACCATTGATGAGAGTTTTAACTTCTGTGTATTGAATTAAGAATGCATTTATGTATAAATAGTAGACCTTTGCGATTTCATTAACCATTGTCCCTTATATATGCCAGTTGTGTTGACAATATTTTTATATTTAAAGGAATATAACTGCACCTGATCCCAAACTTTATACTTATAAATCACTCTAAGACAGTGTTTCCCAGACTTTTTTTCTGGGGACCCACTTTTTAAAAATGACAAACTATCACGACCCAGTTTACAATAGGCCTTATCTATAAATCGTGAGAAGAGCAGATTTGTGCATAAATGAATGTTCCTGACCATTTTTACTGCCATTTCCGCATCAACCTATAATATCTTGAATAGGTAAACCAGCCATTTCGAAGAGACATACCTTTGATAAATCACAACTTCGTTTTATGCACGTGTTATTGAAAACATATACATATGTTAAATACTTTATAAATGAGACAAAATAATTGTATTTAGGTGGAGTAAACAGACTCTCGTTTTTTTCCTCTCATCAGTAAAAGAAACAGAATGTACGCTAGCCTTTCATACTAGATTCAATGTTATAAGTACAATTATCAGAACAATACGAACATCAAAAACATGCTTCTTGTTGAAAGTTTTTTGAAATGCTCATGCCTATTATCAGAACAAGTGTGGAGCTATTCAAACAATCAATCAATCAATTTGAACAGTCAACAATCAATTCGTTAACCACATCAGGTCTATTCCACATCAAATCTCATTCGGCACATTATGTGCTATTTACATGGCTAACCCTTTTTCATGTAACTTATTTTATGTAGCATTAGCGTTATTAAGTTTCTCATATTTTTCACCGCTGCATTTGCTACAGTTTTTAATCTAGTTTTCTAATCACACCAGTTTTAGCATACGTGCTAAACTGCTAATCACACCAGTGTGACTGTATACGCGAAAGGGTGTGATAGGTGGGCCATGGAAGAAATTCTGCAAATTTGTTTGACGACCCAAATAAAATCTGCTGCAACCCACCTGTGGGTCGTGGCCCAATATTTGGGAAACACTGTTCTAAAATACATGAATGCCACTGGAAACTCACTGGCTGTTTCCCCAAATAGGTACATGATCTCTCGCTACACGGACTTGGAACAGCTCTTTAGCATTGGTCCTGAGGATGGCGTCATTAAAACAACAAGACCACTGGATCGCGAGACACTGCCATGGCACAACATTTCTGTCAGTGCCACAGAAATTGGTATGTCTGGGTGCTAATGCTGAAACTCGAGATGCAATCTGGTTGGGTCAGCATTCTTCCCATAATGTGGGTTCAGAGTGGCCTACCACTGTATTCTTATGTGGTTTCTGTGTCGCCCTCTCTGCTATTGGTTTCTGGCCAGGCCTCTATGACTAACAAACATACACGCAGAGAGACATTGAACGTTGAACCAAAAAAAGGAACAAGCTGCCATGAATCCAGTGTCTGCCACTAGAATCAACTAGAGGGAAATAAGTGTTCATGTCTGTGTAAGAATTCATTAGTGATATAAACCATTTGGCTGCTCACATATGGAATAATGTAGCACATGTAAAATATATATGTGATGCTTCAAGAATCAAAAAATTTCTTTGTAATATACATAGATGTCTTGTCTATAAGTAAAACTGTTCCATAATGTGTAACCTAAATGACAATATCATACATCGTTTGAAAAATACATACTGTTGATGTTTTGGCCAACATTAATAAACATGTAATTAATTCAATTTTCAATTAAGGCTACAGTACTTACTTAGAAACATATTCATGCATGAATATTGATTCCACGTTGTTCTGTACAGGTGGACATCACCAGGATGCAAAAGTCCGTGTCAACATCAAAGTCAGAGATATAAATGACAATGCCCCGGAATTCGCCACCCAAAATGAAGTCCTTGTTTGTGAAAATGTTGCACCTGGAAAAGTAAGTCTCCTATTGACTGGATTCCATTGGAATAGTGGTGAAAAAATTTGGCTTGTAACCAGTCTGCAAGTGTGATTCCCAGGCTGGATCCTGCTGTTTTACACTTGAGCAAGGTACTAAACCCAAACTGGTTCGGTACATATGTAGTGTTATAAATGGATATGACAAATGTGAGCTGTATGAGTTGCCCAAGAAAAGGGCATCTACCAAGGAAATCATTAACCCTGCTCTATTCACAGTATTGCCGCTATCAATAATAATAATAATAATAATAATAATAATGTGATTTTGTGTTAACAAACTGTAGTTGTGTGTAACGCAGAACATTTCTTCAGAAATTCACTGGTAAATGTAACCTTAAATGAAAATACGTGACAAAGTTGCACTTTGTCACTCAAATATATTTTGTATACCAAGCAGGGTATATTAAATGTAAAGTTGGTTGGGGAAAAAATGAAATGTTTTCAGTGTATGATTGTGTGCGTTGTGCATATGACCGTGCATGTGTGTATGTGTGTGTGTGTGTGTGGGATGTGTGTAACATCCTTCCAATACTCTGTCCTTCAGCTTATTGAGACCATCAGTGCAGTGGACAAGGATGAGATGGCCCATCGGCAGTACTTCCATTTCAGCATTGCACCTGAAGCTGTAAACAACCAGAACTTCTCTCTAAAAGACAACAGAGGTGGGTGTGCAACAGAGGTATGAGTATGAATGCAATCCATAAGCCACCTGACATGTGCCTTCTCTGAACTGTATGCCCCTCGTTATTGTTATTGTGACGCTTTTTGGTTCTGTGGCTCTGTGTACTTCTAGTGAGCATTCAAAAATGTTTTTATTTTCACATGAGACAATTTAAGTCTACATCTAAGCACGCATGTGGTGTCTCTGTCAGGCAATGTCTCTGATGTCATTTTGTGGTTTACTTCTGGAACTTCTCAAGAGAAGCTCCTTTAAGTCTGACAATAATACAAGAAAAGTAAAACAAGTATTTTTTTTTCTTTTTGCATTGTACCTGGCAATTCACATGATTTGTCTTATAGAGAGTGTTACATCGTAACTAGCATATATATTATATTTACCAACTTATGTGTGATATGGATCTTATTTTAACTACCTTTGCAAAGAGTGAAAATAAACAGAAGGACTCAATATATGAATAGCTGTATGCTGTGAAAATATTTTAGTTAATGAATAGTTAATAAATTTTGGTATATATTTAGAATCAAGTTTTCATAATCTCAGCCATAAAATGGATTACATGGTCCTTGTGAGTAACAGGGATTTCCTGTTGAGGAATGGATTAAATGGTTTGTTTAGTTTCTGCTAGAGAACACCTCCTCTCCACATGACACTGTTTGCATTTTAGTGAGTCCACTCCAGAGAGTGTCAGCAATTGCTGGAATGAACCTCTTTCTGCTCATGTTGACTTTGATGGAGATGTTTAACAGCTGCTGAGAGTAATTATGCACAGTTATCATTAGACTGGTAATTACACACTGTCTCTTATAATGGCACACATCAATCAAAAGTTTCTACAATGAACTCTAAAAACTGAAAAGTAAAATGAACCTTTTTTGTGCAGATCCAATGCTGTCACAGTCCTTGGCCCTCATTTTTCAACATTGCATACACACAAATCAGCATAAACCACATGCAATCATTTCAAAAGAGTGAGAGATTCAAAGTGTGAGATTTACAAATATCTAAGTTCTATGCTTGAGATCAAGCATAAATCTCTGCACAGCTCCAACCATGCATGTGCATGAATGTTGTAATGTAGGCAAAACTGTGCTGTCCTGTCTTCTGTCTCTCTTAGTAATGACCAAGGCAGACATGTGTATTAGATGATATGACAGATTTTTATTCAAAAGGAGGACATTAACATGACTCTTTCTTTCATGTTATTACTTGGATAACTAGGATAACTTGGCATACATTGTACTGTCGCTTCACCCTCTTACCTTCCTACACAGAGCAACAGGGTGAGCATGTGGTCATTACAGCTGCACCAAATTGTAGAATAAGGAATGTACAGCACAGCAAGTGATTGGACACGATACAACTTTTCATGCATAAACAATATTATCTGTGTTCATTTGGATGAATTGCCATTTTGCCTGAATTGAGACAGGTGTGTAATTATTGCCATATCCTACAATGCTCCCATGCATTTTTTTACATCATGCCTGTATTAAGTGATCCAAAAAGTAATTCATGCTTGGACTCAATCTCGGTAACTAACATGTCTGTTTCTGTTTTTGAATAGTTTCTCTTCTTAGATTTCTTATTGCAATTGGTGTTATATCCTATTTCCATATTTATCAACATTGATTACTTTCTGATGTGTGTACAACATGTATGTAACATTGACAAATGAAGGCCCTGATTATAAAGATACATTAAAGTATTATGGAGTTACAAACCAGCCCTGGATCAATGTATAGGTGGGTATTTAAAACATATTAATTGCCATTTAACAGGATATGTTTGTCCCTGCATGAAGTCACATCAGGTATTCCAGACAATATCAGTGTTTTTTGAAGTGCAAGTATTGTGAGATGTCTCTCTTGTCATTGATCCTATATAATGACAGGGGAAGTGAGAGCTTTTCAGAGGTTACTTCAAAATCTAACATGTGAGTGAGAATGATTATGCTTGTCCAGCTAGACTGTATTTATCAAGAGAGGGAGCATTTTTAAAATGGGTGCTGATTTTAGCTCTTCCTGACAGAGATTTATGTCTCTCTTGCATTCAATGTGGAAATTCAAACCCAGTCTATTTTTACTATGTTGCTTTTCAAGGCATGTTTTCACTGATAATCGTTATAGTATAGCATCAAAATACACTATTTATGCATGTTTTCAAGAAAAAAAACTAACAGATTATGGATGTTGATTGAATGTTTTTGAAATCAATTGGATTAACTGATGACTAACTATGATACCCTGTGATACTTTGACTACTGAGTGCCACAAGATGCCACCTTTTTTGTAGTTACATACTTTGGTATCACTTGTTGTTAGACTACAAAAAAGAATCCACATATTTCCATATTACTCTTATAACACTCTTTATTTCTCTCTCCACCTCTATTATCCTCTCTCCCTCCCTCTCTGCACAGACAGCACCGCCAGCATCTATGTGACCCGAAAGGGCTTCAGTCGAATGACCCAGGATATCTACTTCCTGCCTATAGAGATCAATGACAATGGACACCCTCCTATGAGTAGCACCAACACATTAACTATCCGTATCTGCAGCTGTGACAGCAAGGATACTATTCTTTCTTGCAATGTGGAGCCCTACATCCTGCCTGCAGGGCTCAGCACTGGTGCACTCATTGCCATACTGGCCTGTATCGTCATTCTGCTGGGTAAGCATTATTTTTAAAGCATTAACACTCACAGAATTTGAGGGTTTAGTCCAGGAGCAGTTTAATTGATTTAATTAATTCTTTTTTTAATTAATTGATTAAATTCTGGAGTACATTAAAGAATAAATATCTGTTGACAGAAGAACCTTTTTGGACCATGGCTGATGAATCTTTATTTCCATGAAGAACAACAATTTACTGTTTATAATCTCATACATGTGCAACAGTGGATTTACAGAGCAGCCTACTTGTAAACTAGCTACATGAAAACAGAACATCCAATGGTTTTAACATACTAAAATAACATTTGAAACATGAAATTTGGCAGATCATTAAAAAAAGGTTTTGAAAAGCCAACCTGCAAACAGGGATTAATTTATCTGATCGTGTGTGGAAGAACGATTAGCGGAAGAATGATAGGCTGCCATTCGAATATGATAACCTATTCAGACTGAAAATATACTGCACAAACTAACAGTTGCCTTCCCCATATCTTCACCCACAATGAAGCCTAACAAACAGTAGACCACCTCAAATTAGGCTTGAGTTCTCTTTATTGGTGATGGTCTCTAAACCTTTTGTACCCGCTTGTTGATATCCTTAAAATGTCCCTCTTTCTGAGTTCATTGTCGCATGCAGAAGCTTTACCTTTTCAACAGACAACTGGGCCACTGATAAAGGCAGCTACCTTTGGCTCTTACCTGGGAATCAAAAATGCATGTCTTTATTAAAGCTCTCATCCTCAACTGTTCTCACCATGCAAATGATTCATTTTATCTTGGTCTTTTTTGATATTAGAAATGATAGCTTTCCCTGTGTTATACATTACTGCTATGGTGCAGTAGAGTAATCCTATCTCCCTCTATAGTTTTGTTATTATTTCAAGTTGTGTTCCATTGACAATGCTTATCGTTTGTGTTTAGTTGCCACTTGATCTGAATTGTCAATTTCCCAAATGTATTGCATAGTTCTGGTTTCATATCCTATCTGTTGACCAAGGTGTTTTTAACTTTGAGGCTCAGATCTTCAGGCTTTTACTGAATTCATTTTTCATTATTTTATCCATATAACTTGCTACAATGTTTTTCATTTAAATGTATTTTTTAGGTTTTACTTATTATTCACTTAATAATGAAAGTAACGATTTACCAAACAGCCTGTTCCAAAGTGACTACATAGCTTTGGTAAATTTTGCAAAACACACAGCTGGGGATGCACTGAAGTAGTAAGGGGTACATCCATTAGAGTCCCATTGGGATTCAAACCTGGGAGCATCATTCCAGGACAATCAACAATACTGCATTGACATTTGTTGTAATACCCTTTTGTGAGAAAAATGCAGTAAGAGTAGACTGATTGACATTTATACTCTCTTTCCTTTGGCAGCCATCGTTGTGCTGTTCGTGGCTTTACGCAGACAGAAGAAGGAGCCCTTAATTGTATTCGAGGAGGAAGACATTCGGGAAAATATTATAACGTACGATGATGAGGGTGGTGGTGAGGAGGACACAGAGGCCTTTGACATTGCTACACTGCAAAACCCAGATGGTGCCAACAGTTTCCTACCCCGCAAGGACATTAAACCTGAACTGCAGTATCCACTGCGGCCTGGAGTGCAGCCTTTAGCCAACAGTGTGGACGTGGATGATTTCATCAAGACCAGGGTCTCGGACGCAGACAATGACCCCACTGCACCACCCTATGACTCCATCCAGATCTATGGTTACGAGGGACGTGGCTCCATTGCTGGCTCACTCAGCTCCCTGGAATCGGTCACCACAGACTCAGACCTGGACTATGACTACCTCCAAAGTTGGGGTCCACGCTTCAAGAAGCTGGCCGATATATATGGCACCAAAGACTCTGCTGATAACAGCTCCTAACAACTAGGAGATCTTCTTTAGCACCCCTGTAATGGCATTTAGTGTGTGAAGTTTACTATAAGTATACCACAAGTTCATCTATTTATAGTAAACTTTGCTTTTATTTGTTTCAAGTATACTTGTAGTATACTGCATCCTTATAAGGGAACTCAATTTGAACAGGGTGATGAGGGGAAGCCAAAAGAAAAATGATACTTTAGTGGGACACACTGATACATTAGGGTATTAAACAGATATGAAATTTTGGGATAACAAGATAAAAGAACCCCCTGTATTCTGGTTATGTTGATTTGCTGGTTGCTGTAGGTTTGGCTTTACAGAAACCTCTGGGTAGTGGCACATGGCTTACAGAGGGACATTGATCTGTTGATACCGTAAGGGTGCTCATGATGGAAAAAAAGGTTGCCTTATTAAAAAATCATACAGAGACAGTGACTGCTTCCGTAGCATGTCCATCTTGCAAATGGAGAATGTGTCCTGCCTGGGCTTTTTTTTTTTACAATTACAGGATGATGGATTTAATAAAAACAGACACGCACTGAAGTGTTCTCTCAATTCAGAAGAAATACCCACTTTCATCAAATGAAATATCAATAAAAAGCAAGCTGTGAGCTGAAAAATGGCCTTAAATTATGGACACTTGCTACGCAGTGCATTTTTATAACTTGAAAAATATATCCTAAAGCAAGCGCAAACCCATCTAACACATGTACAATAGTGTCCCTTGAGGATCAAACTTGTGCCCATTGATTATTGTAAATTTATTTTTTGTGGTAATATTATTAAGATTATCATTTTGTTTTTTTTTTATTCCTTATTTTCATTATTGCTGTATGTTCTTCTCCCTCTTGAGAAAACACCAATTTGTCCTGTTGCAGAAAACCCTCATTTCTATGTCAATTTTATGGTACCTATTTGTACAATTTAAAAGTTATTTTAGTAAACATGCAGATATCAGTATTTCAATGTTACAACATCATGCTTATATTTTAAGAACATTGTACTGTTGCTTTACTATGTGCTTCAATCTAAGAAGCAGAAAACTTTGAAATAAATGCTCCTTTTATAAAAATCAATGCAGCTAATTAATCTATAACAGCAAGTTCATTATTTCAGCAGAGTATCTCATGCTGTTGTACGGTGTGTCTTACAAATGGTAAATAAAATAGGAAAAAAGGAGCATATGCTGGTCTGCATCAGAACACATTATAACTAACAGAAACACAATAAAGGATATTGGCTTCAGTTTTTATTATAGAAAATACTGACTGTACAGTACACAATAAATTATTTCTTAGATGGACAAATGGACTGCACCCAAGGCTGGAGCACTTGTGAAGCATCAGTGTTCAAAGCCATGCTCGAATCAAAGGAGGTTAAAATCTCAGGGAGTCCCATTTTTCAATGAACTAGTTCAGTCTCTCCGGTGTTTTCCATCTGTTACTAAAAATACATGCACCTGATGTGGCATTGACATTGCAACAGCATGTGAGAGGTGTTATATATTATATCCAGATCAGGTGAGTATGATGGCTGCTTTATCATACAAATGCTGCTTCATCCTGAAGCTGCCATTGAACTGTACAGAAGCTAATCTGGCCATGGTCCTGGTGTCTGCAGCATTTCTGTATGCAAGGTGATATTGATCCCAGAGTTGCATCAATCAATCAGCTCAAATACATGAGTAATGATGCATGGCTCTCCTGACCACTGACAGGCAAATTTTTAGTCTATCTGCATTTTAACTACAGGCATGAGATGGTCGACCTATACTGCCTGGAGTTTCTGGGGATTCTGAAAGTCAAAATTCTTGCCCCCTGCATCTTAATGTCTTATTCCACTGTAGTGGCAATCATTGAATTTTGGTTTAGTCCTTATAATAGCAAAAGTAAAAATTGCCATGGTTACATACACCACTATTGTATAAAAGTGCTTTTAAAATATTTAACATATAATGCATCCTCTAAATTTGCAAGCAACAGAGATGTGTTTCTCAATTTTGGTGAAATGACTATAAAGAATTCAACAGGGTGAAAAGATTTTTTTACTCGTAATTTATGAATGTACAAGGTACAACAGTACGAGGTCATGCCCTTGACCAATTTTTCACATTTTACTGAATTACAAATGATACTGAATGATACAAATGATACTAATTTTTATGTGTGTTATTATTAAAACACTAAAACTCAACATTAACTATTTTAAGGTGACATTGGTTTATGTTATTATAATACTTTTAAGAAAAATTAAAAAAACTGAAATATGCTGTTTGTATAAGTGTTCAACCCACATGGCCTGAAAGCTCCAGCTTACTCCGATGAACAAAATGGCATAATGAGGACACAGTTACCTTATCATTGGCCTCTCTCTACCTATGAAACATTAAAGTAACTGTCACATTTTCTGGATAACAACCACACTCTGTTCAGGATCATTGGTCAGTCTGTGAATCTGAAGGGTGTGAAAGTGAAAATGAAAATGAAAGGGTATTTAGAGATGAAGTAATACAAATGCATAAATTAGGAAAATGGTATAAAAAAGGCTGTCCCTCATAACTCATATAACAAGCAAGAAGGAGACTTGTGAAAGAAGCCACAGAGAAGCCAACAGTGACTACCTAAATAGCTACAGAGTTTAGGAGCTGAGAGTGGTATAAAAGTGCAGCAGTCAACAATACAAAGAGCTCTGAATAAAACCTGGGAAGATGGCAAAAAAGAAGCCATTACTCGAAATGAATGATGGGAAGGCTGAGGGAGTAAAATTTACATATCAGAAATATTGACCTAGAATGAAAATGTTTGTGCTTGCTTCAGGTTGTCATATACATTATAATCCTGTTCTTCTGTTAATCCCAGAAAATCCTTTCCCTTCCAAGAAAGGGATTAGTTATCTTTTTTTAACGTAAGGCTTTAAGTTTACAGAGTTACTCTACCACTACCTATAAAATCCACCAGTTGCAGCAGGCATGTTTAGTTGAAACGGGACAAGGTAGAGAAACAGAACTTAAGACAGCAGGTGAGGAGTTTCATGTCAGTCCAGGTTTCAATTGTCCATGTGGGGTCATTATGTGGAGATATTCAAATAACAAGGACACTGGGTATAAATCATGTTCTGAGCTCCCTAACATATGCCTGTTCACACCTGGCATTAACATGCATCTTGGGTGATCCGATCACAAGTGGACAGCTCTAAGTACGTCTGTTCACACCTGGCATTAAAATGCCTCCCCACATGCGTCTCGAGTGACCACTTGTGATCGGATCTCACTTCCCTGCTCTATATGCAAATAAACACGTACATCATTTCCGTTTGCAAATCTAAGTTTACGCATCATTTAAAGGTCTGTTTGAACCAATCTTGTTATGACTGTCACTATGAAATAATGAGTGTTGTATCTGTAAATGAAAACCTAGTTGACTAGCAAGCTAGATTCCCTTCATCACTGAAATTAAATACCCTTAACTCAGCCGCAGCTGATCTTTTGTTATATTCTGTTTATCTTTGGAAAAAGCATAAATGTTCTAAAATAGCATCCAGTGATCACCAGATTTCTCTAGGAAATGTCTTGTCATAAACACTTCCACCTGTCAAAAAATCAAAACCAAAATCCAAGAAGAACGGACGTTATCTTACATTAAGCATTCTCCATTGATGCCCATTATAAGGAAAAGGCTTAACGTAAGATAACGACCATATTCCTTGGACTTTGGTTTTGATTTGTTGATATGTTAAAGTATTTATGACAAGAGATGTGTGAGAGAAATTTGGTGATCATTGATCGCAGTTTTGGAACATTAAGCCACGTTAAGCGTTTTAGTATGTCCCCTTGATATTCATAATATCGTAAATCTTGACTCCCACTAACATTTATTTGTAGAACTACAACACTTCACGTATTATTCATAATACCATTTTTCGATTTAATATATTGCATTAGCTACACCTTTGGGGCTTGGAAGCATTTGCGGTAGCTTGCAAACTCTAGTTGTTGTTGTTGCCTGTTGTCGCACTTTAAAACCCTTTCGCACGTAACTTATTTTTCATGCTATAGAGCATGCATGTTAGGCTACGTTACATGGTTTGTTACGTTTTCATTAGTGTTATTAAGCTTCTCATAATTTTCAGTTAGCATGTGCTATTTTTTTAACGTTGGATCGCTGTTTCCTCAATGCTAAAATTAGCTAGAATCTCGTGTTCTAATCGCACCGCTTTTAGCATACACGCTAAACAGCTAATCACACCGGTGTGAACGCTGTTGGTGTTCGAATGTACTTCCATTTACGCAGAGGACATCAGTTGAATAGGCGGTCCTTCAATGTGGCTCAGGACACATTTGTGTTCTCACTGCTAAAAGAATGTGGCCATATGTGGTCCAGACCTCCTCCGAATGTGGTCTGAGCGATTGGATCTCAATGCCTCCTCAATGTGTCTTGGGTGCATTCACATCTGTATTTAGCGCTGTCCACTTGTGATTGGATCACCCAAGATGCATGTTAATGCCGGGTGTGAACAGGGCCTGTATCACATGTTGGTTAAGGCAGGACAACAGCTGATCTTACTCATAGTCACCCAACACTGGTGTTTGAGAGGCCCTGCTGCTGGGCTGTCTGGTCTTTTGTTTCTTTTCAATGGGAAATACTCTTGGCTGAACCCTGTTTCTATTAGCCAAGACACATTGGTGATTATTCTGCTCTAGAGGCTCCTTAAGCAGTCTCACATTCATCCTAGGGCTTCCACCACATTCCTGACCTCTGTGTCACCTCTGCTCTGAGAGGGAGGTGAGGCACTTCAGACTCTGGGCTGTCTGTTATCTCTCTGGGCCATAAAAAAGTGTCAGAATCTTCCCCAGGAACCATGAATCAATAGTTACTTTCTACAGACATTAAATAAGGGGTCTGCATTGCACCTCAGGCACAAAGAAAAAGAAGCCCAGAGAGTGCTGGGAGGATAGGCACTGTGTGACTGGTTAATTTGTCTTGCTATTTTGTTGATCGTGATTCCTGTTTGATAGGAAGGTGTGTACCACATTGCAGTCATATTCGGAAGATAGAGGCAATCTTGCATTGGGGGAAGGCGGAAGAGGCAGAGTCACTGGGCAAGACAATACACCTACATGTGCACCCCATTCCAAAGCTTTCTTACATAACTGACAACTAAGGTTTCTAGTTAAGTGGCCATTTTTTGACCCAAAATTCCCCCACATTACAAAAAAGCAGAGACAAAACCAAAATCCATAAGCAATCACAAAATGCCAGCAACACAGAAAGCTACCAATAATATGTTTATTCAACAAAACCAAGCGACAACATCACATCAATAGGTGGATGTAAGCAGGATGGAGACTGAGAAAAGAAAGGGTGTCAGACTGAGGGTCTCTCCCACATAAATGTAAGATACATGAAAAATAACAACCAATGAAACAATGGTGCTGCTTGTCATGTCAAGAAAGACAACAGAGGGAACAGAAGCATCAATACAAAAAACACAGGAGCTGCTGAGCCAGAGAGATCCCGTTCTGCAGACAACCACCTTATAAAAGGTGATAGCAAATAGTGCATGGTGATTGCAATCAGGTTCTCTCCAGTCAGCGTAGACAGTAGCCTTCAGCACATACATCACACTACCAAACAACCCTGAGCTTTTGGTTCCAGTGACTGTTGATAACACGGCTAACATGATGTCACATGATGGGAGCAAGAAATTAATGCACAGTTCATCCATTCTAATCCATGTATTTGATGATTTATACTTTTAGTTCAGAAATATATAATTTTATAAATAAATGCGTGAATCACTTTAATGGAGAAAATACAGTATAGATAATGCACAGCAATTATTTTTTCATATCTCTTCTGTATATATTAGCAGACTAAACTCAGGCATCTGGTGTACACTCCTCATGGAACTAATGAAACAAATGAACCTGGACTAAGCTGACACACCTATTTTGACACTGTGACTTGTTGTGGGTAACTCTATTATAATACCTTTAGGTAGGCAGTTTAGAGAAGGTATGTTGGTGCTGCATTAGTATATTGGCATAAAATCATGAATGGAAAAAATGGGTTCCATTTTTCCATCCAAAACATCATGGCAAGGTTTCTAAGTTATGGATTTTGATCAGACTAACTCAGACATGAAACACAGTCATTAATGGAAGAAATGCACTGCAGTGGGATAATGCATTCTGTAATGTTTGACATAAGTTGAAATAAGACAAAATTAATAAGGTTATCCTCATAAACTGTCCTTATAAGGTTATGCTTACCTTTTGTATAGAAATTGCATTGTACCCAAAATCATCTTGTACACACTGCAGCCATGCTTTCAATATTAATTCTTTCCCATGACATCACCCCTTAGCCATTATTTGCTGTTTTTTCCATTTGGCACAGCACAGCCTTTACAGTATTTTAAATGTCCCTGACTGAACCTAGCAGAAAGCGTGTTTGTTTTCAGTGTAACCTGTAAAGTAATTACACATGCCAATAATGACAGACACATAACATGATTACCTGCAACTTTAACCCTATACAATGTAAGGCTTGTGAAAGCACAAAGTGAACTCAGAACCTTGAAGGAGCATGACAGTTATATGAAATCTGATTACAGCATAAATACAGTAGCTCCTGCAAATCAATGTTGACAGTTGTGTAGGGCTAATTACATGCTATTTCCAAAATACCTCTGAACTCATGTCATCTCTCAGCTACCAAACGACCTCTAGTCTCAAAATTAGGCAATGAACTGACAGATATTTCACACCATTCCATTGTTAACAGTCCACTGTTTTTCAAGAGTCATTGACTACCTTTTCCTAGGGGCATGGAGTATTTTTTCTGTTGTTTTTTTTTTTTTTTTTTCAAATGGCCCTGGGGTTTTTGACTTTACATTTTGGAAAAGTCACTATATTCAGTATTCAGTGGTGTTTTCCATTGAGAAAATGTGCTATTACATTAAAATGTGCTATTAAAATTTGACTGATTTAATAGCACAGGTGTGTACATATACCTGTAGGTATATATAGGTACCTGATACTTAGGCCCCTATTCACAAAGCTCTTGCTACACCATAATTCCACCACTGAGCACATTTTCCATGCAGTATCTATTAACCACACATTAAACACATTTCAGATGAAGAATGCAATACCTTTTCTGTGTTTGTGTGCAAACCCCCCATGAAGCTTCCTGCTTATGCATTGCTAGGATATTCAGTTTCCTAGTATTCAGTCAGATCTTGTAAATTTTTGCTGAGAAAAAAATGGGAGGCATTAATGCAAAGTAATGCATTTCAAGATGCAGTGACATCTATCAGAGCGATTATAGTTGCTCCTTTTTCTTATGCTTTTTCAAAATCAGAGAGGTGTATCCTGGGACCAAAAAAACTTCAGGAAAAAGATCTTCAGCTGGGGGCTGAATATTGTACACTAATTTTCTTTTTGTCTTAAACAAAAAAGTCAGTTGTTTACTACATCTAACCATTACGCCATTGCAAAACATGATGGTCTGTCATCAGTATTGTTCTAAAATTTTAAATTTACTGACCAGTTAGTCACAGATTTAAAGGACACTGAATACCATTTCATATCAAATAAATTTTGCTTCATTTAACCAACAGCATTATTCATTCATCTACATGATTATTATAAGTAAACAGCTGGTATGCATGAAATTATTAGCATGTTCAAGCTCAGTGGTAAGATTCATTCTTCTGTGCCCTTATAGATGATACCCTGGTGTATGACAGACCATGTTTTCTGGTTTCACAAGTTTAGTGAGCTGGGACTGAGTCACTTCTACCAAGACAGTTAATATATATTAGTTTCAGTGTCACTCTGATGTCATTCTTGCAGATTACATCATGCCCATAGTCTACAAATATATGTTAGCAAGTGCCTCAGATCCCTTTGATTGCCAGCTGCATGGCTAGCCATCTAGAGGTGTGTTGTAAGCACCTCTCTAAAGCAGTGGCAAAGGCAATGCTATAAGTAACATTGGCTATATGAATTTCTTAGTCTTGTTAAATGTTCTTGTATGTTAAACTGGTTTAAAGACAATGGAGCTTGGTGTGTCAAGAAGGCTTGTGTACATATCTGCAAGAGGTTCTGTCTGAAACCACTTGATCCATGTATTAGCATAACAGTCACCATGTACTTATGGGATTATGTTTATCAATCTCGACACACACTCAATTACTTTCCTTAATGCTTATCCTCTGTCAGCAAGGTGCAGACTGTCATTTTGAGCATATGCTGAGCCCTACAGAAGAGATTTAACACCAGCAATATTTATCATCCGACAATTACTGGGAGCACATGCCAGGAGAACAAACTGACTTTGTTCCACCACTGATAGAGTTTGGTAGGTCAGCTAGGGGTTTCTTTGCCTCATTGGTGTCAGCCACTCTTTGAATAGCAGGTGCCTGTGAATTGCTTGGATGAGAATGACATCAGTGACACATAATTTGCTGAAAATATGAATTTAGTTACCAGGTTGGTCTTCCAAAGTGGAATAAGCGATCTAAAATCTAAAAGTCATTGTGGGCTGGCAGGGGCCAGTAGTATTTATAATAATATTATATTATATTATATTATATTGTTAATATTAATAAATAATATTTCCTTCTTCCCTTCATTTATTTAAGATACTTTCTTACACAGATAGACATGGTGAAATTACATGAAATGCTAAGTGGAACAAGAACAACACAGGAAGTTGACTAGAATGACTAGCAACAGTAGCATGCTAAATGCAAGCATGCAAATGTATTTTCTCAATGTATATTTAACATCTATCAGTAGTTCACTTAAATTAATAATAAAATTTTCTATGATTTTAAAGCATATGTTAAATGTCTTCTCTTTGTTTTGTGTGCTGTGCTATTATGTGACTGCAACATGAATTGACCATCATGGACAAATGCTTTACAGATTTAAATGGGGGTAGAGTTAAGGTTATGTGTTATCTTGACTCTCTTAGTGGGAGAAAATAATTGAATTGATTTGAGAAAGAATGGAGGGAGACAGAATGAAATGATGGTCAAGTGGTATTATGAAATTGGTGTTTAAAATACAATCAGTTATTCCTCTCTGATGATAGACCCTAAGAATAATGCATTAACACTGGGAGTGCATTAACACTGAGAGTTCGGGGTTAGACCAGTTGAGTGAAATTGTGATGGAGATTTGAAGTTTCCTCATTATGTTGGCTTTTACCTGGAGAGGAAAATAATTTTGGAGAATTATTCAAGCTTGGGGTCTAGATAGGATGCAAGTGCAATGAGGGAGTGAACATTTTACTATCATACATGTGAATGTCAGAATTTACATTTAACAATTTACACTGAAAGCGCAACTATAGAGCATTTGACAAAGTAAGGGATTAATAGCTCTCCATGTGTTGTATGGTTCAGAGGGGTTTTAATTTGAATTCTTGGGGGTTTGTCTTTCCATTAAAATCGGTTAATTGCCTCATCAAGTAATGCAAACCAGTTTCAGTTTTGGGATAAGTGGATTTTTTTTTCTTAAATAGGTTATTGCTCTTTGGTACCACAGACGGGTGATATGCACATGTTACAGTGACTATCTTTAGAATAGGAATACAATTATTGTGATGTGGAACATTGAGGTTTCAAGAAAGGCGTATGCCAAAAATGTTTTATCATATTCAGTTTATTAGAGGAATCATGAACTACAACAACTCAGGTCAGTTTAAGGACTTGGATTTGGATCATTTTATGACCAGAAATTTGTCCAAAGCTTGCTGATGATCCAGAACAAATAAGAGGGCTTTCATGTGTCCATTATGGCTTCACAGTTGTAAGAGGTGTCAGAGAGGCCTATAAGGTTATGTAGACAGTCTCTTTGTGCTGCAACTAAATTAGTTTTTTTTTTCTTTTTTTTCCACACAGCTGGAGGAAAAAAGGGGAAAATAAAAGATAAAAAAACAGGTTGTCCAAGTCTTGTGATTTATGGTGTGTCAGCTGAAACCAGCCAGAATCAGCCTTCATAATTCACAGTCTGTGGAAAAGTGAAAGTCTGTGAAAGTCAATGGATCCAGTATAAAACCTTGCACTTGGTAAAACATAAACTTAACTTACTATTCAATTTGAATAAGAATAAGAATAATTTGCACTGAGGCTTTTTAACGGTTCAGAAAATGTAATTCAGGAAGATCATTCAATCAGTACTCCTTAAGTGCAATTATTTTAAGTATTAAGAGCACTTAAAATAACTAGCATTTAAAGTCTTCAGATTCAATTTGAAATATTAACCTTTGAATATTTCCATGCTGGTGATATTTCTATTTATATTCTATTATTATATATTCTCTCTCCTTTTTCTCTACCTCTTAGCTACAACAAAACCAGAGTTACTTGCTTCATCCACACATAGGTGTGCGTCCGGCACTGGAAAAATGTAGATATGAATACTGCATTGAGTCAGTAAATAACTCTAATAACTCAGTAATTAACTCTAATAGTTAAATACTACATGTATAGGCTTCTGCAAAATGTAATGTTGAGATAGTATGTCGGATCACTTACCGTATTAAGATAATACAGAGGCATTAATTCACAGTTCACAGTTGAATGATATGTAAGTGCATCTTATCTGTTTGTAGAACAAGATTAATTATATAGGCTTTAAGACTGGCTGGCTAGTTGAAGAATCTTGGCCATGACCATCTTATTTTGACATCCTGCCACAATGTAGAGACAATTTATTTTACACATTGGTTTAAAGGCAGCAAATAAGGATTCCAACTTCCAACTCATTTTTAGGTTGCACATCAATATTTGATTTGATATGATTAGCTTGCCCTCTTAATTTTAACTCTTGTCCAAACATTATAAAAATCACAATGTGTCAACCATGACTGGATATCTGTTTATACTTATTCACAGACTCTGCACAAATGCAAAAACCAACAAGCCAAAAGTTCCTTTAATGATAATACATTAATGATGATACAATGTATCCAGTGTATCCATTTTCAGTTAAAAACACTGTTTTTATAGACATAATTATACAAAATCAAATAATACATATATTAAATAAAGTGTGACTAAATGTTTAAAAATATTGAAATAATGAAATTAATACATCTATTAATAAATAATAATATTCAGAAACCCTGGTGGTACAGAAAGTGCTACTATAACAATAGATGTCGGCTTCTGAGTAGCTCAATGGTCAAGTCATGTGCTTTGAACACAGGCGTAGCTATCCCGTGTCCATCTCAGACATGGCATTTGCTGACAATGACTAAGAGGCCACAGTGGTGGAACAAATTGGCTTCATTCTGCCAGGGGCAGATCAGCCAGGGTCTTATCGCTTTCAGGAACCCTGCAATTTGTCAGGTCCCTGAACGTTACTCAGAATACATCAGCAGAGTAGCACCTGTCTACCAATGAGTGCTCACTCCAATGTAGTACATTGTGTGAACTGTAGTGCAAAAAAATATCCATTGGCTGCATGTTACAGTATCAGAGAACTGCATTTGTCTTGCCTCACTGCACCTGAGAAAATGAGATGTTTGTTGAGGTGAGATGAAACTAACATGCAATTGGCAATTCCAAAAAAAGGGAGGTATAAAGGGGAAAAGGGCAAAAAAGGTGACACTTCACATTAAGGTTACATGAGATAATATGAAATATTTCTTAGGTTATCATGAATGAATGATCAACTGATACATTTACAAAGCACATACAGGGCTTTAGGTAGGTGTAGGTAAGAAAAAACATACAACCATGAATACTGTGCACTGAATGCCAAATGTTCTAAAACTGTACACAATTATACTGCATAGAAAGCTGTCATGGCACTTTAATTCACTGTTGGTGTGAATTATACATTAATTAGAATGGCACATTAATTGTGTGGGTGGTTGCATTGGCCTTTTGTGTGGGTGGTTGCCATTTTACCATAGGTACACAAAGAGGATGAATTCATGATGAAGTATCATGAGTCAATCCTTAAACTGCCATCACACTCATACACTAGTTCAGGGGTCAGCAACCTTTTTGATGTATGCCAGTTTGAAATGTTCTTGTTAATTAGTGTGCCATATCAACATTAAGTTTAACATCAAGTTTAATTATGACACCAAATCAAAAAAACTTTTCCAACAGACCTGGAATTTTATTCCATCCATATAGGCTACATGCATAGTAACAACATTTAAAAAAAAACATTTTTCTCTCATAATCAGGACATTATAATGGTCATTTAGGTCATTAACTCCACCAACCTCCCGCTCGTCTTGTTCATCAGCAATAATCTTAATTCTTAATTCTTGTAAAATTTGTCGCCGTCCCCCCATAGGATTCTGCCTTGTCTGCCTAATCTTTGAAAGTTTTCTCATGCTGTGTCTCAAAATGGTGCTTAACACTTGATGTTCCACAAAAGTACACACGGCACAGTCCTTCTGAAAAACAAAACGGCACTGTCCATGAGGGCTGGAATGCCCAAACTTTTACTGTAGCTTTCTTAGCTAGCGGGGTTGCCATCATCTACCAATCCTGAACCTCTGCACTGAGATTCCTGAGGGAAATGTGAGTGGGAGGCGATACCGTCAATCACACTAAATAAGACAGGCCGCGCAACAGCCAATGGCTGTTCAAGAGGTGATTTGGCATGCAGCTGAGAGTGCACTTGAACATTTCTTAACCTTTTTGCACGTACGATCACACCTTTGTGATTAGCTGTGTAGTGTGTATGCTAAAACCGGTGGGATTAGAACATTAGATTGGAAAAATCTCATTTTCGCTTTGAGGAAACAATGATTTAACGTTAAAAAATATAGCAAATGCTAACTGAAAAATTATGAGAAGCTTAATAATGCTAATAAAACATAACGAACTATGTAACGTAACACGCACGCTACATAGCATACAAAAGAAGTAAAAAAATAAATTAATTAAAAATTCACTCTTATGCCGGGTTCAGACTACACGATTTCAGCCCGATTTTGTCGTAGCCAACAAATTTCCAGCGTTGGCCCGAATGTGAACATCAAGAATGACACTGAATGACGAATGGGTCTTGTAATGTGACATAAGTCTGGGACGCCCCACGACACCCCGACGAAAAGTCTAGCATGTCAGAATTTTTTGAGAATCTCCAACAACGTGTTCCAAAGTTGACCAATAGGATGACAGAGTGATCTCTGTAAACAGGAACATTAGGAATAGTAACAGTATATTATTGTTAAACGTAGGTAATATTATTTTAATTGTGGTTACACATAAAGTGTTACAGTAACTGTCAGTTGCATGGAGTTACAGTAATGACAATAATCAGTATTTTTATTATCATATTTGTTAAACTTACAACTACATTTACACTAGTTGTTGAAATCGGGAACTAGAGACAACAATTCTCCAGTGTAGCGTTAATGCGGGAACTCAGCAGCAACAACACACAACACTCGCCAGCAGTTAACGTCGCCATGACAACGATGTCAACGATAAGGAAATAAGCCACATTAAAACCACATTCACCTGGGGACAGGATCGCTGTGAGTGATCTCCAGCTACACTGTATTTTCAATGTCATTAACAACTTATTGATCAATAGAAAATTTATTTCAAAATAGAAAACGTTACACTTCATAACGTATTATTGTATTCATAACACGAGGTATGGGCTGGGTCGGTTCGGATGTGGATCGAGGTCCGGACTTTGAGCCCTGCTCTAGGGCTATGTGACTTTTGTATGTAAACTGAATGCATATGTGTCACTTCAGGTGGTGGTCAATGAAAAGAACTGGAGCTGTATTTACCATTTTCTTGATTTCAGTTATAGTGATTGTGAAACCACCTGATATTAAAACATATCTTTGTATCTTCATTTACCAGAGAGAGTATACAATTGCCAAAACCCAATCATTTTTCCTCCGTTAGACTTTCTGTGTACATCCAGCGAACATGGTAGCTAGCTACATTTATGTAATGTTCTTGACATAACACATTTGTTACCTCAAGTTCTCTTTGAAGGATAGACAGCCCATACTGTCCTCTTCCTGACACACAGGAACAGGTCCGCAATCGTTTTTTCTTCTTGTTCTTTTCTGAACAGAAGACTGCCAGTATCACACATAGCACTGCTGTAGCCATGATTGACACTTTCTTGACCTGCCTCCCCAACGACACGCAAGGATGTGAACGATGGTTGGTCAGGGTCAAACTTGTAGTGTTGCCAGTCTCCCGACCCAGACGAGGCAAGATTTTATGTGACTTTTACGTCATTGAGACTTATGACTGCCTATTCTGACATGGTGACCGTCGTGAAAGACAAAAAGACAAAATCGTGTAGTCTGAACCCGGCATTACACGCTTATCGCCAGCGTGCCAATGATTACGCTGCCGCGCACCAATGATGGCACGCGTGCCTAAGGTTGCTGACCCCTCCATTAGTTCATGTTAATTAATGTAAGCTTAATGTAAAGTGTTACTAAAAAATAAATTACAACACTTATTTATGAAAGAAAGTGGTTACAGTATTATCCAACAAGTACAAATGTACTTTCTGAAGTGTCTATGGTTGTCTGTCATGCTAAGTAATTGAAAATTTCCTTCCTGGGTAATATGTAATTTCATAGGAACTTGACTGTAATATAAAGTGGTACCTTTTACCCTATTATTATGAAACAGTGGCTTACTTTCTGTGATACTTCCTTTTTGTACAACTATCCGAACTTGCTGTGCTTGTGTTGCCAAAGTTATCTGGTAATGCCATTGGCACTGGCAAATTCTAGGTAAAGAGTGTATCATAAAATAAAGCACTACCACAATGACAATAAAGCTGTTTATTGTACAGGAGGAATTGCTATCTTTGTTTCACTCATGTGTGCTACTTTTTCTCACCATCACCCCCAATGATCTAGAAAGACCCACTCCCAGTCAGAGCTACAATACCTCCTGCTCCCTGCATCATCTATAGCATTTCAGCTCTGCATTTGCATTAATGCTTTTATCATTGCCATTAGTTTGATTATAAATTGTAAATTCCTCGCTCTGCCCTGGCTTATGCCCTTTTTTCTCTTAAGATTTAAATGTTCCTGACTATTTTCAAAGGGGGAGAAAACCTTTGCTTATATATTCAGTCTTTTTCTTTTTCCCCTTTTTATATTGATGTCTGAATGATATATGTATTATTGCTCTGGCTCTTGTGCCATCCTATCTCCTGAGTGATCTGGCTCTGTACTGCACACTCATTTCTGACTGATATTTAACAGTATAGCTTGCTGAATTTATTACATGAGCTGCTTTAAATATTTAAAGCAAGGTGGAAGATGTATTACTGAGACACTGGGTGACTGTCAAGATGATAACATGTTAAGAATCTGTAACCACAGAGGTCTCCTGAAGTAAATGTCTACAAGAAAAGGAAGTAGAATGACTTTACTATAATGAAGTTATTGAACATGATGCCCAGCTAAAAAAATATTTAGATGACATTTTTAACTAAAATATCATTAATCTTTTGTGAAATCCATATTTGATAATCTAACATTTAATAATGTGAAGGCAAAGACTGGTATCTAAGCACACTGCTGAAGACATAAAAGAAGAACTTATATATTGTTGAGTAGAAGAAAGATATTACATTATCTGGAAATTAATTTGTATGCAACAGGGGGTTGTCTTATGTGTAATGGCAGGTAAATGACAAAAGGTTGCCTATGTAGGACAACCAGATATATCAGGTTAGGAAAAGCTTAAACTGATTATTTTTGGATCCACAAAGGAGTGCTGGTGAGAGAACAATTAGGCTTTTTCTGTCAATGTAATTGAAACTTTACTTAATTTCGATGTCTCACAAGTCTAATTCACCAGAGGTATTGCTAATTAAAACATATACCCTTGTAGCTCTTAATAACTAGGTGTATCTTCAGCAGAACCACTCTGCTTACTGATAGTATGTGCTGATTAAGTGATCATGGTTTATGATCTTTAGCAGACAGCAGCTGGCGCACACTTGTGTGATGTATTTCACTGTCAATGCAATCTGTGATCTTTCAATTAAGGGAAATGAACGGAGCAAGAGCTGAACAGGTACTGGCCAAGGGTTATGACTACTGCATTGGCCTTTTCACCATCTAATAGTGAAACAACTACAAACACTTTAGGACAAGATGCTGCATCTGTAAGTGAACAAGTGTGGTTCATTACTGATTCCCTAGTCTCTACTGCCTTCCCTAGCTGAAGCAAAACCTATACAAACATCATAAAGAACATACACCTTTTTCAATTCAGTTGCAACAACCCCAGAGGTGCTTGTTACCATAGTATTTCCTTGTAATTTTGTGTTTTTGTTAGGGTTAAATTAGTCTTCCACACTGGTGGCTGTTGCAACATGCTAAGTGCCTGAGTATATCCCTGCTTATTCAATTCATTTTCAACAAATACTGAGATTCTGGTGAATCTTAATTTTGATGTAAACAAATTACCACTTTCAGACTAAGAATTGCCACAGTATCTGTTGACTCATACTGGCCCAGCTAAATGTTCATGGATATGTAAGGTGTTTAACATTAAATTACACATTAAATTGTCTATGTTGAATACAAATACAGTACCTTGAAAAAGTATTCAACCCCCAATACTGTCTTCACAATTTATTGTCTCAGATTCCAAATTTAAAATATATTAAAGTTAGATTTTTTTTTCCAGCTGGTCTACACAGTATTCTACATCATGACAAATCAAAAGAAACATCCAAAACCTTTAAGAAATGTAGAAAAAAATGAATGAAACAAAAACTTTGATATTTAAAAGTATTCATACCCTTCATAATTATAAGGCTAACCTTGCTCAGGTGCAAGATATTGTGTTATAAACTCATCCAATTTGTTGATGGTCTCCACCTGTGTAGGAAATTAGTGGATCATCTGTTTTGAATTACTTCATGAGCATAAATACCTTCCCTTAACCAAGTTACAGAAATCAGTGGCTGCAACTGAAAATGATGTCCATGGATCAGCAATCTCCAAGCAATTGCACAAAAAAGGCCTTTATGGAAGAGTGGCAAGGAAGAAGCCCTTAGTGAAAAAAGCACATGCTTGCTCACACAGACAAAACGTCACTTGGAATATACTAGAAAGATAATGCAGAGGTTCTTGTGATCTGATGAGACTAAAGTGAAACTTTTTGACTCAAATACTAGGCAGTATTTGTGGCGTAAAGCTAACACTTCACATCAGCCAGGAAACAGGAGATTCTGGATGAGAACCCTACTCCCCTATGCCAGGTAGTGTAAACTAGGGATAAAGTTTGTTTCAGCAGGTCAACAACCCAAAGTACCCTCCTAGAGCAGCACTGGATTGGCTTAAAAATGAAGATACTGGCATCCTTGAGTGGAAAGAGTCCTGAACTGTCAGTATTTTCTGACATGCAAAAAACTCAATTTTTAAAACTTCACACTCTTTGCAAATGTCAGTTGTTTGTTGCGACTTTAAGAGGGAAATTTAGAAAATATAATTCATTCAATTAAATTAAGTATTAATTCAATTTAACAATTTAAGCAGAAACATTGAATGCTCTCTCATTTTGATCAGTAAAGTCCAAGGTCTGAATAATATATAAATAAATGAAAATACTTGCAGCAACACATTTACATCATACTTTCCTGCAGATTTGATTTACTTTTTGAATTTGTTAGGGAATTGGATCTCATGCACAACTGCCAGCAAATGGTTTCCCTGTGTAGACTATTTGTGTGCAGTGATGTGGACAGATCTGAGAGCTCTAAGTTTGAACTTTTATGACTGTAGATAGCTAGCTATTGACCCTACCATCATCATTTTTTAGATTAGTTTGGTATTTACCAATGATTATTTGCAACCAGAGTGCAATGGTAATAAAAGCTGTGGCTGGTTTGTGTGCTAGGTCTCAAGGTGAAGGTTTCTCAAGCAATGTAAATTGCTAGCTTACTTTGCGTATTTTCCCATGAACTAAGCATTAAAAAGTTGAATATCAGTGGGGTTGCAGCTAAGCGGTTTGTACTGCTGATTGGACAGAAAATGTGTGATCAATTTGGTAATGAATGACTGAGAAACAATAATTAGCCAGGCATAAGATAATAAACATGGACAATTAAATTAGTTGACAGTCCATTCGGTACAGAAAGAAAGGTGTGAGAGCAAAAGTAAGCACAGAAAGTTGGCAAATTCACTGTCGCAAATTGGGCTAACTGGAGTATTACCACTGACATCTCTGTAGTAGCAGTTAAGAGCTAGAATTGGTTCCACTTTTGCTACTGCTAGAAACTACTATGGATATTTGTATACAGCATGCCCTTAGTAACTACAGTGAAATAGATTGAGAATATTAAACCCAATTAGGCATCAAACCTTTACGTCATTGAGACTTAAATGTTGTGGTGTGAACTTCCTGTCACCTCACAGAAGTGATACATCAATTTATACAGAAAGGGCTTTTTTTAGGTTAAGGAGATGGCACAATTCCAAAATACAAATATTATTTAATTACATAGTACTGACAGAATATGAAGTTGAAATGCAGACTGAGAAGGAAAAAATAAATTAATATTCAAACCATGATCGGCTATTAAATTAATGTCTTAGCAATTATCACTTCATTGTGCTAATCATATCCTATTAGAATTGACCATATAACATAATTTGATTGTATTCTGCTCTGGTTAAGTAGATTCAGCCACTTTGATTCAGAATGTGTATTAACTGAACAATACATGAATTAAATGTACTTTATTTTGGATTTACAAATAATGAATGAGGTTATTATAAGTCACAATAACTGAAGTTATGCCTAATGATGCTAAATGCCCTCTAATCTGGTGATTTTAAAATTATTACATGCAATTTAGTTGATTAAACAAGTGTTCTTTGCTTTAGCATAATTGGAGGTTAGACATTTGCCTCATCTGATACAACATAGGCATTATTGTCCAAACCATTGTACGCCTTGATATTTTTTACTTCTATCATTTGTTCACTGAATATAATTTGGAATATAGAGGGGATATAACATCATTTTGCATATGGATGCAAAATAATAACACTATAAACACAGATGCTTTGAATGGTATTCATGGCAAATATGTTAGACATTAATCAATCACATTGCATTAGCTGTATTGCATTTCTTACAGTTGCCATAGGCACAAAGTACTATACAGAATAATCCTATTCAATGATGGCCCAGGCATCCTACAAAGTGATGGAAGTGGGTTCAATAATACAGGATGAATGTTTTTTTTTCATGATAACCTGTTAGCTGGGGGCTGGGCTTCAGGTGTAGTTCATACTCTGAAACCAGAGGAACAGAAAGAAAGACAGAGAGAAATAGAAGGAGAAGAGAGAAAGAATGAGTGATCAGAATAGGAAAATAGAGTCATTGAGCAGAATATGTGCCAGGCAGTGCAACACTTTGTAGCATCAGCAGGAACAGACAATGGCAGCCAAAACAGGTGAGGGATAAGACATGCAGCCATGAAGGCAATTTTAGACTGTCCCACCTCAACAAGAGCAGGACAGGACAGGAACAGATATAGGTACATTTACTAAGAATTAAATGACAGCAAGGACAGTTCCTTATATGTGAACTCTCTAAGGCAGCCCATGTGCATCTTTGTACATGCAGCACCCAGATGGACTACAGGACTCATTGAAGAGATATTTTCAAATCTGGAGTTAAAGACTGTGATTGTGGTGGAACCCCCTACATAATTTGGTGGACTGATCTATTGTAGAGAGGATCTTTTCGAAAACAATCTATCACCAGATTTAGTTTTTTGCTTTTTTGGGAAAATATCAGATAAATTGATATCAGACTGTCTATATGAAAATTAATATTTGGACCATTATTAGTTCTTATTAACCATTAAATCCACAAATCCATGTCCGTTATTCTGTATTTGTACTGTTTTGTGTTTTGACTTGTATACCCTTTTCAGCACCATCAGAGGGTCTTTCACACCCCCATGAATCACCAGCTTCACAATGGGATGCAGTACTGTTTTAGATGTATACATGATGCAGTCTTTATTAGGAACATGTTCGGGGAAATGCACCCTTATTCCCCACCATTACCCCCAAGCAGCATATGGTCCAGATGGTGCCACATATCCCCTTAGGTTGGAATTTTTTTTATTTTCAACCTTGATATGGGAAGGCTATTATATAATCTCATTTTCCCACGTTTCTGCATTACAATATTGTCTGTACTGCCTTAGCTCTTAAACTTGTGTGATTGTGTGGTTTGATAAAAAGTACTAGATAAATATATGTAATATGTAATATGATTTGATAGAAAACTAGAGTGTTTCAGGTGTGTGTGTGTGTGTCTACTGCGTATAATCACTCATGAAGGCTATTTAGCTGTGACATGTTGGCCACCAAAATACAAAAGAAGAGAAAATGAAGACCTTTTAATCCACATGAGTGCCTTAGAATTTTTTTCTCTTTTTATTATCAATGCATGCTTTTTTAAGTTACAAGTTACAAAAGCCCCCATACCTCAATTTAGCCTATTCATGATTGCAAATTTGATTATAATTTTTGAGTACAACAACATTAAAATAAAAAGAACATATGTGTTGGATTAATGGAAGAAATTGTCTTTTGAATGGGTTGTTTATTCATACCATTATAGATCATTCACTACCTACACACAATATTGGCCATTTGTGCTTACATAAAAGTAACTGTCTTATTAGAAGGTTGTATCTTCAAATGACGACTGCTTTTGCTCCTAGGGAAATGTACAATGATTTAAAATGGCAAAATTTTCAAATCCATTTTTGTGAACAATGAAAGATGTTAGAGCTCTCAATGTAAGAAATCTTGTCTTCAGTGCTACCATCTCTGTGCGGCCTTTCTAGACTAAAGAATAACAAGGACAGGAATATATGTGAGACATTCAACAGGACATTCATGGGGCATGTTGACAGTAGGGGGGAGATCTGGCCCACTGCCTACACAACCATTGTATTCCTGCCGACAGTGCAGACAGGAAGTCAAGTTATGAAGAGTCACATCAACTCACAGCCCAAAGATTTACAGCCAGATGGAGCTCTATTGTCTTCTTTGTGGGTGCTGTAGACATTACTTGACAGATGCAGACAAAATTGAAATGAAAATAGCTATTTAAACTGATAGTACATTAAATGAGTTAGTTGCATTGGCCTTTATCAGACAGAAGAAGACTGCCTTATTTTTAGCTGAACTATGCTAGT
The DNA here is from genome assembly GCF_013368585.1 of Megalops cyprinoides. NCBI lineage: Eukaryota > Metazoa > Chordata > Actinopteri > Elopiformes > Megalopidae > Megalops > Megalops cyprinoides. The sequence goes on from NC_050590.1 coordinate 18,791,377, forward strand.
ATTACAGTTTATCACAGTGTATTCTGCTGCACAGTTTGATTTTATTTGTATGAATGATCTATGACAAATGACAAATTAACAAATGAAATGGACAATTATATTTAAGAAAAAAAATCCTTATGTACATCTAAATAAATTATCCAGACATGGAATGCAATGTGTTTAAATGTACAATATATGTAAAATGCTTCATTAAATGAATTAAAAAATATGACTCATGTTATTTACTTGTGTCATCATTTGAAAGATATGCTGCATATGTAGGGTCTATTACCATAGTGTATCCTTAACTCATTCCTTTCAAATAAAAATGATAAGTTAACTCACAGTAATTATTTTTTGAGTCTGTCTGTAATATTTGTAATGGCTGCCATTGTATAGGCTACAATGCTGTGGCCTATTCTGTCACCATTGTTTTTAGTGATGCTCTCTTGTCTTAAGACTCAAGAAGGTAGCATTTTCCAAGAGATGTCAAAACAAGCATTGTGTGTCTAAAATGCAGTGCACACATTTACAAGGCACATGCAGAAACTATCACCTATTGTCAGTCCTGTCCTCTACATGAGCACACATAAAACCACCATCCGATTGTTGATTGTTGAACGATTGATTGTGAATGTTGTTAATGTTTCTATTATAGTTACTATTGTTGTTATTTTTTCTATGATATGTTCTGTGATATGGTAAATGTGTAAAAAGGCCTAGGCCTATGTCCTTTCTTTACTAATAAAGTCACAACGGTCAGATTTGACCGGAAACACCACAGATGTTAGTTTGTGCCACTTTTTAAAAAACTGAAATGGTTTCAAAACAAATTCCCTTGTTAAACATTAACACAAAATAGTCTGTGATAAACAGCACAATATGTTTCCTCTGTTATACTCCTAGTATAGTCAAAATAATCCATAAATAATGCTACTTTTACTCAAAAATTTGTTGTATAAGCTCAGGTCAATGAGGCCTACTGGCCAGAAGTTCCAAATAGAAATACAAAAGCTGTCATAATTACAAAATAAAGTTCAAAAAAGATCTAATGCAACATCTAATGATAAAATCTGCACAATAAGAGATTTATAAATACTTAAAAGGGGTCGGTCATTTTTGACCAGGAACACAAAAGTAGGTAACATGAAATGAACACAACACAAGGGTTAAAGTCCTATTGGTGTCTGTAGTAAAACTGTCAAACTGGTACACAAAGAGGTCATTCTAAGGCTGTTTTATATACGGTGGGTTTTGTTTTTAAATGTAATTTTGGATTTTTTAGACCTTACTGTGGCGTCCTGTTGTAAGGATGGCCTCATTCAAGTGTCTACAGGTTATCATTACTGTTTACTGAGTCTTTTTATTTGTGAGCAACCACATTTTAAGATAGTCTTCGACACTGGAGAATGATAAGACACAAAAGAGACCTTTCGTACCAGGGAATTCGTATGTTTTTCTTTGAAACTGCCTTTCCATGTAAGACATAAGAATAAGTTCTTAACATGTTGTTTCAATCTACTCCCTGGAAGCACCTAAGGTTTATCTTGGTTTTAGCAGATATGGACTTCAGGATGACTGTAATTAAGTTGAGATAAGGGTTGTGATTAATACATCCAACGGTCATATCATACCATTGGCAACTAAGCTGCTGGCATCAAAAAAGGAAATATTATAAGAATACACAGAAGGTTATCACATGAATTACATGGTTTCTGCCCACTTTATAGTCCATGTTCTATCAGGGTAGGTGTTTTTAACATAAGCATATAGATATGGATGATCACAAATGCATTTTTAGCTAATTATTGTAATGGGTCTAACAGATTCCAAAAGTGGTCCAAGAGAAACAGCACAGAGTGAAATAACGATAATTTAATTTTTAATTCACATGGTCCCAATTAGAGATCTTTTTAATTCCAGAATTATTGAGGACCAGGGATTCCTTAATTATCTTCAAAGGAAAATTTAAAGAATGAGATCAAGAACAAAGTATATATATATATATATATATATAGACCCTAGAAGCTAAGACCTTTGTGGTTTTATTGATAGAGACAGCATGAAAACTACTAAAAATCAAATATGGTTTGGATGGGCAATTGATAATATATGAACAGTAACTTAAAAATTACTGAAAGAAGTAAAAGGAAATTTAGAACTTAGATTCAGTTATATCAGATATGAGTAGAAGAGTGCAAAATTGCTTTCAATTAGTTATTTTACTTTATTCAAGCATTACAGACAATGACATCAACAAAGTTTTGTTCATTTGACCTTCTTTAGGCTGCAACAAAGAGAAAATAACTCTTCCAGAGTCAAGTAGTATGATAAATTGCTCATAAGGAGCAATTAATGAAGGGCATCAGAGTAGGAAATCAATAACTTCACCACCAATTAATACCAATACTAACTAAATCAACTTTCAAATGCCTTCCATCCTTGCCTAGTATTGTGCAACAAGAACATTGTGAATGAAATTACATCCAGGCCAGTTGTTTAAAAACCAAAAACAATTTAAAATCAACTCAGTGGCTAGACTGAGTGGGAAGAGAAATAATTGCTTTTTTCAGAACTTATCTATAAAAGTTAGGTGAAAAATATTAAGAGGTGCATAAATGAGTGTTTAAATGTGCTTCAAATATATGTGAAATTGTATATGTCAAGCTTTTTAAAAATAACATTTTTTTGTTTTATGCATGTAATACAAAGTTAATTTCATGCTATACCAATGTAATAATTATCTGATGGCTTATAAGAATGAATGTAACCTCACTGAGTACAGACAGAATTATGCACATCAGTAATGAATCCTCTGCACACCCCTAGTTTCTATTGTAAAATCCCTCGATGAAGGAATGAAAATGAGGGAATCAACTACCATCAAATATGACAAAATAGTTTCCATTCGCCAAAGCAAAGGCCTTCATCAGCCATGGGCTGTGGCAAGCATATCCCTTCAGTTAGAGGTTTTAAAGACTATCCACACTTAAAGCTGATTTGAATGAGTAATTATAAGAACACTGTTAAACATATTCTTCAAGTCCTTGTTCCACGTGGCCCTGTTCTTTCAAGTTACCATTAGAATGTTCATACCATTAGAATGTACATTAGAATGTACACTGAATGCAAATATTAAGCATTAGGTTTTCAGACACTCAACAAACACAAAACACTGTAGCATCCAGACAAAGTTATTATTATCATAAAATTAAAGTATTATTATAAAATTATTATTACTGTCCACTGTTACTAAGAAACAGCATTTGTCAGTAAAGTGAAAGCTTCTGTCTAGTTTCTCATCTGTATTGTGGGCTCATTGTCTTCCTGCTCATTCCTGAGCCTTTGCTTTTTCCTCATTATTCTCCCAATAGCCTTCCTGCAGCGATATTTAATTGTCTCCTAAATTTCAATTAGGTTGCCACTCGTGAACAGAACTATAAATAGCAACTGTGGTCAATTAGGTCCCATTTATGATCAAATCACAATTTCCTTGTCTTAAATGGGCAGCACACATTTAAAATAGGATCGTCTTTTTAAACAACTACTAAATTTTAGCTTTTTTTCTGTTAGTCTACAATATCAGCATTGCCTCTGAATGCTTCTGAAATTGCATTTTGGTCATGTTCAGGTATTTTCAGTATATATTATATTAGTTTTAAAATATGCCATGTGCCAGGGTATTTTTTAAAAGGACCATGTCCAGTCAGGCACATGGGAATGATCATTATTACAATGTGATCATTCAGTAGTATTTCATATTTTTTGTGGTTTGTGGTATATATATTTAGCAGTGTATTGTACTCATTATGAGTAGGGTCTCCCAGAAAGCTCTTTTTTCCCTTCTGAAAGGCAGCATTTTCATCTTTCAAGAAATATTACAGGTCTTGGTGCTCAGCATTAGATCGAACCTTGGAAATGTAGACGTTGCTTTGGGTTAAATAGTGATTTGTAGAGCTCATTATCATGTGTTAGAAATGCAAAGGGAATATTGATTTTCTTCTGTAGTCTGTGGCTGATAATGTGTGTTGAATACTTAGGCCTTCTTTTTGCAATGTACACAATACTATACTGGGTCTAGTGAGGCTCAGACTCAGAGATCACTATGCACAGATAAATGGTAGATGATGAATAAAGAAATCCAAGCCTCAAATTCCAACTTTCAAAAGGCAATACAGCATTTCAGATGTTCAAATGGTGACAGAGGGCACACAGATACAATACTATCTGCAGGCCCAGCACTGAAGCTTTTCAAATGCTGGTATAAAGTACTTTGTAAGGATAACCTGTTATGGGAAACCAGTTCTTAAATGAGGAAAGCATTGAGTAGTTATATTAATCATATTCATGGTATTCATATTTCACAGTCACGCATTGTGTAAAGATGAAAAATGGTCTTTAAATTAAAGAAATGTAAAGGATACCTTTAAATATATTGAAAACAACATATGAGAAGGATGTAGTTTACCAACTGCTTTGTGGCTTTTTTTGTGAAAAATCATCCTTATCAGAAAACATCAAGGAAAGTAACTTTCTTTAGACAAAGTGTCTATAGTTTCAAAACTATTCATGTTACTGCAAATTATTTGAACATATATGTGCATGCTTTACACTTTTATCAGGGTGATATTCAATACTGTGCATTATTAGACCTTTCCATTGGTGAAACACACTGTGCTAGAAGGTTTTATGTTCTCAACCATTCACTTCAAAGGCTAAATATGTAGCCTTCCATATTTCTGTAAGGCAGTATTTGCATATCATTGAGTGACAAATAACTGTTTTCCTAAATTCTTGTCCCAACCTTTTCAATAGAATATAGCAGTCCTTCCTTAGTCCAAGAGGATTGGGCACACGATGTACTCCTCAGATTCAGTTTCCTAGTGATATACTTTCATTGTGTAAAAAAATACATTTTTATAAATTATTTTTATAAATTATTTGATAAATCACTTATAGGGAACATTCTTGTGGTCAAACATATTCTGCTTTTTCAACATCTGGCATGGGTTAATGAAGAAATTGGAAGATATGAAACACACCCATCACAGCAATCTGGACTATCCAGCATTAGCTGGATCTCTCATTTGGTCAGACAACACCTTTCTGTTTGCAAATGTAGATGTGCTAATGTTCCCAAGTTTTTCTTTAATTGTGTGAAGTGGAGATAATAGAGGCCTTCATCTGCCCTCTCATTGGCTGCTGGTCATATCTCGACTTGGCCATACACAGTTGTGTATCCAAAAGTCCAGAGGTTGAAATGTATTATTTGGGAGGTATGAGGGATCCACAAAGTATGTGCTTACCTACATATTTGTCTTTTGTTCAAGCCAATCATGCTAAGTCCACCTTTATTGACAACACCAAATATTTTAGATTGAGAGCAGAGAGAAACAAATGAGATGAGGGAAAGACTAGAGGACTTTTTCTATTTCAAACATGCCCTGCAAACTTCTCCCATGCTGATTGATCTTAAAATATGCCCTCTACTGACTTTGCAGTGATAACTCAGTTTTGTAGCATTATGACTTGTTTCCTTCCAGCAGAAACATGATGAAGTTAGCCTACAGTTGTTCTGTTAGTGAGGGTAGGTAGGCAGTGTTCTGTTCCCATGTCGATGTGTGGGAGTGCGATGTGAGATAAGGCACACCAGCTAATTGTGATCCTGTGATTATGTTGGCCTTGCTGAGGTAATGAGCATAGAACACTGTCTGTCAGCTGCTTACTCTGCTCATTGTTCTCCCCAACACTCCAGAAGATAACAGAGAAATATAAAGTTGTCTTTTCCTGATACACGATAATAAGGACTCCCTGTTGAGTTCATACCAGTTTCATGATACCAGTCTCTATGATATAAGTCTAAACAAAGTATATTGAGTACAGGGGCTGAATACTTATGCAAACAACATATTTCAGTCTCATTTTTCTTTTATTTTTCTATTTTCTAACATAAAATCAATGACACTTTAAAATAATTAATTTTGAGTTTCAGTGTTTTTGAATAAAATTTGAAAATGTGAGCATTCTTCAAGGGACTGAATACTTTTGCAAATCACTTTATATATGATTTTTTGCTTTGGTCACACTAGCAATTGTATGAAATCAACATTCTCCACATCAGACTATGGCTGCAGTGCCATTGCTATTTTCTTGTCAACAGCAGCCTGAGTTGGCTGTCTGATGTCCACTGTTGTTTTGGGCTGCAAAGTCCAGGAATGCCTTTCAGCTTCTGACAGTTCTGACATGCCTGTAGCAAGGTCGGCAAAATTATTGCTAGTGCTATTGGTAATTTTAATAGGACTGTCACTGGCAATACAAATGCTATACTGCAGAGAATATGTCAGGTACAGGTATTTCAACAACAGCAACATTACACACTTTTCTTTACCATCAACAGTGTAATTTTAATTTGTATGAAGTTACATATTATATCACTGTTCATTGTGTGATGTTCACCACTGCTACAAATACAGAGCACATATTCTTCCTCTCCATCAATGCAACATTTACCTTCATAATTAATGTGTATACAGCTGAATTATGCAACTCCCAAGGGCAGAATAGTAGTAAATAATGTATTTGGAAAACAAATCCCACTCAGCCTTCACACAGTTCATTATGTAAACAGTGCTTTGTATGATTGAACATGCTGTTTCTAAATCTCATATGTAAATCACTGCTGATTTTTAACAAAATGGCATGTGCAATCTCACCATGAAATACAGTCTCAGAAAAGGAATGTGGTATAATGAACTCATGCAAGAAGTATTTTGGACTTAAAAGTGGACTTCAGAAAAATGTCACCCTGTTAAAATACTTGGTTTAACTATTTTAACAATATTTTGTGACAGTTAGGAAGTATTGTAGGTCTTTCATTGTCATCCTCAGCCTCTTTGTTGCTGCTCTGACCAATGCCATTCTTCCCTGGCTGCTCTGTTTTAGAGCATGACTTTGTTGACAAAGATTCTGGGTAGTTTTGTGTTGCTTCCACTTCTTGACAATTGATTTGAAAGTGCTTTGTGGGATACTCAAAGCTTTGGAAATCTTTTTGTACCCCTTCCCTTACTTGTGCCTATCCACACCTCTTTTCCTGAGTTGTTGGGAAAGCTCCTTTGACTTCATGGAATGCCCAATGGTGGGACCCCACACAGAAAGACAGTTGTGTTCAATATAAACAGTTAACCACTTTGGTTACACACAAGTGAATACATCCAAACTAACTGAATTCTGAAGGCAATTGGCTGAGCCAGAGCTTATTTAGAGGAGTTACTGCAAAGGGAGTGAATACTTTTTCCAATGAAGATTTTTAGGAGTTTTGTTTTCAATGCATTTATTTCTTTTAGTTTATATTTTTTATCTAACCATTAATCTGTAAACAATAGGTTTAGCCCATGCTTTGTTAATTTTCTGTATTTATTAATCATTAATTCATGTTAACCACTACAACACCAATTAATTGACAACAATTAATGTAGCATCATGGGTAAGTTATCATTACTTCTTCATAAATCAGCAGAAGCACAATTATATGTCTGCTATTACAATAATTGATATCAAACAATTATTCCCACATAACCATATTGAACAAGTACAGTTCCACAGCAAACATACCCAGTGGTTCCTAAATTCACTCATGTAACACCCTGCAGTTATTAATTGTATGATTGAAAAAGAATGTGTTCATACAAACTTTGTGTCACAAGTGTAAAACGCAGAAACGCAGTCAGTCAATTTTCAATGTTTTTATCCAGCTAACAAGCTAAGATAGCTAACTAATGTGCTATCTGGTTGAAAATTAAAATTAACTAGAGATATAGCTCACAACTCAGACAGACCATTATCAAACTAGAGAGGTGACTATCTGAAAATTAAGGGTCTGACTAGCTGGCTTCAACAAAATCTAGTGATTTTACTTATTTTTCATGATTAATACTTTCTTAAATCATTATCAAAATAACAGCGATTGAAGAATTGAAGACATGGTATAAAACCCCCCCCCCCACACACACACACACACACACACACAACTCTCGACTAACTGGTACACATAATAAATATCATTGATGGAGGGACTTTAAACAAAGACATAGATAGTGATATCAAATTAAAAATATGGATTGTGTTTACTAGGCTACTCTGTAATCATTGCAGATATTTTGGCATGGACCTCTTTCCATGTTCCAATCAGAATAAAAGAAGCGTGATCAATTCTAGCAGTACAGGGTCTAATAAAATTATTGAAAAGAAAACAAGTATCCAGTGTCACCTTGATAGCAACTGAAGAGGAATCCAGCATTGAACCACACGTTTTTCAGCTGCAGCAAGTCATTGTTGAGAAGAAACAGACTGGGTTCCAAGAGTAGATCAAAGCGAATTATTTATTCACTATTTTAATTAATTTTGATCCAAAATCATCATGGTGGGACTGTATGGTAGGACTGCAACTTTATTTAAATAGACTAAATTACTCAGGCCATCCCTCATGCATTTCCATCTGTAATGTAAACAAAACCTAAAAAACTGAAAGAAATCAAGGCGTAAAATGTGATTTTAGCGATTAAACAGCTAGGACTAAATCCGATGTCTATACTGGTTGGGTATCTAATTCTGCCAATATGTGGAAGGAAAAAAAATGTTTAAACTGGTCTGAATAACCATTTTGTAAAGAGGCAGGATTTCTAGAGATCAGTCTCATTTGATTTAGGTAAACTCCTTGCTGGTTTGCAGGTTAGATGGTCAATCAGCTGTAGGGGGAAAAAAGAGTGAGGTGAGTTACACCTGGGTGCTATGAGTGTGTGCCATTCACTAAGTTCTCTTTTGATTAACTAATGATAGTTTATTTGGGTGAAGTTTGTGCGGTGTGTTGAGCTGTGTGTTTTGTATTGTAAGTGCATGCTTTATATGGAGGTATCTGTGCTGCACCACAGAGCTGTCAGCAGCTGGTGCTGCCTATTAGGGGAGAATGAAGATGAGGTCCACTATTAGAGAGGGGACATATGAGAATGCAACGAGATCTAAGAGAGTGCAGCTAGGAACACTGAAAACCCATAATACAAGGCAAGTGGAGGCAGCATTTTCTTTCCGTTATTTTGGTCTGATCAGCATTTTCTGTTTTGTGTGTGCTTACCTGAGTGGAGGTAAAAATCAGGTCTGCCAGGAACCAGACTGAAGATGCCCAGCCAAGGATGGAGTTCAGGGAGCAATAACCAACAGAGACCTAACATGTAAATGTGAACAAAAAATGACAACCTTTCTGGGATGCACATTTTTGTTTGACAGTTTCTTTGTCAGGGCATGTCTAGAAAGGAAAGTATTTCATATAAATCCATATCCTCACAGGCAGGGAGATGAGTAGCTCCCTGCTTACTGGTTTCTGGACTATCAGTACCCAGTTACTTATCCAATTCTTTGCTGCCCAGCTGCTTCCTTCATATCCCATGTCACATTCTCAGTTTCTTTAAAAACTCTGGATTGTAGATTCAATTTGAAAAAAAAAAAGAATAAACATGTACCTAATTATCTGCTTTTTGATGTTTATATCTGCCATCTTTGAGCATAGAGGCATTAGAAATCCCACATTCTAATGATACTAATCTGCTTTCAGTTCACCTTTTCAATACACCTGAATGCAGTTATTATTACCTAACTTAAGACTGCAAAGCTGTATGTATCATTTCTTAACTACATGCCTTTCACAGTTGGTTTAAGCATAGAATAGCATAGTTAAAATAGCTTGAAATCACACCATGCGTGGGATATTACTTGGTTAACATTGTATGGTAATGTCAGTTATTTAGGTATTACATGTATGAATCAAATTTTAATTCCATTATGTTATTTATGGAAAGTTAACATTTTTTGCAAATTAAATTTTGTGATTTTTTTTTTATATATGACAAGAATGTTTATTTTTCCTCCGCTTTTTTTTTTACCATAATACTAAACACACATGGAACACAAAGTTCATCCCACCACAACATCTACAGCCAAGCAAGAGCACAGGACAAGGCAGTTGTAATCTTCCTATACCCATACAACCATATGCACTATTGCTATGCACACTATGCACACAATTCCACAGTGCATCTGGAAGAACACGCCAAATGGAATACAATCCTCTTGACACTGTTTGAATAATAATAACTGAATAACTTGCAGGAGTCCGACTGAGCTGTAAGGTACAGTACAAATGGTGCAAAAAGTTTACATTGGCTGACCTACCCACCCTTATCCCTGTTAGAATGATGACAATGCGTTATACCATGGTGGGCTCATAGTGATCATCAGCAGATGACATAGCTGGTTGCGAACCCCGGTTGGCCCATTAATTTTCGTAACAGCAATGGAGTCCAAAAGGTGTGAATATCAATAATATGTGGTATTTTCACTCTCTTCTGAGGATATGAAAGCCATGAAGTGAAACATTTTGAGGCAAGTCTGGTATTTACTCTTCATCATTAAGGCATCTGTGGGTACAGAAACTTGATTAATTTTCAGCAGCAGTGAAGCACCTCTAGTGAGCAAAACCTGTTCCCAGGGCATTCTCCTTCCCCATACAAATGGACCTGATTAGGTTCTGAAGTTAATTGGGTCTGACAAAAATTGTGTGTACACATGCCAGATTGCCATTCTATCATCAGCATAATGAAAGGCCTGTGCAAAGGATGTTTCCCATTCCATGCACTCCAGCGTCACTTTCATTCTAGTATACAAATCCATAGAAGTGTATACTTTCTTGGTTATCAGGCTGATCACTGCAGTGATGTCAATAGCCATGTATACCATGACCACCTCCTATCTGAATGCCCCAGCAAAGTTATTTTCATGATGAGAAAATAGGCTTTATTTGGCATCAGGTATTGCTGGTAATTCCTGTAAGTAAGAAACACTTTAAAAGGCTGAGCAGTGCACACTGCAGGTTTTCTGATATTTGTTTCAGGATTTTAATACACAATAATTACACATTGTTAAAACTGTACAACTGCTTATTGTTTACATTTGTATTTCTTTCTTGAATCATTTTTTCCCCTTTTTTGTCAATGTTTTGAGCTCACATTTAATATTTGTTTGCACATAAGGTCTGACTCTCTTATTTATTTGTTTAGAAATCAATATCATTTCACCGACAAAGATTAGGAAATTAGGGCATTCTAGCATTGTGATGTATCACCTTGGTTTGAAACACAGTATGATAAATTAGTTAGAGAGACAAGAGAAACAAGAGAAAAGCAATACTTCTGCTGCCATGGGGATCTGGGATATAGTTTGCTTTTGTGTCAGCAGAATCACATTTAAGGTCACAAGTCTGAATCAAAGAACATGTCAGTTCACCATTTGTTTTTAGCTGAATATCTGTGACTTGTAGTTTGCACTCTCTGAGCAGTACACCATAATGGTGAGTTGATTTTACCAGATTAGGTGGCTAACCATCTTATTTAGACATAATTGCACAGCAATACTTAGTTATAATATATGTGTGATGGAGGAATTTTTTTCAGACATTTTGTTTCACTTCACCAGGACTTGACATTAATGGTTAAACCATGTGGCTACAAGTGACTAAATTTCACTAATTAAGAGGTTTTGAAAATATTTTATATTGTTTGGTTGCTCATGTTGGCAATCAAAAAAGTTCCTACTACAGTTTTTCACAATTGCTAAGACATATTTCTTGAAACCTTCCACCCTTTTCTCAAAACTGTAAACACAAAATCCAATTTTCAAACTACATTCACCAAACTTCTGACTCTTCTTGCAAAATCAAACAGTCTCCTCAAGACAGTTTTATCTGTGCTCAAAATCAAACGATGTTTTCAGATCATACACAAAGCCAGTCAAAATAAAAACACTACTGAGCGTTCATTACACACTACATCAAAAAATGGAAAGCACAGTGTTCAGGGCATGTAGCTTCAGAAAAAAAAAAATGTTTACTGTTTACAATACAGTAAATGCATTTTACGTTTTCAAAAAAAAAAAATCACAAATCAGTAACACAGTTTAGAGATTGCATACTGTAAGTACTGCAAGCAATACAGTATTGAATGTCTGTTGATTCAATACTTGCATACAGTAAAAATACAGTGCTGCAAAAGGCCAAAGAACAAAGACAAAATGTAAATGAAAAGCACATTACAGTACACTGTAAATGTAACTGCAAAATCAAAGTCAACAAGTGATTCATTCGGTCTCAGCATCATGTCTTTGTGCTGGGTCGGGCCAGAGGACTTCATCTACATCACAGGCAATGTTCTCTCTAGCCAGGCAACGGGGGAAAAACCCTCTAGTGTGCCGGATCCAGCCTTGGCAAGACTCCACACCTATGTCACCACAGGCCAATTCCATGGCCTGTAGGAGATTTTGCGTGGTATAGGGTTTCAGTCATATACTTTTCACCGCTATGCAGAGAAAAACTCTTCTATTGGGTTGAGTAAAGGGGATTATGGTGGAAGGCAAACATTTATGAATCGCTGGTTGATGTTGAACCACTCCCATATAAGGACAATGCGGTGAAAACTGATGTTGTCCCAAACTACGACATAGACAGGATGCTCTGCCTGCTCATGATCCAGCTGCTCACGCCCAAACAAGACATCCTGAAGACCACCCAGAAATGTGAGATGATGTTGGGTGTTATATGGCCCCAAGGTGGCATGACGGTGGAGAACCCCACAATTACTTATGGCTGCACAAAGTGTCACATTGCCACCACGCTGGCCAGGGACTTCGACAACGGCCCATTGGCCAGTTATGTTCCAGCCTCTCCTTCTCCTCTTCATCAGACTGAACCTAGCTTCAACCACAAAAATGTATTCATGGGGTCTTTCCATGGAATCCAATTCAAACACTCTCTATATATAAAAATAGATATAGTTTTGTAAGTCCTACAGAAAGACAGACCTATACTGTAGAGTGTATGCACTCCTGATTTACATGCATTACAATATAGTGCAGCTTGACAGTAGTATGTAGTATAGTATTGTACCGTAAACAATCAGCACTAACTGTATCTGTTTGAATGTACACTTACTTGCACATACTGAAATCGTTAATCTTTGACCCTTTCTGAGTTGCGCTCAAAGGGTACTCTACACTTGCTTCATGTGCACCTCGTTGCGTTGGAGGACATGGTCAATGGTGGAAAGGCTGACACTGTTGATTCCTTCAAAATTTGCATTGTCTTCAACAACTCGGAGCTGTATTTCACGCAGTGTAATGGAATTGTTTTGAAGGACCATGTCAACAATGAGAGCCTCTTGCTGTTGGGAGAACATAGGAGTCCTTCCACCCTCACGTGGCAGTCTTGCAATTCTACAAAAAAAGGAACATGCAGTTACAAAAATATACATGCAGTAAAAACAGTGATGGACCCCACCCCCCCCCACCCCAGTCTCCTTTATACTGGCAAAGTGGTGTACTGAAACATCTGTATACAGTAAATTTTCAATGACCAAAAAAAAAAAAAAAAACAATTACCTGTTCTCTTCTCTGAATCTCCTGATTATGGTGGCCGCAGAGAATCTGCTGAGATTGGGTTGTACTCTTTGTCCTGCTTCCCTCATTGTCATTCCATGAATACATGGTCTATCACAGTTGCTCGAATTTCATCTGAAATTACTGTTCTTGGTCTTGGTCTTACTCTTCCTCATCCTCCTCCTTGTCCTCCTCATACACCACCTCTTACACACACTCTTCCTCCTCTGCCTCTCAGATTGTTTCCATCCATTGTTGGTATCAACCTTCAACTCACCCTGTGCACTCTGAACTGGCTTATATTGGTTTCATCACATCATTAGCAACAAGTGTGAAACATTTTGAGTCGTTTTGTGTAAGCTACGACATTTGTGCTGTAATTGTGTTTAACTTCTGCCACCTGTGGTTACTATTATGCATCACAAGTGTGTCACAGTGCAAACTGTTTTTTAGTGAGTGAGAATGTGTTTAGAGTTTTGCAAAAAGAGTAAATGAGATCTGCAAATTGTGTCTAACTAGATGAAAATTGTTTATGGTTTTGCCAAAAGATTAACTGAAAATCACTGCGTTACATAATCGATAAATCTATAATGCATGTGAGAGGGCCGTGTGTCACCGTGCCCAAAACGACTCAAAATAAGCCACAAAGGAAGTACAATCATGCACTCCATTGTGCTGTGCGAGAGTGCTTTTCTTCAACACAAAAAGTTCGCATCGTGATGACGTAAGCGTGCTTGGGCCCGGAATGTTAAGCGCAATGTGAGTGCAGGGGAGTGGGGAGGGGGGATAATCATGCTCAGGCACGGTAGTCAAACCTAGGCCTAGTGTGAGTAAACCCTAAGATTTCACAGAAGGTATTTTACATTGTGTATTATAATGTATGCCTCTAACAACAAGGGCAGAAAAACAAAAAAAGACACTGAATAAAATAGACACCAAGAAAAAGCATAGCATCAGTAGGGGTTTTGGTTGAATAAGTATTACAGTGCATTTACATTAGAGGAATTGTATGACGCGTCTGTGATATTAATCTAGGAAGCACTGCTTCAAAGTGTATCACTGACAGCAATATTTTCCCTAAAAACTCCCCCTTGAGTCTGATCATCTTGTGGTTTATGTTACTGGTATTAGCTAAGTAATTATTGTTAACTTTGCTTGGTATGTCACAGATCACACAAAGGTTCATTGTGCAATTTATCCAAAATATGAATGAGTCTTATTTTCTCATACTGATCATCATTGATTAGTTACAGAGATGGAGCTCTTATTTAACCTTGGGTTTTTAACATCAGTCATCTTCCATTGCTGGAGAAAAGATGAAGTGGCTGTGGCTGTGGTAGTGTTGAGACTTTCTGAACCTAATGACTAATAAGGAGAAATGATGAATGATTATGGGATATGCCTTACAATGAGAAAAAGTCAGCTCTTTATAAGTCCGTCAAGACTCAACAGCCTGATATTTTACATATTACTCACTTGTTTCTTGCTCCAGTGTTTCCTCAATTACTGTTCCAATCATGTCTTAACAACATGAGGAGATTTTTTTCCACCCTGTCAGTAATGTTGTGCCTGATGCCACTGATTACTGAAGCAGCAGCAAGCTGTGTCCAGTGGGTGCTCTCATGCACATCTTAAACTGCATTAATAAGCACATCAAAACTGGCAAAGCCTGGATTGCCATCAAAGCCCTGTGTTTGGTTCATTCAGTTTGCCAGTCAGACCTTTCATATGTGTTCTTTTCACTCTATTAGCCAGGATTATCTGTGCCAGCCAGGGCTGTGAATGGCTATTGAGGTATTTGATACACAGATATTTTGCCGCATCAATCTGTTTTGCTGCTTTTTTTTGCTGCGTTAACTGTGACAAAAGACATACATAGTGTTGACAAAATAGGAAATAATTCTAATCCTAAAAATATAAATATTTTATTCTGTGATTTACATAGAAATAGCATGGGTTTGGTTTGCAGAGAGAGAATCTCTGCACCATAAATGGATATCTTTGCAAAACAAAAAGGATTTCTTTTAAAGGCTAGCTCTGGTAAGCAGACTCAAAAAATAGCACTTGTGAGACTCAGAGTGGGGGCTAGGACCTGAGGTATTGACAGATTCATTCTTTTGCTGTACAAAGACAGATCTGCTATACACAATGCTGTATTCAAACAAAGTAGTCACGAGCCATTGGACTAATCTGTTTACATCTATGTGACAGCAGTGTAGCATTGTGGCAATCCTCTCCTTTTCTGGATTGGGTGAAAGGAAATAATAGGCAGTGTTTCCAATTATGTGGGTGTGAAAACTCATTTCTGTAGCCACACTGCTAAAAGTCCTCTATTGTTTGCAGGGTCAAAATGATTTGTACTCTAGAATTCCGTGTAGAAGCATTGGATTCCACAGCCCTTTCGTGTGCTTTCAAATTGGGACTTGGCCACCTAATCCACATTAACTACCCTTTGGTGTGCAGTCTGTTGAAATTCAGATTAAGCAACATACCCCCTGCCCCCATACACAGACACATACACACACATACACACACACGTTATATAGTATATATGGGAGTCTAAATGGAGTTTACACATGTTTCACATTGATATTGATATTAATTACCATTTTTCTGCTATAAAGACATTTTAAAATGAGCACTTATTTTGAGTTTCCAAAGCACCATGAGAGATCAGCACATTTTGAAAGAGGTCAAATAGTTGCCTGAGTTGCAGATATATCAGTCACAGAAATGGGAAAAAAAAATAATGTGTTGAATATCATGGAATATACTGGAAATTACCACATAACTGAATTCTATACCTCTATGTGTCAAGAACGGGGATCGGGACACAAGCGCGGACCACCGGGTAAACGAAACCAAGCGTTTAATGAAAATCGTCAGGCAGTTCGTAGTACAGGGGCAGGCAGAGTTCAAAAACACGGGAAGGCAGTCCGGGGGCAGATCCAGGATCGGGAGTCGGGGCAGGCAGAGTCGGTAACCAGGAGGGCAGAACAGGCAGACGGGACCAAAACGGCAGGCGAAGGACGAAGTCGAAAAACAGGCAGGATTCCAAAAACAGCGATCAGGCTTCAGGTTACTAGAGCGGGGACGAGACAGGAAAAACTCACTGCAACGAACTAGCAACGAGACAGAGACACGTAGGGAAGATATAGGGCTGGGGTAACGAGGAGATGGGAAGCAGGTGAGCAGGCAGGCAGGTGCAGGCAATAAGGGAATCAGGTGGGCGGGGACCCGGCAGGGAGCCGGGCGGGGCAGGAATACAAGGAAAACAAAAGCACAAGGACAGGGAAAACAAAAACACTGCGGCTTAAGGGGGCGGAGCCCTGACACTATGACCTAGTTTTGGAAAAAAAATTGTATGTTGTCTGCTTCATAAAGCTAATATTTTTATGGGAGGGATGCCATAAAAATATTAGCTTTATGAAGCTAATATTTTCATGGGAGGGATGCCATTCATAACTGTAACCAAGGCCAATGCACAAAAATGTGTCACCTGGTGTAATGAGCACAAACCTGGACTTTTGAGCACTGGATGAAAATGATATGGTCTGATGAGTCATCTTTCACACATTTTTCTGCATCTGGATGAGTTTGTGTTTGGATTAACTGAAAGGAAGCCTTCAACCAACATACTTTGTTGCCAATTGTTAAATTTAGTAGAGGATCTCTTGTGGCATGGGCAGCCAACCCAAGACAGTCACTGGGTCTGATTATCGCTACATGGTAGAATTATGGCCAAGGAATATGAAGCAATTTTGGGTGACCAGGTACACCCAATGGTGCAAAAATCATTCCCATATTTCAAGGTGAACCCCCCCACCCGCTAAATAGATTCAGGAGTGAACACCTGCTGAAGGTGAACGCTTTATAGCCTCACCAATCACCAGATCTATACATCATTAATCACTTTTATGTGAAAAATATAGTGTAGAGTAGATAGGACAGAAGCTGTTCTGAAGGTAAGAGGCAGTCCTACTCTTGATTACTTAATAAATATTCATATATTGTTGGGTATTTCCATTATTTATTATTACATTAGTACTTTAAATAGTATGTTTTAAATTATGATCATTGTCAGAATCTAATGCAAGGACTGTTGAACTGGCCCTGAATTTATTCCATGTAGGTTTCCCAGCCTGCAGATTTCCAAATTTAAAAGTCACTGAAAAGAAAGACTTTCTTTGCTTCCCCCCTGCCCCCAACCCCACAAGCTTCAAAGGAGATCTGTAAAATAGTTTCAGATATGATTCAGATATTATTCAGCTTTTCAAATAGATTCTCTCACATTGAACACATGGCAACTTATAATTGAAGACTTCATTGCAGTTTTTTAAGATAACATTATCATTGGCAATATTGTGTTACACGTTTTGCCTTCAGCTGGGTTGTAGCAACATGAATGAATAAAACAAACTGTCTCGATCAAAAACAGAAGTCTGAAATACTCAAACAGAATTCAGTTAAAAAATATTTCACATTAAGGACCTTCCAAATATTTATTTATATTTTTGGCCCACAATCAGGGTGCGAAATACGGAGGGGGGGGGGGGGGGGTGTCGGGGTTCTGAGACCCCTTGATTGACACTTGAGACCCCCTGAAAACAGAACAACAGAAAAATTTTGGGCGGTCTCTGGAAAAATCTTTAAAAAATTATTTGTCACTTGCAATTCTCACTAAAAATGCCTTTTAATCCTTAAAACCCAACACAGCCTGCGTCCAAATTCACATCCCTTCTTCTTGGTTGAACTGCTCACTAAGTATTCATCACTAACAATGCTAGTTGCTTGTCTATGTGACGAAGTGTTTGTGAGAAAAATAATTTTGAATTTGCTGAATTTTTTTTAAATTTACATTTAATCATAGTTACAATCTGCATACAGCTCTGCATCCATCTCCACACCCATTACTCTTGTTTAAATTACTCATGAACTCATCATTGCATAGATATGGAACACATATCACAAGAAAGGGTGGAACCGGAGCTTTGTAAAGATTCTAGTCACATATTTGTACATACCGAAGTAATCACGTTATGAAGACAGATCAAACTTCTGCAAAGTAGGATCTTTACTAATTTCTTCACCCATTTTCCCACTCCAGCTTCTCTGTTGAATGATTCACAAAGTCCCTATCGCTTCACAACGTACCGCATATCAAAATAAACAGCAGAACTTTCCCTTTCCGATGATACTAGTTGCTGAGTAATAAGCTTTTGAAATCACAGTACATTTCTGCATTGTCTCCAACATAGGGCTGACATTACATCCCACTTTGTATGAAAAATAAACACAACCCCCCCCCACACACACACACACACACACACACTGAAAAAAGGTCCTGTATTTTGAAACCTATGTTGGCAGGTATGGGTAGGGGGGACCCCCCGATTGCCACAGGGTATTTTGCACAACAACAAACAAGCAAATATGCATTCCTTTCCTCATTGTGAAGATAATCCTTATTCAGAACATGATTTGTTACCTTTATTACTATTGCTTAATTTGTCATATTGAACATGGATAGAGACATTATTGGTTTAATCTAAATGACTACTTCAGTGACATTTACTGCAACAAATGAATGGAAGGACACGTGGGGAAACCATTTCAGGAAGCTAGCTTTGCATTCAATCTGGCAAAATTCTCAAGTACCTCAACAATTTCACCAAAATTTTACACCATTATACACCAACTGTGACCATGTCAAGCAACAAGTTGTGACCATGGTCACACAAGTCAAGCATTTTCATCAGTGTACAGTTTGGTCTAAAATCCCAAACTTTTTACTGAGTAGTTTACAGTCTAGGAATTTGTACCATGAACAGTAACAGTGCCTTGTGCTATCTGAGTAATTATAGGGACTGTGGATTTTATTTAAATAAATTAAATATTAAATTAACTCCCCCACTGGATTTAATGGCGTTCCTATAGCAACACACTTACATTTCATAACTTGAGGCTCCACAGACTGAACCGAACAGCTGGATATAGCCATCACCACTGGCAACTAACAAAACAACTGAACAACAGCTGAAACAGCCAATATGACAATGAGTACACAACTTGTCAATTTTCCATTGACTATAATTCAGAAAGTGAAATCATGTTGCATTAAACTTATATATTAATATTGGTATTTTCCACCTGGCTGTATTCAGAGTAAATATAAGAATACAGGACTTGTGTGTCAGGGCTCCGCCCCCTTAGCTGTGGTGTTTTGTTTTCCCCTGTCCATGTGCTCTTGTTTTCCTTGTGTTCCAGCCCCGCCCCGCTCCCCGCCTGGTCCCCGCCCACCTGATTTCCTCATTGCCTTCACCTGCCTGCTTGCCCCCCTGCATCCCATCTCCTCGTCACCCCAGCCCTATATCTTCCCTGCGTGTCTCTGTCTTGTTGCTAGTTCGTTTCAGTGTTTCCGACCTGTTTCGTCCCCGCCGTAGTTTTGTCTCCGTGTTGTGCTGTTATCGCTTTTCCTGCCTGCATCCTGACTATGATTCTGCCTGCCGCCTCGATTCGATTGCCTGATTTCTCACCTGCCTGGTTCCTGACCCTGTCTGCCTTGATTCCCCGACTTTGGATTTGCCTCCAGACTGCTTCTCTGTGCTTTGAACCCTGCCTGTCTCTGACCGCTCTACTGCCTGCTGTTCAAATAAACGCCCTGAACCTGCGGATCGCGTGGTCCGCGTTTGTGTCCCGGTCACTCCCATGACATTGTGTCTTTTGTCTTGACAAGAATCCAAAGTTGAAGATGATGCTGCTTTCCACTTTGTATTCTGAAATGCATAAATCTGATCAGCTGAATTCACTGTACTTGATAGGTCAAGGACGAATAGCTGGCAGCTATTCGGTAATATTTAGTGGAAAAGTTGGCAATAATGCGCCGACCTCCATCAGAGACATTATATAGGACATTAGCTTGGTACCTAATATTACTCATTGTGTAGATTTGCCCCGTTTGTGTGCTGTGTAGCTATAATTGTGACAGTAGAGTGGGCTGTGGGCGTTCATTTTTTGCCTTAAGAATATGATAGGCCTGCCTTTTTCTAGGTTACGCCTTTACCAACAACGCGATTGGCCGTTTGGTGGAAAAGCGGGACTTCTCTTAATGCAACCGCCACATTGAGTGTTATGGCCAGTGCCATTCATATTTCAACGAGTGGTCTGTCTCCCCCTTTTTAATGTCTCTGACACACCTCTCTCTCCCTCAGTTTTCAAATTTCAATTCCAAAGAGCTTTATTGGCATGACAAATATACACATACACGTCTCTGTGCTCACAAATGGGGAATCTCATGGTACACACTGTGCGTACAGCTGCAGGCATCCGTGTATATATACACTAACTGAGCACTTTATTAGGAACACTATACTAATACTGGGTAGGGCCTCCCTTTGCTCTAAAAACAGCCTCAATTCTTTGCGGCATTGAATTCCACAAGATGTTGGAAACATTCTTTTGGGATTCTGGTCCATGTTGACATGATTGCATCACGCAGTTTCTGCAGATTTGTCAGCTGCACATTCATGCTGCGAATCTCCCATTCTACCACATCCCAAAGGTGTTCTATTGGATTCAGAACTGGTGACTGGGAAGGCCACTGAAGAATATTGAACTCACTGTTATGTTTATGAAACCAGTTTGAGAGCGCTTTTGCTTTGTGACATGGTGCATTATCATGCTGAAAGTAGCCATTAGAAGATGGGTAAATTGTGGCCATGAAGGGATGCACATGGTCAGCAACAATATTCAAATAGACTGTGGCATTCAAGTGATGATTGACTGGTAGTAACGGGCCCAAAGTATGCCAAGAAAACATTCTCCACACCATTACACCACTGCTACCAGCCTGGACTGATGAGAGAAGGCAGATTGGGTCCATGGATTCATGCAGCTGACACCAAATTCTGACCCTACCATCTGTGTGCCTCAGCAGAAATCGAGATTAATCAGACCAGGCTACGTTTTTCCAGTATTCAACTGTCCAGTTTTGGTGAGCCTGTGCCCACTGCAGCCTCAGATTTCTGTTCTTCTGACAGAAGTGGAACCTGACGTGATCTTCTGCTGTTGTAGCCCATCCACCTCAAGGTTCGACGTGTTGTACATTCTGAGATGCTTTTCTGCTCACCACAATTGTACAGAGTGGTTATCTGAGTTACTGTATTTTTTCTGTCAGCTTGAACCAGTCTGGCCATTCTCCGTTGACCTCTGTCATCAACAAGGTATTTCCTTCTGCAGAACTGCCACTCACTGGATGTTTTTTGTTTTTGGCACCATTCTAAGTAAACTCTAAAGACTGTTGTGCATGAAAATCCCAGGAGGTCAGCAGTTACAGAAATATTCAAACCAGCCTGTCTGCCACGGTCAAAATCCCTTAGATGACTTTTTTTCCCCATTCTGATGGTTGATGTGAATCTGAAGTTCCTGACCCGTATCTGCATGGTTTTATGCATTCCACAGCTGCCACATGATTGGTGTGTATATATACACACAGCACATTGATTTCATACATGCTATGATTCTTACACAATGTATACTCAGACCGTGAAATATATAGTCTGCAGAGTAATAAAGGAACTATATATATATATATATATATATATATATATATACACTATAAGTGTAAATGAACAAAGCAAATGAAAAGAAATAAAACTTCTATTAGTAACCTGTGTGTTCATGTGTTTAGAAAAGACCAATTACCGTTGGTGCTAGGCGTCTAAATGCCTCATGTAAAATACTGGTATGTCAATCCTTCATTGAAAAAAAAAAAACTCACTTATTATCAGCTTGCGCTGACAGCCAGAATTTTATGTTTTATCTTCATCTTCATGAGTCCTGGGCTTTTCTTTGTATTATTTAATGTAAAACAGCACTGCACCTTAGACATTTAATGACAAATGCACGCAATACTGGTAGGCTACCAATCAGAAAGACTGAGGACTCCATTGTCACGATCCAGGCAAGGACTCAGTCGCAGACCACAGGAGCGTCAAATTCCGAGCGGTTTATTGAACACAGGCAGGATCGTAGAACGAAAAACAAGCAGGGTCAAAACCAGAGAGACAGTCCGAGAGCAATCCAGGTTCAGGGAGACAGGAGCAGGCAGGGTCGAAACCGGGCAGGCAGAATCAATCAGGCGATCAGGGCAGAAACGGCAGGCAGGAATCAGGTCGAAACAACAAAAGAGGTCAGCGGATGAGAAAAGTGTGCAGACGAAAAATGGCGGGGACGAAACAGGTGTACACACGCTGTTACGAACAAGACAGGGACACACAGGGAAGATGCAGAGCAGGGCTAACGAGGGAATGGGAAGCAGGTGTGCAGGCAATTAGGCGGTGGGAGATCGGGCGGGGAGCGGGACAGGGCTGGAAGACAAGGAAAACAAAAGCACATGGACAGGAAAAACAAAGACACCACAGCTAAGGAGGCGGAGCACTAACAGTACCCCCCCCAGGTGTCACAGCGGCTGTGCCAGGGTGCCGGTGGTGGAAGTCCCTGATCAGGGCAGGATCTAGGATGTTCCTGGCAGGGACCCAGCACCTCTCCTCAGGAGACCACGTCCCCCGACGCTGAACTTTCAGCAGGCAGCGCACAGTGTACACCGCCGATCCGTCGATCAGGCGGGGTGGCAGAGGAGCCCGGGGAGCAGGGCAGAGCAGACTTCGGTCGACGGGCTTGATCTTGGAGACGTGGAACGTGGGGTGGACACGGTGGAGAGAGGGCGGAAGCTTCAGCCGGACCGCTGCAGGACCAATAACCTTGGCGATGGGAAATGGGCCGATGAAGCGGGGAGCCAGTTTGCGGGAGTCCACTTTAAGGGGAAGGTCCAGGGTGGAGAGCCACACTCGCTGGCCCTGATGATAGTGAGGGGCTTTGGAGCGGTGGCAGTCGGTGTAGGTCGAGGAGCGGAGCAGCGTGAGCCGTGCATGTTTCAAGGTGCGGCAGCAGCGTCGGACAAACGCTGTTGCCGAGGGGACGCCAAGCTCCTCCTACAGACAGGGAAAAACCAGCCGCTCAGGCTGGAGTACTGACACCTTGCTACTAAAAGGGACTGTCATTCAGGCACTGGCCATCACTCCAAAATCTCGACTCACTTTACCAACCATTGTGGTCTCTGTTGAAGAATGATATTGCTAGATAGAAGTCCACATGTACTGACGTTTTTGTACAACATACCATTATCAGATTGGTGTAGTTCCACTGGCAAGCCAGTTAGATCCCTAGTGTGGTAGTGCAGAGGCTGGCTTTTTTTGTCCATCTGGATGACCATGCACACCATAGCTGGGAACTCTCCAACTCAATAGAGCCAAAGCAAAATGCACGGACATTTAAGCAGAACCTACTCAAGTATGTCACTGTGTCATGGGATCTCAGCCCATCAGAGATACCTCAAGGGAGCAAGATACAACCAGATATAGGACATTCAGTTATCAGGGAGAAACACAGTGCTAACCAGAGCAAGAACAAGTTCCACTCCATTATCCAGTATGTTTGACTGCACAGTTGGACTGTGAGGTCACATTGAATGCTCTTGTGTTGTTGCTATTTATGCAGCAGAAATTCCAGGTTGAAGAGTGTGCAATGTCTTGTGCAAGCAAATGTGTGCAATTAATACACATGTATTGTATTTTTTGTACAATATGTGTACATTAATTGCACACATGTAGGGTGTTTATTTATTCATTTATTATTATTAAATTTCAGTGTCTTTAACCTGTTCTTTTAAATTGTTCTTTTTATATACCAGAAAGAAATTTGTCCATTCTCTTCTGGAATTGCTAATTAGTGACTTTTTCTGTTCGTTGTTTATTTATTTATTCTTTAGTAACAGGCAATCTATAGTAAGAATGAAAGTACCTGTAGTATACCAGAACATTTATTTATAGAACACTTTTTACCACACTAATTAACCTCTGACTGATAAAAGGCATTCTTAAGTAATTTAATATATAATATCCAATTATGAGAAAACAATAAGCAATTATTTGTCTTGATTTATTTGATTTATTATGTGTTCACAGGTATGAATGTTGAGAAGCATACATTTTACTGCGTTGTTATAGATGTTCTTTTATCTAAAAGAATGGAAGATATATTACAGAGTGTTATTTCTTTTCATGTTTATCCTGTTCTGCTGAGGAAGAAGGGCTCTTGCATGGTACTGTGTGCAGCTCCAATTGTTATCAATAACAATCCAATGATTCTTTTCCTTGTTCCAGTGAATACAAATGTAGGCCATATATGTATTACACCATACATGGACTGTACACATGTCCTGAGGAAAGCAAGTATGCCAAAATGCATACCTGTTTAGCCATGTAAAATAAAGTCTTTTTCATTTTTCACTCACTAAAAATTGTGTCTTGTACTTCTTTACATGGTCTTTTTGTTTTTAATTTCAGTACACCTTTTTTTTAACTGAAAAATCATTCAACAACAGCAAGGGATGCCTGTTCCAAAGAATACAGATGTAGGTATAAGTAAAACAAAACAGACAATACAACTTTTTTGTTGTAAATTGTTAATTGGTTGCAAAAAATTTAGTAGTTGAGAGATGACAGATAATTTATTTTGTGTTTGAAGTATGCTTTTCACTACTTTGTACTTTATTTATATATTTTTTAATACTATGATTGTACAGACATTGTTTTATATTACTGTTTTCTTGTTATTTGGTGCAATGAGAAAGGGATCCTGAGCAAAAATGCAAAACAGGATCTTTTTTATATTCAATGCCAGTATAACAGTAGGTTTCAGACAGTTCCAGAGTGTCATGTTAAGGGGTTAATTTTAAATGTTTGTGCATAGTAATACAGTTGTGATAAAATTTTATATAAAATTGTTATGATCTGAAATGAGGAAGAGCAGACTGGAGAGAATTATTTACCTGCTACTTGGCTGCAAGGGTCTGAATATGGCCCCTGGTTTTTAAATCTGAGATCCTCAGTATTTTCACCCACAATTTGAATTATTCAGTAAAACTCAAGATTATATTTTTAGTGGATTGCATTTCATTGTATTCACTAAGATGATCCTATGAATGTCCCTACAGTAAAAGGCTCATGTCTCTCTGTTTGCTCCATAGAAATGCTTTATGTCCCCAAATCAGTCAAAATATTAATTTTGTGTGATGTTTATCTCTTGTGCAACTCTCTTGCTAAATGTGACTAATTCTTGCATTCTACACTGCAGCCCAAGGTCCCTTCATTAATTAGCCAGCTAACGATATTGTGCACTTTATACATAAGCATTTCAAATGCTAAAGGCACAGATTACTATTATTTTATTGGCATTTAGCAGATGCTCTTATCCAGAGTGATTGGTTACAGTTTTTAATGCTTTTCTTGAATACTTCAATAATAAGAGAGAGGTTGTCTGCACCCAAAGTCTAGCCTTTTCAAGTTTGCTTGACTCAGATCTCAACATTTACATTTACATTTATTTATTTAGCAGACGCTTTTATCCAAAGAAACTTACAAAAGTGCATACAGTAAGTATAGCGACAGTACGGGGACAGGATGTGTACAGTTCTCAGCTGAGAGCAAAGTCTGTTTGAGGACACAGTACTATCAGATTTGTACAACTACAGCATATAGGGCAACTAATACGATACACCTTCAAACAGCAAACTTCAACAACTTCAAACGGCACAATGAGCGTCAGGGTAAAGGCGGCAACAAGAAACAATTTAGAAAGCACAGCAATTTACGACAACACTGATTGGGGGGGCAGCAATTGTGTGCTGGGTCAGTCCAGGTAGAGTCTGAAGAGGTGCGTCTTCAGGCCCTTCTGAAGGAATGGGGTGAAGGAGCTGTCCGTAGCAGGACAGGGAGTTCGTTCCGCCACTGGGGAGTGATGTAGGTGAAATGCCGATGTATGGCAGAACGAGGCCCTCATGCCTTGACCATGCAAGGAGTGAGGCGTCCAGTTGCTGCTGAGCGCAGGGGTCGGGCTGGTGTGTAGGGCTGGATGAGTTCTTGGAGGTAGGTAGGGGCTGTCCTGTTGATTGCAGAGAAGGCGAGGGTCAGGGTCTTGAATCTGATCCTGGCAGCAACAGGAAGCCAGTGGAGGGATTTAAGCAGGGGAGTAACATGGGAGAATTTGGGGAGGTTGAAGATTAGTCGGGCAGCTGTGTTCTGGATGAGCTGGAGAGGCTGGGTGGTACAGGCTGGGAGGCCTGCGAGGAGAGCGTTGCAGTAGTCCAGTCGAGGGAGAACAGTGGCCTGGATAAGGAGCTGCGTCGCGAATCCTCCTGATGTTGTGGAGGAGGAATCGGCAGGCCCGTGACGTGCGAGCGATGTACTCCTTGAAGTCCAGGTTGTTGTCGGGGATGACGCCCAAGCTCTTTGCTGACCGACAGAATGGTATTGTGGTGCCATGGACGGTGATGGAGAGGTCATGCAGGGGGGAAGGGCCGGCTGGGATGAAGAGCAGTTCCGTTGTTCTGAGGTTCAGCTTTAGATGGAGGGATGACATCCATTTGGAGATCTAACAGCCTTGACCCAAAGATTTGAAGTAACTTACTTCCAATTTTTATTGAATCTGCTTTTCCATCCCATTGTTTTAGAAAATGTTTTGCTACTCAGAGTCACCTACAAAAGAACCAGCTGAATGAACCATTTCAATCTGGCTTGAAAGATTTACTCAGAACTGACATTGGACAGTTAAAATGACTTCTGGATGCTGCTGACTTAGGCTCCTGGACCATCCTGGTGCTTCTAGATGGTATCTTAGCCTTTCAAATCATAGACCATACTATAAGACTGACAAAGGTAGCAGTGTCCATTCGTTTTATTTAGTTTTCTTTTTTTTTTTTGTTTATCTCCTTTACTCATTCACACACAGATACATACACCACACACATCTTTAGACTTATATCTAGCAGAGGTGAGGCAAGCTTAGGTGACCAGGCTGGATTCAGGCAATAAAAAGAAGCTCTGCCCCATCTCTGCCCACTCATCCAATGAAAGGTGAGAGTCTGCTTCCACAGGTTACCATTATGTAGTTTTTTACCATTTTGAAATTTTAACAGCAGAAACATGTATGACAGTTACATTAGCTAGCTAACTACACAGCTTGCTTGCCAGCTAAGCGACACAGATCAAGACACACTCAAACTAATTTTCTAACCAAACATTTATCTATTTACTAAGACTAACCTTATAGCATATTATAACATAGTCATTATGATCATCCAAAAAAAAAAAAAACAATTTCATTGACAATTTTTTTTTTTTTTTTTTTAGCAAAAGGTCAGGAGGTTTCCATGACATGCACTACCTTTTGCACTACATACATGAAATTATTTGGTTATTGTAACTACAACTGGCAGTCATACTATGACAATTGCTATTACAGACTTTTACATTTCATTCAGCATTTTCTGTTCATGATAGAACACCTCAAGACCATTTGTCAGAGCATATTCATATACTGCTGTTCTCAACATATCAAAAAGTTGGCAAGGTAACAGCATTTGTGCTTTGAATTTAAAACAGTACTGCTTTGCATAACACAATGCAATGAAATGTTTACCAATTCTGTGAGACTAAACATATTGAAAGCTTAATTAAATCTGCAGTAATACACATCATAAATCTTTTTCCAACTATAACAAATGGTCCACAGGCAAGAACACAACACATTTTTGGTTATTTGCAATAATAAATTGGCTTGCTAATGACAATGTCATATCTAAGCAGAAAATTATGTGCCATTCTAACTCTTTGAGGAATCACAGATACTGAGTTCGCAGAATTAACCTTTTGTCACTCAGACATGTCAGATATTTGTCTTTTGTCTTGACAGTAAAATACTTGAAGGTCTCAACGGACTTTTGACTTTAAATAACATTAAATCCCAAATTAACCAGACGTTATCCTTTGTTGCAGAAATATAACGTTTGGCAAGTTCTTTATAGTTAGCGTGTGGGATATTATGACAGTTGCTATTTTCTACTCTTGTCAGTGGTGCAAAAATGTGATATAGTCAGTTAGATATAGGATATGGTGTGCACGCTGTGTATTAGATATACTGTAAAAATATACTATGAATACCAGGTTCATTTTCAATATTTGCCACTTATTATATTGAGTGCAAATGATAGCTGATGAACAGATGGTTTCAGCATCATAATGCATATCAGATGGCTAGATATAGTTAATATGAATTACTCATAAATCAGAATGTGAGAACCTATAGCAGTCTAGCATTACACCACTGCCGCTCCTGGGGGAGGGAATTTTCATGACAATAAATACCTTAACTAAACAAAAAGCTAAATAGGTCATGGTAATGTTCCTCTTGTCTGTGTTCATGTGGTGCCCCATGACATTGTAAAGCTACAGGCTTTAGGGGCTCTTGCATTGCTCAGAGGTGTCATTTTTTTCCTTGTTATGTGAAAAGTCTGCTGGTGGAATAGACTGCTGCATTTTTTAGACACAAATTTGATGGCGTGACATTGCCCTTTTGGCGCTAACCCATATTTTTAACCCTGGGAGTTTTAATCAGAGACAGCAAGCTAGGATTAACAGTTCATGCTGTTGTGAAATACCATACAATGGAGACAATAAATTGGGTAATGGCGTTGGTGCAACACTCCTGTGTTGCTCATGTATTACAAATTGTGGCCGGTGGTAAAGTTGGGAATGACAATTAAATTTCCCCACTGAGGTATTCAGCTGAATGAACAAACACTGAGACTGGCATACAAAAATAGTTACACTGTTTATTTTGATACAAAGGTAAACTTTTAATTCATAAAACAACATTCCAGGAGTTAGTTAAGTTTAATCTAGCCAGGTATGCATTATATGGCTCAGAGCAAATTCTACAACTGCTTCGGCTTGGACTCATAGATCAAACACTACTGACTCTGAGATCTTAGTGTGTGATTCTCATGAAGCTTTACTAAGCATGTCCAAGTCATATTTTACATAAAAAAACACCAGAGAGAAGTAACTTATTATATTTTCTATAAACAAAATGAAGAGTACTTTAGGAACAAAAAGGTTTTATAGGATTCTAACATTATTTACACATTTATTTACAAACATTTTCCACTGAATTCTCATTACCGAGATCTGTCCAGATCCATTATTGTATGCTGTTCTTTTATTCTCTTAAAAATCCTTTCTCTCTACATCCATAAAAATCATGCAATGTTATGTAAAAATATGTCTATTTATGATGTGTAGTGGTACTTATGGTATTTAACTAAACTTTGTGTCCACACTAAATGTTGCTCATTACCGCAACACATTTTCATCTGCCTATAAAAACTGTGCTGTCACTTTAAATTGACAATCAGTCCCATGATGCATCACTCGAGGTAGAAGATCCAAAATGGACACAAGGTCAGTACCTGCGTGAAGTTGGCACCCCAAGTATTTAAAAAGTTCAAAATAGTATTACTGCTTGTTTGTGCTACGTTTGTGCTGTAAAATTTTTCGTTTGTGCTGCTATGGATTTGTAGATATAAACATTATATTTTTGGGCGATGACGTCACCCAGCACCCCAAGATTCTCCGAATTGTTCATAAATGGTCACGTTTCTGCTATGTTTGACCTGGTTTGTGCCATGATAATTTTAGTTTGTGCGGTACTGTAGAAGCTTGGGGTGCTGTACTATCTATACTTTTAAAAATTAATTAAATATTTTTTGTGATAGTAGAGGAAATACAAGCCTTAAACATCTGGCAGAGGAAGAGGTCATGTAACATGCTAGTATTTCATCTTATTTGCTAACTTAGCTAAGTGAGTGTCATTACCGTTACTTATGTTTCTCATAACCACGTACTTTAAAGGCTCATATTGGTAATGAGAAGCAGCACTGCGGTAATGAGAACCTTATATAACATTTATAAATGTACAGTTACTTTATTAGAATATCATTTTATTAACATGTTGTAACAATATAGTAGTTATTTGTAACTTGTTAATAACAATATGAAAGCTATGTTTCTGACAACTTACACACAGTTCATCAGAGAACATACTATAGGCCATTGTTTATGATTATGCTGTTATTTGTAACTGTTGTGTGATTAAAAACATTCTGGTTGCTAAGACTGACAGATAATCAGCGCAAGAAGGCTGCAGCCAAAGCTAGGGTTCAAAAGCACAGGGAGAAATTATATGGGAATCCTGAGCTTCTCAAGGAATACAGGAGAAGGGGAAGAGAGAGGTATATGTTCGCTAGAGTGAAGGAATACTTGTTCACACTGATTATCTATTTACGTTATAAGCACACTTGTACTACATTTATCACTGTATAATCAATGTGTTATTGTTTATTACTGTTGTAATTTATTACTAACTGTAGCAACAGCACTTGATAAAAAGACATTTGAATAACTTGACTTGTTTTGCTGTACAAATTATAATACTGTTAAAAATCAGTGTAAGTATTCAAATCTGGTTCATCAATATGTCAAATTTTTTGAAGATATCAAAAGCGCAAGTCTCAAGGAAAACTGAAATGCGCTAAAGACCTGGTTGCAAAAGCATTGAAAAGGCAACAGAAAAAGTGGAGAGAGAATTCGGCCAGGTACTACAGAAAAAAAAAATGCTGAAGGATGTTTTAGATCTTTAGACCCTCTTTCACTGATGAGATGACAGAGAATGCTGTACAGTCTGGGCCATCAAGACGAGTCTTGAATCCTATCATACAAAATATTGGACAACCTCAGGCTTGCGTAGCTCCTTCCCCAGTTGTCTCCCCAAGAACTTCAACTCCAAAAAGAAATCGGACTACTGCTTTGTGGAAGCTTAGACACAAACACAAAGAAAAAACAAATCCCTGGAAAATAAAAACAGAGAAATTGACAGACTACCAAAGCAAATCAAACGAATGGAGATGAGAAGGGAAGTAGTGCAAAGAAGAAGTACGCATACACATGTTCGTTCATCCATCAACAGAAGAAAACTGACGGGAAGTGTCATCAGAACCTTCCTTCATCGTGATGATGTATCCACCATTGTCAACGGCAAAGCAGGGGAGATCAGGCGAGGTGGGCAGGTTTTCCGGAGAAGGTTTCTCTGTGACAGCATAGAGAACATTCACAAGCGTTTCCTCACAGACAACCCAAGTAAGAAAATTTCCCGCGCTCAGTTTTTTTAAACACTGCCCTTTTTGGATCACTAGTCCAACACTATCGGACAGGGTAATATGTGCTTGTAAAATCCATGAGAATTTCAAGAACAAAATAAAGAAGTTGCATCAACTGGGAATCTCAGGTGCATCATCTTCTTCTGAGGTGGTTGACTCTGTGGTGTGTGAGAGAGGGAGGATGGATTGCATGTACAGGCGATGCAAAGATTGCCAGGGCAATTCATTCTCCCCAGTGTTGGACCCAAACACGAAAACCAACATTGTCCACTGGAAGGAGTGGGCAAGCAGGTCCATGCCTATCAGTAAAAAAAAAGGGAAAATGGATCTACTGTGGAGGTCAAAATCACCACCCTCGAACAGCGCTTTGCCTCAATTGAGAAGCTTGTGACTTTCACCCAAGAATCACTTCCTCGTTTCTGCAAACATATATACAACATTAAACATCAATCTGAGTGTATTCAGCGCCTGAAATCAAACCTGCAGGAGGATGAAGTTGTGGTTCATATAGATTATAGTGAAAACTATAATTGCAAATGGAGCAGGGAGATCAAAGAAGTTCACTTTGGAGGATCACACCGACAAGTGACACTCCACATGGGGGTACTCTATCTAAGTGGAGGAAGACTGGAGTCCTTTGCCTCTGTATCAGAATGCCTCAGGCATGGTGCTGCTGCAACATGGGCACACCTGGACCCAGTTTTAGAGTACATCAGAGGTCACTACCCTGCTGCCACAAAAGTCCACTTCCTGTCTGATGGGCCTACTTCCCAGTACAGGAACAAAAGTGCCTTCTACCTGGCTTCAACCGTGCCATTCCTCAAAGGTTTCACATACATCACACGGAACTTCACCGAGGCCTCACATGGCAAAGGAGCACCTGACGGTGTTGGAGGAGCTCTGAAGAACCTTGCTGATCAGATTGTGGTACGTGGGACAGATATTCCAGACATGAGGGCACTCATAGAAAGGCTATCAAAGCATTCCGCTGTGAGAATAATCAAGGTTACAGAGGAGAAGATTCTCAGAAGTTCAGAGTTGGTTCCTCCATGACTCAAACCTGTACCTGGCACAATGACTGTGCACCAGGTAAGCTTCTACTCTATACTTTATTTTCAATTCTTTGCTTTCTATACTTATCCTGAAGTGTGATCAAGTTCTTTCTTTTGTGTTTTTCAAAGTTGTGTTTTTCCCCTCTTTTCAAAGCTCATCGCCAAGGAGGCAGGCCACATCAGGGTTCGAGAGGTGTCCTGCTTCTGCAAAACCTTTTGTGACTGTTTCTGTCCAAAAGAATTTGTATTTTCTGAGGACAGCATTGAAGCACAAAGGGAGGGAGTAGGAGTGGAGAGGAGAACCATTGAAGTTGGGACATGGGTGCTGGTAGAGTACAATGGAGACCTTTTCCAGGCACTGTTACTCAGGTATGCAAGTCAAATGACAAATATCACATATGAAAGTAATGAAAACATTCAAGTCATAAGAAACACAAACCTGATTGTATGGAATTACCAGTTTTTTTTGTATCAATAAGTGTTCTTGTATTGCATAAATCACTCTCTTAAAAGGAGCTCCTGTTCCACCAAATACTAATTCATTTAGCAGATGCTTTTTTCCAAAGCAGCTTACAGGTGATGCTGTTAGTCAATGTCGCTACTTTTGCGGTCCAAGCTTGACAAAGTACAAACATTTGAATTCAGTAACTAGTTGAACCTCATTCAGCCTAACAACAATTCTGTCATTATTTGGTTTGTTTTTAACATACAGTGCTTAACATACTGTGCTTAACACACAAATCGTTGCCGAGTAGTTTGAAGTTGACACCATGTACAGGGCAGGGCAACTTCTTCTACCCTACTGTCAAAATCCCAGGGGACAAAGTCTGGTACTTCCCAGAAGATATTAGGGAAGTGATCCCAGAACCAATGCCTGCAACTTCCTCTAGTCGACATTATTGTGTCAAACCTGAAATTTGGGCAAAGCACAAAAAAAAACTTAAATTTCATTTCTGTTACATTATTTCATTCATTCCTATATTTCATGATCAGTTCCTCAAGGATTAATACATTTTAACTTTAAACTGTCAAAATGTTAAAATGTTTTTTTAACGTTTAGTTTCCTGATCAAATGCATTCACATTACCGTAACATAAAATCTCATTCTCCATAGTGGGTTTCTAATTACTGTTATGCATTAAAATGAATATATATTTCCATATTCTTATTGTTCAGAGAAATAAATCTGTTCATTTAGTATAATATGTTCCTTAACTCTGATCCTCATGTATTTTCTGGAAACAATTTGCAGTTAACTTTATTATTTGAAAAATTAGGCCCTGAAATACTGACTGTATATCGGTAATGAGATTAATCTGATTTTAAAAGAGAGTTAATGTCAGGGCTCCCGCCCCCTAGCTGTTGTGTTTTTGTTTTCCCCTGTCCATGTGCTCTTGTTTTCCTTGTGTTCCAGCCCCGCCCCGCTCCCCGCCTGGTCCCCACCCACCTGATTTCCTCATTGCCTTCACCTGCCTGCCTGCTCACCTGCATCCCATCTCCTCGTCACCCCAGCCCTATATCTTCCTTGCGTGTGTCTCTGTCTTGTTGCTAGTTCGTTTCAGTGTTTCCGACCTGTTTCGTCCCTGCCGTTGTTTGGTTTCCGTGTTTGCTGTTTTCGCCTTTCCTGCCCATATCCTGACTATGATTCTGCCTGCCGCCTGGACTCGATTGCCTGATTGCTCGTCTGCCTAGTTCCCGACCCTGTCTGCCCTGATTCCCCGACTTTGGATTTGCCCCCAGACTGCTTCTCTGTGTTTTGAATCCTGCCTGTCTCTGACCGTCCTTTTGCCTGCTGTTTTATTAAACACCCTTAACCTGAAGATCGCGTGGTCCGTGTTTGTGTCCCGGTCACTCCCGTGACAGTTAAAATATATAAAACGCTACTTTTGATGCACTGTGTTGTTCATTTCATGTAATTGTTTGTGTAAATGTGAAAAACTCAGTAAATATGACTTTTTAAGTAATTGTCTGCTTTCTTCATACACCATATCGGTAATGAGAATTATATTGGGGCGTGCTATAGTAAAATTTGAATAAAATTTAAATAAATTTGTTTTACTGTGTATTTGTTACCAAAACTGAAAACATATTTTCTGTTTCATTAACTAGAATAAAAAATTGGTCAAATTAAGCTAATTATATTTTGGCAACACTTGGACACATTTCGTGAGAATCACCCTAGTAGGGGTTACAGAGTGACAAAGACTTGAATTTACAACAAAAGCTCTAAACTCTAAACCAAAGAAAACCAAGGATACATAAATGAGAGTTGAGCTGGCAGGACTAAATACAATTACTAGGGGAGGGGGAGGCGTAGGCCTGAATTATATTGGTGTGCACCCTAACAGCACCATCAGAATGTCACACTCTCTGGAACATTACATTACATTATCAGCATCTCTTTCACAGAGCACCTTACATCAGTTATAATGTTATCCATTTATACAGCTAGATATTTACTGAGGTAGTTTGGGGTTAAGTACCTTGCCTAAGGGTACAACAGCAGTGCCCCAGCGTGGGATTGAACCAGCAACCTTTTGGTCACAAGTCCTGATCCTTAACCAAAATGCTACACGGCCCCCCAATGCATTAACCATATACCCCAATATAAGTTTAAGGAAAAGGGGGGGGGTTACCCGAAAGAATAAAGTTACAGCCACCCGACGAATGAACCTAGAGTAAAAGAAGTGGCCAGCCCACTCAAATAATGCAAAACAGAAAATAAAATACATCAAAAACTCAAAAAAGACAGTCCAGTCACACCAAGACCCATCCTATGGAGTCGGGGCCTATCACTACAAAATGAAGATGAAAGAGGCTAGCAGCAGTCTAGAAGAAGGGAAAGGAGCTCAAGTTGTCCCTACAAAATAGTAAGGAGCAAAATGGCAGTACAGACCTGTGGCAGGGCAGGTGCTGCAGGTGTAGGTGCAGCCAAACCCAAACCTGTGACTGAATGCAATAATTGCAGTTTATGTTTCATGGCCATCCAAAGAATAATCCTACACCACAAACACTCCAACAGCATTTCTACAATCCATCAACTTTTGAGGTGAATGTTATGTTGCCGAATGAGATTCCACCACTCCAAACAAATGAAGCAATCCAAAATACTCACATTTGTTACAACAATGCGGCTATGTACAAACAACAAACTTCCAGCTGTTTTAATCAATGAACCATGTGAGAGTTCTTTGGGACAGTCGTGCTAAACCTAAGTTTGGGCTTGTTACACAGATTAAAGTATTTTCAAGCATTTTACTCAAGTATTTTTACTTTTTGAGAGATTTGTAAATCTTTCTCCTTAACCATGACTACCAAGCAAAGTATTTACTCAATGAGTAGCAGTTTGTACCATTACTGAGTTTTGGAGGAATTGCAAAAATGTAACAATTGATACATTTGCTATTCAAAGGGATGTAGCACATGGCAGTAAGATTGAATCTGGCTTCTTGTATTCCCTATAGTCAAAGTTATTCCTATAGCATTACCAATTTAAAAATCAACCAACCATACAACCTCTGAAATGCATATAGGTAGGTGATTTATTGCATTCTCTAAAAAAATGATTCCCTTATGTTCTCTCAAAAGAGAGAACATAAGGGAATCATCTATTATCCAGTCTCTCATATATCTCTGTGGTGCTTTAAAGCTCCAATCCCACTTCACTACATGGATAATCAGATCTTCATATCAGTCTAACCCAGCAGCCACACACTGGGGAGTCTTCTGTTCAGCTAACACCTCTCAACTTCAAAAGCCTCTGGTTTATAAATGCTTCAGCTGTAAATTTCTATAGCAAGGAAATACAACAGGAGAGATTGCATCAATGGAAAGTCTTCTATGCAATTTCTCTCATACAAATTCCCAAAAGTTCACACCAAAGATCACTGATATTTATGCATGCAGCTATAGATATTGGGTTTATGAGAAATGAAGCATTCTAAGATGTTGAGAAAGGGGTCAAGTATTTTCAGAGAGTATTACACAATAAATTATTTGCTCAGCATATGCCCTTAAGAGCCTGACAATTCACATCACTTTAGATATATTTTCCAACTTTATGGCTATATATTTACCATAGCAGTTCAGGTTAAATGCCTTATAGAATAGTACATCAGCAGTAAGTTGCAGTTGCACATCTTGACTGTGTTTTATACCCAGATATTTAGATGAAATAAACTGCCATTTGCACAAATTTTACAGTGATGTAAAAAAAAAGAACAAAACCTTCCACTTCAGAGTCAGCTTGCAACTTGGTGTCATCTGATCATTTGTAGAAGATATAGCATATATTTACACTGTATAGGTATTATCCTCCAATACAGGGCAACACTCTCCTGGATGAGAACAAGAAAATGGTACAAAAAATAAAGAACATGACTGCTATATATATGTATATATAAATGCATATGGAATTGCTAACCCCTTCTAATATGACGCTTAGATGCAGAACAAATTGTGATAATGTGTTGGTTCGTGTTGGTTATTTGTATCATGTAATTGATTTTTCTGGTGCTGAAGAAATTTGTAATATACTTTCAGTTGTGACTCATTGTGCAAATATGCTGTATAGCTGTATCTGTTATTGCAGCATGATTAAATATCAGCTCACTGAAGGCAACTTGGTCATTTTTCATCACAGCATCTGCAAATCTCAAAAACAGGAAATTCACCCAAAATCATACTCTTGCACAACTATGTAGACAATGTTGGGGACTATACGTAAATAGTGGTTGATTACAAATGTTGTACAGTATAAAACATCTTAGTATATTACAAAACAAAATAAGGTTGAACTATTTTTTTCTTTTTTGGAACTGTGAAGAAATGTTACAAAAAAAAAACTCCACATTGGCTGTGAGGAAGCTGAGACTGCTTCTTTGATGGATGTAGTGGATAGCTGGCTACAAATATGACATAGTGACCAACTGTGAATTCATCTTACTTCCTGCCCAGACTGCACTGCTGCAAAGTTTATTGCCAAATCCACCTGCTCTCTCTTTCTCTTTCTCTCTCTCGCGCTCACATAAAATGTGTGCGTGCCAAGTAGTGTGAAGTAGATGTGCTGCTTGAATGACACACAATGTACTTGCATTTTTGATCAACGATACCATATTATTTTCAATGGCTTTAATGCATGATCAGAATGACAGATGAATAGATCTGGGGATATTTTTTTTTACTATTCTTATATTTGTAAATAAATAAATAAAAATAAAAAAAAGATAAAAGACAATATTTCTTATTGTTTCTATGGTTATTTTGTTACTCTGGCAACAGAGCAAATATCATCTCTTTAAAGTTCAATTTTTGCTTTTTCGTAAGAGGAAAATAAGACAAAACTTATAAATAACATTTACTTCCCTGTAATGTCAGGTACACTGGAGTTTTCAGTGATTTTGTATTAAAACAAAATAACTGCAATCAAAGCCATGCCTGGGATAAACACAAATCGATCTTGTGCAGCTTTGAAGTTTAATGAGGCTGGATTCTATTATCATCTGCATGGTAAATCAAAGTAACCTCAACACTCACTCCAGTGAAAAATAAAAAACTAAAAATAGTCATCCGTATAAGGGAAAAGGATAAAAAAAAAAGGTCTGTAGAAGAATTGTCAATAGCCATGGAAATCTGTTGTATCTCCTATCCTGTCTTAAGGTCAAAGCTCATACAAAATGCTCTAACTGTAATCAATCAATAAGAAAATTTGAGTTTAGATGTTATGTAATCTTCTACTGAAAGGGTAGTCACCTTACTCTTTTGAAGGCCTGAAAAAAATATGATTTTTGGCTGTGGACTGTTAATCATTTTCACTGCTGTGGTTTTTAACCATTTTTAGACTGAGTACATGTCAGAGTACATATACATGATCAAAATCCCTGCAGGCTACTAAGTGGCATAATAGCTCTTATTGTTTTAATTGCAGGCTGACGGATGCTGAGCTCGTGGAGAATAGACTGGGTGGGTGATTGTCCCAAATTCTAAAGACCCTCACTAACAGATCAAAACCTGTACTGCTGATAAACACTAACAGCTTTAAATATATCCAGGGAAGCATGAGTTTTCAACGACTCAGTTGAGGAAAACATCACAACTCATGGAAACAGCCACAAATAGTATTAATGAGCTCGTAATTGGCTTTAGCTAAATCAAAGAATAAAGCTGTTCTTGAAGCACTCTTTTTAATACTTTCCCTGATTTTGTTGAGCTGAATACATTAATGTATTGGGAAAGAGTCCTGTGTGCTTGGTGGGAGCTTGACAAGACTACACAGCTGGTGTGGATGGAAGAGAGCACTTCACAATCCACTGAAGAAGGTTTTTCCTGTGGGTGGGCAGGAGGTGGTGATGGTGGTTGAAGAGGGTAGGGGTGAGGGATGGCACTTTAAATAGTTATTTGTTCTATCTGAAATGCAATACATTGCCTGATGCCGCTGCATTTGGCTGCCCACTGACAACAAAGTTCAGTCCACGAATTGGGAATATTCTGTGTCAGCAGTCAGAGTCAGGATTTTCTTACAGAATTGGATTTTTGATGGTAATGCTTTCTGTCAAATATATAACTTGGTCATACAATTTCTAGTCTTCATCTAATCATTCAGTGATGGAATTGAGATTACATACAATGTATTTATAGTACATATGGTGTTGCAACTGAAAAACTATCAGTAAGTTTTTGCTCTATGTTCTTGGTTTTCTTTATTTTTGAGGGATATTGATCATTTGGTCTGACATTTCATAAAGGTTCCACAAGGGCAATCCATGATGACAAATTAATGCAATGTGAGGCCTGCAGGTGTTTTCACAGTAGACATGAGTGATCTGAATGTTTTTGAAATCAATTTTAAACCTACAGGTTCCATTCTTCTCTGACCCCGTCAATATTCATTACACTCAGAAAACTGTCCAGAGACTCAAAGAACATTAGTTGAATCTAATGCTGATGACATACATAAAATACTTAAGGGAACACTACATTCCTGTGGATGTGGCAGGACTGCATTCTTGCCGTTATGCAGAAAAATACACTTTCAACATGTTAAGAGAAGCTTGTATTCCACTATATACACAAGTATGTGTGTGTGTGTGTGTGTGTGTGTGTGTGTGTGTGTGTGTGTGTGTGTGTGTGTGTGTGTGTGTGTGTGTGTGTGTTTGAGCAAGGTGGAGGTGGTTGGGTAGGGTTTTTCCAGTACACAGAACACAAACTGAAAATAAAAGTATGATACTGTAAAGTCACTGAATCCTGGGATATGAAGAATTTCTTTATTGCACACACATATTTATTAAAAAATATCCTGAAATCCCTTGTGGGATCCTACAGGTTTTAAGTTGGTATACTGCGTGTTTTTGTTATTTTTTAAGGATATGACTGACAGTAACGTCAGACTCTACTTTGTATTCTGCTGTTCCTGAGAGGGAAATAAACAGTGTTGTCAAATATATTTCTACAAAAAACACACATCTGTAACACACACATAATATAAGCCAAGCTCTAGCTGGCTAGCTTGCAAGCTCCATTGATTTTCATCCCCACAAGCTCAGTCAAGCTCTTTTTATTTTCATCCAGCTTGTATGTGTACTGTCAGCTAGCTACATTAGACATATTCTAGCCTGATGTAAATAAGCAGTTAGCCAGCAAGTTGAATGAATTTCAACTGTATCAGCAAGTTAGTTAGCAAATTAGCTGATATGACACCAATCTGCAGTACCTTCATAGTTGCTCCCCAGCCAGTTAGCATCGATTATTACCCTGTAGATTCTATGCCATCCTCAGGTTAGTGAATGGGTAGTAAAATCTCAGGTTTTCCCTGAAAACAAACACTACCTAGTTAGCAAACACAAAAGGAAATACTTTTATGGCAACTTATTACATTACATGACATGCATCTAGATGCTACTTGAAGTGTACATTTCAGTGTAATACTGTCATTTAAAAGGATGTAAATGACAATGACATTCCCTGTGGTTTAAATGCTTGCAAGCCCCAGACAGGGCACAGTACTGTGAAATAGCTGACACATTGGGGACATTTGGAAAGTTTCTCAACCCTATGCTAGTTAGCCACAAATCTATAGCTGCAGGTCTGGAGAGCAAAATATTTCTGTAGTGTCCTGTCTCTGGCCATGACAAAGCTGGTTGAGATGTCGAGAGACAGCTCTAACAGAGCTGAAAAGTAACGTACAAACAACCCCCAGTCTTATTTCGATCTTATGGTGTTAACAGACAGGCATCATCATGATGCGGTCGTAAGTCCTAGCTTGTAAGGAAGGATATACAGCAAGCTTATTTTATCTGGAAATGCAGTAACTAGATGGCTAGCAAGCAAATACAAGCTGTATTCATTTTGTTATACTAGATTACTTTTTAATGCTGCTGTGTTTGAAAGGGGAAAGCAACATGTAATTTCACAGTAACATTGCCCTTACAATCTGAAGAATTAGTTAATTAGTTCAGACCATGAACAACATCCTGTCCATCAGTATCCATGTGTTTCAATCATTTTCTATGTGAAATGCTACAGCACACAAATGCCTTCATAAAATTCATCCACACCTAATTTTAAATCAACCATTTCATATAAATAAGCAACACTATGTAAACATTGATAGTATGTTTGAATACTGTAATCCTCACTGCTGGTTTGCTTTGCTGTATTATTGATTCTTAAATTACACAGTGAATATAGTGAGAAAAAAGTGTCATTTTATGCTTAAGTATGGAAATGGCTTAACCTGGTTCCACAACTGCTGTATTTTCTTAGAAGTATTTGCTTAGCTTTCATGATAAAAGTGAATGTCTTGTGACTTCATTCTGCAATGAGGAGTAACTGCCAATCATGCTTTGGGCCAGTAGGTGTGGTTTTCCTGAGATATTTATATTTATTCACAGCACACAACTTTGTACCACCTATTTTAAGAGATACGTGAGTGCTTAAGCTAAGCTTGAATGCATTTTTTAATGATTAACATTTTTCTTTTTTCTTTTATAGATGATACAGAATAATATGCAGTTCAAATTCAGCCACCCGCTCCCCCCCCCCCCCCCCCCACACACACACCTTAACCCCCAACCTCTCAACACTACAATCATGGCTGATAATCACAGTTATCAACATACAGAAAATCTAAGAGGTGAAAAAGAATAATTGAATGATTGTAAAATAAGAAAAGTACAATGCTCTTGTGTCTCTCCACATTGTCTCTACCCCAAGCACTCCAGAAAGGCCAAATATTTGCCCCATTTTTTCATGTAACATCCAATCTTCTAAATAGTCTATATGCCATTCTCTCATATTTGCTGCCACTCTCCCCATTTCAGTGGCCCACTCTTGAAATGATTGTGCTCCCTCAGTCAGTTCCACCCTCTGAGAATGATCTGTCTGCCAATCATTATACTAGTTTTGATCCAACTTTTAATGTGTTTGTCTCCTTCAGTAATGATAGCCCCAGCTCCTAAAACATATAACTTAGGGCAAAACGAAATTTGGGTATCCAAGATTTCACATATATAATCACGAATCCTT
Source organism: Megalops cyprinoides (assembly GCF_013368585.1). Taxonomy (NCBI): domain Eukaryota; kingdom Metazoa; phylum Chordata; class Actinopteri; order Elopiformes; family Megalopidae; genus Megalops; species Megalops cyprinoides. Next base: position 18,833,518 of record NC_050590.1, read on the forward strand.
CTCCAGAATACTTGAATTTTATGACAAAACCACAGGACATGAGCTAGGTGTCCTTCCTCAAACATACAACACCAACAATCTGGTGTGTCTTTTAACCCAATTCTACACAATCTAGAGGAAGTCCGATAAAAACGGTGCATGATTATAAATTAAATAAGGCGTACTGTTGCATCCCTTGAGTTGTAAGGTTTTGCTAGATTTTCTCCCACTCTTCATTTTCCAATGTCAAACCAAGATCTCTTTCCCATGTGCTCTTAAGAGCCTCTAGTGCTCCACCACTAAAACTCTCAATCAGCATAGAATAATATACTGACGCTTCGTGACCCTTTCCATAGGCTGTGAACACCTTACATAGAATGTCTTATAATGGGAGAGACTGTGGTAGGTAATTAAATTTAGGAATACAGTTCATCATTTTTATAAGAACTGGAAGCAATAATAATAATAATAATAATAATAATAATAATAATAACAAATGTATTATTTATTATTATTATTATTATCATAAAAACAATGCAGAATAGCTTTGATTGTGACTGCTGTGAACTGGGATGGGACAGCTTTATCTTTTCAGAAAAGAAAAAAGTAGCTTAATGAAAATTATTTATGAATGAGAAGCAAATTCAATCTGAGAGGAAACTAAAAGAGTAAATCTCTCTCTGCTTGACATTCCAAATCTGAATCTGTCAGTAAATTTGTCAGTAAATGCAAAACAACAGCCCTAAAATGCATGTTAGAGTAGGTGCATCTAAACAAGAACAGAGTCAGGATTCAGATTGGAGATCATCAGATCTTTATCTCTTTTTTATGTTTACAGCCTTTGTAGATTTATGTTTTAGTGTCTTAGAAATATTTATAGATAGTGTTTTATAGGTAGGCACCAGATGTGGACAGGCTATTCTACTGATCAACGATGGAGCAAGAGTACTTCCTTTGTATACATTATACATGTCCATTCTTCTGTTGAATGAGCCTATGAGAAGTCTGGGCCTTGGCAGAATATATCATCATTCCAAATCAATTCCTATGAATAGTCTTTTTGCAGTATACTACATTTTTGTACTAGGCAGAGACCCACTGCCAGCGAACAAACATTTTGATAAAAGCACCTTTCTCCATCAGTGCTGGATATAGGCTATACTACAAGACCTTTGATTTTTTTTTTTTTTCTGTTTCAATATATGTGATACTATTGTAATTTGTTCAAAGGGAGATGGCTGATTTGGACGTTAACATTCAGTCCCAATGTTTCTGTGTGTCAACACTGCATGGGTTGCATGTTAATTGTGCATCCTGTTGTTTTGACTGATTGCCTGTAGCACTGAATACAGAATGCTTAGTGCAAGGCATTTCATCTGCTGAGCAACCACATGCTAGGCTTCTCTTTTGATTTCTGTGATTAAAATAATTGTATTGCTTTAGAAAAAAATGTGACATACAACACTGTAAACAATTTCATTTTTCCAAGGACCAGCCATATTTGAATTGTTTTGATTTTGTCCTGAGAGAAAAGCAAAAACTAAAAAAGCATTTTTTTGGGGGTTATATTCCATTCTATTTTATTGAGCAAGCAAACGAAACATTATGATAAAAACAAATCGTACTAATTACTTCCAAACAAATAGCTTGGAGACATAATACCTATATGCCATTTACCTTTGTTCTGCAAATGTTCAAACAAAAGCACTTTGTGTATATGCAAATTACAGTTATTACTTTGAACTAAGATGTTTTTGAAGAGTCATTGTCTGGATCTCTGGTATACCTTCTATGGATTTATTAATTTAGAAATTTAGTTTACCCTCATGGTTAAGTTCTCTGAGGGCCCCTGATTGCCAAAGTTCAGTTGTCTTGGTGGCTATAGCAGCTAATGAATTACAAAGGGTACTATTGCTATCACAAACATCACTCTTTCCATACTTGCACTGTCAGAAAAGATAGGACATGTCTCAGTGAAGCCAGGAGGCTACACAACACAGTTTTCATATGGCAGATCTCTACAGTTGTTAGGTATTTTTCAAATCTGGAGTATTGCACTTACTAGAAGTGTATTATGGTACATATAACTTCAAAAATGGTGTGAGCTGTATGAAACGTGAATGGAGACATTTCATGTCCTTCATCACAAAACACTGACTCTGCTTATATCATGTAATTATATTCTGTGGCATTTTGAATCACAAGTTTTTGACCAATGACAACTGTGAGCCAACATAGAATACAGGTGGACTTTGATGCAACGCTCTCCTTGCAGGCCTCCCAGCATGCACCACCCACCCTCTCCAGCTCATCCAGAATGCAGCTGCCCGACTGATCTTCAACCTCCCCAAATTCTCCCATGTTACTCCCCTGCTGAAATCCCTCCACTGGCTTCCTGTCGCTGCCAGGATCAGATTCAAGACCCTAACCCTCGCCTTCTCTGCAGTCAACAGGACAGCCCCTGCCTACCTCCAAGAACTCATCCAGCCCTACACACCAGCCCGACCCCTGCGCTCAGCAGCAACTGGACGCCTTGCTCCCTGCATGGTCAAGGCAGGGGGTGCTCGTTCTGCCAGACATCGGCGTTTCACCTACATCGCTCCCCAGTGGTGGAACGAACTCCCGGTCTCGCTACGGACAGCTTCTTCACCCCAGTCCTTCAGACGGGGCCTGAAGACGCACCTCTTCAGACTCTACCTGGACTGACCCAGCACACAATTGCTGCCCCCCCCCCCCGCCCATCAATGCTGTCGTAAATTGCTGTGCTTTTTAAATTGTGCTTTTAAATTTGTCTCTTGTTGCCGCCTTTACCCTGATGCTCATTGTGCCGTTTGAAGTTGTTGAAGTTTGCCGTTTGAAAGTGTATCGTATTAGTTGCCCTATAGGCTGTAATTGTACAAATCTGATAGTACTGCGTCCTCAAACAGACCTTGCTCTCAGCTGAGAACTGTCTCATTGTGGAACTGTACACATCCTGTCCCCGTACTGTCGCTGTACTTACTGTATGCACTTTTGTAAGTCGCTTTGGATAAAAGCGTCTGCTAAATAAATAAATGTAAATGTATAGGTGCAACAGGAAGAACAAAACATTCCTCTGAAAGTGAAACCTTCCTGGCAAAAAAGACATAGCTTTCATTGCCAACAGGCATAATCACATTTTTATTGAAAGGAGAAAATCTCCCAAAACTGTGTTCTGACTCTGTACCTGAGTCACAGCCTCATCAATAATATGCCATTAGAGAATTATTTTAAGAATAACTCAGCATGCCAAATTCCCTATTGCAAATGATTTGTGCAGCCTGATTGATTCTGTCCTCCTTAATAATCATTGAATTGCATATTAGTTGTTATCAAATGGGATATACCATCCATAAATGTCTACAGGGCAAGAAGAATGCCTTTCAATGGCCAAAATAACCTGACTGTATATTCTACACCAGGAAAAGCATTGTTGCCAGCTTTTCGGTCAACTCAGCATAAAGCTGAGCTTACCTGTCTTGACTTGGCTGCTATTAAATCAGGCCCAAACACTAAAAAGTATGCTCCCTGTCACATGATTTACAGATTTGGGTTTGGCATGGGATTTAAAGTGTTAAAATGATCTTTAAGGATTCAAACCAGAGGCCAATTATCCTGTTTTTAAATAGTTCAATTTTTATGGATAAAAAAACTTTCTTCTAGATTTTTCTGCCTGGATAAGAATCTGGATGATTTGATTTTGACAAAGATAATAAGAACAATGTCACAATGAATGAAAGATGGCATACAAGTGAAGCCTAATTAGTAGAACTGAAGATATCACATTTTACCACATTTGTGAATCTATTGGCATGAGCCAGTTTCCCCAAAGCAGAATGAAATAAAACGTGGTTTTACCTGGAGTCTGCCTCTGTATTTTGAAACTAACACAGGTGACAAGCCAGACAGTGATTGGAGGGACTGACAGTGACATACGTATGGGACAATCCTACATTTGGAGTCTAAGTGTTTGGCTTCTCTTCTGTCTATTTGATGTAATCACTTCAAACAGAGAGAATGTGTCTTATGAGTATATACACCCAGAGTGGTACTCTATGCTCCTCAAGTACCCGCACCGCATGTTTCTTTTGGCATTTTGATCTCACTCCTGTTTTTTGCAAAAAAGGGAGTAAATGCCCACAAAGCAAATTAGAATAGTGTGTTGTTTGGGAATTAGTAGGCTTTTAGTGTGCACTGTTTACAAATAGGTTCATAGCATGTGCAGAATGTCAACATGGGAGGCGTGCAATAGACTATTGGTAGACGTTGCTCAATTCTAATTTGTCTTTCTCCTTTGTCTCTCCGAGGTGGATGACAGTGTGGCTGGGCATGGGAGTTGATTGTCAGCACTTGGCCAATGGAAATGCAAATTCATGGCCAAACATTTTTAAAAGGATGTCTTGGCTCATACAGTATGAGCTCTGGTTTTGTTTGGGTATGAGTTGGAAGCAGGGAGTTGGGAGATGCTGCATGTCAGAATTATGTCTACAGTATCATATTGACAGAGGAGTTGTTTCTGTTTGCTGTCATTTTTATGAAGCCATGTGGTACATTTGTGTACATTTGTCTGTACCTTTTAGTGTGTTCTTTGACTGAAATGTTATTACCTTTCCAGCTCTGATAGGCTGTCTCTGAAAAGCTACAGGACCATCTCCAATCTAGCTTGTAAATATTAGCTCAAGGGTCTATATCTTACTTCTGGGTTTAATTTGTATTAATCATGAACTATCTGGAATCAGTAATGTCAGGTGGGGAAGACAGGTAGATAACTGTGCTGGATATTTGAAGTGATATGCTTTCTCCACCTGTGTGGATATTTTGGGTGTGTATGTATTGCTGTGCAGGGTAGAAATCTTGTTATTAGTACCAATTTACATTGGTACACTAACTTACTTGGCCTTTTCCATGAATGCATTATCATTTAACCGATATAGCTACGTTACCTAGTTGTCAGCTAAATGAGAGTTACACTAGCTAGCTTGCTCCTATTGCTAACTTACCAGGTCAATGTTCCATCTTGTTGTGTTTACCATTTTCTTTTTTGACTAATCACAGGCCAAGTATGTTAATGCTTACAACTTACAATGTTTTAATGAAAACTTTTTACCCTCCCAAGGGGGTTGCACAGTGTATTGCCATTTGCAGTTTATTACAGTACAATACAGTACCCTAAACAAGTCAAATTTTCCAGGCCCTAATGAATAGATGAAATGAATGAAAGGAATGCTTCTCTTCATGTTATTAAAACTGTGAAATTCTCTTTTGTGTAGTCATTTGATGTGAACTAGAAACTGCTGTCATTAATAGAGTGCTTGACACCATATCAGCAAAACGACTGTTTCTCTAGTGACTTGCTGCAAAATCTCACTCTCAGGCATTTCTTTATTTACATTTGCACAATTTAATTTGCATTCCGAATGCAGATCAAGGTTGCAAACTAAATCAAAAGAATGATTGGACATGCTTTTAAATCAACTGGAGGGTAACTGAGACCTCCTTCGAATATAGAGATTAATTTAACTTGCTTGCTTTTTGATCAAAGTTGATGATAGTCCAGCTAACTAAAATGTTCACATTCTCACTTATTTGAGAGAACATAGAGGCTGCTGTTGTTAGCTAGACAGCGAATTGAGTTGTTTGCTCACCTGAATGCACCACCAATATCCATGAGGATTAGCCAAATTCATTGTACCTAGCTAGCTAGCAAACTAGATTTGCTCTTAGTAAGCTAAATGATACCTAGAGTACCTATCTTACAAGTATTACTAGATAGCTACTTTGTAGAGATAAATACAAGGCAAACTCTTGTTCTTGGAACACTTGTATCAGTGCTCTTAATTTGTATTTAATTGGTAAGTCTTAACTGATATCACATCAGATTGGAGTGTCACTGCAGTGATGATTAAATGAGTCAATGAAACATAATGTGGGTTTCAGAATGTATATGAATGTTATAACATAACATGTGTAGATTTATATTCTAGTTAAATGATTTTATATTTTTGTGAAATGAAACCCCCCAGAAGCACCTTGATACGATCAATGGGTTCTCAGAGTAATTAGTCTTAACTTACACAGCATGACGTCTTTTATGTGACACAATAAATTAGCCTAACTACATCCGTTTATTTTGCTGTATTTGGTAGTAGTAGTATCACTGGGTGTAGTGTTATAGTGTAAATTATATTATTAATTATAATAATGAAGACATTTTAAAGTTAACATCAATATGCATTTCTCTTAATTTGCAGCACACCAATTATTCAGATAATATACTTAAATCAGAGAGAAAACCAATGCCAGCAGTTTGGAACAACTGTTCATACCGTAAATGCACATCTTAGCAAACACTTTACCTATGATTCCACTTCACCGCAATGCTAATGAGCTTAGTAATGTAGCATATTTTAATGTGGGGTAATGTAGGATATGTTGACTTTTAAAATAAGTTGTCAGGAGAGTACCATGCATTTTATGGTTCTTTGACCTGATCTGGGCTTTTATGATTCCTTTCCCTACTCGGGACAAGACCAAGGGCAGATAAAATAAGTCAACGAATACACACACACAGCAAGTAAGAGGGCAAATGGCCTACCACCATAAATACCTCTAAATCAGTGACCACAGGTCACATACCTACTTAAAATAAGCAGCCATTGCTTTAAGAGTGCCAGAAGTTACCTAAAACCCAGTCAGATGCTTAAAACCTCAAACTAATGATTGCCTGTTTGGATTCACATTTGATTTTGTGCAGACTTTGTGCAGAGCAACCCCAAAATCTGGGCATTTTATTATGTAAACACCATTTACACGTATTCTGCCCTTGACTTACATGCTTTTCAGCTACGTGCTTCTGAGGGCTGTAGTACGTCAAGAGCCATTACCTGGCGAAGCACCATATTGCCTTTTAACTCGGCGATAGGCTCACTTATAACATTATTATACATGTACAAGTAAAGTTCAAAATTGACGATATTTGTGTGTCATTATTTTTAAACTACAATAACATTTCTTGTAACTCTATATTACATTGTTAAACAAAAAAAAAAGTTTTAAATCATGCGGTATTGTGAACAAATCTGGTAAATACTTAGTTCAGTTAGAATACAACAGAAATATCAAACAAGATGAGAATAAACCGCAGAGCATTACCCATTTGTTAATCAATTTAGCTAATAGAGCTAATACTTTGGAAGAGTCATGATGAGTGATTACTAATGAATTTTTAATAATAGGCTACTCAGCATGAGTTCAAGCATGGACATTGGAACATGCATTTTGTTGCACCTTTTCCTCAATAGCGCGTTTTTATTAACCCTATCACGCGTACAGTCACAACGGTGTGATTAGTTGTTTAGCGCATATGCTAAAACCGGTGCGATTAGAAAACTAGATTGGAAAAATTCTAGCTAATTTTAGCTTTGATGAAACAGCGATTTAACATTTAAAAATATAGAAAATGCTAACTGAAAACTATAAGAAGCTTAATAACGCTAATGAACTGCAACTTTTTGGATTTTTCCTTTTGGAGTTTTGCTGCTATTGTGAGTGGTTCCTGTGTTCTTCTTCAGGAGAGATAAACAATTGGTTTGGGTAATTTTCTCTTCATGCATTCATTCATCCATTCTGTAATCCATCCATATTCTTGTTTTGTTAATGTCTTTATGTAATTTAGTGTCTGTTAAGGTAGTGGACCAGGCCTGTAGCCCAGACTCTGAATTTTGTCTTTGTCTTAGTGTAAGCGCTCAATAAACCTTTTCAATTTATTCCAGTTATGATTGTACATTTCTGGCAAAGGTTGATCCACCAGACAGCTCATTTCCTATCAACAAATTATGTGATTTAATTGATAATATCTTTAATAATAATTATTAAATCAAGTCAATTTTTTAAAATTATTTTACATGTTGGTTAAGTTAGGAGTTTTAGTAATTGGTGTCATTTGTGTTCGGTATTCAGAGTGACGGACAATAAACAAGGGCATTAATTTCTAAGACCACTGGATTCAGACCATTTAATTTTTATTAAATTCTGACTTCCCCAACAAGGTCAACAGAAAAGATCGTGCATTTGGCATCTATCTGTGAGTGATGTTCTTGTTCGTGTTTTACCAAATAACTACTACTAGTACTGACTATCTTAGCATGTAACTGGACATTCTTGTGGAAAACAAAATGTTTCACATGTCTGTCGTTTAGCTAATTAGTTGATCCTCTTAATTGCAATTTTACAGCATATGACATAAAATGCAGAGACATTTTTAGGAAATGCATAACTTCATGGTGCCTCAAATTGTTGAGATCTAACAGAACCTGTATCTGTGCAAAGAGGTGCAGTCACTGCAGTGTAGATGCATTTAAATAAATACATCACCAGCTACAAGTCTGACTGATTGAAATTATCACAGCAATCCAATTCCATTTATTGGATTACATTTAATGGGTTTTTTCAGTTGTGCAATAAACAACCATCCACTGATATGCAGTGTACCAGCATGTTGCTGCATTTGGTACACACCAATTTTTTTTAATGTTTTTTTTTTTTTTTTTTATTTTTGTGACAAATAGCAACTTAGCAAGTTATTTGTGCCAATTATACAATTGATAATTTTAGAAATATTCATGTGCCTTTGTCGGTTGTTCCAAGACTGCTGAGACTGGAGTGCCCACAGGGATGCCTGGAGGATAACTACTGAAATACTGAATGAATGCCCCGCAGGCCAGGCCCAGTGCTATAAGGGTGCTTAGGGGTGTATTGCACCCCCAGACGGACCTCAGTGCACCCTCAGTTGTCTCCTTATATTCCGGTATCTACACAGTATTTATGACTTTTTGTGCACCCCTCTGTATTTTCTCCTGGAGCCGAGTCTGCCCGCAGGTCATGTGATAGACGGAAAACTATGGGCCCTACTTATAGATAATAGGAAAGATTAGTGTGGCAGGAGATGCATTTTAAAAAGGACAGTGTTAAATGTTAGAAAAAAGTTATGTGCATAGCAATGTTTATAGCATCATCATTGTTAGAATTTGATACAGAGAGGATTCCCAGAGCCCACCACTTATATTCTTTCCATGGGTTCCTGTTGCACTTTTTTTTTTGTACTCTTACAATCGTAGCAGAATATGTCTCCCAAATGACTGCTCCCCTCCTTCAGCAAATATATACTTATGTGACAGCTTACCCTAGCCCTAAGTATAGACGTATTCACTTCTTCTTCCTTGTTGACTTGGATTGGGACACAGCCCTTGTCCTTAGGCTTATGCTTCAGAAAATATGCAACTCATGCTTCAGAAATGCATACAGTTTCATTCTAAAATGACTAGATTTAGAGGAAAGTAAGTGAAGTGAAACCCTCTTAGCTTCAAAGTGGAATTGTATTATTGAACCTCAACAGGCTCAAAGACAACAAAGTCTTCTCTCAGAAATGTGTTTTGTTCCAAACCACCTGCATCTTAACAGCAAACATGGAATACGATCTTTCATGTTTTAACAAGAAGGAACTAATTCCTATTTTTCTCCAGTATCATTACATGTATTATGGTGCCCCTTCCAGGAACACAGTACAGACTGAGCCAGCTTACAAAGTTATACTAGCACGCTGTATGACCAAAATCATCAACTTAGATGAAGCAGTGGTAAGGACTTTGAGTTTTTGAATCCAGAAAATAATGCAAGTACTGGAGTGCTGAGATTATCTTTATCCCTTGTTGTATTGTAAATATGTGGCTTAAAACATATTATCCTGGAACCATCAGGGCTAATTATGTCCATAGAGACTTGGCAAGTTCCTGCAGTAAATAGGTCATAAGTGAATTTGTTTGAAGGAACACAATTAGATTATAGCACTAAGAAAAAAACATTTTTGGTTGTTTCATTTAAGGGATCATGTTAGCTATTAGTTGTAATTTATATTTAAATAATATTTATATTCAGATTTAAATAAAAGTAAAACAAAAGCAAAACATTCTGTAATGTGTCCCTCACAGTATGCTGATGAAACACTCAAACACTTTTTACTACTCTCAGCATGCCCTGCTTTGGAAGACTTTCTCTCTGCTATAGACAGAGTAACTGTGCTGTTATGTGCTGCTTTTTAGCTTTCTGGATGGGGAGGCCTTGAGGTAGATGAGAACTAGTATCTGTTTACAGTTGGTATATCAACCTTGTGTCAAATGTCTGCACCTTTCTCTGCAGAGCAGGCAGTAAAGGGGGGGCGGGGGGTCATCTCAGTTTCTCATTTTTATCTACTTCTTTGTAACAACAGTATCATGAAAAGACAAAAAAATAGGATTTTGTGTTTAGAACAAACTGTAAAGCTCTGTATGGACAACGTAATATAAAACTCTGATAAGGATTATGATAAAACTAAATAAATAAAACTCAGGGCTAATCCACACAGATTGCATACACATCTGTACACCTGTGAAATCAGGAGCAACTGAGCTGTTAGTTTAATACAGAAATGATTTCATGGATCTTCTTAAATTTAGACATCTTGGAACGAGAAATAATTTTAAGACACAAATCAGACACACCTGTAGCTGGTTAGCTGGGTGATGCAGGTGTTGTGTTGGGAAAGGATAAAAGAGACACAAATGAGTTAGGCAGGGAGTCGGAGCTGCCAGGGCATGGGTCTCACTATTTCTCCACCCCAATCTTTCGTGTTCATGATGGGCTTTTTAAAATATGTTGTACATCCAGGTTTCCCATTTCCCAATTGCCCATTTGTCTGATAGCAGAGATATAGATAACTTGCAGACCTAAAGAGATGTGAGGATGGATGTGAGGCAGGCTACCCAGGGAGGTGGAGTTACTGGAGCAGATGTTGCAGAATGTGCAGATCACAGAGGTCAGGGAGGAGTTAGGAGGTTTGGATGTTGTTCCACCCAAATGCAATTATATTTATTCATACTTACCAGACATTAATAAATGAAAATAGCAGGACATATTGACAATTCATTATCCGGAGCACTGTGGCATTCTTAGTCTAAGGTAAGAGCAATTGATTGCAATTGACTAGTGTGGTAAACACTATGTGTACCTTGATTTTGTGCTTATTCAGGAAACCTTTGTTTGATTTTATTTTGTGCCGATGATGTTTTGTTGATGTTGATACTGTGTCATTCTCAATACACAACAAAGCAGACCACAAAATTTTCTGAAGCGGTCCTGTTCACCATAATGTAACAGTTCTATGAAAAAGTAAATGCCAAATCCTACCAGAATTAAATGCACTTGAGTCTAGCTACAGTGTATTCCTTGCATTAGATAATAGTGTTCTTGTTTGAGGATGCCTACATGTACATGATTATTAGAATATTTACTGTTTTGATTAGTGTGCTTTCATAACAGACATTAAAAAACAGGGACAAACCATCAGCTAAATTCACCAGTAAGAAAAAAAGAAGCATTGTCGAAGCATTTAATGAATCTTGACTGTGGGCCAGTGGTAGGCTTAAATCTTAGCCTCACATTGAAATTGTGTCTATTTGTGATGGGGTCAGATTGTGTGTTCAGCTGGGAAGGATGCCTCTTTGTCAAGTTCCTCTGCCAATTCCTTAGTGCTTGTGAGCATCCCTGCAAGCTGTATGCCTGTGTGTTAATTCTGCCTAAGCTTGGTGGAGATCAAAGTTGACTGCCTGCAGCTTTTTGTTTGTGATACTGATTTCAAAAAGAGTGCCATAGCACAGTATGAGGGAGCAAATGTATCTTTAGTACTTATTGGACTGCTTTTTTTTGCCTCAGCTCTAATTTTAACAACACTACTCCCAGTGAAGTAAGTATTGTCTAAGATGATGAGGAGAGCATTTTGGATTCCTTCTAATTGATAGTGAATAGCTTTCATGATGTGAGACATTCGACAGTTAAATTGTCTTTAATGCAATTCTTCCAAAATTTCTCAGCATAACGCAGAACACAGAAAAAACAGCACAGATTCCTTGATTGAGTTTGAATTGAGATTGAGTTGAATACACTGTCAGTAAAGTTAAAATCAGCTCCATATTAGGGCTGCAAATTCTGCATGTATTTTTGCATCAGCAGTGATTTTCTCATTTGCGACAAAAAGAATTCAGCTCCATATAACATCTCAGTCATTTCAGGATGGGCATACATCTTAGGCTACTGATAACTGCAGTACATTCAGAAATGGCTCTTTCAAATGTAGATGATGAGCAGATTTGATGATTATTGAAAGCAGCTTTTATTTTTATCAGTAATACAGCTAAAGAATGCACTGATTTATTATTACAGCGCATTCAGAAAGTATTCACACCCCTTCACTTTTTCACATTTTGTCATGTTGCAGCCTTATGCTAAAATTGTTTAAATTCATTTTTTCCCTCATCAATCTACACTCAATACCCCATAATGACAAAGGTGAATATAATGAATAAGGTCTCTCAGCCAAAAATGCATATCAGAGCAAAAACCAAGCCATGAGGTCGAAGGAACTGCCTGTGGAGCTCAGAGACAGGATTGTGTTGAGGCACAGATCTGGGGAAGGCGACAGACAATTTTTGCTGCATTGAAGGTTCCCAATAGCACAGTGGCTTCCATAATTCTTAAATGGAAGAAGTTTGGAACAAGTAGGACCCTCCGAGAGCCAGTCACCCGGCCAAATTGAGCGATCGGGGGAGAAGGACCTTGGTAAGAGAGGTGACCAAGAACCCGATGGTCACTCTGGCTCAGCTCTAGAGATACTGTGTGGAGATGGGAGAAACTTCCAGAAGGACGATCATCATTGCAGTACTCCACCGATCTGGACTTTATGGCAGAGTGGCCAGACGGAAATCTCTCCTCAGTAAAAGACACATGAAGGCCTGCTAAACGACTCTCAGACTGTGAGAAACAAGATTCTCTGGTCTGATGAAACCAAGATTGAACTGTCTGGCTTCAATTCTAATCGTCATGTCTGGAGGAAACAGGCATCGCTCATCACCTGCGTAATACCATCCCAACGGTGAAGCATAGTGGTGGCAGCATCATGCTATGGGGGTGTTTTTCAGCAGCAGGGACTGGGAGACTGGTCAGGGTTGAGGGAAAGCTGAACAGAGCAAAGTACAGAGAAATCCTTAATAAAAAAACTGCTCCAGAGCACTCAGGACCTCAGACTGAGCTGAAGGTGGACCTTCCAACAGGACAATGATCCTAAGCACACAGCCAGGACAACGCAGGAGTGGCTCAGGGAAAACTCTGTGAATGTTCTTGAGTGCCCAGCCACAGCCCGGACTTGAACCCAATTGAATATCTCTGGAGAGACCCGAAAATGACTGTCCACCAAGGGTCCACATCCAACTTGACAGAGCATGAGGGGATCTGCAGAGAAGAATAGCAGAAAATCCCCAAATCCAGCTGTGTAAAGCTTGTCGCATCATATTTACATTTACCTTTTTTACATTTAGGTCATTTGGCAGACGCTTTTATCCAAAGCGACTTACAGGTGAGGAACAGCAAGCAAGCTACAGTAGTGTAGGAGACCTTGGAGTAAGCTTTAATTGCAGCCTAAACAACTAAACTCATTTAAATAAGTCAAGAAAAGTAGAAAACAAAGGTAAACAAACACAAGGATAGACAGGCAGAGGAGACAAACAAGTAGTGACAGGAGAAAGAAGTGCAAGGCAGAAAGTGCACTGAGATGGAATTGTGTTAGAGTTGTTAGAAGCGTTAGGAGAGGAGGTGCTCTCAGAAGAGCTGGGTCTTCAGTTAAGGGTCTGAATACTTATGTCAATGTGATATTTCAGTTTTTTATTTTTAATAAATTTGCAAAAAAAAAAAAATCCTATTTTCACTTCATCACTATGGGGTATCGAGCGTACATTGATGATGAATGAATGAATTTAAACAATTAAATTGTACATAAGGCTGCAACATAACAAAATGTGAAAAAGTGAAGGAGTCTGAATACTTTCTGAATGCACTGTACATCCCTTTATTGCTATTTATTGTTTGCATTGGATTAAAAATAAACGACAAACTTTTATCTAATTTTCACATTTCTGACCATATTTTTACCTAGCATTTTCCATTAGACAAAATAGTTCTTACAAAATGATACATGACATGTGTGGGTATCCATTACACATCCTGGGTAATCTGCCTAAAAGTGAGGTGAATCCCAGATTTCCAAAGGTAGGGCAGGGTGCTTGGTTTAATAAACATACATTTGACTGAAACTGAAACCTGATATTTGGTGGGGCTGATGGTCAATCTCCCTGAATGGCTGTGGGATCATGAGGCTGATGTCTCATGGCTTCTGACACACACAGTACCACAATGACCTGAGTCCACATCAAATCAGTTTTTCACTAGGTTGGCACTATCCCTGTGGCAGGTCTGCTGACTAGTTCAGCACTGTACCTAAACAGTACAGGTGTCCCGTGAAAATATTTTATTATACACACGGTTTGTGACTGGCACAGCTAAAGGGGCAAAAATCTCACTGAAAACCTTTCCAAAACAATGATAACCATGTAAGTAAGAAAGATCAAGCAGTGATACTGTAATTAAAGAAATCTATTCACTACATTCATCCATACAAAAATGGCATTCATTACATACATTACATTCAATTGCATTGCCATTATGCTATGAGTATTTAAACATTCTCCTAGTTTAATATTTTTTTTGTGGAGTTGAAAATTACAAGCAGAACCCATAACACTACCGTCAGTAAGTTGGCGACTGAAAAATCCATTAATCAGAGAATATTCACACTTTTCACTGCCCCATAAATCATTCTCTTCTATTGACTTTTTTCTCACCAGTAACTCAGTTATATCCGATATTTCAGATTCCACAATTCATCCCATCTTAATCAGTGACCATGCCCCTGTATCATTCAATCTAAACACCGAACTCAAACAACCCATCACCAGATGGAGATTTAACACTTCTTTGCTTAAAGATCCTGGTTTTAACACATTTCTTCACAAAAGTGTGGGCATCCTTCATGGAAATAAACGATTCTCCGGAAATCTCATCCAAACTACTTTGGGAAACAGCAAAAGTAGTATTGAGAAGAAAAATTACATCATACTCATCATACAAGAAAAAAAAGGTACATGAATTCGAAAAAAAATCTGAACTGAATGACACATATGCTAAAAATCCCACAGAGCAAGTTCAGAAGGAATTGACAGAAAATAAATCGCAGCTCAACAATATCATAACCAAAAAAAATAAAAAATCCTGATACAAAGACTCAGACATGATAATCTTGAACACAATAAAAAATTAGGAAAATATCTGTCAAACCAACTCAAACAAAAAAAAGAAAAATCAATTATACCAGTCATTAAGAACTTCAGGGAAGACCATGCAGTCACCCCAAGAAATAAATGATGCATTCCGAGAATTTTACAGCAAATTATACACCCCTGACAAGGAATCTAATTCAACAGATATTAACTCCTTCCTCAGTAATATAGAATTACCCTGGCTTAATGAGGAACAAGTAGACGAACTAGACACACCATTAACATCTAATGAACTCCTTACAGCACTCAATAAAATGCCAAACAATAAAGCTCCAGGACCTGACGGCTTTCCTGCCAAGTTCTTTAAATGTTTTTGGAATACAATCTCACCACTGTTTTACAGAATGGTACTTAACATTAAACATAACTCAACAATTCCACCACACAAGAACACACCCCTCATCTGAGTAGTACTGAAACCCAATAAATACCCCACTCTCTGTTCCAGCTACCACCCCCAATCACTCATCAATACAGATCTCAAAATTATCAGTAAAACACTAGCCACCCGAATAGAAACTGTAAAGCCATCACTAATCCATTCAGATCACCAATGGCCACAGCCTTTAATAATGGATTAACATCACAAAGTTTCACACTGCACAGGGGAACCAAGCAAGGATGCCCACTCTCTCCATCGCTTTTTGCCCTGTTCATCGAACCTCTCACTGCTGCAATACGTCTAATGCCAGGTTCAGACTACATGATTTCAGCCTGATTTTGACACAATTTTGTCGTAGCTGACAAATTTCAAGCGTTGGGCCTGAATGTGAACATCGAGAATGACGCCGAATGTCGAATTGTAATGTGACATAATCGAAGAACAGCGGTGTGGCATCTGGGACGCCCCACGATACCCCGATGAAAAGTCTAGCATGTCAGAATTTTTTGAGAATCTCCTACGATGTATTCCGAAGTTGACCAATAGGATCACAGAGTCACTGTCACACAGTGACTCGAGCCTAGTGGGACAAATGGCATTGTTTGCCTGCAATCAGTTGCTTGAACCTAGGTACAAAGTGTGCCCAAATGAAATTAGGAATAGTAACAGTATATTATTGTTAAACATCGTTAATATTATTGTAATTGTGGTTACACATAAAGTGTTATAGTAACTGTCAGTTGCACGGTGTTACAGTAATAACAGTAATCAGTATTATTATTATTATCATATTTATTAAACTTACAACTACATTTAAACTAGTTGTAGAAATTGTGTACTAGAGAAAATGAGACACATTCTGTATCTGCAATTTAGGAGCTGATAGCAAATTCTCCAGTGTAGCGTTAATGCGGCAACTCAGCAGCAACAACACTCTCCAGCAGTTAACGTCACCAGGACAATGATATCAACGATAGGGAAATAAACCAGATTAAAACCACAATCATCTGGGGACGGGATCGCTGTGAATGATCTCCAGCTACACTGTATATTCAATGTCACTAACAATTTATTGATCAATAGAAAATTTATTTCAAAATGTAAAACGTTACATTTCATAACATATTATTGTATTCATAACACAAGGTATGGGCTGGGTCCGGATTGACTTGCCATTCGGTCTGGATGCGGATCGAGGTCTGGACTTTGAGAAGCCCTGCCCTAGGTCTATGTGATGTTTGTATGTAAACTGAATGCATATGCTGTCACTTTAGGTGGTGGTCAATGAAAAGAACTGGAGCTGTATTTACCATTTTCTTGATTTCAGTTATAGTGATTGTGAAACCACCTGATATTAAAACATATCTTTGTATCTTCATTTACCAGAGAGAGTATACAATTGCCAAAACCCAATCATTTTTCCTCTGCGAGACCCTCTGTGTACATCCTGCGAACATGATAGCTAGCTACATTTATGTAATGTTCTTGACATAACACATTCGTTACCTCAAGTTCTCTTTGAAGGATAGACAGCCCATACTGTCCTCTTCTTCTTTTCTGAACAGAAGACTGCCAGCATCACACATAGCGCTTCTGTAGCCATGATTGACACTTTCTTGACCCTCCTCCATGACTACACGCAAGGACATGAACAGTGATTGGTCAGGGTCAAACTTGTAGTGTTGCCAGTCTCCCGACCAAGACGTAGCAAGATTTTATGGCACTATGACTGCCTAGTCTGACATGGTGTCCATCATGAAAGACAAAAAAATTGTGTAGTCTGAACCCTGCATAAACAACAACATCAAGGGAATCCAAGCCCTCAACACTCATCACAAGATTAGCCTTCGTGCAGATGATGTATTGCTTTATCTGCAAGAACCATAAAACTCTCTACAAGAGGCCATCAAGGTCATTAATTCATTCTCTGTACTTTCCGAGTACAGAGACAAGTACAATTGGACAAAATCAACAATTCTACCCGTATGTGGTGATGACTGGAATGCTGCAGCTCAAAACCCATCTCTCCCCATTCCCATTGGTAATATTAAGTATCTGGGCATAAACATTTCCACCAGACTGACAGAACTGTTTCACCTAAACGTCACACCATTAATTAAAACAATAGAAGAAGACTTAAACCACTGGATAAATTTACCTCTGTCGTTAATTGGCAGAATAGCAACCATAAAAATGATCATACTACCAAAAATCAATTACCTTTTCACAATGATTCTGACCCAGCCTACCACTAAATGGTTTAATTCACTAAATTCCATAACAAGCAAATTCTATTGGAAAAATAAAACACTCCGAGTCAAATTGGTCACATTACAGAAACACAAAACTCAAGGAGGATTAGAAGCTCCAAACTTCCAAAATTATTATCTGGCAAATCAACTACAGTATATCACCAGTTGAAATCATCCAAACCAACAGAACACCTCATGGTTAGATATAGAGCAATCATAATATAAAGACATTTCGATCTCCGATCTACCATTTCTCAAAACCACTATAAAACACCATAATTGCTTTAATAGCACCGTAATTTCAACAATTCTGACAGCCTGGTGGAAAATCAACAAAATCTTCAAATCTACAATGAAACCCTGTAAATACACTCTAATATGGCACAACCCTGACTGTCTATTCAACAAAACACCACTTATCTTCAACACATGGAAACAAAGTGGTACCACACATCTCCATCACCTTTTCCAGAATAACAATTCCATTACTTTTCAACATTTGGTCCAGAAGTACAATGTCAGGAAAGAACAATACCTTCAGTACCTCCAATTGAAGTCTGTTCTAAAATCTACAATCAATATATCAAATAACAATTTACTCCCATCCCCACTAGTAGAAGAAATCAACAAAATAATCAACCCAAAGAAAATTCTTTCCAAATTATATAAACTAATATCCACCATAGACTCAATAATTTCCACCCCAATCAAAGCCTGGGAAAAAGAGTTATAATGTACTCCCGATACCGATTTCTGGACCCAAATCTGCAGGAACACCTTCACAATGACTAACAATACTAACCTACAACTAATACAATACAAGGTAATCCACAGAGCATATATCACCCAGCACAAGATGAGACTCACAGACTCTGACACTTTTTCACACCGCACATTAAACACCCCAGATAATTATCTCCACTCCACATGGCTCTGCCCACCAACTCAACATTTCTGGCAAGACGTCATTAACAGAATTTCTCTTACTCCATCCCTCTGTCTACTTGGAGATCTCCCATCCAAAATTCAAAACCTATACTCATTGAAAACTATCCTCTTAAACTGGAAAACTAGACATACATTAAACATCACGCAGTGGTTAAACCTCCTCATAGAATACATATCCATATCCTGAAAAAGTTCAGGGCCTCTTTATCTTCTCATTAGACTTGCCTGTTAACTAACCCCACCAACACACACACATATTTCAAACCCTCACCAAAATCTTATCTTACTCTCTGATCTTATACCGCCTACATCAGCACATAAACTCCCCCAGTACCTTTCATACAACCCATTATATGCAAGGCTTGGTCTTGTCATGTCCTGTCATGTCGGTCTGTTTGTAAAATAAAATAAAATAAAAAAAAGTGTAGCCCATAGATGTGATTTTTATTTTTTTATCTTTGAATGATTCCTGTGCACAACACATTACATAACATTACATTCACTTAACAGATGCTCTTATCCAGAGCAGCTTCAGGAACAAGTGAATTAAAGTGTATCCATCCAAGTTAAATCAAAAAGTGTCAGACCTGGCTAACAACACTCCCAGACTAGTGAGCATGTGCACAAGGCTATTCAAGCATCGCCACAAGTTAACTTGTGCTAACATGAAAACAGACTACTTCAAAACTAAGGGAAGCCAAGTACATATACTACCACAAATCACAGTCACTAGATCAGAGTATCTATAACACACCGTGATACAAGTAAATAAGTGGCAACCAATATCAAGTAGCAGGTATTAGGGGGTGGGACTGAGGTGGAATGGAGATGTAGTCTGAAGAGGTGGGTCTTCAGTCTGCTTTGGAAGATTGCCAGTGATTCTGTTGTCCTGACCTCCAGGAGACGTTCATTCCACACTTGGGGACCAGCCCAGACAGGCATCATGACTGAGAGGAGCAAACCTGTTGGGAAGAGACAGTCATTTGACTCGAGATTGCAGAGCGTAGTGATCTAGTAAATACAGTTTTAAGGCTTATTGGTGGGGGGGCTGTGTTATTGCAAACAAAAAGGAATCTTTCTGTCTCTAAAATAACTGTAAAAACACATATCCTTTAATAGTGTGATTACTGTGTTCAAGTAATGTTATATTACTATGTTCTATGGATTCAAAGAAACTTATGAAGTATAACTTATGAATTTTAAGTAAAAGGTATTGGCACTGTCAGACTGTAACTTATAATCCAGACAAAAGCAGAGATGTCACACACAGAATCTCCTCACAGCTGAAGCCAATATTCTTTCATTTCTTTTCCTAATAACCAAAGGACTAGTTTGACATCACCTCCTTTCAGCAGAATGAGGTACTGACCTGCAAATTTTCCAAGTCAGCTCCTGTCAATTTTCATCATTTTATTTCTGTCCCCAATCTTTACTAATGTGCAGCAGGTGGAATGCATTACATTGAGATAACATGAAATAAATTATCAGGAACCTCAGACACAAAACCTCCTTTTACAGAATAGATACAAGCAATCCCAAGTGGGGGACGCATGGTGCCTAAAACTGAGCTTCCCAAAGAAAGAAAAAAAAAATCCCTTTGCTATAAGATCTGGTATTGGCTTCTGTGCTTCCACAGACCTTCCACACTGCAGTTTTTTCTCATTTATTAGTGAGGACACCTCTAATTTCTCTGGTGTAATTGTTTCCTGGAATCTAACCTCCTGATGGATTTGTCACAGAAAAAAGAATAAGAAGTCCTTTTCCAGAGTGCCAAATGAATGACAGGCAAATTGGCTACAACCATGTGGAGAGTAAAACTTCATCAGAGCCTAGTCAAGAGAGATTGACATGAATGATTTGATGATTAATAAGAAAATGTAGCACTCAAATGAACTCTGTAATTCTGGACCCAAGAACCATAACTTTAGTTATGGTATATTTCCATGGAGAGTTGAGACAATAAGAAAAACAAACCAAAAACTAAACTAAATTTCAAGTTACATTGTAATCACTGATGCAAGGCTCAATTTCTCAATACACAGGTTATGCAATATAACAGATAATAAACCAGGCATCTCAGAAGATGGTATTATTGTGACAGTTACATTGGTCTAATGCATTGGTGGCACAATGGCAAGGGATCCTCCAGGCTCTTTCACTACTGATTACATCCAGAGTTAGCCATAATGGTTACTGTCTACATCATTCCAGATGTTGTATCAGACAATATGACAACATATTATCATTTTAGATTTTGTCTTGTAGGGAAAATTCCATACCTACATGGCATCTGTTCATTCAGTGCATCAATCTGCTTGTAATCTTTTAAATTAGCTGTTCAGGGTATTTATAGTTGTTGCTGTACACTTCAGTCCTCCCACAAACTGATTTTTTTTCTCTCTTTTAAGATTTTTTTTAAATGCACTTCTTAAATATTTTTGATCTATGAATTCAATCTATTTTTTTAAATTAATATTGCTTAGCATTCCTCAATCAAATTTTAAGTCAAAACAGAGTAAGGGAGGATTTAATAGCCTTTTCAGTCTTCCACGGTTTCCAATGCAGATGAGCTTGGTTGACAAAGTGATGATGGTGATTTGACTTGGAGATAAATGTGAGTCATTTGTTTATAAATGAGATCTCTCTCACTTTTTCCTGTCTCCAGATAGTTTTTGGAACAGTGTTGTCATTAGCGATATAAACACTTATGCTGCCACTGCAACAAGACACTGATTAAAATGCCTCTGAGAAAGTGGAAGGTTAAGTGGATACCTACATTATTGCATTAATTTCATTTTAATTCCCTGAACCAAATCATAGACTACCCAATTAAATTTGTTATGAGGACAAATGCTGGTGGTTTAGTGAGTGAAGCACAGCAACAGCTCTGAAACCATCTTCCTATCAGTATTATGTCAGTAAATTCTTAATGGCATATCTCTCAACACAACTGGGATAAGGCACACAAATGTTCTTATGAAAGGTATATGTATGTGAAAGGGATGCAGCCATTTTGAATTTCTATGCCTGTCATGAAGTTGAATATTGTGTAACCTATGTGGTCAGAGTAGGGATCAAACCAGTTTATTTACCAACCACATTTCTCAGTTCCCTACACAGATATGATTAGCTCCCGGCACTTAATTGTTATCCATCAATGATCTAACTGGCATCTATGAGGTGTGTACCCTATCACAGGGCTTCATTACAGTTTTTATACTTACTATCAAACTGTGTAGGTTTCATATGCACCTCTGCTTACAGGATTTATTGCTATGATGGCAAAACTAATGATACAATTTGAGAGAAATTAAACATATTTCTGTTCAGAGAAGGAAAAAAAATTGCACATTTCATGCTGTGACTTCATACACTTCAAATGTTACCTCACGAGTACTGTTTCATCTCGCCAGGCAAGCCAAAATCTTAAGCATAATGAATGCGTGGCACAACTATATCCCTTCACAATTACAAGAAGAGGCAATTATTTTGAACTGTTTCATTTCTCCAAAGAGAGTTCAAGGAAATTGAATTCAGACAATGCTGATGGAAAAAAAATTGATAGATAATGAAGGCAAACATCAAGGATTATACTATAATTTGTGCACAATATAATGCAATTATTCTGTCAGATTTACAAGCATTGGTTAACTTCTTCTCTGAATGGCTCTTTTCTTTTAGATGGATCTCTGCTATTTTTTCCTCATCTGTGCAGAATATGGCCACTGTAAGTCAAATGGAGAAACATAAACGGAAGCAAAATCAGTAAAACATTAGTAGGTCCAGTTATTTAAACTCTAAATTTATAAATCCTTTCACTAGCTATTAGTGAAGTGTAGTTCTCTGTCCAGACAGTCTTCACAGAAACATGTTCAACTAGAGCTGAAGAGAGAAATAAACATTACTGGATAATCCCCTCCCATAAGAGGCTTTACAAAAACACATGATGGCTTCATGATAATCCTGCATTATGTACTCATTTTCAAGAAAAATGCCAAACTACACTTCCTTTTGCCCTTAAGAGGTAAGTGCAGGGAGAGTGAATGGACTGAAAGATCTATCTTTAGCACTATCCATATTGGTTTATAAACATGTAACCCCCACAAGGTCACTAAGAGTATAGCAGGTGTAAACATTCAATTTAATTGAATAAAGAAAGGGAGGAGGCTTGTGTATAAAAAATAAGTCACTTTAATTTCTGATATTTCAGGTTAAGGGGTGTGCATTCATGTGATATTTATTTATTTTTATCATTAAAAAAAATTGCAGAGCTTATGGATCAAACTGTAATGAAGTATACAAAAAAAAAAAATAAACGTAAATAAAAGTCATAAACAGGTCCGCTGTGGCTATACTAACCCGGTGGAGAGACTAAGGGCTGCACCAGAAGTACACCCTACAATAAGGCAACCTTGATGGGAATTCACTACACACTAAGTAGGAGCCAAATCACAAAGGCTGTTCACTACACACCAAACAGGAGCCAAATCACAGAGGCTATTCACTACACACCAAGCAGGAGCCAAAGCACAAAGGCTGATCACTACACACCAAACAGGAGCCTAATCATGAAGGCTGGTTCACTACACACCAAGCAGGAGCCATAGGCTACTTAATTAATCTAGGCTTTACACAGCACAGCACACCGAGAAGGTACAGAAACCCAATCTACTTCCCCATGGAAAAGTTCCCAGCCACAGCTACGACCAAAGAAAAGAAAAGAAAATAAGAAAACAAAACCAACAAAATGAAAGATTGGAGGTGGTTTCACAATGAGATTTCCTTGAGGCTACAGGCCCAGCTAGCAGGCACAGTAATAGTTAGTAGTAGGCCTGTGTAGCCTCCTAGGTTGAGCACTGACTACAAAATAATGATAGGGAAAACAGTGGCTACATAAACATTCTTAATGTTTGTAGTTTGCCTTTGTTTCCTGATCAGGCAGGCACACAGGAATCGTTGATAACCTCTGTAAACTTCAAACAAACGTTGCTCTAAAGTGATGTCCTCCGTTCCAAGCTTCCTCAAGTGAAATTTCAAATCGCTAGGTCTTAAAACTCAACGGGTCCACAACTCGGTCTCAGTTATCCGTTTTTCTCACCGCCAGCACAGCGAACTTGTGCAGATGCTATTCATTTGGCGTTTACCGCCTGAATGAAATTTAAAACAACAAAAGAGAGCCGTGTGCTGCGAACTACCGGTGTCGCGTCATGTCACATGACCACCGTGAGACTACCTGAGATTTAAAGTGAACGTGACCCCCGCCACAAACATTTAACTGATGATGCCTGAAAATGTGATCTACTGTAATTGCCTTTACGCCTTCCTTCCAAGCATATGAAACATTAAATCAGTCCCACTGGAAAGTATGTAGAGTGATTGGTCTTGCTTATAGGTCTGCTGATGTAGAGAGAAAGATACTGAGAGCATTGTGAATATAGATATACTGTTTATTTACCTGTGTGTGACTGTATGTACATACAATTTTGTGTGCGTGCGCGAATGTGTGTGAGACATGAGTGCTGTACCTATACACACAACCTCACAAAACTATTACAAGTCTTGCACATGTTGATATGTCATTATTTGATTTAAATTAAGCAATTTGCAAAGCAGTTATCTACCCACTGTAGAGCACAACTGCCCCTGGCAGTTGGTGAGTCTATTAAATTCCCTCCAGTATGTTACTGACTACAGGAATTTTTTATAATGCTGTCTCTGTGTGGGGAATCCTTGGTTGTTTACACACTAAAAATGAACAAAAGACTGCCCCTGCTGTTCTTAATTTTGGTATCTTTTTAAAGCAGTATCATAATAAAGGACAGCGTTTTTAGCTGCAACACTAGCTAATGACCCTTTTTCTGTGGAACTCAGAGCTTACCCTTTTTGCTGCTTCAGTCACATGCAGCCATGGGGACTTTGATAAACAGCATCTCACTCTGTATCAATGCATATGGGAGTCACCCGTTTCAAGGTTGCAATTATTGGCCTACTTCATTGCTTGGCCTATTAAACAAGCACAGCAGTGAGCTGGTGACATCCGTTTTCTGATTTTATATGTATGTGTATAGCTCTCTCAATGTCTGCAGTGGTTATGAGATTATAGGTTCTGAATTAAAATATGCAGCCCAACACTTCCATCTGCTGTCTCACTTTTGCTTTGTGAGACATTTTAACTCAAATGCAGGCATGGGCGTAAATTACGGGGGGGATGGGGGGGTTGTAACCCCCCAATAATCAAAACTGGCTAATACAACCCCCCCCCCCCCCCCCCAAATAATCATATTCATGGAGACCTCAACCTCCCAATGTTCAACCCAAAGTTACGCCCTTGAATGCAGGTATCAGTAAATTAAAAGGAAACTAGTTGCACATTGTCTGTAAGAGGGGGCTGATCGTGCTTTGGTACTAACTACTACAGAGATCAGATCAGACCTGAGAGTAGATCCACGGATCAGAGAGTAGATCCACTCGTCTCACATGTCAAATCCCTGACTGTGATTACTTTTCCACAAGTTAGCATATATTGAAACATATTTAACCTGGAAATCACAAGGCTTTCAAGCCAAATGGTGCATGAATTTCAGTTATAGTCAGGATTACATCTAGAGTCAATGCTTAAAAAGTGATACACATTAGTTGAATGAGTGACTGCTTATTCAGTGTACACAACCAGACCCAGAGCCATGATCTGCAATTTGCATACATCCATTTTGCAAACCTATTTTGTATATGATCACATATAAATAATTGCTTTCCACATGTTTTACCTGCTTCTTTGTTCATTGGAATATATTAGTTTTTAGGGTTTACTTGTGTAATTGGTACCATATTTGCAATGCGTCTTTGCAATCTTGCAATGTAGGAAATGCATATCATATATCTAAATGTTATCTTAATATATTACAATGTCCCAACAATAACAAAATTAGCTGTTTGTCTAAATTTGTGAAGATGACTCCACCAATTTACCCAAATAGTTTTTAGTATTTACCCAAAGATTGTAGTAGCAGCAGCAAAAATTGTACTCCGACAACTTGCCTACTCTATACTCTGCTGCGGTAGACTATCTTGGCAGAGGGGAGTCTGCTAGCTGTATATTCTTACATTCTCTGGATGTACTTTTTCTGTGAATGTCTCCATGCTCTCTGATGCCTTTTCTCCCTTTCATTCCAATCTCCTATTTGTTTTATTTTCCTGTCTAGGACCCTCTTCTTCCACCTTTGCCCATCATTCTTTAGCATCCAATCTTTGCTCTTTCCCATCTTGCTGACTATATTTTCTCTCTTTGGCCCTCCCCATTTCTTCTCCTTTGCTCCTCTACTGGTAGCTTATGTCTAGCCATTCCTGTCTAAAAAACAGATTGAAGTAGTCTTAGAAATAGATTTGAATTCTAATAAGAAAAGCCCAGTTTGAAGCTCTGTGTAGTAATGATGTGTGTGTATGTGTGTGTGTGCATGTAGGCTAGATCATAAGCAATTGGAATGAATAGTCTCTGAGGAGTGTAAAAATATATTTGCCAAAATGTGAAGTAATATCAAAATAGCAAAAATAGGCAGATGTATGTGTGTGTGAGTGTGAATGATTTGCACATGCAATGACAGAAGGATGTGATTTCTGTTTTTCATTTGAGCAAAACAAAAAGTTAATTTAAATATTTTTTTTTGATAACATGTTTGAATAAATGCACTGTACATATTATTTTGTAGAAAATTATTTAAAAAATGGACCTTAAGCGTATGTTATGACCTGAAGGGTTTTTCTTTATTTCACAACCATTAGTCTTTGGTGATGGATTAAAAAAAATAATAAAATAAAAGAATAATAATAATGATAATGATAATAATAATAATAATAATAATAATGGCAAAGCTGTCTCATGTTTTATTGTTAGCACTCTCACAGACTTTCTCACTACAGAGGGTAATCTGGAAAAAGATTTATCTGAAACAGTGTCTCTTGAAGACACAGAGGTACTCAAAAAATCCTTACCATCCATTACAATATTCATATAGTACAATTGGACTGTGTGTTTTCCCTGGGTGCTGGAGGTACCATGTAGAATGGGATCAAGGTGATCCTTATTTGTTCTGGTAAATATTAGCAGATGGTGGATACGTTCAATAATTAAAAGAAATTGTGGAAATATGGGTAAACAGTCTGACAGCCTACCTATGTTCTGTTACAATAACAACAGCACCATGGATGGCTTGCTTGTGGAAAAAATACATATGAATGTTAAATATACATTGTGCACATGCATAATAAATGGAGCACCTTAAAAGTAGCTTGAAAGTAGGACAAGAGAGAACATCCCATTTAAATAATTACATGCACAAGGAAACTTCAATTCCAGTGCTTCAGTTTGATCAGTGTACTTCAGTTTATGTTGTGAATATGTAATCTACTGCAATGCAAGATTAGGTATTAACAGGAATAATTCCTTTTCAGTTTTATTTTGCTCTTGAATTTTTGGCAACTTCTTCATGCTATCTGTTGGAGGTACTTAAAGCAGATATTTTGATTGATAACATTTTACAGACCTGTAAGAGTACATTAACTACATTACTCCAGGTTTAAAAGGACAGTGCCAAGCATGGGCATTGTCTTAAGGTGGTGGCACCATTTTATGAACCTAGCTATTAAGTTGTTCGGCAACACTTTCCTATTTGTGTCAGTGGTATGATTAAGCTATGCCACATCCTTCAATTATTTTAAATTACATAAAAAAAATCCTGACAATGTGGTGCTATCACATAGCTGGGAAGGGAGAATTTACTCTTCAGTGATACATACAGCCAGCTCATTTTACTTGAAAATGGAGTTACTAGCTATCTAGCCAGCAAGTACATAATTGTATTCATTCATTGCATTACATTTTAACATTAAATGAATTCAGCAAAACAAATATCAAATATTGTAAACCAATGTCTAGTTTTCTTTTCCTGTATTATTGATTTAACAATACCCAATGTGTGAGTAAAACAACTGAATTAAGCATCCTGTGGGTTTTCTCTTTTTAAAACAAAATTATTTGGTACTGATATTATTGGCTTGTACCATGTTCTGCTGAAGTGTTGAAAAGGCTCATCTTGCTTTCAGAACTACTTTGTTTTCTTATAAGTAACTGCTCAGCATTCATGGGTAATGTGAGTATCTTTTATGAGGACTAACGCTATGTGAAAATCCATCAGCCTCCAGGCTCCAGGCAGGGAGGTGCTGATTTCTGGGGCAATTCATGTTTCTTCACAGAGACTTTAGTCTGAAAAACATAGGTGAGCTGTGCAAAAAAAAAAAAAATATATGAAATGTGATTTTTACATTGAAGACTTTGCTTTGTAATTTTTCATTGTACTTCTTGACACATTATAATATATTAGTATATATATTATAATATTATTAGCGCAATGCTCTGATCTCGTGAAATTATATCAGGTTACAAGCAGTGAGGAAGGAGTAGCGTATTCATTAATCTACACCCGATAATTTACATTAGCTTGCCAGCCAGAAAACCAAGAAGCTTTAATGCTTAATAATGGCTGTGGATATTTCATATTGCTACATTAGACTACTTGATTCAAGGCCTGTTGGACATGATATACTCAGCCACAGCTGGCATTCAAATGTGATTTATTGGCATCACTAACGTGAATGGTTCGAGAAAAACAGTGGCACACTTTTGCTGGTATTTATGGTATTTACTTACTGAATCAGCTACACAAAGTGCACATATTTAAAAGTGAAAGCCTGTTACTTGTTACTTGTTCAGGTCAATTGCTAGCTTAGTCTGCAATTGCAAGACATTCAAAAATTATTGAAGAGAAGAAAGTCATTAGCATTTGAACAGGAAGGCAGTAGTTTGTAGTAGTTTAGTAGTTCGAATGCATAATTGAAGTGCCTGCTTTCATGACCTCTACACATTTAATTGATAATGACACAGGACTTTGTTAAATTCTGTACATATTTCACAGCAGTTAAAGTGGAGAAAACAAATGATCCAGTGGCTGCAGAATAGAGAAGACACACACATAGTGCCAATATAACATCAGGGACAAGTATTATTTAACATACAGATCAAAAGACACTATATATACTAATACCCAACTCATGACTAGCTAACTTCCTCTTGAATACAAGTCTCAGATTTATTTATTCATGCAATGACAAAAGCGACAACTAAAAAGGAATATACACTCAAGGACCACTTTATTAGGTACACCTGTACACCTATTGGTTGATGCAAATATCTGCTCAGCCAATCATCTGGCAGCAACTCAATGCATAAAATCACGAAGACATAGTCAAGAGGTTCAGTTGCTGTTCAGAACAAACATCAGAATGGATAGGAATTCTGATTTAAGTGACTTTGACCGTGGGACAACAGTGCTATGCAGAAAAGCATTTCTGAACATACAACACGTCGAACATTGAGGTAGATGGGCTACAGCAGCAGAAGACCCCTCTGGTTACCTCTCCTGTCGGCTAAGAACAGGAAACAGCTACAGTGGGCACAGGCTCACCAAAACTGGACGGTAGACGATTGGAAAAACATTGCTTGGTCTGACGAATCTCATTTTCTGCTGCGACATGCAGATGGTAGGGTCAGAATTTGGCGTAAACAACATGAATCCATGGATCCATCCTGCCTTGTGTCAACAGTTCAGGCTGGAGGTGGTGGTGTAATGGTGTGGGGAAACATTTCATTTTCTTGGCACATATTAGGCATTTTAATACCAATTAAGCATTGTTAAAAATGCCACAGCCTACCTGAGTATTGTTGCTGACCATGTGCATCCACGGTCTACCCATCTTCTAATGGCCACTTGCAGCAGGATAACGCGCCATGCCACAAAGCACACGTCATCTCCGACTGGTTCCAGGTACATGACAATGAGTTCAGTGTACTCCAATGGCCTGCACAGTCACCAGATCTAATTCCAATAGAGCACCTTTGGGATGTGATGGAATGGGACATTCACAGCATAAATGTGCAGCCGACAAATCTGCAGCAACTGTGTGATGCTATCATGTCAGCATGGAGCAGAATCTCTAAGGAATTTTTCCAGCACCTTGTTGAATCCATGACACGAAGAATTCAGGCCATTTTGGGGGCAAAGGGGGGGTCCTACCCAGTATTACAGAGGTGTACCTAATAAAGAGGTCACTGAGTGTATGTCAGTGATACTCAATGAGAAAGCACAAACTTTGTATAAGTTTTGTAATGTATTTCCTTACTATATTCTGATATGCAGGGTGCTGGTGCAGATGTGCCAGTTCAATTTGTAGTGCCTCCTGCTGCTGTTACCATGTTGGTAGGAAGTTGAGCTAATGAATATTCATTGATGTTGCAGTTCACTTTTTTCCATGAGTGAGTAAATGCCCATTTTCCACAAAGCAGTTGAGAATGTTTTGAGAATGGAGCAGCCTCCCAATTCAAGTGAGTGAGTGAACGTGTCCTTACCTCACGCAACATCACACAAAGACAGTAGCCTACTATATATATATATATATATATATATATATATATATATATATATATATATATATATATATGGAATGAACTTATATATATATGGAATGAACACTGATATATATACAATGAATACTGATATATGTGGAATGAACTTTGCAGATAAGGACGGTTGGTTTGACATGCCGCTCAGATGTAGATTAAGATCGCTGTTAGTCTGTATCATGTTAGTTGTTCTTAAATATGCATTTGGCTCTGGCCTGATATGGTCCTGCGCTCTAGTTTGTGCTGCTCTGTTGAAAATTGAGCGCACTTCATCATCGACTCTCTCAAATGATGGCTGTACATTTCGAGCAGTAATTTTGTTAGTACAAGTGTTTATTATAGTGTCTATGAATCCTTGATTCAGTAACAGTGACTCTACAAACTCCCTTGTTTTTTCTGCCATTAGGTAGCCAGATTGCCACCGAAACACACTCTTGCCACACGCTGGCACGCACATGGGCACGCACCCCACGCCTAGCAGTGTAGGACCCAACAAAGCTGACAAATGCGGTGCCTGGTGGAAAATCAAAGTTTGTTGTATATATATATAAGTTATATGTATAGTTTTTTTTTTTATTCAATATCAATTCAGTACTCAGTGTATACGTATCAATCATTCAATCATTCAATGATGTATAAAAATCGAATGTATAAATATCAATCATTCATTCCATATATATCAACGCTAATTCCATAATTATCAGTGTTCATTCAATATATATCAAAGATCAATATATATTTCCTGTTTGGCATGCCATTATATATATACTTTAATAATTTAAATGACTATTGACAAATTTCAAAGTCAGACAACAGTAACCTAGGGTTTCATACCTAGGTTATTCCAGGAAACATTTGGTTCATTTGGCTGTATGGCTAATGGCAACAGAGCTTGTATACATGACATATTGTATATTGTGATACTCAAGACCAACAAACATCATCCTCTATGCCCAGAGCTGGCCTTGACCAATTTGGTGCCCTAATCAAGATTTAAGCGGGTGCCCCTTGCATCACAGCCATTTCCACCACCACAGTTAATTGTGGTTTTAAACTATTCTTTAACTATTCTTTTTGTCAAACACTTGACAAACAACAGAACATTTCACAGATCTGAGGTTGAACATTCAAAACTATTATAATGATAAAATCTTTTTTCTACATCAAAATATGCATGAGTAAAATTGAGTAAAATCCTTTTTCAGTCCTTTTTCCTCAAAAGAATAAATAACAGAAAAATTAAGTCCTGCAGTGTGATACAGCACACATGTAAGATGTCTCAGACTGCAAAGTTTAAAAGTGTTTAAAGGATAATGTCAATAAATAAAACAATAAACAGACAAAGAAATCTTAATTCTGGTCAGCATGCCAAATCTTCTGTACAGACGGTTTGAAGCATTTTGTGTTTTAGCTGACAATGTAAACAAAATAAATAGACAAAAATCTCAGCTGTGGTCAGTATCTTCTGTACAAGTTTTAAACAAGCAAAGCCATTACCCTACAAGTTACGGTCAAGAAAGACAAGTGTGTCTACAGTGTCAGGTTTTAAAGCTGCCCTGTGACAGCTGATAAGCTTCTTGAATCCCTCATTTTCGACAGTGCTAATGTGACAGTGCTAAAGCAATGCTAAATGCAATTACATTTGTGATGTCTTTGTGTCTTTTCATTATTTTTTTTTGTCATAAGGCACGGTGCTGGAAAATGCTGATACGATCATTTGTTTCTGGGTAGTCGCACTGGGTACTGGCCTGGTGCTTGTCGAGGGTCCACTAACAACACTCGTTTGGGACTGTAATTTCTCACTTACTATGTGTTCTGATGGGTGATATTGTTTCAAATGATGAAACAGGTTTGTGGTATTGCTTGTCTTTGATGGCACGTGTCTTTGGCACAGTTTGCAGTTCACGCTACTCTGTTTTTTGTCAGATTGTAAATATCTCCAAACTACTGAAGTTGAGTGACCTTTCTTGTCGATGATGTCTTCGTCCTTCAAGCTGGTCATGGGCACTGCTTTTTCTTCAGTGTCGCTCATTTTGCTCATTATTCAACAAGCCTGTGAGCCACTGTGTGTAAACAATACCACGTGCTGGCCTGAATTTATACCTCTAACCGTGCAACCTAACTTGTGCAATGCATAGGCAACCTTTATTCCTGCGATATGTTTGGCAGTTCATGATTCATTTCTGTGCGTGCTATCTAAGCGTGGAAATGAATTATATCAAACATTTATCGAACATTTGTTATACTTCTATTGATGAAAATTATATTGCAGTAATTATTGTTATCATTTTATCGCCCAGCCCTACTTACAACTATTAACTACAAAAGGGGATGGAAAAGGAAAAACAGTTTAATTGACTATTACAAGCAGGGCTAACATTGGCTAACGAGACTAAGATGTCAATAAAAATGTATGCCTGGTTTCTTGAGGCCGACAGTGGATTGTTTGTGCAGCACACTTAAGAGAAAAAGTGTATTTCTCAAAATTATGTTGTGGGTTATACCCCAAACACCTGAATAGTCTTTTCAACTTTGCCTAATGAATTTAAGGTGGGAGTAACTGATGTTAACACTAGCTATTTATTAAATTAGCAAACGTTACTATTGTCCAAAGTAAGCTAATAACACTCTGCTCCAACGATAACTATGCAATAGATAAACTATTCATTCATCACAGTACCTCTGTCTGCTTCCTGTTTTCCCTCCTCTTCTTCTTTTTCTGCCCTGGGCACCAGGGGGCTTTGGTCTTTTTGACATGAGATATATATTTGAATTAGGCTACTGATGTTAATCGTATCACATTTCATGGTCAGTGTAACTCACTAGTTCAGATAACTTGCCCAGCCCCCACAATCAGGTAAAGCCTAACAAAGGGCGTGGGGGGGGGGGTTGGGGGTTGGTGATGCGCCGGGGTGATGCTGCAGGCAACCCAGAAAATAGGCTATGTAGTTATGTTTTTGTGAGCTTTTTTGTAATATTTCAAAATAACAGTATTATATGAGTATTAGTAAAAAATATTAAAAGTTAAAAATTTTGATTTTTTTTTCTTCCCTCATTTGGGGCACCCCTAGTATTCACCTATACCGCCTATGCCACAGGCCAGCTCTGTCTATACCAACCAATACTGGCACAAATGACATTGTGGTGTGCTGTTGTCTTTTCCATGAAGATAGCAAACCAGCCACCAGTCCTTGACTATCACCTAATTACCTAGCTAGCTAAATGTGTTAACTCTCTGTAGCCTATTTCATTGTGACAAAGAAATAATATCAGCCTTAATCAAAACAGCTTTTCAGCTAGTTGCAAGCTATCCATCCACCAGTCTTCACAAAACATAGGCTAGTTCAGAGAGGACAGTGACAATGACAAGCTTGCTTATTTTACACCACCATCCAAAAGGATGTTTGATGTGTCTAAATCTGGTATGGAAGCAATCAATCAACCCATCCAAGGCAAATTGCCTTTGTTTTTGATGAAGCAACTGGCTAAAACATAATACTGTCAACTGCAGAGATAGGCTATTGTTACTCAGAATAAATTTTTACACTCAAAAGCTAGCCCGATGTACAGTATCAGTTTCGACCAACTTGTGAAGTTGTACTGTACTTTCTATAGTTGCTTTAATGTGAACTTTGCATACTTACAATTGAAAAGTTTACCGTATAACAGTGTTTGCTTCGATTTGTAAGCAGCAGCATCCAATTTTATTTTATTTTTTATTTAACCTTTATTTCACCAGGTTTGTCCCATTGAGATTAAAATCTCTTTTACAAGAGAGACCTGGCCAAGAAAAGCAGCACACCAAGTTTCAGACAAAACAAAAATTACATAAGCATTAAAAATACACAAAAAGACAAAGGACAAGTAGAAAGTGCAAAGTGCTACAAATGCAAGTTTCCAATCTCGTGCCTATTCCATATAGGTTTGCTAAGTATATAGTATGGTGTTTGCACAATGTCCAAATCACATAACGTCCTATTTCACAGAACGTATCATGGACGTTAAGCGACGCATGGTTGTATAGGCTACCAAAATCTCTTTATTTGAGGAACACATGGGTATAGTTCCTCAAAAACAAATCCAACCTCTATCATTGCCTATTTATTAATGACACAAAGCAGCAATGTGTTTGCATCAGTTAGCTCAGCTAAAGCTGGTTTGTAAGGTAGCTACAATGACTGACAAAATGTAGCTGACCGCCAGTAGCAATTTTGCAATTGTGAACATTTTCTTGCTTGCCTAATATGAACAACTAGCTAGCTAGCTACCTAGCTAATGAACACAAACAACTAAATTTCCCTTGAATTGCGCTAAATTGCATTGCATTCATGAGCAAGTGTTGCGGTTCAGTTTAGCTAGCTAGCTAGTTAGGTAGCTAGGTAGTGGTTGGCCACTGTATTAAAGTTAAAGCTAAAAAGCTGTGATTGCAGTGCACATATATATGAATATGTATACCAGGCATCTCCACGATTTTGAACACCCTTCTCTATGCATCTTTTTTATTTATATCTATGTACGTATCAAGAGACAAATTGTAGAGTATGGGGAAACCCGACACTGCCATGATAAGCTTCTCCTCCATGTTTGACTGGAACCAAAATGTTGGATCATTTGTTTCAACGTGTCACGCTGCCTTTGCCATGTCATATCGCTCAGTATTTGCAGAAACCAGACCTCGAGTCCAGTCTATTTTAGCCCCACCTAGTTGCAAAGCCAAAGACCACTTGTGTCTTGTCGCCAACTCTCATTGAAAATGAATGGCAGCCGGTCACTTTGTCTCTCTCCTGTGTCGTCCGTGTGACCATAGGGTTAGCCATGGTGAACACTGAGAGGTCGTATCATAGTGTAAAAAAAAAATAATTATGTAACAGGTTTTCCTCTATGCCTTCGCGGGTCGTTAAACGTTAAAAGTTAAATGAGAGAGCGACATCTAATGGGGGGACTAGTAATTGCCTTTAATCTGACAGTTAGGCATGTCAGAGCCCAGCTATTTAATTCTTTGGCTATGTTTAACCATTTGGGAAATGAACCTAGAAAACCGGAAAAAATGCATATTAGCCTAAAAGTTCGATCCATAAACTTTACGGATCGATATCGAATCGGACAAATTTCAAAAAACGATATTTTTGCACACCCCTAGTCCTAACACATTCCTTGAGATCAGGTTTGTGTGGCATACCAACATCAGTAGTAACACATTCAAGAAAATGGCAAGTAAGGATTTTTTTTTTTTGAAAAATGAAACAGCCAAAGCAATCTCATTTACAGATTTACTGTGTGATCTTGGAATTCTGATTAAACCCTGAATAACATTTACAATATCAATGATCAAGTCTTCTTAAAAATGAATGACATCATTAAAGTATTTTTTTCCAAATCCCCAATGCATATGGTATTAAGGGAGACAAGGCTTCAGATTAACTATAGTTATTTATTAACATCCTAAACATTTGTGATGAATTGAATTTTAAAATTATTTGATTTTGTACCATAACCTGAGTTTTCTGTTACAATGATTCAGGATAGAGCATTGCCATCATTGTGGGAGTGGTGTATATGTATAATGTTATGCCTGCTGTGTGGATATGGGCAGAAATTGGTACCTCTTAACTGAAAATGAACTTTGTGTGATGTGCTGGTTTAAATTGCAATGATCTTATTAAACATATGAAGCTTGTATGAAGGTCCAGTTTTGATACTTTAAGTATGTTTATCAACATGCCAATGACAGTGTGCAAAATTAATAAAACATGCAGACACATTCCTTGAAGAACAGTACATGACTTGCTATAAATAGCAAGGGATAGTTTAAGGGAGCAAAGGCAATGCATACCACAGTGGCATTCAGACATGGTACATGCTTGTAGGTAAGACAAACTGGAATCTCAAGAACTTTGTTCCCGGTGCAAGGACACCAATGCAAAGTTTTATTGTAATTATGGAATTTTAGATTTATTTTACAGGGCAGAATCAGTGGAGAGTAAGTTATTTTTCTTAAATAATAAGCCTGGGGGAAGAATTTATTTGGGCAGGGAACTATTTAGTTGGTTAACCTGGGGGATCACAACTAAAATGAAAGTACCTGAAAGGAAATTAGCCAGGGGATCTTGAGCACAGATTCCCAAACCAATGAGTATATATAACATTACTAAAAACCAAAGCAAGCTATGCTTGCCAGAACTACAGTAAAAATCCTGAACACGAACAATAATATCCACAGGAAGCACTAACAATATAAATAAATACAACGATAGGGACCTTAAACAATAAAATCTAAAATATAACTGCAGTTTGTACAAGACGGTAGTGCTAGGGGGACAAAGAAGGGAAGAGAAGCAAGATGCAGTCTTAAAAGGTGAGTCTTAAATTATTACAAGGAAAGATAATTAAGTAATGAGATATGACTGCATCTCAATATTTGGACTAGAGTATTATCTTTAATCATGTTTAAACTGTAAACCCATGTTGAGCTGCCGTATAAGTGAGATGCTTCACTGTATAATACATTTCCTGTAAAAACACCAACAAAGCAGTTTGAATTAACCACAGATTAATTGGGAACTGACTTGGGTGGGGAAATATAGGGAGATTGTTTTTGTAGTATTTTTTGTGACATTATTTTCTCAATATAAGGCTTGGTCAGGCAAATACAACAGCAGCCACTGTGAGAATCTGAATGTTTGGTTTCTCTCTGTGCTTACTTAGAATGACAAAAATGTGAGGTGAAGAAGTGCCAGTGCCTCTGGTTCTCTCATTTAGAACTTTTTTTTGGTCAAGCTCACCTGCTACTCATGGAAAGGGCACCCAAGGCCAGCAATATGCTTCTCTGTGACTGGTGACATTCTTTGCAAGATTGTGCTGGTTCAAAGGCCTGTTTCCTCAGGTTACCCAGAACTGACGAGGGCCACTTCAGTGACATCTAATTACCTGAGAAGCAATGTGATGGGAGCCTTCAGTTGCCACAGTTTCTGACCCTGCTAACAATGTGACGTAACATCAGTATGGCCTGGTAGATAATGACAGAACCTGTCTTCACTTGCCCCTATTCACCTCATCTCATGCCAGTATGTAGTAGTTTTATCTTTTTAGGGATTTGTGGTTTACATCCTTAGCTTCCCACAGAAATGTTATACATTTTTTCCATTCAGATGTGCGAGAAAACAACAAGAATTGTTAGCTTCATCTGAATTTTTTTAAATGACAGGGATTTTAGAAGGTCTAGTCTGGAGTTGAGCATGCTGATCTGACTGTTGTGGTTAAAGTCATTATTATTTTTTTATTTGCACATATGCCTGAATGTACATGGTGAATTAAGAGTGATATACTTGTTCTCTCACAGTCTGTTTGCTCAGACTACCATAAAAACAGTCAGTAAAGTCAAGAATTATGGGTTATGCATATCTGCAATTTGTATTCATCACTGATATTCAAAATTGCTTTTCAGTTCCTGTAAGGAGTGTGAAGCACAGCAGTCCAAGCACACTTTGTCAGACAGTGAATAGACTATAGTTTTCTCAAAAAGTTGAAATAAGGATACTTTAGAAGAATGCTGTATTCATACCAGTCTAAGTAAAAAAATGCCTTAAAATCATGACTACAAAAGCATTTTCTTAGCTTTAGTTATACTAATGATGCTTTTTTTCTCTTTTACTGGGTTGAACCTTTTATTTTTCATATCACAGTGCCTAAGGAGATTTAGAATGGTGTACTATGCAAAAGTCCACATAAAAAATGATCTTACACACTATCTCAGGTGCACATAGCCACACATTATCTATACTGCATAGCTGGAACACAGGCACTGCCTTCTGGTGAGTTTTCCCTCATAATTTACCCAAATTTAAAAAT
This sequence comes from Megalops cyprinoides, assembly GCF_013368585.1. NCBI lineage: Eukaryota > Metazoa > Chordata > Actinopteri > Elopiformes > Megalopidae > Megalops > Megalops cyprinoides. The sequence goes on from NC_050590.1 coordinate 18,871,714, forward strand.
GGTCTCACGCAATGACGTGTGCTGAAATAGCACACCTCATTGTAATCCGCATTTCTCTCCCTTCCGCCCTACCATCTCCATAAGTGTCCCCTTGGATCTGTCTTGCATCTCCATACAGCCTATAACAGGCTATATAAGGACCCACTACAGGTCCTCGCCCCCTCTGCAATGAGCCATCGGCTTTACCCCTGCCTCTACCCATGGGTATTCTGTTATTTCTTGAATACAGAGCAAAATGGCATTTACAAACATATCATGGAATATTCAGAATGGCACCTTATTCAGTGTATTCACATTGTATACATTGTGCATTGCTTTGATGACCTGAACAGCAAAGTGGTGTTTCTCACTGATATTCCAGTACTACCTGATGCAGTTTTGGAAGCATTGGGGATTTAGAAAGAAAACAAAAACAACAGAAAATGTCCCCAGTCTTTGTGTAGCTCTAATCCTTGTAGACAGTTCCACTTGACTCATTTCAGTATTACGCGGGACTGACCACATCAGCACACAATCGAGAGTGAACCAAGATATGAGCGGTGTTTGATGGGTCCTTCTACCCTGTGAGTAGTCTTAAATCTTAAGCTACCCAGAATATGTTGTCGGCCCCAACTTCACAAAGAGAAGCCAGATGCCACTGCTTCTGCCTTGCTGCCTTAAGCAACCCACGTATGAAGATGACACTCCTGAGAGGGAACATACATACACACGCAATTTCCCATACCTAAAAGGAACAGTCACAGTTTCATCACATTTTGGATAAGATGGTGCTTGAGGCATGATGTATCAGATGGCTGATCAGTCCACTCTCCTGTGAAGAATGATCTGTCAAGTAATTTTTTTATGTTACACGTTGCAACATTTTTGTTAACTGCTGACAACAGAGTTTTCAAGTTTGAAGATTTTGTTTTCTGCTCTCTTGTACTGTGTTTGTCCTGGGGTTGTCATGAACCTCTGTTTCAGGGAGGGAGACACACATGGTTAACTAATAAAAGTAACCAAACACATCATCCTAGTTTTTATTTTTTCCCTGCTACTCCAGAAACAGTTATTTAAGCTTAATGTAAATTTAATATCATTAAATATAATGCCTTTGTATCAAAGAGAGCAAAGATGATAGAGGAAAAGAACAACTAATGTCCTCTCATATGATAAAGAATGTGTCATGATGGCCAATGAGAAAATGATGTTCTTATAAAGAGAAGTAGAGTGAAGGGCAAAACAACTGGGTCCAGGTATCAAGCCCATAAGTCATGAAGAACACCCCTGGCTCTGCTTTTGTTGAATCTAAAAAGATGATACATAAGGACAAAAATAAAACACTTGCTTGAATCCATTACTTAAAATTTTGCCTCAAATGTACTTAATTACCTTAGTCATGTTTTGGCCATTGTAATTTCCCTTGTAAATTTTATACAGAGTCTTGGTGAAACTCATGCATGCATGTTGAAATTGCACCTTGATGTAATGCCTTAGACTGTGTAGTGTGTTAGGCAACAATTAAACTCTCATGCACCATAGGAGCTATGAGTGTATAATAAGCAGTGTTCATATTGTTGAGAATTCCTCTACAGAATAGGATTAGGGTTCGAGATCACCAAAAGCAAATGTAAGACACAAAAATCAATAATAAATATAGGAATATAAATAAATGAACTGTTGTAAAACGCAATGAGCGATCGGTGAAATAAGACAGTTAAAAAGTATAATAGGGATTAATTGTAATAATCTGGTAGGATGTTCCTTCTGGGTTTTTGGGCTCAATATTTCACAATTAATGTGTTGACATTGTTAGTAAAAGTCCCGAACACCAAAACGTGTTTAGTTACGACAAAGAAGCAGATTCAATGTCCGTAGAAAAAGACAGGAAGGTTTATTTGCACAGCCGGCCGTGGGAACATCAGCATTGAGCAGTTCGACAGGTATAGCATTTAGTTCATTTTTTATACAGTTAATAGCAGGCAAATTTGCATATGAGTTATGATGACCAGCGGGGGTGCTGTTTCTGATTGGCTTTGTGGAGATCCTCCCAGATCTACTGGAAAGGCTTCACCTCTGCACCCACCCCTCTCACTACAGGACTTCCACAGGCTTCAGTACTGGGATCCCTACTCTTCTCAATTTATATCAACTCACTTGGCTCAGTCATCAAATCACATGGCTTCTCCTATCACTGTTACGCTGACGACATCCAACTCTTTTTCTCTTTCCCTCCCTTTACCCCCCAGGTCAACGAAAGAATTTCTGCATGCCTGGCTGACATCTCCAAATGGATGTCATCCCACCATCTGAAGCTGAACCTCAGAAAAACAAAACTGCTCTTCATCCCAGCCGTTAGCCATTAGTTGTCCTATAGTTGTCCCACTGTAGTTGTACAAATCAGACAGACCTCAAACAGACCTTGCTCTCAGCTGAGAACAACTGTCTCATTGTGGAACCGTACACATCCTGTCCCCATACTGTCGCTATACTTACTGTATGCACTTTTGTACGTTGCTTTGGATAAAAGCGTCTGCTAAATAAATAAATGTAAATGTAAATGTGGAGCTGTGCATAGCTAAACAGCTCCCTCTCTAATTGGGTATTTCCTGAGCCCTGTAACCTAATTGTCTCTGTAGGGTTCACAAGAGGCGCCGTTTGGATGCAGTCGGATGTAGCAACATCGCTTTGTATTCGAATACACATCGCTTGTCTCCAGCATTTGTATTCGAATATACATCGCGTGTCTCCGGATCAAGCGCCGTGCCGTTCCACAAAACTGTCTCCTAACAACATAAATTTAGGGAAAATGAATGGATGAGCACACAAAATGCTACTACTGCTGTGGAATCATTTGTTCATTTTCTAGGTTTGTTCTGGAGGAGCCTGAGATCAATAAAAACAGTAATCCACAAAACCCATCAAACATCCCCTTTCATAAATGCTAACAAAAGAGCCATAAGCCAAAGAGCACATATTTTTGTCTGTGTGCGCTTCCATATGCTGTTTGATTCTTTATATGCATAATGCACAAATTCTGTGTTCTGTATTTCCCAGATAATATTCAATGGAATCTGAAAATAAATGATTTGTGTAATTTTTAACAAGACCAGTGCCTGTGCCCACATCATTTGGCTCAGAGGCATTTTAAGATCCCCACAGGCAAGTGGCTTTCATCTTCTTGCATTTTTATACCCCCTTCAGCTTACCCCCAAGATGCTCTAGATACTGATGCTTGAATGACATATGGACTGAGGATAATAAAAAGATGTTAAAGGTCATTCCTACAAAGAAGGGGGTTGGTACAGAGAATTAAAATGTCTAAGCTGTCACTGTGATTTGTTAAATTGCATCACTAAATGTGAAGTAAATCCTTAAATCTAAAAATTCACCATTTTCTGCACTGCAGGTCAAGAAAGACGCTGAAGCAATAGTGGAGACAGAATTGTCACTGAAGAATGGCAGGGCCAATGGACCCTCCAGCAATTTCTATGACTCTTTCATCTATCAAAATTGGGAAGAGGAAATATTGCCATTACAAAGCTTTTTAATCAAGTCTCACAAAATACACACAGAGAGTAGGTCCAAGCTAATTTGATTAGATTTGCATACAAAGGCAAGGTGTGCAAAGTCTAGTTTAATTAGTTTAATGAGGTTATGTGTAGTTCTGTGTACATTTAACAGGGCTCCAATACTATAAAGTGTTTTTTTACACATCCTCTGCAACACTTTGTCACTTCATGAAATAAATATAATTTAAGAATTGAAAGTCCATAATTTCCTTATATACGTCTTAATGTAGTATGGTATTATCTAGACAATAGGTTATCTAGGAGTAATGTAATACCAATGATCTAGATAGGGATGTACATTTGCTTGAAAACATTGTTCTGTTAAACAAGAAGTTTATGCATTGACATTTTAATATTATCATGGCAAGTAACATTACCTTTAACTACACCACAACAAAAATGTTTCTGTCAGTCATATTTCTTTTAAAAAGGTAACACTAGCATTGGTTATAGTTATTTTAATATGCATTTTAATATAATTTCTTTATGTGTATATCTGCTGGAACTATTTGCACTATAATGATGACCTGGGAAATCAAGACAGCGAGGGAATACAAGACACTGTGTGCAAATGGTCAGTGGCAGGTTTCTGAATCCAAAACCCTGTGGTTACAAAACAAGTGCCATAATCATGTTCTACTTGTTTAATTGTATTTATTTCAGGTTTAATCCTGGCCAAATCTTCAATATGGCACTGCAGACTGCCATTCCATTATGGTGATACCAATGATTGACTTTGCAGTTGATAGCAAGCTCCAGGCATGAGTAGCCAGAGAGTAAAAAGTAGATTCTCCATCTCTGTTCATTAAACAATGCAAGTGGGGGAAAGCACATTTCATTTCTTAATTCCTTTCCCTTTCCCTTAATTGCCAGGACTCTCATTCCATTGGGGTATGAAACCTTTCCTTGTTGATTAATGGTGCTCCTTCTCAAGTTTATTTAATTGATAGAAAAGGAAACAGTGGACAAGCTATTTCAAATGTTCAGTTATGCTCACATAGAGTAATCCATCATTTAAATGAAGGTGACTTCAGAGGCAAATTAAAATTGCCTATTTAAATTAGTAAAGTTCACAAGCCTTAAACTGCTAGATGTCTTACATCCTATTTTGGTTAAAACTAGGTAATTTTTTGTATGCAGCTTTATGGTAATGAGTTCTTGTGAAACAAGAAGGGATGAATTTTGGGGTGGCAGACAGCTGACTGATAAGATGTCTGCCATGACAAGCAAGAGTTGTAACACCATCAGTTACAGAAACTCGTACCAAGGCAATACATGTGGACCTAGTAATTACCCAGACACACTCAGCACAGAGAGCCAATCTTTTATTGTGTTGTTTCGTTGTTTCTTTTTTTTTTGAGTCACCGAAGCAGTTTATTTCTTAACTCAGTATCAAAAACACAGAGAAACTACAGAGAAACCCAAACCTATGTGCGCTCAGACAGCGCTTCAACAGAGCCTTGAGCTGTCATTTAAAGCAGGTATCTTTGCTGCTATGGCAGTCAATGAGACATCTCTACAATCAGACCTCCCCAACCTTGCTGTATTAATAACTAAATTTGATCATGCTTGGGAGCTACAGGGTTTACTACAGTTGTAAAAGAGTAAATAATTATCAAGGGCTCATGAAGAAAATAAAAAAAATACAATTATTTATGTGATTACATGAGTACAATGATGTAACGTTACCAAGAACACAAGATGATGATATGAAAAGAAATTTCTTTGCAAACTTTTGCCTCTTGTATAGTACCTTCTTTTATGAAAGGCACAATGCCTGTCTGTGCTGGTCTCTCAGTGGTGGAGTGAACTCCCCACACTCACTGGTCTGGGGGTGTTGTTAGCCTGGTCTGGCCATTTATTTATCAGTGGTGTGATTTGCCCTAAAATAAGTCCTAAAGTTTTACATTTACCTTCAACAAATACATTTTAAATGACTCTTTCAGTAAACACTTAATCTCTGATGCTCCTTGCTGGAACTAATCACTTTTTTGTGATGCAAAAGATACATATAATTTAACCAACTTAATTTATGCATTCAGAAAATCTTTCATATAAATCTAAATAACTAATACATAATTGTAGATTGCCAAAATAAAAAGACTAATATAAAAATAATAATGATAGTTTTCCTGGGTAAAGTATTAATGTAAAATTCTCTTAATGTATAAAGAGATTTTTATTAATAAAACTATGTTCATTTATGAAAAGCAGATTTTATATTATTTTAGAAAGTCTTAATACTTCAAACATCTCCACATGTCAATGTTTGCTTTGAATGCAGAGACACCCACTGGGTAGGCAGCTGAAAAATATAACATTTTCCCTTTAAAATAAATTAAAGGAAATTATTTTAAATGATTTAAATATTTAAATTATTTTAATTATTTTAAGATGACATTAAACAATATTTAACACACACTAGCAGTATTCCAAAAGGATTTTACTTTTTCTATATTATTGAGGATATATCCTCTTCCTGCAACAGTAATGTCTTGTATACAAAAGTAAAGTACACTAAAGTATACAAATAAGTCATTTTTTTGCTGTAAATGAGAAACATTATATTGAGAAAGATGGATATGTGTGTTTAGTATATATTTAGTAAGTCAACATTGAACTGCATCAATCAAAACAATCAGAATGAATGACTAAGTAATTACGATAGTTCCACTTATGCTCAGATATGACTGCCTTCTTAATTCAGAGGGCATATCTTAGTAAATCTACCTACACCTGGGCATTTTAATTAACTCAGCTACTTCTCGGATGCAATCATTTGTCATGGGTGCAACCCCATTCTTGTCTCTACCCACTTCAGTTAAGTATTTGTATCTCTTTTCCAGGCAGGCAATCTCTCAAACTGATTTAAAACTTAAAAATGCTCCAGGAACCACTTTGAATGTGCTAATTGGTATTCATGTCCCTTCACAGGATAAGGGAGCTGGCCCTGCCAAGAAGGTAATGGAGTGAGCTTTCTCATCTTTTTCATGTCTCTACAGTATGCACAACTGTACAATTGAAAAGGTGTGGGTCGACATTTGATTACTATATCAAATAGGCTTTCCTGGCATGGGATGAAATTGGACAGTAAGAGGATCAGAGATGATAAACAAAACTCCCTAACCGAATGAGTGAGTATATGAATAGCATAGTGAGAGTAGTTCATTTGTGTTGTGTTGTTCATTGTGTTCTACAGGCATTCAGTAACTTCCAGTAATGTGCCATGGAAGGGAAAGTTCATTTTCATCTTTTATTTCCAATAAAATTATTCCTTATTGTGTTTCTTCCTTTGTCAATGAAAATACAACATATGATACTACAATATAGTGTAATACAGTTGTTCAGGACAACCATATATTCAGATAAGTGACAGACTTCACAAATATGAAAGAAAATAAATGTGGATTTACAACTCCAATTTAATTTACAATTTCCTAAACACGTGAAAAAAAAAAAAATATGTGTATCCTTCTCTCTGCATGGCATTGAGAGGATAAAGAAATCTCAATTGAAATAGCCTGCAGGCTTACTTATTTTTAACACCATAAACCAATTACAAAGCTATCAGCCCGAAAAAGCCTCAAGAGAGACATGCACGCTGTAATTCAAGGCTGGATTCTTTTATCATATCTGATCACACCTGTGGACTTAATATCTGACCCACACTGAATCAGATGATCAATTCAACAAAATATGTCAACAATGTAACAGAATTTATGTGATTATATTTGTTTTCCATATTTACATTTTCATGATACACTGTCTAGAAACCAAATCAATAGGGTGAAAAATTAAACAGTTTAAACAATACAATTATTTGCACATATGAACTAATTAAGGAATCTGAATAGTTATGATGAAGAGAAATTGAAACAGGGGTGCATTGCAAACACAAGTACAGTATTTGTATTTGTATTATGCTTGCATGTACAAAATGTCATGTGCTTTTTTAACAAATGGTTTTTTTACATAGTCAGAAATAATGGTTTAGACAATGGGACAGAGCCGTAAAAAAAAATATCTGTCAAAAAGAACATGGTCATCTGCAGTGTCTAATCAAACCTCCACATGTACAGGCTCACTATTGCTCAGAATTTATAACTTAGGAAATTAGCTTTAGATTTACCATGAAAGATCTGTTCATTAAAAATGCATTAAATATGAAAAGGATCAGTTGATGCTAAATGGAAAAGCTGAAAAGTCATTAATCTAGCCTCCGCCTTCTGAGAGAAGTTGAGCTTCACCACTTCAAATGAATGAGGCCATCACTACTAACTGTCTATTTTCCCTCCTACTTTCAAATCAGCAGGACAAATCACACCACTGGTGCTTAAATGGTCTGCAGATGGAGTGTTCTCAAAATTTTAACTGCATGAAAATCATTTCATTGTACTTTCAATACTATGATTTTTGAAGAAACTGTAGCTCAGAAAACAAATTGACTTTAGAAAAGAAACAATTCTGACAGCACTTATTAGCTGTCAAAGCATAGACAAGAATTAAGAGAGAGCAAGGATGGCAATGTATATTCTTCAGGCTCTGAGATTGATACCAGGTTGATTTTGAGTCCCTCTAAGAATGAAAATGCACATGCAACTGAAGGAATATCTTCATTTCATAACAAAGCACTATGGCTTGCAGATTTCTGGTGTTTGCTTTTTAATGTAGTATTAATTGTAGTGAGAAATAATATTTAAAAAAAATTATTGTATGCAATTATATCTGTGTGCAACTTGACAAGATGATCACCACTAGGTCCCTAAATATTATTTCAACATCAGCCTGCAACAGGTCATGCTTTTACCTGACTTTAATGTTGGTTGTTTAATGTGATAATCTAGGGGACAGAGAAAAATATCCTAATTGTTACACAAAAATGCAATATTGGTCTCAAATTTGTAACTGTGAGTATATTCACCATATTGGCATTTTTCATAACTATATTTGATTTCTTCAACTAATGACTTTCTAAGTAAAAAGAAACAGAGCCTAATGTTTAACCATTATCCAAGGAATTCACATCCAATGCATGTCTTCCCTTTAATACAAATTGAGTATTTTTAAACATGTACCTTTACATTCCATGTAAGAATCATCCAGTCAACATGTACATATCAATGAGCTTGTGGAACAGGTAGGATATGAAACAGCAATGTGAAGGATGGAAAGACTACTACCCAACTATGAGCCCAGGTACAAGCTGGTCTCACACCAGCAATAGCACTGAGATGCCTAATTAGAATTATCCAGAGTGGATCAGACAGGCAGCTGCCTTCTATCTCCGCCTCTGAACAGAGCCAGAGGATAGAAGGAAGAAGATTATGCAGACTCTGAAGACCCTCTTACAGAAGATTAAAGAGACTGCTGATTGCATTTTAAAGAAGCCAGTTTTGGCACAGATGTTCTACCTCCTGTTTGATATTCCCTCACTGACACTCTATTTGTTTATATTCAACCACAATGAATCACTAGGAAAATAAATCTTTATCTTGTTGCCATGAGACAGATTTGCTAGACCTCCAATATTTGTACTGAATGTGATCTGTAGTCAAACTCAGTAACTTCACATGACAGGTCAATGTTTTTAACTGATGCGTGAGGTTTCTTGTACCATTTTATGTACCCAGATGGTTTCATATTGTGTGTGTACAGATCCCAAAGGGCGCTGCATGGTGATGCCATATAACATCTGACATGTCTGTGGAGATATATTCAAATGAAAGGAACATTCATGAGAAATAAAATGCATTCAATGTTCATTTTACGAATGATGATTGTATCTTGAGTCAGACTTGTGATATCACAACAATTTAGTTTCTAGAGAGTAATACTAGGCACCAGATGTAAAGAAGCTTATTTATAAAGTCTCCATTTAGTTATTTAGTGATCCAGGAGCTGATTCAGACCCAAGGACACTGTACATTTTTTGTACCTCACACATCTTTCGGTTTTTGGTATTCAGACTTAATCTGCAAGCCCACATATCAATTAAATGGCCTGTGCAGAGTTTCTGGCTATTGATAAGAATAACCTTCTCCTCTCCTCTTCATTTCAAACCACTGTAATCAATGGGGATGCAATAAGAGTGTCCTGAAAGGTAGCTGTTGAAATACAAAGAGCAAGGGAGACATACAGTGCTGTGAAAAAGTATTTGTCCCCTTCCTGATTTCTCCTATGTTTTCACATTTGTCACACTTAATTGTGTTAGATCTTAAAACAAAATTTAATGTAAGACAAAGTCAACCAGAGTAAACTCAAAATGCAGTTTTTAATTGATAATTTTATTTATTGAAGGAAAAAAGTTATCCAACACTATATCAGCCATGCGAAAAAGTAATTGCCCCCTAGTTACTCAATTAACCAAGTCCAATTGATAATTGGGTTTAATTAGACTAGACACACCCAGGTTTGATTACTGCAAGCCATGTTGAATCTAAACATCACATAAATAGAACCTTTCCAGCAATATGAAGTAGGCTACAAGGTCTCAACAAGCAGCACACTATGCCACGAAAAGAAATTCCAGAAGTGATGAGAAAGAAAGTTATTGAAATATATCTGGAAAAATATGTCTGGAAAGGGTTACAAAGCCATTTCTAGGGCTCTGGGACTCCAACGAACCACAGTGCAAGCCTTTATCTTCAAATGGAGAAAACTTGGAACAGTGGTGAATCTTCCCAGGAGTGGCCAGCCAACCAAAATTCATCCACATCGAAGCACATCGAAAACTCATCCAGAAAGTCACAAAAGAACCCAGATGAATATCTAAGGAACTGCAGGCCTTACTCACCTCAGATAAGGTCAGTGTTCATGATTCCACCATTAGAAAGAGACTGGGCAAAAATGGTATGCATGGAGGAGCTGTAAGGTAAAAACCACTGCTAACCAAGAGGAACATAAAGGCTCGTCTCACATTTGCCAAAAAAACACCTTGATGACCCCAGAGCCTTTTGGGATAATGTTCTGTGGACTGATGAGTTCAAAATGGAACTTTTTGGAAGACATGGATTCTACACAGCATTCTACAATAAGAACATCATACCAACAGTCAAACATGGTGCTGGTAGTGTGATGGTGTGGGGATGCTTTGCTGCTTCAGGGCCTGGGTAACTTGCTCTCTACCTGAAAATCCTGAAGGAAAATGTCCGGTCATCAGTCCGTGATCTGAAGCTGAAGCGCAATTGGGTTATGCAGCAAGACAATCCGAAGCCCAGAAGCAAGTCCACCTCTGAATGGCTTAAAAGAAACAAAATTAAGGTTTGGGAGTGGCCTAGTCAAAGTCCTGACTTGAACCCCATTGAAATACTGTGGCCGGACCTTAAACGGGCAGTTTGTCTCAAAAACCCTCCAATGTGGCTGAATTAAAGCAATTCTGCAAAGAAGAGTGGGCCAAAATTCCTCCACAGCAATGTGAAAGATTGACCTCCAGTTATCAGAAATGATTGGTTGCAGTTGTTGCTGCTGAAGGTGGCACATCCAGTTATTAAGTTTAGGGGGGGCAATTACTTTTTCACATGGCTGATATAGTGTTGGATAACTTTTTTCCTTCAATAAATAAAATTATCAATTAAAAACTGTATTTTGAGTTTACTCTGGTTGTCTTTGTCTTACATTAAATTTTGTTCTGACACAATTAAGTGTGACAAATATGCAAAAATAGGAGAAATCAGGAAGGGGGGCAAATACTTTTTCACGGCACTGTACAGTCATACAAATGACTCCCATTCTTTTCAAAATGCTGAAGTCAGGGAACTAAGTGATGTGGGGCATAGTTCCCCCTCATCTTCAGTTAACTGTCAGACCAAACCAGCTGGTCACTGTTCTCAGCTTCTTCACTATGTTTGGATGTCCTCCCTTCTCACAAACCTGCATTCCAGTTGTGTCCTATGTTGTAGAACAAACTTCCTGTTGTGGTCATCTTTTGTTGAAGAACAAAAGCCCCCTTATCCAAATGTGATCTTTTATTTCCCTTAACAATTATGCATGTGGGTGTGTGTTAGCACTGTAGTAGATGGAATGGTATAGTACTGCTGTCATATATATTGCATTGCACTTACACACACCGCTCTGATAGACACAAGTGAATACTAACTCCTAAATCTACCCACCTAAGCAAAAACACTGCAAAGCTCCCACATGGATGCACTGACACCAGATAGACAACACAAAATACAAAATACAGTGGAAGATTCTTGGCTTGTACAGAGAATCTGCCAGCCAGAGTGTACCATCAAAAATAAAATACAGAGTCCCAGACCTGCTATCAATCTATGCAGCCCTCTAAAACTGGTCTTTCTCTCTATCTCTTTGCAGGACAGACAGGACAGGATGCCTCTTGCCATTCCCCCACAGGAACCATGTGTAAATTTGAACTTCCTGTCAGCTCCCCAGTTGTCACACCCACACACATATAAGCACATGGTAAGGCCATTGTTCTCCTTAGCCAGCCTCAGTCACTGCCCCTCCAGAGTTGGTGGATCATAGGACTCTAAGGTGCTTTGCATCAAGGTGAATAAACAGCCAATCCCACCAACCTGCTTGCTGTTACTTCAATATCATAGTTGCTGACAGTCTCAGTGGTTAAGGAATATCAGTTTCATGTGGTAATTTGAGCTGACTTGTTCTGAATCCTTGAATTCTGTGCTGGAGTCTCCCTTCTCCTTTATCTGAAAGGTTTTGCAGATTCTGAATTAAGTACCATCCTTTGCTCAGAGGTCACCAGAATTAAACATTTAAGAGAAGCCTCTTAGCCAACCCCCATCCTCCTCACCTATGGAATTTACCAGCTGCCACTTTGTGTTGCTTGTCCATTTGAAACACTACAGTAATAATGCATTAAACTACAATAAAGTTAATACCTATTGTATTTGCCTGATACCGAAGTAGTTACAATTGATAAAATGAATTGACCGTTTTAATGGAAGGACCCTCCCTTCCAGACTTAAATGCAGACATTAAATGCTCACAGGATATGGCGTAGCTCATACAGCATCACTAGACTATTTCATGAGTGGCAAATTGTTTAGAACCCACTGGACAATTGACTAACTAACTAGCTAGCTACACAATATTACCACCAGCCCGCCACATGGAACTTTTGTTAATGAGGTGCTATGACATACTCAGATGCTAGCTAAAATGACTATTTAGCCAAGACCAAGAGCATTGGTTATGTTAATCATAACCAAGTTTACAGCGCCAATTTATATGTCTTCCAGGTCCTTAAATTAAAGAAAGAAAGATCACAAAATGTCACTTTTGCTTTGTCACTGAATTGCCAAAAATGCAGATTATCATCTGTCAACCCAGTACAATCTAAATTCAATCTGGGAATTCAGTCATGCCTCACCCTCTGCAAGCTGAGATTCCACAGAGGGGATGTGGTACTGTTTTGCTCCCTGGATCCCCAGCTAATGAGTTTGTTCTGTCTGTGCCAGTAATTTCACAGAAATCCCCGTCTGAAGCTAGCTAGCCTTTAAACAAGCAAATGAATTGTCATTCTGATTACCCTTTTCAAATTACAGCATTAAAATAGTGTTACAATAAAAGTATTAGTGTGATTGCAAAGCGAGATACCGAGATATCGACCCCAAACCAACTGTAACCCGTCCAGTCTGACCCCCGATCGGGTTGCTTGTATACAGCTAAGCCATACCCGCATTCGTACTCCAGTTTTTGTCATTTTTTCATCCCTTTTCCCCATAGACTCCCATTCATTTTCAAAATCACCCGCCCACTTCATGGCCTTCCCACTCAGTCAATTTTCACTCCATAGCCACCATACCTCACATGTTGCCTCAGGACTAATCACCCAGCACTCACCCAAGACCGTCTTGACCCGCACTCGTCTTTTTGTCCTTCACTCATCCCTCCATCCTGCCATTGACTTCAATTCATTTTTCAAAGTCTTACCACTCGGTCACCATTTGGCCAATAGCCACGGGACCTGATATGCTGCCTTGGGTCATGTGACCCAACACTCACCAAAGGTGGATGTGTGCCTAGCAACCATATTGTTTACCTTAGCAACTGCCTAGAAACCACTTAGCAACACTTTGGCAACCACCCAGCAACACCCTAGCAATGCCCCAGCGACCATATTATTTACCCTAGCAACCACCTAGCAACACCCTAGCAACGTTCAGCAACCACTTAGCAACATCCTGGCAACCATCCAACAATGCCCTAGCAACCACCTCATATATCTTAGTAACCATGTAGCAACACCCTAGCAACCACCTAGCAACAGGTTAGCAACCACTGAGCAACACACTAGCAACCACCTTATATACCTTAGCAACCACCTAGCTATCATGACATATGTTATGACAACGAACAATTGGATAATTTCATTACACAGCTTTATTGAAGTGCATTTACAAGCTACTAGGTGGCTTGATCTAACGCTAGCCATCTCTGTAGCTAGCTGACATTACCTTCATGATTAAAGATAAACTGTTTATGGAACAGTTTATATCCACAATCCAGTTTGGATCATTTTGTTTTGCAATATATATCCACCGTTTCAGCAACCTGTGAGAGCTGGAATTTTGGGAGATTTGCCAAAGATCTGGAGAACATCAGAGAGATACACACATCTTTGCCAAAGATAAACATTGCTGACTGGAAGTAACTTTACCCCCTGTTGCTTTCCAATATGGCAGCATGTAAAAGGCCTATTCAATTGCCTCAGTGATATAAAAGTGTATAATATGGGACACATAGCAATTTGTTTTCAAAGAACACCGTATGATGAGGGATATACTAAAGCCCCTTTCACACATGCACTGGATCCTGGAACGTAGCCGGCCCTTAGCCGGAGGAGCTGTATGTGAGAACGCAAATGTCCGAATCGGTTGGACCGGACATGTCACGGACTGTGTTCTGCCAGCTCCTTAGTACAAAGTCCAGCTCATGTCGGAGTGAGCCCGTGTGTGAATAGAGCAGACAACATTCCGGAGAATCCACCACAAGTGAGTGGGCATGTTGATGACTTTTCTATTATGTGACTGGCGCGAAACCGGAAGAATACAAAGAATCTGCCTCGTACTCTTTTCCGCGTGCCTGTACATAGATTTCCACTGTTTGGTTGACATTGCGGATACGTCCAAATACATGCTATTTTGAGTCCAATGATCGTTAAAGAGATAGTTAGCTATAGCTATACTGCCAAAACTTGTCTCTTACGATGATTAATAACGTTGGTTAGTAGTTTATTATCTTGTTAGTAGCTAGCTAAGCTGTAGCTAAGTAATAGTGAAAGGTATATTGAGATAGGTGAACTGGTGACCTAACAACAACAAAAACTTAGCTTATTGTTATAATAAATGTGTAATTAATAATAAATTATGTGTACTGGTAGCACCATTTGGATGTCTATGTATGATTTTTTTATAGGCTACCCAAAAGTACAATAGCTATGTTCACCTTCTCCTCCACCGTGCCACATTATGTACCTGTACCACCGAAAGGTAACACATTGAAAAGAAAAAAACTGAAAAAACTGAAAATACTTAAACTCGCAAATACTGTAGGTATTCTTTTTTATTACTTTTCACTTGTGAGAATGCAAGTGGCGTCTAACTGGAAAATACCACAAGGAAACGTTCCTAAACTCGCAATGATTTCAAGCGACAATATAACATACTAAAAATGTAATTATTAATGGTCACATACTGGGTAGTACGCTGAAAATAGCATGCAGTATACAGTATATACTTGTGTAGTACGCAGTACACAGTATGCAGTAGGCAGTTTTGAATACAGCCATTGCAATTTCTGCAGCGTAGTTTTTGCGTCATTTCCTGCCTCCTGCACGCTCTACCCAGGCGCCGCCCCTCACCTAAACCAAACCGGAGTATTTCCTGTAAGTGAGAACGCGTCTGTCGCGGACAATCTCCTGTTGCGTGCCACATGTGTGAAAGGGCAATTCCGGTCAAGTTGCGGACCTGATATGTATGTACATATGTGTGCATGTGTGAAAATGAACAAATGAGGGTAGTAACATTATTGAGTTATTATTGAACGTTTAGTGGCATTGTGAGTAGTGTCCACTTGCTGGCTTTGCATGCAACAATGCCATTTTCTGTTGTGCCTCGTGCACAGTCCAAGTGCAACCAAGACACTGGCTGCTTCTGGTCTTTTCTACAGTCATCACAGTCAGTGTATACGTGGCAGATCATGCTTTGTTCAGTGTGTTCTGCAGGATGAGGAAAATAGTTTCACCCTAGCCCACCACATGAGATTCATCCCAAGGACCTTTAGCATCACTTTGTTCTGAAGCAGAAAAACAGACTCAAATACATGCCAGATCAAAGTATTCTCTCATTCAGCTTTTCAATACCTCACCTAAGGGTAAAGCAGATGTGTGCTATTGATTGAACGGCACATTTCTCTGGTTCAGATTCCAGAGTATTAATCATCACTCAACACTGCTCGACTTTTGTTAAATACTGTAACCACCATTTTTAGATTTCCTTGCTTATACTCTAAAAACTACATCACCTAGATGGCCAGACAATTTTGATATACCACAATTTTGCAAAAATAAAAAAAATAGATAAATACATAAATAAATAAATAAATAAATAACATTGACTACACCCAAGAGGGGTTCATTTGTAAATGCTGGATTTTACAAATAGTCTACTCATTGATCTGGTGCAGAGACAGTGATTCATTGTGCTTAGTGCATGGACGGAATGAACAAGACACAAATTAACAGGTATATAGTGAAAGCACATACAGGTTTCTCTTTCCAGCCATCCTCTCCCAAACACCACCAGCCAGTTCTACAGACATTAGCACATTCTTATTTAAATATTCTAATTAAAGAAAGTCCTGGAGCTAATGACAGGAGTTCTATAATTTAGTTTTGAGACAATGGTCAAAAACTGAGGTACTTAATAGCATTGACAGAAAAGATGTGTTGTGTAGCCTTAGTGATATTTATGTATAAAAAGACACCCCTTTATTATTTTGTAAAATTATTTTTAACGTACTTACTGAGAAAACATATGGCCACAACTAATATTACTAATTTCCACCTCTGCTGTAGATGGTGCTAGAGCGTAGAATCCCTGAGGGAAGCTTGAGTTATGATGAACAGGAAATATGCTTCAGAATAAACCTGACCATCAGAGCGTAAACATTAAGTACAGCATCTTCCTTCTGCATTCTATACAGATCGGTACACTTCAAAGGCCACTTATGCCAAGAGTAAAGATGTAAGGGAACAAATGTAGTCAGTTTTATGATGCTTGGGGTTGGTATGAATATTTTTGTCGTTTCAATATATGTTGAATTTGCACTAAAAGTAAGACTGTAGGGGAAAATATTAAATATGCTTGAGTATAAAGCTGACCATCAGAGCTTAAACATTATGTGTTGTGTCTTCCTTCTACATTCTATGCAGAACCTACAGTAGCAGACCCAGGTACCTATAGGCCTGATATGGGTAACAGTTGGGATGTAGCGCTAGCAGATGGAGCAAGTTGGTCCTACAACAGAGTGATCTTTTTGTCAGCACTTTAGGGAAGGCCACCAGCATGCATGTCATCCAGAGAGCTGAGGCTTCAGGTCTCCAGTCGAGATGGGAACTTCAGATCCACATCAAGTGCTGATATGGAACGTTCAAAAGAAGCTGCTATCATTAAGCACCAGTCAGCTCCTTACACCGGCAGCTGTATGAACAGATGGGCAGGAGAGAGTGACTTCAGGCATTTCACAGTTAACTGAACTGGAACTGTAAAACTACATAGTTAACTTTACTAAAAGTGACAAATTGAATGATCTTGAGAATGAGAGCATATCGTGCCTACTGATGAACTGTTGACTGACATGTAAGTAACATAAGCTGTGAACCAAGTGCAAGCCAATTGTCTGGCCATAATGGAGCTGACTGCACACACTGCAAAAACTGCATATCCAAAAAATATATCAAACGTGGGAGTAAATGGCTTAGAAATAGCAAAAATATCTGCAAATGCAGTGAGAAAATGGTAAATGAGAAAATGAATCTTACTGACACCAAAATCCTCAATTCTTTCGCATGTACGGTCAAAGGGGTGTGACCATTCAGACATTCTGTATGTATCCAACTCTAACAAAATCACACTTCAGATGAGTATGTATATACCACAGCCCCTCGTATACAGTTCTCATCCCATGGTTGGAATCAGTGGTATACTGAACCTCCTGAGGTAAAATGTAGCTTTTTATTTACATGGTTAAGATCTCCCAAGCATAGATATGCTTCAGTGATGTTTGAAGGCCTGTCTTGGTCCTTCAGTGTGTAACCGGTGGAATGGAATGACCATCACAGCCACCGTAGTGCTTGTTTGCGATCACGCCCCCTGCTATGCTGCTGCGGAAGTTAGCCGGCAAACAATTAACTTGCCACACAAGGCAGGTATATATAGGCCAGGTAAGAGGCACGGAGCTGAACTGCTCCTCTGCATCCCTTTGGTGTCTGTGCCATCATATTCCTGATCTGAGGTAGGTTCCTGACTTGACGTGTGTTTGTCGATCGGGTGTTGTGGGCAGGCTTCCATTACTTTCACGGTAACAATATACTGCACTCAACAGGTCGTTGCTGGTATCCTGAGGTTGAAGAGTTTTGCGGTGGCTGTTCTCCTTTTCCTACCCCGGTTCATTGCCTCTCTCCATAGGAGCAGCTAAGCCCATCGGGCAGGTAAAACTTCAATTTTATGAGTGGTTCAACAGGTAGCCGTTAGTGCAGTAGTACCATGAGTTGTTTGGCGCCTCCCGGTTTTACCTCCTGTGTAAGTGATGTTGTTGTCTTAACAGGAAGACTGCCACTGCTGCTTTGCCTTCCGTTAGTTTTCATGCCCTGAATATTGCCCTTGTTTTAGTGTTCGTTGCTATTAGACTGTGTCCTTTAAACAAACTGCCTTTGCGGGTTGGTCGGTGTATTGTTTTGTTTGCGTTTGTTCGTATTATTTTTTCCCATTTTCGTATATGTGCCTGTGGGGTCGTTTTGTGTTTTGTTGTGCTTATTGGGTAAACCCAATTGGGCTGGTGTGTTCGGCAGCTCGTCTCCTCCGTGTCGCAGCGAGTGCGTGGGGGGGAGAACTCTTTCATCGGAGCAGCTAGTATTTCGGTACTGGTGATCGCAACTGTCGGCACCTAAAGAAAAAAAGGGGTAACGATAATTACCTTGGTTAGCTGGGTCGGACTGTGTGCGTACCCCCCCTCCTAACAACATTCTTGACCTTATGAAATGGTAACTCCCGCAAACACGGAGCTGTGAGCTGATTGGTCTTTTTTTTTTGGAGTTTCTGTTTGAGTTGTATTATGTTGGGTTTGTTCTTGATTTGGTTTTTGTTTCTTTCTTTTGAGTAGGTGCTGAGGTTCTCCTGTGGGGGAGGCTAGGCACTCGGTGGTGAGGTCCTGGCACTGCATGATTTGCTTATAGGTTGCACTGGAGTTCACAGAAGGTACACCTGTTTTTTTTTCTCTTTGAAGCACTGGCGTGAGTATTTCACTTCTGGATACACACTACTGTAGTCTGCCTCCCCGTGGTTGACCGAGGCCCTCTCCGCATTGGCATTTTAATGTACTCTTTTAATAAAGTAAAATTTTAACCTTGTACCATAGCACGAACAAATAAAAGTGTTGTATTTTGGAAACACGTCTCTGTCCTCTCTCAGTGAGCGAACTTGTGTGTCTGGCATGTCCTCCTAGGATTGGTTGAACTGGTGTCGACCCCGGTGTATATTCCCTGGGTAGTAGTCCCAGGGTGGCGTAGTTGGTACCTCCCTGGTCATACTATTAAATCCCCCCCCTTTTGTACTCACCACAAGTGCATCTGAATTGATGAATGCTGCGCTTGCCCCAAATTGCAAGTCAAAGAGTTGAGCAAAGGCATCTTTATTTGGCTTGGATTTCTTATACATTTCTATTAGAATTGTGTAGTGCCTTGATTAAGCTTGTCTACTATCTTAACCTCTGAATTTGTCATCTGAAGAGAGAGGTAAATATTTAGATACTCAATTCCAGTTTAAAATGATGCCTCAAGTTCTCCAAGTCAGGAGAACTTGAGGCATCAAGCTTTTGTCTGCTGGAGTGTACAGTACTGCAGTTCTACTGGGAGAGCCAGTGTCTGCAGCTTGTCTGTGGCCATACTTCTAGCAGGAGAAGTTTCCAGTATCACAGCTGATGCACTGTAGTTCGCATCTGTTGAAGTCTGATCATCGGATTGATCACTCAAGCTTTTCGAAATCCATCTCTCTTGAGTATTGGACCCTGGATCTTTTGTGGCGGCATAATATTCTGAAGTCTCCTGTTTAGCTTAGTGAAGTCATGATTGCATGATGCCTTTCCTTCCATTAGTCCATACTTAATTCCAAACTTCTAATTTTATGATTTGGAATCATTGGCTGTATACGAAACCGCATACTATACTACCAGTGTTTACTGATTTTTACCAAATGTAGTATGTAGTATACAGTATGCGAACGAAATGAAATTTCCAGTACGTCAAAGATACCTGGATGATGTACTGATTTGGAAAAATATGGCCAGTATGCATCAGACCAGTCTACCTCGCCTACTATATCCCATAATGAAGTGCAGCTGTAGATGTCACAGGTCATTTTGAGGGTAAAAAGCTGAAAAACATCGTGGACAACGGGACGGCTGTAACGTTGGAGGACCACACTGGGGATTATATATTGTATGTTGTATGTATTGATGGACTTGATTATGATCCTTTGCAATTCCATTACATATAAATGACTGAAATCTAAAACTGTCTGATATCTGTAATTAAACTATCAATTGTTTCTCACAGAAAATCTTTTTATTCATAAAAAACATTTTTATTCATAATTATTTGTGAATTTTCATATACATTTTTACCTCATTACTTATCTGACGACAAACAGGTGTAACACATTAAAAAGTTAAGCTTGCAAGCTAGCAGCATAGGCTACTTACATTGTATTCATATTCACGGCCAAAATGTGTTTTTTTTTTTTGTAGCAGCCCTTCTCCTCCTCCGTGCCACATTATGTGCCCGTACCACCGAACACGAGAATACTTTTCGTGAACTCGTCAATACTTTTCACTCGTGAGAATGCTAGTGAGGCGCCACGCGCAGCATGTGTGGGAAATTTGCAGTGCTTGTTTTACGCCTGAGTGTGAGGGTGTGAAGGGATCACTGTGTGCTGTGGGTTGGAATGTGTGCACGTACCTGTGGGGGGCACTATCCTTCGGGAGGGAGGGACCAAGGTTCCGCCGGGGCCTAGAGTGGGGAGAGCAGGCACAAGGGGGTGACTCCAGGGTGTGCTGTCTTTAAATGAACTACTTTTATGTAAGATTTTAAACCTAACTGTGATAATAAAGCTTGTTTTTTTTTTTTTGGCTACCTACCTGGTCTAGCATTGTGATGGGCTGACTGCGGTCGGGGCAGTTGGGTGTCTGGGTCTGCTAATGCATGACATATACTTATGAAAAAGGCTGAAGAGATGGTACAAATCAGTATTGTCCTTACACCAAAGAATGCTGTTAAACCAAATAATTTTATTCCTCTTTGCTGGATACAGCTAGCTGATTTTAGTAACAGATTCGTGGAGTTTAATGTCATCTAATAGTTCAACTACTTTGAATAAAAAAACTAGATAAAAAAATACTTACATAAGCTCTTCGGTGAAGAATCAAACTTCAGTCATATTACTTCACTTCACAACCTAGCCTTGATGTCCTCTCATGTCCTGACTGAAAGTGGTGAGGCATTTAAGTGTCTCCATATTCAACCTATTCAGGGGGGCCCATCAATTCAACACTCGGCTACTTTTTTGTAATGTTTTTTTAATTGTTGTGGAACAAAATAACTGCAGTTGTGCAGTGATTAATAAATATATCCTAAATAAACAACAGTATAGAAACATACAAAATTTATTCATAGTTACTCAACAACCCAAACCAACTCCCAATTATGGTACAACCCAGAGAAAAATGCAACAGAGCAGGACTGAGACTATGTCTTCTTTGAAATATTGCACACAGAAATTTTACTGTGGTTGCTGTTGGGGTCATTCCTATGTTCCCAGAGTCCTATGTTCCCCAGCTCTATAAAGCACATAATGGGAACCTGAAAAGACGTTCCCCAGCTCTGTATTCCCTTAATATGACAAGTGTTAGCATTAGACTTAGCATTATCTTGAGAGTCAACATTAGCTTTAGGGTTGTGTTAGCATTAGTGTTAGCATTAGCATGGGGTAAGTGTTAGCATTAACTTAGCATTATCTTGAGACTTAGCGTTAGCTTTAAGGTTGTGTTAGCATTAGCATTTTTTTTGTTTTACAAGCCCAGTTGTTGGAAACCTGCAATAAACTGTCTGTGTTGAATTTGTATTTGTAAAAGTAAGACTGTAGGGGGAAAAATAATATTTGTGAGAATAAACCTTAATATCAGAGCAGAAGTATAGCATCTTCCTTCTGCATTCTATACAGAATCTGCAATGGCTTGCTGCCAGCCCAGGTACCCCCAGCCCTGAGGCAGATAACAATACCACACATACATAACCAGACTGTCAAGACTGCAGGATAAAATTTGCAAAACAATGAGCAGTAGCATCTAGTTCCATATTGGTTTGATGTTCTTTAAACAAAAAACCTTGTTGATCTTCCTTTACCTTGCTGCAGTCCCAAAAATATGCAGCTGACATGCTAATCTTGTGCAATATATCAAATATGACAATGTGAAAACTCTTGTTACAAATTCAAATGCCATTACCAGTATTAATAATGATAGTGATGAAGTTAATAGTTTATAGGTTTCTTAAAGTTGGCCTCATAAGAAAATTTAAAAGGTGTCAGTCTCTCCTTATGCAGTTGCTCCAGCCTTCCTGGATCCCCAATACAGCAGATTTTGATAAGATAAACTACTAGTAGGGTGTGCTGTCAGCAAATAATGAAATGCTACCTATACAGATGGCTCTATAAAGGCTGACAGATAAACCAGTGTACTGGAAAAGGGTTGGTGTGAGGTTCAGGGACGGGCTTATAGTAGCTGTCACTCATGCATCTTTGTCACACATCATTGTGTAATATTGTGTAACTGAACGTGCGGGACATTTTTAACATGCTGTTATGTGTATTTGAGGAATCTGTCCATTTTTACGTTCACTTATAATATATTCATAAGTCAAAATCATTCTGTGAGTGGAATTCTGACAAATATATTTCAAAGATGTAGGGTATGGATCCAGGCTGGATTTATTATAAATATAGAGCTGGCCCTCACTGTATTTTTGTTCTCTCTCTCTCTGAGACACTTTCACTGAAGTTCTTTGTCAGCAATAATTTTGTGGACTGGGACGAATTATGTTGGTTTCCAAACCTTGTAACAGCTGAAGCTTTGTCTGGTGCCCTTGAATTCGAAAGGTGGAAGTGCTGTTATTTCATTGCAAGTTCTGACTAAATAGTAACAAATGCACCTGTCAGTGATCAGGTCATGGAGGAAGGGACTTTAATGGCCCACTTGTGCACAGGCCAGTGAGGCTTTAGGCTGGCTTGAAGAGTGAGTCAGAAGTTGACTGCAGTGATTGGGCTGTGTAATTACAAACTCCTAAAACAACAGTCTATATGTTGTAAAGTAAATTTACTTTTGAGCAAAGAATCTCACATGCAAGATAACGATACATAACAATTGCAAGATAATGAAAGATTTAATGCAGACTCATACCATACACCACAGTTATGCATTCCTTTTCACAGCTAAGATGTCTAATTTAGTCATTTGTTACTGCAGAGATGTATCATTTAATTGGAATTAGATAAATACTAAATATATGATTGTGCCTATTAACACTTTATGTGCGTACCTATTTATATATTAGAATCACTTAAAAAACATATTTAACAGGTAGATTCACACAGTATGTCACAATGTAGGATGTCCCAACAACCACCTCTCTTCATTCGCTTGTCAACCCACCCAGCC
This sequence comes from Megalops cyprinoides, assembly GCF_013368585.1. Taxonomy (NCBI): domain Eukaryota; kingdom Metazoa; phylum Chordata; class Actinopteri; order Elopiformes; family Megalopidae; genus Megalops; species Megalops cyprinoides. Next base: position 18,895,236 of record NC_050590.1, read on the forward strand.
CACCAGAAAACAAACTACAGTGCAAGTGTACCATCCACATAGGCATCTGACAAACATCTGACAAAATCAATGTCGCCTTAAAATAATTAATTTTGAGTTTCAGCATTTGTATATAAAATTTCACATAGAGCAAATGTTTACTGTACCATTTGTAATTCAGTAAAGGTCTGAACAGTCTTTAAGACACTCCAAGATAAATAATGACAACAAACTCAAAGTTAGCAGGACAGATACAGCAGTGGAAGTGGGGATGGACCAGACACACACGACTCATGAGGAGGAGGAGCCACAGATCCAGAGAATCTGCAAATGGGCAGCCACACTCTACAAAAAGCGAGCAAACTGCATCAGCATACAAAAACATAAATTTAATTATATGAACAAAATATTGATATCAGAATGAAGCCAAGCTGCAACCAGCAATTTGGTTAGCAATTCTTCACACAAATTAAATAAGCACAGGTGCTGTCCTGTGACTCTCTAAATCCTTTCATGTAATTTGGCCTTGTGTTTTTTTTTTTTTTTATTTGTCTTTTTTCATGAATAATCACTCCCTTTCCTCTGGCTCTCCTCCCTGGTGGGGTTTGTGTGTTACTGCAGTGATGTCTTGCAAGTTGTTACAATCCATGCCATTCTTTGGCTTGCCTGGTCACTGCTTCCCCATTCTCTTGCTTGGCACAATTTCAGGCACTTCCTAGGGTTGTCAGATCTCCAGGAAATTTTGCTAAATTTGTCCTCAGAAAAACAAAATTAAGTAAAAGCCAGACTAAATTTCCACAATGCCACACAATTGACACCAATGGCATACCCCGCATTTTTTATTTTGTTGGAAAAAGGCCTGGTTTGTCAAAGAAAGGGATCCTGGAATATTAGGGACAATAGAATGTAGAACACATATCATTAACTAACTGATTAAAATATGTTACCTTGAACTGGTTTTTAAATGAACCATTATCTGCATTCCTTTCAACATATTCATGTTGATAGTTTTTTTTTTTTTTTTAATAAATTTGGAATACCCAATCTTTTTTCCCTTTTTCTCTCAATTTGGAATTTGCCTATAGACACTGCTCCTGTTGCTGCAAATTAAAGCCAAGTAATTAAACCCAATTGTTTTTGTGCTTTAAGTTATGCTTACTGCATGATTGTGTTTGATCTTGATGATTTGGAGTTCAAACTGTTATATGCTGTTGCATGATAATTCTGTTTGCTTTTATTGCTGCATTGCTGTAACTGCTGTATTGCTTAAATATCCCTCCTCTTCTTTTGCCTTCATTTCTTCATTGTCTTGTTGGTGTGGATTGATTCTGATCCAAAATCCTTTATTACAAAATATCTTGGGTTAGGATTAAGGGTAATTATTGGGTATAAAAAGGTACCCAAATGGTCTCTTGGAGGATAGTGACACCTGGCGTGTACATTGCATATAAGTCTGTAAGTCTTTTTAAAAATAAATTTTGCACTTTGTTGTAATGTCAGGTGTTTTTTCAATGAAAAGTGGTTCTAAGATTTTGAGATTTGTTTGGTTGTTTTTTATATTTCTTGTTACCATTAAATTATGTAATGTTCTACAACATTACATCTGTAGTTCTCATAGTGACATCTAGTGATTTTCCTCAAAATAACACCTCTCTGAAAGTGTAACCATAGAAACAAATGGCAAAGGCTTTCATTAAGATGAGGGAGACATACAGAAGCTATTAGAATTTATGTCATGTGTGAGATCACAGATGAGATTAAAATGACATACAAGGAATAGGTAATCACTGTAATTATCATATACATTATGAGGGAAGTTTGTTTCATGAAACCTTTTTCAAATACTATTTTCTATAGTTTTTATGGAGACCATGCAATACATCAATTCTTTACAAACATGAGCCAGCAATGGTTGCACTTTTAATAATCAACCCAAACATTTAGCCCCTGCATTTATATGGACAACTAAGAAAGGATAAACATTTTTCCAGTTTTTTTCATCATTGCAGATTGTTTCACTGCAGTTTGTTTCATTACTTGTTTCATTGCTAATAAAGTTAATCTGTACATACTTTGCGAGATTCAATTAATTTTCATGAAACACTTCCCAATTAAGAATGCTAATTCCAATACTCTTGTTTATTGGAGTATTAAGGACATTTATGCCTTGCACTGCTGAGTGTAAATGAAACAATGTTTTACTTGAGTTGGCCTGGGATCAGCAATGTGTAATGAAAATGAATGGCTCTCACACCTCCGAGTGCTAATGAAAGTCTCGGTCAGTTGTGTCTAGAGCATGTCGGTCAAATGATTCAGCCTTGAATAAACAGGTTTTCATTCTGTTTCTCATTCAAAATGAATTTTAAATAGCAGTTCTTTCATAAGTGCCTTGACTATTTTTTTTCAACAAGAAAAATAATTACAAGGTAACTTACCCTGCTTGTATCTCATGTGATAATAGAAATTGTGCATCCCCCATATGTTTGTGTCTTTAAATGCCTTGTCTTTCACTGTAATAAATTCCAGCAAGCACTTAATTTTATCCTGTACAAAGCATATTAAATTCTGTGACTTCCAAGCTCAGAATGGTGTTTTCTGAGCCTAGTAACTGGCTGCTGCACGTGGTACCTATCACTCTTCTAGTGAGAGGTAAAGGACTGCCTCAGTCACTGCAATATAAAAAGGAATCCATTTGGAAATTGTTCCTTAACACCAGTCCAGACATCCAATAGAATTTCTGCATTACATCTATGTAAAAAATGCTTTTTAAAAAAGTTCAAATTAAATATAGTGTGTTCATTTGTGAATGGTAAATGCAACTCTTCCACAATACTCCCATTCATACCATTAACATTTCAGTCAGTGGTCAGACCCCATTGTTCAATAAGATTGTGTTTATCTATTATTATGATATATTATGATGTTAGACCATGTTTTAGGAACAATTATTGCCAAAATGCAGGTTAAAAATGGTTCACAAACTTTTTATCACAACTGTAGTTACCTAAATCTAATAATTTACCTACAAATGAAGGGCAAATGTCCTACCACAAAGTGCAATCTCTTTTTTTCTGAAATAAAAAAAGCCTGAAATATGTACAGTAGACAAGCTGTAACACAGGGCCATAATAAAACTAACATCTAGCAAATTTCAACAGCAAAGGTCGGCAGAAACAAAAATACATTCTATTACAGCAGGGAATAGCACACACATTTAACATACTGTTGAGCTCTCGAGTGCATGAGACCGAGGCTGTGCATATCTGAAGAAAACATGGTATTTGAACTAGGGATTTCACCGCACTGAAGAGAAAAAAATATATGAGAAAGACAGCATGGAGCGGAGTATTGACATAATGTGTTGAAACAAGTGTGACAGAGACAGAAGATCATGCGAGTGCACAAAATGGGAAATATGGAAAAACCTCACAGTGAGAGACAACCCTTAGAAACCAAGCACAATGGCTGAATGTGCAAATTAAAAAAAGGGAAAAAAAAGTCAGAATATTTGCCTAACAAACTTAATATTTTCATTGCTTATGGAAAATATAGTTATTGTACATGATTATTTTTTCAAGATTCTAAGAGGGCTGCTTAATGACTATCCACAAAAAAGCAATAGTAGTGATAAAGCCCATATTTTTACAGCTTATATTTTGTGTGAATCTTCCACTAGCATGGCCCTCTCATTTGCTTCTGGCTGGGTTTGGCATGCTGCCATCGGCAGACCAGTTTCTGTCAATATTTAGTTTAATAATTTAATTATAAAGTTACTTAGCTTTACAATTCAGCAGTCCACCTACATGTCTCATATGCATACAGCTGCTTCATAAACTGAACGTTGTGAATAACGGTATAGTGATACCAGCCTGGGTATGCACTCTGCTCACCACTCCAGCTTGGCAAGTTAGTTGGGGACCCCAGTTCAGGTAGCCTCTCTGTTATCAATGTAAAACTCAATTCAAGATTGCACTATTTCTGGGACAAACCACCAATCATAATACAATGCTCTCATGCCAATAAACAAAAATTAGGTTTGCGAGTCAGCTGTCTCACTAATGAAGCTCTCTCCTTTCTCCACAGACTGAGCTTAAATCAGGCCTTGTCATGGTTACCATGCCCAGGTAAAGGTGCAGGTGTGTCTTGTTAGCAGTACACCAACAGCTCTAACCCCATCCTCACTCACCCAGGTATTCCCAGCTCCTGGTGTGTATAACACACATACTTAACAGTGCAAGGCTTTTTCAACACAATTAACTGAAATTGGTAGTTGCCACTGCTATTAGACATCTCAGTGGTGTGTGTATTACATCTTCCATCCAGTAAGTGGAGACATTCTCTTGAAGCTGAAAAAAGTCCATGCATTTCTTTTGGATAAATACAGTACATGCTCATTTTCTACCAGTCTAGACATTGGAAAATCATCCACTGCTTTACAATAAATTGTTAGTTTTAGTACATCTACATTGGAGTTATAGAACACCTGTTATATTTGTATTGCATATATCTATTGCAGCTTTTGGTCTCAAACTGCATATGCAGTAAATGGGTCCCAAGTGAAGCAATGGACAATATGTTTGCTTTGACTACAGGCTGAGCCCTTTGGCACAGGTTCAAAACTGGCCATGTCATTTGCTGACAATGACTGGGATCCCAAAAAGGTGAGTGGATAGGTCAGGTAGGGCCCCCTCAACTCAGACATCCTGCAATTCTACGTAAAAGTATAGTATATCTAAGGATTACATCCATCTTGTGTCACTGCTCCTGTGCAAATGCAGATCTTGTCATGATGAGATAGGCCAGGCATACAATTGCCAATTCCAAAAATAGGGTTGAATGAGAGGGAGAGGGAAAGGGAAAAAAGCAAAAAAAAAAAAAAAAAAAAGCACACCAGGCAAAAATGTAGGTAACAGCCATGAGTGGACAGTTAACTGTGAAAAAATATTGAAAATTTTACAAAATTATGCCTGCCTCAACTAACAAATGTTGTGTGTTTGAAAAATGCTAAATAAACCTTCAGAAACAAAAGGAACATGACACACAAGTTCTCGCAATGTAGGCTGGTGCAATTTTATGTGTGGCTAAAAGAACAAAAGGGAAATACAACATTAAAGCTTGTGGACTAGCAGCATTGAAAAGACGGTGTACTATTGAAGAGATAATTTCACCAAACCTCTGACAATGTCCTAGTTGTGGTGTCTTGAGAAATGGTATTAATTATCATAAGCTATTACTAAATAATGTGAGTCCATGGGGTCTAAACTTCAATTTAGGAGGACTTTCATAAAATGTTAATTAAAAGGCACCATGTGGAATAAAAGAGCCACATGAGTATGTGCCCTACAGTATTTCTTAGCTTTTTGGGCTTTGAAAATGTATATCCATGAATGCATACACACTGTTCCCACCTTTTATTGATTACTTGATTATTTAAACCTGATGTTTATAGATTTATCAACTAGCACATTTTGTATGTATATGTGTACACACTAAAAGCTGTGTATCAGTCAGAATGTAGTAATGTTAAATAATATACAGTTATTGTAACAATTTGCTATCCTTATTTTAGCAAATTAAGGGTGACTATAAACAATTGTTGCCAAAAATAATTAGTTTAACAAGCGTGTACAGTTTCCATCATAAAAGGATTAATATGCTTGTCTGTTTTAACTTGTGATAAATAAACAATCCCTTCAAAATCATATGTGCCTATAGAGATACAAATCCTCCTGAATGTATTAAAATGTACTACCAGTGTATGGAGCTCATGACTGGGATCTCCAAGTGCATGTCTTTAGGTTGATTGATTGTTTT